>NW_027518695.1:44567916-45210000 GCF_043159265.1 Tasmannia lanceolata
AGTTATGGTCAATCAATCGGAAGTTGGTCTGTAAACTGCTAGACCAAAGTGCGAGTCTAATTATTTCCAACATAACTCGCAAAATACTTGGCCTTTTTTCATCTCCGTTTCTTCCGTTTTGAACTATTGTTCGACTCCTTCGAAATGGAAAAAATTTCATTGAATTCCGAGTTGAATTGAGTGAGTTATGGTCATTCAATCGGAGGTAGGTCTTTAAACTGCTAGGCGAAAGCGCGAGTCCAAGTATTACCACCATAACTCTTAAAATACTTGGAATTTTTCATCTCCGTTTCTTCCGTTTTCAACTACACTTCGACATCTTCGAAATGGCATGAATTTGAATAAATTCCGAGTCGATTTGAGTGAGTTATGATCAATCAATCGGAGGTAAGTCTGTAAACTGCTAGACCAAAGCGCGAGTCTAACAATTTCCATCATAACTATTAAAATACTTGGCGTTTTTCATCTCCGTTTGTTCCGTTTTCCAACTACACTTCGACATCTTCGAAATGGCATGAATTTGAATCAATTCCGAGTTCAATTTAGTGAGTTATGGTCAATCAATCACAGGTGGGTCTGTAAACTGCTAAACCAAATCGCGAGTCTAACTATTTCCAATCTAACTCTTAAAATACTTGGAGTTTTTCATCTCCGTTTCTTCCGTTTTCAATTACACTTCGACATCTTCGAAATGGCATGAATTTGAATAAATTTCGAGTCGAATTGAGTGAGTTATGATCAATCAATCGGAGGAAAGTCGGTAAACTTCTAGACCAAAGCGCGAGTCTAACAATTTCCATCATAACTCTTAAAATACTTGGAGTTTTTCATCTCCGTTTCTTCCGTTTTCCAACTACACTTCGACATCTTTGAAATGGCATGAATTTGAATCAATTCCGAGTCGAATTGAGTGAGTTATGATCAATCAATCGGAGGTAAGTCGGTAAACTTCTAGACGAAAGCGCGAGTCTAACAATTTCCATCATAACTCTTAAAATACTTGGGGTTTTTCATCTCCGTTTCTTCCTTTTTCCAACTACACTTCGACATCTTCGAAATGGCATGAATTTGAATAAATTCCGAGTTGAATTTACTGAGTTATGCTCAATCAATCACAGGTAGGTCTGTAAACTGCTAAACCAAATCGCGATTCTAACTATTTCAATCATAACTCTCAAAATACTTGGAGTTTTTCATCTCCGTTTCTTACATTTTCAACTACGCTTTTAAATCTTCGAAATGGCATGAATTTGAATAAATTCCGAGTTGAATTGAGTGAGTAATGGTCAATCAATCGGTGGTAGGTCTGTAAACTGCTAGACCAAAGCGTGAGTCTAACTATTTCCATCATAATTCTCAAAATACTTGGAGTTTTTCATCTCCGTTTCTTATGTTTTAAACTACACTTCGACTCCTTCAAAATAGGAGAAATTTCAATGAATTCCGAGTTGAATTGAGTGAGTTATGATCAATCAATCGAAGGTATGTCTGTAAACTGCTAGACCAAAGCGCGAGTCTAACTTTTTCCATCATAACTCTCAAAATACATGGAGTTTTTCATCTCCGTTTCTTTCGTTTTAAACTACTCTTCGACTCCTTCGAAATGGAATAAATTTCATTGAATTACGAGTTGAATTCAGTGAGTTATGGTCATTAAAATGGAGGTAGGTCTGTAAACTGCTAAGCGAAAGTGCGAGTATAACTATTTCTGTCATAACTTTGAAAATACTTGGAGTTTTTCATCTCCGTTTCTTCCATTTTCAACTACATTTGGACATCCTGGAAATGGCATGAATTTGAATAAATTCCGAGTCGAATTGAGTGACTTATGGTCAATGAATTGGAGGTAGCTCTGTAAACTGCTAGACCAAAGCGCGAGTCTAACTATTTCCATCATAACTCCTAAGATCCTTGGTGTTTTTCATCTCCGTTTCTTCCGTTTTCAACAACACTTCGACATCTTCAAAATGGCATTATTTTGAATCAATTCCGAGTTAAATTGAGTGAGTCATGGTCAATCAATTAGAGGTTGGTCTTTAAACAGCTAGACCAAAGTTCGAGTCAAATTATTTCTGCCATAACTCTCAAAATACTTGGCTTTTTTCATCTCTATTTCTTCCGTTTTAAACGACACTTCAACTCCTTCAAAATGGAAAAAATTTCATTGAATTCCGAGTTGAATTGAGTGATTTATGGTTATTCAATCGGAGGTAGGTCTGTAAACTGCTAGGCGAAAGCGCGAGTCCAACTATTACGACCATAACTCTTAAAATACTTGGAGTTTTTTATCTCCGTTTCTTTCGTTTTCAATTACACTTCGACATCTTCGAAATGGCATGAATTTGAATAAATTCCGAGTCGAATTGAGTGAGTTATGATCAATCAAACGGAGGTAAGTGTGTAAACTGCTAGGCCAAAGCGCGAGTCTAACAATTTCCATCATAACTCTTAAAATACTTGGAGTTTTTCATCTCCGTTTCTTCTGTTTTCAACTACATTTCGGCATTTTCGAAATCGCTTGAATTTGAATCAATTCCGAGTTGAATTGACTGAGTTATGGTCAATCAATCGCAAGTAGGTCTGTAAACTGCTAGACGAAATCGCGAGTCTAACTATTTTCATCATAACTCTTAAGATACTTGGAGTTTTTCATCACCGTTTCTTCCTTTTTCAACTGCACTTCGACATCTTCAAGATGGCAGGAATTTGAATCAATTCCAAGTTAAATTGAGTGAGTTATGGTCAATCAATCGGAGGTTTGTCTGTAAACTGCTAGACCAAAGTTCGAGTCTAATTATTTCCCCCATAACTCTCAAAATACTTAGGTTTTTTTATCTCCGTTTCTTCCGTTTGAAACTACACTTCGACTCCTTCGAAATGAACAAATTTCAATGAATTCCGAGTTAAATTGAGTGAGTTATGCTCATTAAATCGGAGGTAGGTCTGTAAACTGCTAGGCGAAAGCGCGACTCTAACTATTTCCATCATAACTCTTAAAGTACTTGGAGTTTTTCAACTCTGTTTCTTCCGTTTTCAACTACACTTCGATATCTTAAAAATTGCATGAATTTGAATCAATTCCGAGTTAAATTGAGTAAGTTATGGTCAATGAATCGGAGGTTGGTCTGTAAACTGCCAGACCAAAGTGCGAGTCTAATTATTTCCACCATAACTCTCAAAATAGTTGGCTTTTTTCATCTCCGTTTCCTCCGTTTTGAACTACTGTTCGACTCCTTCGAAATGGAAAAAATTTCATTGAATTCCGAGTTGAATTGAGTGAGTTATGGTCATTCAATCGGAGGTAGGTCTGTAAACTGCTAGGAGAAAGCACGAGTCCAAGTATAACCACCATAACTCTTAAAATATTTGGAGTTTTTATCTCCGTTTCTTCCGTTTCCAACTACACTCCGACATCTTCAAAATGGCATGAATTTGAATAAATTCCGAGTCGAATTGAGTGAGTTATGATCAATCAATCGGAGGAAAGTCTGTAAACGGCTAGACCAAAGCGCGAGTCTAACAATTTCCATCATAACTCTTAAAATACTTGGAGTTTTTCATCTCCGTTTGTTCCGTTTTCCAACTACACTTCGACATCTTCGAAATGGCATGAATTTGAATAAATTCCGAGTTGAATTTACTGAGTTATGGTCAATCAATCACAGTTAGGTCTGTAAACTGCTAAACCAAATCGCGAGTCTAACTATTTCCAATCTAACTCTTAAAATACTTGGAGTTTTTCATCTCCGTTTCTTCCGTTTTCAACTACACTTCGACATCTTCGAAATGGCATGAATTTGAATAAATTTCGAGTCGAATTGAGTGAGTTATGATCAATCAATCCGAGGTAAGTCGGTAAACTTCTAGACCAAAGCGCGAGTCTAACAATTTCCATCATAACTCTTAAAATACTTGGAGTTTTTCATCTCCGTTTCTTCCGTTTTCCAACTACACTTCGACATCTTCGAAATGACATGAATTTGAATCAATTCCGAGTTGAATTTACTGAATTATGGTCAATCAATCACAGGTAGGTCTGGAAACTGCTAAACCAAATCGCGAGTCTAACTATTTCCATCATAACTCTCAAAATACTTGGAGTTTGTCATCTCTGTTTCTTCCGTTTTAAACTACACTTTTACATCTTCCAAATGGCATGAATTTGAATAAATTACGAGTTGAATTGAGTGAGTTATGGTCATTCAATCGGAGGTATGTCTGTAAACTGCTAGACCAAAGCGCGAGTCAAACTTATTCCATCATAACTCCCAAAATATATGGAGTTTTTCATCTCTGTTTCTTTCGTTTTAAACTACACTTCGACTGCTTCGAAATGGAACAAATTTTAATGAATTGCGAGTTGAATTGAGCGAGTTATGGTCAATCAATCGGTGGTAGGTCTGTAAACTGCTAGACCAAAGCGTGAGTCTAACTATTTCCATCATAACTCTCAAAATACTTAGAGTTTTTCATCTCCGTTTCTTCCGTTTTAAACTACACTTCGACTCCTTCAAAATAGGAGAAATTTCAATGAATTCCGAGTTGAATTGAGTGAGTTATGGTCATTAAATCGAAGGTATGTCTGTAAACTGCTAGACCAAAGCGCGAGTCTAACTTTTTCCATTATAACTCTCAAAATACATGGAGTTTTTCATCTCTGTTTCTTTCGTTTTAAACTACTCTTCGACTCCTTCGAAATGGAACAAATTTCATTGAATTACGGGTTGAATTGAGTGAGTTATGGTTATTAAAACGGAGGTAGGTCTGTAAACTGCTAGGCGAAAGTACGAGTCTAACTATTTCTGTCATAACTCTTAAAATACTTGGAGTTTTCCATCTCCGTTTCTTCCATTTTCAACTACATTTCGACATCTTGGAAATGGCATAAATTTGAATAAATTCCGAGTCGAATTGAGTGACTTATGGTCAATGAATTGGAGGTAGCGCTGTAAACTGCTAGACCAAAACGCGAGTCTAACTATTTCCATCATAACTCCTAAGATCCTTGGTGTTTTTCATCTCCGTTTCCTCCGTTTTCAATAACACTTCGACATCTTCAAAATGGCATGAATTTGAATAAATTCCGAGTTAAATTGAGTGAGTTATGGTCAATCAATCGGAGGTTGGGCTGTAAACTGCTAGACCAAAGTGCGAGTATAATTATTTCCACCATAACTCTCAAAATAGTTGGCTTTTTTCATCTCCGTTTCTTCCGTTTTCAACTACTGTTCGACTCCTTCGAAATGAAAAAAATTTCATTGATTCCGAGTTGAATTGAGTGAGTTATGGTCATTCAATCGGACGTAGGTCTGTAAATTGCTAAGCGAAAGCGCGAGTCCAAGTATTACCACCATAACTCTTAAAATACTTGGAGTTTTTCATATCTGTTTCTTCCGTTTTCAACTACACTTCGACATCTTCAAAATTGCATGAATTTGAATAAATTCCGAGTCGAATTGAGTGAGTTATGATCAATCAATCGGAGGTAAGTCTGTAAACTGCTAGACCAAAGCGCGAGTCTAACAATTTCCATCATAATTCTTAAAATACTTGGAGTTTTTCATCTCTGTTTGTTCCGTTTTCCAGCTACACCTCGACATCTTTGAAATGGCACGAATTTGAATCAATTCCGAGTTGAATTTACTGAGTTATGGTCAATCAATCACAGGTAGGTCTGTAAACTGCTAAACCAAATCGCGAGTCTAACTATTTCCAATCTAACTCTCAAAATACTTGGACTTTTTCATCTCCGTTTCTTCCGTTTTCAACTACACTTCGACATCTTCGAAATGGCATGAATTTGAATAAATTTCGAGTCGAATTGAGTGAGTTCTGATCAATCAATCGGAGGTAAGTCGGTAAACTTCTAGACCAAAGCGCGAGTCTAACAATTTCCATCATAACTCTTAAAATACTTGGGGTTTTTCATCTCCGTTTCTTTCGTTTTCCAACTACACTTCGACATCTTCGAAATGGCATGAATTTGAATCAATTCCGAGTTGAATTTACTGAGTTATGGTCAATCAATCACAGGTAGGTCTGTAAACTGCTAAACCAAATCGCGAGTCTAACTATTTCCATCATAATTCTCAAAATACTTGGAGTTTCTCATCTCCGTTTCTTCTGTTTTCAACTACACTTTTACATCTTCGAAATGGCATGAATTTGAATAACTTTCGAGTTGAATTGGGTGAGTTATGGTCATTCAATCGGAGGTATGTCTGTAAACTGCTAGACCAAAGCGCGAGTCAAACTTTTTCCATCATAACTCTCAATATATATGGAGTTTTTCATCTCTGTTTCTTTCGTTTTAAACTACACTTCGACTGCTTCGAAATGAAACAAATTTTAATTAATTCCGAGTTGAATTGAGCGAGTTATTGTCAATCAATCGGTGGTAGGTCTGTAAACTGCTAGACCAAAGCGTGAGTCTAACTATTTCCATCATAACTCTCAAAATACTTGGAGTTTTTCATCTCCGTTTCTTCCGTTTTAAACTACACTTCGACTCCTTCAAAATAGGAGAAATTTCAATGAATTCCAAGTTGAATTGAGTGAGTTATGGTCATTCAATTGAAGGGATGTCTGTAAACAGCTAGACCAAAGCGCGAGTCAAACTTTTTCCACCATAACTCCCAAAATATATGGAGTTTTTCATCTCTGTTTCTTTCGTTTTAAACTACACTTCGACTGCTTCAAAATGGAACAAATTTTAATGAATTGCGAGTTGAATTGAGCGAGTTATGGTCAATCAATCGGTGGTAGGTCTGTAAACTGCTAGACCAAAGCGTGAGTCTAACTATTTCCATCATAACTCTCAAAATACTTGGAGTTTTTCATCTCCGTTTCTTCTGTTTTAAACTACACTTCGACTCCTTCAAAATAGGAGAAATTTCAATGAATTCCGAGTTGAATTGAGTGAGTTAGGGTCATTCAATCGAAGGTATGTCTGTAAACTGCTAGACCAAAGCGCGAGTCTAACTTTTTCCATCATAACTCTCAAAATACATGGAGTTTTTTATCTCCGTTTCTTCCGTTTTAAACTACACTTCGACTACTTCAAAATAGGACAAATTTCAATGAATTCCGAGTTGAATTGAGTGAGTTTTGGTCATTCAATCGAAGGTATGTCTGTAAACTGCTAGACCAAAGCGCGAGTCTAACTTGTTCCATCATAACTCTCAAAATACATGGAGTTTTTCATCTCCGTTTCTTTCGTTTTAAACTGCTCTTCGACTCCTTCGAAATGGAACAAATTTCATTGAGTTACGAGTTGAATTGAGTGAGTTATGGTCATTAAAACAGAGGTAGGTCTGTAAACTGCTAGGCGAAAGTGCGAGTCTAACTATTTCTGTCATAACTCTTAAAATACTTGGAGTTTTTCATCTCCGTTTCTTCCATTTTCAACTACATTTCGACATCTTGGAAATTGCATGAATTTGAATAAATTCCGAGTCGAATTGAGTGACTTATGGTGAATGAATTGGAGGTAGCGCTGTAAATTGCAAGATCAAAGCGCCAGTCTAACTATTTCCATCATAACTCCTAAGATCCTTGGTGTTTTTCATCTCCGTTTCTTCCGTTTTCAACAACACTTCGACATCTTCAAAATGGCATGAATTTGAATCAATTCCGAGTTAAATTGAGTGAGTTATGGTCAATCAATCGGAGGTTGGTCTTTAAACTGCTAGACCAAAGTTCGAGTCAAATTATTTCCCCCATAACTCTTAAAATAATTGGCTTTTTTCATCTCTGTTTCTTCTGTTTTAAACTACACTTCAACTCCTTCAAAATGGATAAAATTTCATTGAATTCCGAGTTGAATTGAGTGATTTATGGTCATTCAATCGGAGGTAGGTCTGTAAACTGCTAAACCAAATCGCGATTCTAACTATTTCAATCATAACTCTCAAAATACTTGGAGTTTTTCATCTCCGTTTCTTCCGTTTTCAACTACACTTCGACATCTTCGAAATGGCATGAATTTGAATCAATTCCGAGTTGAATTGACTGAGTTATGGTCAATCAATCGCAAGTAGGTCTGTAAACTGCTATACGAAATCGCGAGTCTAACTATTTTCATCATAACTCTTAAGATACTTGGAGTTTTTCATCACCGTTTCTTCATTTTTCAACTGCACTTCGACATCTTCGAAATGGCATGAATTTGAATAAATTCCGAGTTGAATTGAGTGAGTTATGGTCATTCAATCGGAGGTATGTCTGTAAACTGCTAGACCAAAGCGCGAGTCAAACATTTTCCATCATAACTCTCAAAATATATGGAGTTTTTCATCTCTGTTTCTTTCATTTTAAACTACACTTCGACTGCTTCGAAATGGAACAAATTTTAATGAATTACGAGTTGAATTGAGTGAGTTATGGTCAATCAATCGGTGGTAGGTCTGTAAACTGCTAGATCAAAGCGTGAGTCTAACTATTTCCATCATAACTCTCAAAATACTTAGAGTTTTTCATCTCCGTTTCTTCCGTTTTAAACTACACTTCGACTCCTTCAAAATAGGAGAAATTTCAATGAATTCCGAGTTGAATTGAGTGAGTTATGGTCATTAAATCGAAGGTATGTCTGTAAACTGCTAGACCAAAGCGCGAGTCTAACTTTTTCCATTATAACTCTCAAAATACATGGAGTTTTTCATCTCTGTTTCTTTCGTTTTAAACTACTCTTCGACTCCTTCGAAATGGAACAAATTTCATTGAATTACGGGTTGAATTGAGTGAGTTATGGTCATTAAAACGGAGGTAGGTCTGTAAACTGCTAGGCGAAAGTGCGAGTCTAACTATTTCTGTCATAACTCTTAAAATACTTGGAGTTTTCCATCTCCGTTTCTTCCATTTTCAACTACATTTCGACATCTTGGAAATGGCATAAATTTGAATAAATTCCGAGTCGAATTGAGTGACTTATGGTCAATGAATTGGTGGTAGCGCTGTAAACTGCTAGACCAAAACGCGAGTCTAACTATTTCCATCATAACTCCTAAGATCCTTGGTGTTTTTCATCTCCGTTTCCTCCGTTTTCAATAACACTTCGACATCTTCAAAATGGCATGAATTTGAATAAATTCCGAGTTAAATTGAGTGAGTTATGGTCAATCAATCGGAGGTTGGGCTGTAAACTGCTAGACCAAAGTGCGAGTATAATTATTTCCACCATAACTCTCAAAATAGTTGGCTTTTTTCATCTCCGTTTCTTCCGTTTTCAACTACTGTTCGACTCCTTCGAAATGAAAAAAATTTCATTGATTCCGAGTTGAATTGAGTGAGTTATGGTCATTCAATCGGACGTAGGTCTGTAAATTGCTAAGCGAAAGCGCGAGTCCAAGTATTACCACCATAACTCTTAAAATACTTGGAGTTTTTCATCTCTGTTTCTTCCGTTTTCAACTACACTTCGACATCTTCGAAATGGCATGAATTTGAATAAATTTCGAGTCGAATTGAGTGAGTTATGATCAATCAATCCGAGGTAAGTCGGTAAACTTCTAGACCAAAGCGCGAGTCTAACAATTTCCATCATAACTCTTAAAATACTTGGAGTTTTTCATCTCCGTTTCTTCCGTTTTCCAACTAAACTTCGACATCTTCGAAATGACATGAATTTGAATCAATTCCGAGTTGAATTTACTGAATTAGGGTCAATCAATCACAGGTAGGTCTGGAAACTGCTAAACCAAATCGCGAGTCTAACTATTTCCATCATAACTCTCAAAATACTTGGAGTTTGTCATCTCTGTTTCTTCCGTTTTAAACTACACTTTTACATCTTCGAAATGGCATGAATTGGAATAAATTACGAGTTGAATTGAGTGAGTTATGGTCATTCAATCGGAGGTATGTCTGTAAACTGCTAGACCAAAGCGCGAGTCAAACTTATTCCATCATAACTCCCAAAATATATGGAGTTTTTCATCTCTGTTTCTTTTGTTTTAAACTACACTTCGACTGCTTCGAAATGGAACAAATTTTAATGAATTGCGAGTTGAATTGAGCGAGTTATGGTCAATCAATCGGTGGTAGGTCTGTAAACGGCTAGACCAAAGCGCGAGTCTAACAATTTCCATCATAACTCTTAAAATACTTGGAGTTTTTCATCTCCGTTTGTTCCGTTTTCCAACTACACTTCGACATCTTCGAAATGGCATGAATTTGAATAAATTCCGAGTTGAATTTACTGAGTTATGGTCAATCAATCACAGGTAGGTCTGTAAACTGCTAAACCAAATCGCGAGTCTAACTATTTCCAATCTAACTCTTAAAATACTTGGAGTTTTTCATCTCCATTTCTTCCGTTTTCAACTACACTTCGACATCTTCGAAATGGCATGAATTTGAATAAATTTCGAGTCGAATTGAGTGAGTTATGATCAATCAATCCGAGGTAAGTCGGTAAACTTCTAGACCAAAGCGCGAGTCTAACAATTTCCATCATAACTCTTAAAATACTTGGAGTTTTTCATCTCCGTTTCTTCCGTTTTCCAACTACACTTCGACATCTTCGAAATGACATGAATTTGAATCAATTCTGAGTTGAATTTACTGAATTATGGTCAATCAATCACAGGTAGGTCTGGAAACTGCTAAACCAAATCGCGAGTCTAACTATTTCCATCATAACTCTCAAAATACTTGGAGTTTGTCATCTCTGTTTCTTCCGTTTTAAACTACACTTTTACATCTTCCAAATGGCATGAATTTGAATAAATTACGAGTTGAATTGAGTGAGTTATGGTCATTCAATCGGAGGTATGTCTGTAAACTGCTAGACCAAAGCGCGAGTCAAACTTATTCCATCATAACTCCCAAAATATATGGAGTTTTTCATCTCTGTTTCTTTCGTTTTAAACTACACTTCGACTGCTTCGAAATGGAACAAATTTTAATGAATTGCGAGTTGAATTGAGCGAGTTATGGTCAATCAATCGGTGGTAGGTCTGTAAACTGCTAGATCAAAGCGTGAGTCTAACTATTTCCATCATAACTCTCAAAATTCTTAGAGTTTTTCATCTCCGTTTCTTCCGTTTTAAACTACACTTCGACTCCTTCAAAATAGGAGAAATTTCAATGAATTCCGAGTTGAATTGAGTGAGTTACGGTCATTAAATCGAAGGTATGTCTGTAAACTGCTAGACCAAAGCGCGAGTCTAACTTTTTCCATTATAACTCTCAAAATACATGGAGTTTTTCATCTCTGTTTCTTTCGTTTTAAACTACTCTTCGACTCCTTCGAAATGGAACAAATTTCATTGAATTACGGGTTGAATTGAGTGAGTTATGGTCATTAAAACGGAGGTAGGTCTGTAAACTGCTAGGCGAAAGTGCGAGTCTAACTATTTCTGTCATAACTCTTAAAATACTTGGAGTTTTCCATCTCCGTTTCTTCCATTTTCAACTACATTTCGACATCTTGGAAATGGCATAAATTTGAATAAATTCCGAGTCGAATTGAGTGACTTATGGTCAATGAATTGGTGGTAGCGCTGTAAACTGCTAGACCAAAACGCGAGTCTAACTATTTCCATCATAACTCCTAAGATCCTTGGTGTTTTTCATCTCCGTTTCCTCCGTTTTCAATAACACTTCGACATCTTCAAAATGGCATGAATTTGAATAAATTCCGAGTTAAATTGAGTGAGTTATGGTCAATCAATCGGAGGTTGGGCTGTAAACTGCTAGACCAAAGTGCGAGTATAATTATTTCCACCATAACTCTCAAAATAGTTGGCTTTTTTCATCTCCGTTTCTTCCGTTTTCAACTACTGTTCGACTCCTTCGAAATGAAAAAAATTTCATTGATTCCGAGTTGAATTGAGTGAGTTATGGTCATTCAATCGGACGTAGGTCTGTAAATTGCTAAGCGAAAGCGCGAGTCCAAGTATTACCACCATAACTCTTAAAATACTTGGAGTTTTTCATCTCTGTTTCTTCCGTTTTCAACTACACTTCGACATCTTCGAAATGGCATGAATTTGAATAAATTTCGAGTCGAATTGAGTGAGTTATGATCAATCAATCCGAGGTAAGTCGGTAAACTTCTAGACCAAAGCGCGAGTCTAACAATTTCCATCATAACTCTTAAAATACTTGGAGTTTTTCATCTCCGTTTCTTCCGTTTTCCAACTAAACTTCGACATCTTCGAAATGACATGAATTTGAATCAATTCCGAGTTGAATTTACTGAATTATGGTCAATCAATCACAGGTAGGTCTGGAAACTGCTAAACCAAATCGCGAGTCTAACTATTTCCATCATAACTCTCAAAATACTTGGAGTTTGTCATCTCTGTTTCTTCCGTTTTAAACTACACTTTTACATCTTCGAAATGGCATGAATTGGAATAAATTACGAGTTGAATTGAGTGAGTTATGGTCATTCAATCGGAGGTATGTCTGTAAACTGCTAGACCAAAGCGCGAGTCAAACTTATTCCATCATAACTCCCAAAATATATGGAGTTTTTCATCTCTGTTTCTTTCGTTTTAAACTACACTTCGACTGCTTCGAAATGGAACAAATTTTAATGAATTGCGAGTTGAATTGAGCGAGTTATGGTCAATCAATCGGTGGTAGGTCTGTAAACGGCTAGACCAAAGCGCGAGTCTAACAATTTCCATCATAACTCTTAAAATACTTGGAGTTTTTCATCTCCGTTTGTTCCGTTTTCCAACTACACTTCGACATCTTCGAAATGGCATGAATTTGAATAAATTCCGAGTTGAATTTACTGAGTTATGGTCAATCAATCACAGGTAGGTCTGTAAACTGCTAAACCAAATCGCGAGTCTAACTATTTCCAATCTAACTCTTGAAATACTTGGAGTTTTTCATCTCCGTTTCTTCCGTTTTCAACTACACTTCGACATCTTCGAAATGGCATGAATTTGAATAAATTTCGAGTCGAATTGAGTGAGTTATGATCAATCAATCCGAGGTAAGTCGGTAAACTTCTAGACCAAAGCGCGAGTCTAACAATTTCCATCATAACTCTTAAAATACTTGGAGTTTTTCATCTCCGTTTCTTCCGTTTTCCAACTACACTTCGACATCTTCGAAATGACATGAATTTGAATCAATTCCGAGTTGAATTTACTGAATTATGGTCAATCAATCACAGGTAGGTCTGGAAACTGCTAAACCAAATCGCGAGTCTAACTATTTCCATCATAACTCTCAAAATACTTGGAGTTTGTCATCTCTGTTTCTTCCGTTTTAAACTACACTTTTACATCTTCCAAATGGCATGAATTTGAATAAATTACGAGTTGAATTGAGTGAGTTATGGTCATTCAATCGGAGGTATGTCTGTAAACTGCTAGACCAAAGCGCGAGTCAAACTTATTCCATCATAACTCCCAAAATATATGGAGTTTTTCATCTCTGTTTCTTTCGTTTTAAACTACACTTCGACTGCTTCGAAATGGAACAAATTTTAATGAATTGCGAGTTGAATTGAGCGAGTTATGGTCAATCAATCGGTGGTAGGTCTGTAAACTGCTAGACCAAAGCGTGAGTCTAACTATTTCCATCATAACTCTCAAAATACTTAGAGTTTTTCATCTCCGTTTCTTCCGTTTTAAACTACACTTCGACTCCTTCAAAATAGGAGAAATTTCAATGAATTCCGAGTTGAATTGAGTGAGTTATGGTCATTAAATCGAAGGTATGTCTGTAAACTGCTAGACCAAAGCGCGAGTCAAACTTTTTCCATTATAACTCTCAAAATACATGGAGTTTTTCATCACTGTTTCTTTCGTTTTAAACTACTCTTCGACTCCTTCGAAATGGAACAAATTTCATTGAATTACGGGTTGAATTGAGTGAGTTATGGTCATTAAAACGGAGGTAGGTCTGTAAACTGCTAGGCGAAAGTGCGAGTCTAACTATTTCTGTCATAACTCTTAAAATACTTGGAGTTTTCCATCTCCGTTTCTTCCATTTTCAACTACATTTCGACATCTTGGAAATGGCATAAATTTGAATAAATTCCGAGTCGAATTGAGTGACTTATGGTCAATGAATTGGTGGTAGCGCTGTAAACTGCTAGACCAAAACGCGAGTCTAACTATTTCCATCATAACTCCTAAGATCCTTGGTGTTTTTCATCTCCGTTTCCTCCGTTTTCAATAACACTTCGACATCTTCAAAATGTCATGAATTTGAATAAATTCCGAGTTAAATTGAGTGAGTTATGGTCAATCAATCGGAGGTTGGGCTGTAAACTGCTAGACCAAAGTGCGAGTATAATTATTTCCACCATAACTCTCAAAATAGTTGGCTTTTTTCATCTCCGTTTCTTCCGTTTTCAACTACTGTTCGACTCCTTCGAAATGAAAAAAATTTCATTGATTCCGAGTTGAATTGAGTGAGTTATGGTCATTCAATCGGACGTAGGTCTGTAAATTGCTAAGCGAAAGCGCGAGTCCAAGTATTACCACCATAACTCTTAAAATACTTGGAGTTTTTCATCTCTGTTTCTTCCGTTTTCAACTACACTTCGACATCTTCGAAATGGCATGAATTTGAATAAATTTCGAGTCGAATTGAGTGAGTTATGATCAATCAATCCGAGGTAAGTCGGTAAACTTCTAGACCAAAGCGCGAGTCTAACAATTTCCATCATAACTCTTAAAATACTTGGAGTTTTTCATCTCCGTTTCTTCCGTTTTCCAACTAAACTTCGACATCTTCGAAATGACATGAATTTGAATCAATTCCGAGTTGAATTTACTGAATTATGGTCAATCAATCACAGGTAGGTCTGGAAACTGCTAAACCAAATCGCGAGTCTAACTATTTCCATCATAACTCTCAAAATACTTGGAGTTTGTCATCTCTGTTTCTTCCGTTTTAAACTACACTTTTACATCTTCGAAATGGCATGAATTGGAATAAATTACGAGTTGAATTGAGTGAGTTATGGTCATTCAATCGGAGGTATGTCTGTAAACTGCTAGACCAAAGCGCGAGTCAAACTTATTCCATCATAACTCCCAAAATATATGGAGTTTTTCATCTCTGTTTCTTTCGTTTTAAACTACACTTCGACTGCTTCGAAATGGAACAAATTTTAATGAATTGCGAGTTGAATTGAGCGAGTTATGGTCAATCAATCGGTGGTAGGTCTGTAAACGGCTAGACCAAAGCGCGAGTCTAACAATTTCCATCATAACTCTTAAAATACTTGGAGTTTTTCATCTCCGTTTGTTCCGTTTTCCAACTACACTTCGACATCTTCGAAATGGCATGAATTTGAATAAATTCCGAGTTGAATTTACTGAGTTATGGTCAATCAATCACAGGTAGGTCTGTAAACTGCTAAACCAAATCGCGAGTCTAACTATTTCCAATCTAACTCTTAAAATACTTGGAGTTTTTCATCTCCGTTTCTTCCGTTTTCAACTACACTTCGACATCTTCGAAATGGCATGAATTTGAATAAATTTCGAGTCGAATTGAGTGAGTTATGATCAATCAATCCGAGGTAAGTCGGTAAACTTCTAGACCAAAGCGCGAGTCTAACAATTTCCATCATAACTCTTAAAATACTTGGAGTTTTTCATCTCCGTTTCTTCCGTTTTCCAACTACACTTCGACATCTTCGAAATGACATGAATTTGAATCAATTCCGAGTTGAATTTACTGAATTATGGTCAATCAATCACAGGTAGGTCTGGAAACTGCTAAACCAAATCGCGAGTCTAACTATTTCCATCATAACTCTCAAAATACTTGGAGTTTGTCATCTCTGTTTCTTCCGTTTTAAACTACACTTTTACATCTTCCAAATGGCATGAATTTGAATAAATTACGAGTTGAATTGAGTGAGTTATGGTCATTCAATCGGAGGTATGTCTGTAAACTGCTAGACCAAAGCGCGAGTCAAACTTATTCCATCATAACTCCCAAAATATATGGAGTTTTTCATCTCTGTTTCTTTCGTTTTAAACTACACTTCGACTGCTTCGAAATGGAACAAATTTTAATGAATTGCGAGTTGAATTGAGCGAGTTATGGTCAATCAATCGGTGGTAGGTCTGTAAACTGCTAGACCAAAGCGTGAGTCTAACTATTTCCATCATAACTCTCAAAATACTTAGAGTTTTTCATCTCCGTTTCTTCCGTTTTAAACTACACTTCGACTCCTTCAAAATAGGAGAAATTTCAATGAATTCCGAGTTGAATTGAGTGAGTTATGGTCATTAAATCGAAGGTATGTCTGTAAACTGCTAGACCAAAGCGCGAGTCAAACTTTTTCCATTATAACTCTCAAAATACATGGAGTTTTTCATCTCTGTTTCTTTCGTTTTAAACTACTCTTCGACTCCTTCGAAATGGAACAAATTTCATTGAATTACGGGTTGAATTGAGTGAGTTATGGTCATTAAAACGGAGGTAGGTCTGTAAACTGCTAGGCGAAAGTGCGAGTCTAACTATTTCTGTCATAACTCTTAAAATACTTGGAGTTTTCCATCTCCGTTTCTTCCATTTTCAACTACATTTCGACATCTTGGAAATGGCATAAATTTGAATAAATTCCGAGTCGAATTGAGTGACTTATGGTCAATGAATTGGTGGTAGCGCTGTAAACTGCTAGACCAAAACGCGAGTCTAACTATTTCCATCATAACTCCTAAGATCCTTGGTGTTTTTCATCTCCGTTTCCTCCGTTTTCAATAACACTTCGACATCTTCAAAATGGCATGAATTTGAATAAATTCCGAGTTAAATTGAGTGAGTTATGGTCAATCAATCGGAGGTTGGGCTGTAAACTGCTAGACCAAAGTGCGAGTATAATTATTTCCACCATAACTCTCAAAATAGTTGGCTTTTTTCATCTCCGTTTCTTCCGTTTTCAACTACTGTTCGACTCCTTCGAAATGAAAAAAATTTCATTGATTCCGAGTTGAATTGAGTGAGTTATGGTCATTCAATCGGACGTAGGTCTGTAAATTGCTAAGCGAAAGCGCGAGTCCAAGTATTACCACCATAACTCTTAAAATACTTGGAGTTTTTCATCTCTGTTTCTTCCGTTTTCAACTACACTTCGACATCTTCGAAATGGCATGAATTTGAATAAATTTCGAGTCGAATTGAGTGAGTTATGATCAATCAATCCGAGGTAAGTCGGTAAACTTCTAGACCAAAGCGCGAGTCTAACAATTTCCATCATAACTCTTAAAATACTTGGAGTTTTTCATCTCCGTTTCTTCCGTTTTCCAACTAAACTTCGACATCTTCGAAATGACATGAATTTGAATCAATTCCGAGTTGAATTTACTGAATTATGGTCAATCAATCACAGGTAGGTCTGGAAACTGCTAAACCAAATCGCGAGTCTAACTATTTCCATCATAACTCTCAAAATACTTGGAGTTTGTCATCTCTGTTTCTTCCGTTTTAAACTACACTTTTACATCTTCGAAATAGCATGAATTGGAATAAATTACGAGTTGAATTGAGTGAGTTATGGTCATTCAATCGGAGGTATGTCTGTAAACTGCTAGACCAAAGCGCGAGTCAAACTTATTCCATCATAACTCCCAAAATATATGGAGTTTTTCATCTCTGTTTCTTTCGTTTTAAACTACACTTCGACTGCTTCGAAATGGAAAAAATTTTAATGAATTGCGAGTTGAATTGAGCGAGTTATGGTCAATCAATCGGTGGTAGGTCTGTAAACGGCTAGACCAAAGCGCGAGTCTAACAATTTCCATCATAACTCTTAAAATACTTGGAGTTTTTCATCTCCGTTTGTTCCGTTTTCCAACTACACTTCGACATCTTCGAAATGGCATGAATTTGAATAAATTCCGAGTTGAATTTACTGAGTTATAGTCAATCAATCACAGGTAGGTCTGTAAACTGCTAAACCAAATCGCGAGTCTAACTATTTCCAATCTAACTCTTGAAATACTTGGAGTTTTTCATCTCCGTTTCTTCCGTTTTCAACTACACTTCGACATCTTCGAAATGGCATGAATTTGAATAAATTTCGAGTCGAATTGAGTGAGTTATGATCAATCAATCCGAGGTAAGTCGGTAAACTTCTAGACCAAAGCGCGAGTCTAACAATTTCCATCATAACTCTTAAAATACTTGGAGTTTTTCATCTCCGTTTCTTCCGTTTTCCAACTACACTTCGACATCTTCGAAATGACATGAATTTGAATCAATTCCGAGTTGAATTTACTGAATTATGGTCAATCAATCACAGGTAGGTCTGGAAACTGCTAAACCAAATCGCGAGTCTAACTATTTCCATCATAACTCTCAAAATACTTGGAGTTTGTCATCTCTGTTTCTTCCGTTTTAAACTACACTTTTACATCTTCCAAATGGCATGAATTTGAATAAATTACGAGTTGAATTGAGTGAGTTATGGTCATTCAATCGGAGGTATGTCTGTAAACTGCTAGACCAAAGCGCGAGTCAAACTTATTCCATCATAACTCCCAAAATATATGGAGTTTTTCATCTCTGTTTCTTTCGTTTTAAACTACACTTCGACTGCTTCGAAATGGAACAAATTTTAATGAATTGCGAGTTGAATTGAGCGAGTTATGGTCAATCAATCGGTGGTAGGTCTGTAAACTGCTAGACCAAAGCGTGAGTCTAACTATTTCCATCATAACTCTCAAAATACTTAGAGTTTTTCATCTCCGTTTCTTCCGTTTTAAACTACACTTCGACTCCTTCAAAATAGGAGAAATTTCAATGAATTCCGAGTTGAATTGAGTGAGTTATGGTCATTAAATCGAAGGTATGTCTGTAAACTGCTAGACCAAAGCGCGAGTCAAACTTTTTCCATTATAACTCTCAAAATACATGGAGTTTTTCATCTCTGTTTCTTTCGTTTTAAACTACTCTTCGACTCCTTCGAAATGGAACAAATTTCATTGAATTACGGGTTGAATTGAGTGAGTTATGGTTATTAAAACGGAGGTAGGTCTGTAAACTGCTAGGCGAAAGTGCGAGTCTAACTATTTCTGTCATAACTCTTAAAATACTTGGAGTTTTCCATCTCCGTTTCTTCCATTTTCAACTACATTTCGACATCTTGGAAATGGCATAAATTTGAATAAATTCCGAGTCGAATTGAGTGACTTATGGTCAATGAATTGGAGGTAGCGCTGTAAACTGCTAGACCAAAACGCGAGTCTAACTATTTCCATCATAACTCCTAAGATCCTTGGTGTTTTTCATCTCCGTTTCCTCCGTTTTCAATAACACTTCGACATCTTCAAAATGGCATGAATTTGAATAAATTCCGAGTTAAATTGAGTGAGTTATGGTCAATCAATCGGAGGTTGGGCTGTAAACTGCTAGACCAAAGTGCGAGTATAATTATTTCCACCATAACTCTCAAAATAGTTGGCTTTTTTCATCTCCGTTTCTTCCGTTTTCAACTACTGTTCGACTCCTTCGAAATGAAAAAAATTTCATTGATTCCGAGTTGAATTGAGTGAGTTATGGTCATTCAATCGGACGTAGGTCTGTAAATTGCTAAGCGAAAGCGCGAGTCTGTGGGACATGATCCCGCGAGAGGGGCGTGGGGCGCGAGCCGCCGCGCGCTCTCCTTTGGTCTCTCGTTCCCACGCGATTGGCGTGTGCATTTTAATATTGATTTGAATTCGTCTTTCCTGTGAACTTGGGATCACTAAGGCAATCCGAATTCCACACGAAAGAGATTGACAGAGTCGCCACCTAGATGTGGGATCTAGGACCCATAATTAACCAGAAATCTAGACTCGCTACCTGGTTACGAGAATGGAAGGTATGGGGAGTTATCCACCACATGCACCATTCTTGCCCGATAATCGGTCTTCAATTCCAAAAGCTAACTCTTTTAAATTTATTTTAAATGGCTCATTCAACTCTATGTTATTGTGCGAACTAAGTGACATGCATCCTATGATCTAATTTCAATGTGAATCCTAAATGTGTATCTTGATTTCTTAATTTGTCTGGATTCAATCTAGGTGAAAGTTCTCCTAAAATTCTAATTTCATGAAAAATCCTAAGTGATTTGATTAAGCATTTACAAGAAAATTAATATACAAAACACCACAATTTGTTGTGGTGCCGACTCGCGGGTGGTATGCCGTCAGACATCCAAGCTGCCTACGTACCCAAGCCTTACTGGGATCAGAGTCGACGTAGTTCGGTGCACCTAAGCTAAGCTACATATGCCTAACTCAACTAGGACACCGACTTAGACGGATTTGACTGTTTCAACAGTTTTAAGAGGAATTATTTAATTCAAGTTGAGGATTTTATTATCTTAGGATTTCATCTAAGATGCTATATGATTCTTATCTGAATGCAAGTTGTCCCTTAGACTAATGCAGGTTTTGCCTACATCCTAGTTTACTAGGCTTGTCCTAGGGAAAGATCGGGTGACTAGTGTAACTAGACCTATGGTACGGTTGCTATTCATAGCAAGCGTCCGTGATGAGGCTGGACTCCTAACTCTATGACTCCCTAAAACCTAGGACACGGCACGACACCAGTGTTCCTAAATTGGGCTCTAATGGTTCTTAGATTGAAAACCATAATCCAATGGTTCCGAAAGACACAAGATAAATCGATTTAAGTTCTCGAGGTTAATGAGTTTCAGATTTCGAAGATTTTCAGTTTCTAGACATTTAAGGATTACCAATGGTTCTAGGGTTCACCAATTTCGGCCTTGAATGGCATCCAAAGGAGGGAATCGTGCGCTCTTTCCTTGTGCAATTTAATACTTAGGTTATAGCATCTTATTGCCTGGCAGAATCTCAGGATTTCCGTGGACACTAACCTCGGAGCCAACAACATACTATAACTTAAATATTCAAATTGTCAAAGATCAAGTTGCAATTGGGATACGATTATGGATGCACGGGCCATTTTTCCAGGAAAATCTAAAGATCCTAAAATTTCTGTTTCAATGAATTAAGGAGTGAACATGTGACAGAATTTTAAAGTTCTTTAGGAATTTTTATATGATTTTCAATTAATTTCGAATTTTCCATGGATTTTATCAATTTTAAGCATATGAGCGGTTTTACAAGTGAAATTGTTGCAAATAAATTCGAAATGATTTGAAATTTCTACAGCAGCAAGATGAAAATGTATGTAGCTTACAGGATGAGTTTTGCATATTTTTACATTAAATTCACATTTAATCTTGATTAAACCATTAAATGTCCAGATTGCACAATTAACACATAAACTAGTAGAAATATAACTCTAAATTCTATGAAATTTCTACAGAAATACTATATGAATCAAAATAGCATGCAGTGAGATTTTCATGAATTTTAGAAATTATTTACTACCAATTTCGGATTTTACAATTTCCAGACCAGATTATAAATTAACACTACATCCCATATTAAAACAGATCCAAATCACACGAAACTTTTACAGTAACAAGTAATATGGAAGATAAGACTACTGTAAAAATGTTATGAATTTTAATGATGATCTGATGTTAGTAAAAATTCTCCTAAAATCTGATAAGTTTCAAAGACAATATTAAATAATATACCAAATAAACTCCAAAAATCTTTACAAATTCATGGTAAAATGAATCAGTAACATATTATTTTCCCACGAAATTTCATTAATTTTAGAATCTGTTTGGTATATAATTTAATTTTTCTTCGTCAAAAGATGTTTTTTGAAGAGTTTTCCATTTTTAAAACACAATTTGCGGAAAAAATCAGAAAAATTCGGAAAAATACAGAAATATTTTGAGAACAATGCACCTACCTGTGGTGAAGATCTCCGCCCAATCCAAAAAAATATAAAAAATCCTGCCGCCGCCGATCCGCTCCGCCGTCTTTCGCTTTCTCTGGAGTGTTTAGAGGGAGTGATTGAGGGAGTGAAGAGATAATGGAAGAAGAATATTAGGGAGAGGGATGGAAGAATATATTGAGGAAAGGGATTGGAGGGAGTGATTAGAAGAGATAATGGAAGAGAAAGAGATAATGGAAGATAAATTTCTTTTTTTTTTTTTTCTCTCTTATGGATGGGAAGGGAGATATATATAGGGAGAGAAAGAGAGAGAGAGAGATATGTTGGTGGAGAGCTCATCATGTTGTCCCTCTTAGTGGAGAATCCATCATTATTGTTCTTAGTGGAGGGCCCATCATGTTTCTTAGTGGAGAATCCATCATTATTGTTCTTAGTGGAGGGCCCATCATGTTTCTTAGTGGAGAATCCATCATTATTGTTCTTAGTGGAGGGCCCATCATGTTGTCTTAGTGGAGAGCTACCATCATTGCTCTTCATAAGAGGCCTCACAAGAGGCCCCACTGAGGCCCCACAACGCGGGCCCCACAATGTGGGCCCTCGGTTGATTCGATTTTAAACAAATGTTCAATGTGGGCCCACCAAACGAGTCCAAATTTAATCAAAATGCATCATGCGGCCCCACCAAATGGGTCCAACTTTCTCGATCCAAATTTAATCGAAGCACCCAATGCGGGCCCACCAAACGGGTCCCAATTCTCTCTGGTTTAGATTTTTCTGAATAATCCTTCTCAACATTTAGCGGGAAAATACGAAACACGACGGAAACGACCAAAAATATTTAGAAATGTAACAAACGGATGCGGGAAAGAAAGACATTGGAAAACCGACGGAAAACAAACCCTAATTTCTTTATCGATTAAGGTAGAGCAAAATGGGGTGTCTACAGATGCCCCTCTTTGGTAGAGATGACGTAGTCATCGAATACCAAAGTCAAAATGACAGAGCCATTTTGTGTAGCTTTAATCGACAAAAGACTCTACACAAACGGAACTTAGACGCAAACATTTACTACCTAATGCAAGGCCCTAAATGAAATCCTAGAATTAGAACATAATAAGAAATCCTGATGCGGTGCCGTTCACAAACGGGCAACGAGAGAATGAGATACCACTTTCGAATGGATTCCGAACAGAAAGAACAAAGATCGTTCTCAAGCGGTGTTTTTTTTTTTTTTTTTTTTTTTTTTTTTTTTTTTAAATGAGACATCTTTCACAAGCGGGCTCAAGGAGGATAAGAGACCATTCACAAATGGACTCAGACAATGAGGTACCATTCACAAACGGCCTCAAGGAGGATATGAGACCATTCACAAATGGACTCAGAAAATGAGGTACCGTTCACAAACGGGCTTAAGAAGAAGATGAGACCATTCACAAATGGACTCAGAAAATGAGGTACCGTTCACAAACGGGCTTAAGGAGAGGACGAGACCATTCACAAATGGACTCAGAAAATGAGGTACCGTTCACAAACGGGCTCAAGGAGAAGATGAGACCATTCACAAATGGACTCGAGAAACGAGGCACCGTTCACAAACGTGCTCAAGGAGAACATGAGACCATTCACAAATAGACTCAGAAAATGAGGTACTGTTCACAAACGGGCTTAAGGAGAAGACGAGACCATTCACAAATGGACTCGAGAAACGAGGCACCGTTCACAAACGGGCTCAAGGAGAATAAGAGACCATTCACAAATGGACTCAGAAAATGAGGTACCGTTCACAAACGGGCTCAAGGAGAAGACGAGACCATTCACAAATGGACTCGAGAAACGAGGCACCGTTCACAAACGGGCTTAAGGAGAAGACGAGACCATTCACAAATGGACTCGAGAAATGAGGCACCGTTCACAAACGGGCTCAAGGAGAATAAGAGACCATTCACAAATGGACTCAGAAAATGATGTACCGTTCACAAACGGGCTCAAGGAGAAGATGAGACCATTCACACATGGACTCGAGAAACGAGGCACCGTTCACAAACGGGCTCAAGGAGAACATGAGACCATTCACAAATAGACTCAGAAAATGAGGTACCGTTCACAAACGGGCTTAAGGAGAAGACGAGACCATTCACAAATGGACTCGAGAAACGAGGCACCGTTCACAAACGGGCTCTAGGAGAACATGAGACCATTCATAAATGGACTCGAGAAATGAGGCACCGTTCACAAATGGGCTCAAAGAAACAAGATAGCTTCAACCACGAAGAATTTAGAGATTTTTCATAAACTTGAATTTGACGTAGGATTGGATTTGATGAATTTTTGATTTTTCAGAAATAAGGCAGCGTCCACAAACGGGCTCAAGGAGGACATGAGACCATTCACAAATAGACTCAGAAAATGAAGTACCGTTCACAAACGGGCTTAAGGAGAAGACGGGACCATTTACAAATGGACTCGAGAAATGAGGCACCGTTCACAAACGGGCTCAAAGAAACAAGATAGCTTTGATTGATGAAGTCAACAACGAAGAATTTAGAGTTTTTTCATGAACTTGAATTTGACATAGGATTGGATTTGATGAATTTTTGATTTTTCAGAAATAAGGCACCGTCCACAAACGGGCTCAAGGAGGACATGAGACCGTAAATGGACTCAGAAAAATGAGACACCGTTCACAAACGGGTTCAAGGAGAAGACGAGACCATTTACAAATGGACTCGAGAAACGAGGCACCGTTCACAAACGGGCTCTAGGAGAACATGAGACCATTCATAAATGGACTCGAGAAATGAGGCACCGTTCACAAATGGGCTCAAAGAAACAAGATAGCTTCAACCACGAAGAATTTAGAGATTTTTCATAAACTTGAATTTGACGTAGGATTGGATTTGATGAATTTTTTATTTTTCAGAAATAAGGCAGCGTCCACAAACGGGCTCAAGGAGGACATGAGACCATTCACAAATAGACTCAGAAAATGAAGTACCGTTCACAAACGGGCTTAAGGAGAAGACGGGACTATTTACAAATGGACTCGAGAAATGAGGCACCGTTCACAAACGGGCTCAAAGAAACAAGATAGCTTTGATTGATGAACTCAACAACGAAGAATTTAGAGTTTTTTCATGAACTTGAATTTGACATAGGATTGGATTTGATGAATTTTTGATTTTTCAGAAATAAGGCACCGTCCACAAACGGGCTCAAGGAGGACATGAGACCGTAAATGGACTCAGAAAAATGAGACACCGTTCACAAACGGGTTCAAGGAGAAGACGAGACCATTTACAAATGGACTCGAGAAAAGAGGCACCGTTCACAAACAGGCTCAAAGAAACAAGATAGCTTTGATTGATGAATTCAACAACGAAGAATTTAGAGTTTTTTCATGAACTTGAATTTGACATAGGATTGGATTTGATGAATTTTTGATTTTTCAGAAATAAGGCACCGTCCACAAACGGGCTCAAGGAGGACATGAGACCGTAAATGGACTCAGAAAAATGAGACACCGTTCACAAACGGGTTCAAGGAGAAGACGAGACCATTTACAAATGGACTCGAGAAAAGAGGCACCGTTCACAAACAGGCTCAAAGAAACAAGATAGCTTTGATTGATGAATTCAATAACGAAGAATTTAGAGATTTTTCATGAACTTGAATTTGACATAGGATTGGATTTGATGAATTTTTGATTTTTTTGAACTTAACGAAATCGAGGATGTTATAGATCGTGCCTGACAAAGATATCGGAAACTAGGACTTTGACGAATGATGAAACGGCAAACCGAAGAACCATTACTAACAAGAATGGATTAGAAACACTTTTATGAAACTTCAACAAGATTTTTCTCAAAGAGACTGCTGGTCTTGTCTTTGGGGATTTGGATGACTGAAACCTTGAACAAGACACTTGAAATTGGTAATCTAGAACAACGGCTCTCTTGGATATAATCATGGAAAAGTGGGACTTGCCTCTTGATAGGTGTTTAGATAAACATTTCTTGACCAGGAAAGTATTTAACTAACTGGAAGGAAATTCTGAATTTTAACGGTTCATCTTTCTGAGAAATTGGCTCGACCATCATTGCATCTGAGGCTCTTCCAAGCTTAAGATGCCTTCCTGGGGTATGATCTTTTTACGGAAGCTGGGCTTTCTGATGTTTCTACTTCTGAATTCTTCTGGGTTGATCATCTTTGAAATATAGCTGTTTGACTAGATTCTCGAACTTTTTCAGGTACAATCGCAGGGAGCTGACGAGGCCGGGCCTCCTTCACCGAGACAGTTGCATCATTTGGACATATGGATGACGATTGACTCTTTTTAAATAGAAAACTTAGATAAAAGGCACTACTCAAAGGATTGAGGAGCTCTAAAGGAGTGAACATAGAATAACAACGATTGATTAACTACACTGACAGACACAGTAATGCTTTTGACTTAGTTAACGTTTTATTTGGTAAGTCTATCCTTTCAAGGAATATTTTTTTCAATTGGTAAACACTGGACTTTTTCCTTAAAACAGTAATGCCTCAATGATTTAATTACAACTCCTAGGATTGCTTAGCTCCAATGCCCCCAGTTTTGAGGATGTCACTTGAATTTGTTTGAACTTCAATTGATCTTCAGTCCTGATACCGGCTGTAACCTTCTTATAAATTTGCTTGAACTTCAGTTGATCTTCAGTCTTGATACTGGCTGTAGCCTTCTTATAATGATTCTCTTACCGTGACCAAGTCACCTCTTCAGGGTTTTTAACTTGGCGGACCGTGGTAGCCTTAACTTTTGCCTGAACCGTCTTTCTAGGTTTTCGATTCAGCAGGCTATCCCCTTAGCTTTTGCCTAAGCCGCCCTTTCGGGTTTTCAACTTAACAGGGGAATGATCTTAAATTTTGCCTAAACCGCCCTTTCAGGTTTTCAGTCTAGCAGATCTTCAAACTCCATTTTTTTTTATTCATCATCATTTTTTTTTTTTTTTCGGGACCTAGATCATTAGTTCTGAACACCGGAAGGACTTTATAGGTAGGATAGGGCTTTTCAAAGAATGGCTTAAGGTTCAACAAAGATTTCGACCGAACCTGTGAATAGGTTGCCTACATATCCCAAGGTAGGAATCAGGTCGTGTATAGTTCAGGGCGAATGCCCCTAGTTTGAAGATAAATTGTTCGAAAGTTTATTGATTTTTCTTTTTTTTTCTTCTTTCTGGAATAATTGACTTCTCTTCTTTAGGAACTTGTCCCCTTTTTTTTTTTCTGAAAGGATTGAATTTCTTTTTTTTTTTTTTTGGATTGATTGAATTGCTTTTCTTTTTTGAATTGACCGAACTCAGTTTAACCGAGCTGCCTACGTACCCCAGTGTAGGGATCAGGTCTCGCGTAGTTCGGGGCGAATGCCCCTAGTTTGATGGGTTTTCAAGAAAATTTCATTTTAGGCTCGAAGGGTTTGCAAACCAGTATTCTTTTGACGTTGGGTTCTGATTTTGGGATTTATTCGGCCAAAGGAGGCCTTCCGATGTTCAGATTGGGAGTCGATCTAGTTTACTAGAGTCCCTCTGGTACTGATTATTTATTTTTTTATTTTCTTTTTCTTTTTTTTACGGAGTTTGACGGCATTTCCAGGTAAGAGATAATAAATCTTCTTCTTTCAAGATTCTAATACGTGCCTTCGACTTTCATAGAGCGAAACTTGTTCTTCGACATCCTCCATCTATGGATTTGTAACTCTTGATATCTGATGATCACTTTTCAATGCTTGCTCTTGAACTTCTTATCTCGAATTTGATGGCTTCATGTTATGAATTTGAGAACCAAGGTCATTGATTGGAAATATGAAAGTTGTTTCCACTCCATGCCCCTTGCATAGCATATGATATTCACTTCATTCTTTCTTGAACCTTCTATCTGGGTCTTTCTCTTGGCATTAATGGTAACACTTACCGGACCATCTTTTTATCCTCAAAATGGGTTTACCAATTCTTCACACTTTTCAGAGGGTAATGTATTTTCAATCGGCATTTACTGGATCAAGGTTTCAGTGCCAGTGTTTACCACTTTAATTTCATCTTTGAAAGGCTGAGATTGGCGCTCCTCCTCTTGTTCAAGTAATTGTTGTGACTCAAGTGGAGTTTCGCCAATTTTGTCCTCATTTGAGGAGGGAGTCTTATTTTAAGATCAGAAGCACACTTAAGAAACAGACACCAATGAACTTTTGGAACTGAAATTTTTATTTAAAGAAATGGCTATTACATCTGATGACCTATCCTGAACATTCTTAGGATTCACAACTCTAAATAAAAAAGAGAAGCAGAAGATATCTTGCCTGGACTAGGCATTGACCTTGAAATGTAAGACCGGACTCAACAATTGTACTGACCATGATTACTGATTCGCATAGGGGAACGCCCCTAGTTCAAGGATTATGATAGTGAACTCTGAAGGACTTAGCAAAATATTCTTGAAAAAGGTTGCCCTTAGAGTAAGAAAAGACCAAGGGTACAAGCAAGATTGGATCATCTGGACCAGGCATGATCAGATCATGAGATTGCATAATTGAAAGATTGTGAGATTCTGCTCCTGCCAGTTAGGGGATGGCATGAAGATACGATCGAATCGTATGACAGAAGAATGAAAGACGCACGATCAAGAGATTAGATGAGATAGTATAAGATTGCTTTCAACGGATAGATCATGAATGACTAATCCTATGAGATCTTTGGAAATGATGGGATTTATATCCTAACCCCAAAGGAAAAGTTTTTAGTCTTCGCACATTTTAACAGTGTTACCTGAAGGCATCAACCCTAATCCTAATCTAGCGGAGTGGAGAGAGGATCTCGACTCATGACTTTGTTTGTGTACCTAGGACCGATCGTAGCCATTGGAAGATGGACTACGGCCTAATCTAGACACAAATGGGTAAGATATCCTAAACTAGGCTCACACATGTGGTGCACATGTGTTCGTATACTGCATGCATGTGTGGGTTAATCTAGGGGTAAGGCCAAGAGTCCCCTTAGCGCGAATCCATGTTCGATATACTGTACCAGTGTCCGGCGTATCAGTACGTGAACAAGAGATCCGTTTACGCACCATAAAGGTACTAGGCTAAGGGTGGAATGCTTCTCTAGCACAGAGGCACCAGGTGATGAAATCCCAGTCAACCATGCTAGATAACACTCCGGGTTCCTAAAATAGGACGTGTGTGCATGTGAAATGCAAGGGTTTAGATGCAAGTGATGTAAGTGTGTGCAATAAGTTCGCGCAATCTATGATGCCTTCAGGTTTTGTTAAATTAAGTTCGAGTAAAATGTGATGAGAAAATAAAACGAGACAAACTAATCTAACAAGTATAGAGTTTTTATGAGCCAGTTAAATTAAATTCAAATGAATTATCTTTTGAAATTTTAATGAAGTTAGGTGGTCCCCAGCAGAGTCGCCAGACTGTGGTACCCGGATCCCGCGAGAGGGGTGGGGCGCGAGCCGCCGCGCTCTCTCTCTTTGGTCTCTCGTTCCCACGCGATTGGCGTGTGCATTTTAATATTGATTTGAATTCGTCTTTCCTGTGAACTTGGGATCACTAAGGCAATCCGAATTCCACACGAAAGAGATTGACAGAGTCGCCACCTAGATGTGGGATCTAGGACCCATAATTAACCAGAAATCTAGACTCGCTACCTGGTTACGAGAATGGAAGGTATGGGGAGTTATCCACCACATGCACCATTCTTGCCCGATAATCGGTCTTCAATTCCAAAAGCTAACTCTTTTAAATTTATTTTAAATGGCTCATTCAACTCTATGTTATTGTGCGAACTAAGTGACATGCATCCTATGATCTAATTTCAATGTGAATCCTAAATGTGTATCTTGATTTCTTAATTTGTCTGGATTCAATCTAGGTGAAAGTTCTCCTAAAATTCTAATTTCATGAAAAATCCTAAGTGATTTGATTAAGCATTTACAAGAAAATTAATATACAAAACACCACAATTTGTTGTGGTGCCGACTCGCGGGTGGTATGCCGTCAGACATCCAAGCTGCCTACGTACCCAAGCCTTACTGGGATCAGAGTCGACGTAGTTCGGTGCACCTAAGCTAAGCTACATATGCCTAACTCAACTAGGACACCGACTTAGACGGATTTGACTGTTTCAACAGTTTTAAGAGGAATTATTTAATTCAAGTTGAGGATTTTATTATCTTAGGATTTCATCTAAGATGCTATATGATTCTTATCTGAATGCAAGTTGTCCCTTAGACTAATGCAGGTTTTGCCTACATCCTAGTTTACTAGGCTTGTCCTAGGGAAAGATCGGGTGACTAGTGTAACTAGACCTATGGTACGGTTGCTATTCATAGCAAGCGTCCGTGATGAGGCTGGACTCCTAACTCTAGGACTCCCTAAAACCTAGGACACGGCACGACACCAGTGTTCCTAAATTGGGCTCTAATGGTTCTTAGATTGAAAACCATAATCCAATGGTTCCGAAAGACACAAGATAAATCGATTTAAGTTCTCGAGGTTAATGAGTTTCAGATTTCGAAGATTTTCAGTTTCTAGACATTTAAGGATTACCAATGGTTCTAGGGTTCACCAATTTCGGCCTTGAATGGCATCCAAAGGAGGGAATCGTGCGCTCTTTCCTTGTGCAATTTAATACTTAGGTTATAGCATCTTATTGCCTGGCAGAATCTCAGGATTTCCGTGGACACTAACCTCGGAGCCAACAACATACTATAACTTAAATATTCAAATTGTCAAAGATCAAGTTGCAATTGGGATACGATTATGGATGCACGGGCCATTTTTCCAGGAAAATCTAAAGATCCTAAAATTTCTGTTTCAATGAATTAAGGAGTGAACATGTGACAGAATTTTAAAGTTCTTTAGGAATTTTTATATGATTTTCAATTAATTTCGAATTTTCCATGGATTTTATCAATTTTAAGCATATGAGCGGTTTTACAAGTGAAATTGTTGCAAATAAATTCGAAATGATTTGAAATTTCTACAGCAGCAAGATGAAAATGTATGTAGCTTACAGGATGAGTTTTGCATATTTTTACATTAAATTCACATTTAATCTTGATTAAACCATTAAATGTCCAGATTGCACAATTAACACATAAACTAGTAGAAATATAACTCTAAATTCTATGAAATTTCTACAGAAATACTATATGAATCAAAATAGCATGCAGTGAGATTTTCATGAATTTTAGAAATTATTTACTACCAATTTCGGATTTTACAATTTCCAGACCAGATTATAAATTAACACTACATCCCATATTAAAACAGATCCAAATCACACGAAACTTTTACAGTAACAAGTAATATGGAAGATAAGACTACTGTAAAAATGTTATGAATTTTAATGATGATCTGATGTTAGTAAAAATTCTCCTAAAATCTGATAAGTTTCAAAGACAATATTAAATAATATACCAAATAAACTCCAAAAATCTTTACAAATTCATGGTAAAATGAATCAGTAACATATTATTTTCCCACGAAATTTCATTAATTTTAGAATCTGTTTGGTATATAATTTAATTTTTCTTCGTCAAAAGATGTTTTTTGAAGAGTTTTCCATTTTTAAAACACAATTTGCGGAAAAAATCAGAAAAATTCGGAAAAATACAGAAATATTTTGAGAACAATGCACCTACCTGTGGTGAAGATCTCCGCCCAATCCAAAAAAATATAAAAAATCCTGCCGCCGCCGATCCGCTCCGCCGTCTTTCGCTTTCTCTGGAGTGTTTAGAGGGAGTGATTGAGGGAGTGAAGAGATAATGGAAGAAGAATATTAGGGAGAGGGATGGAAGAATATATTGAGGAAAGGGATTGGAGGGAGTGATTAGAAGAGATAATGGAAGAGAAAGAGATAATGGAAGATAAATTTCTTTTTTTTTTTTTCTCTCTTATGGATGGGAAGGGAGATATATATAGGGAGAGAAAGAGAGAGAGAGAGATATGTTGGTGGAGAGCTCATCATGTTGTCCCTCTTAGTGGAGAATCCATCATTATTGTTCTTAGTGGAGGGCCCATCATGTTTCTTAGTGGAGAATCCATCATTATTGTTCTTAGTGGAGGGCCCATCATGTTTCTTAGTGGAGAATCCATCATTATTGTTCTTAGTGGAGGGCCCATCATGTTGTCTTAGTGGAGAGCTACCATCATTGCTCTTCATAAGAGGCCTCACAAGAGGCCCCACTGAGGCCCCACAACGCGGGCCCCACAATGTGGGCCCTCGGTTGATTCGATTTTAAACAAATGTTCAATGTGGGCCCACCAAACGAGTCCAAATTTAATCAAAATGCATCATGCGGCCCCACCAAATGGGTCCAACTTTCTCGATCCAAATTTAATCGAAGCACCCAATGCGGGCCCACCAAACGGGTCCCAATTCTCTCTGGTTTAGATTTTTCTGAATAATCCTTCTCAACATTTAGCGGGAAAATACGAAACACGACGGAAACGACCAAAAATATTTAGAAATGTAACAAACGGATGCGGGAAAGAAAGACATTGGAAAACCGACGGAAAACAAACCCTAATTTCTTTATCGATTAAGGTAGAGCAAAATGGGGTGTCTACAGAGTCCAAGTATTACCACCATAACTCTTAAAATACTTGGAGTTTTTCATCTCTGTTTCTTCCGTTTTCAACTACACTTCGACATCTTCAAAATTGCATGAATTTGAATAAATTCCGAGTCGAATTGAGTGAGTTATGATCAATCAATCGGAGGTAAGTCTGTAAACTGCTAGACCAAAGCGCGAGTCTAACAATTTCCATCATAATTCTTAAAATACTTGGAGTTTTTCATCTCTGTTTGTTCCGTTTTCCAGCTACACCTCGACATCTTTGAAATGGCACGAATTTGAATCAATTCCGAGTTGAATTTACTGAGTTATGGTCAATCAATCACAGGTAGGTCTGTAAACTGCTAAACCAAATCGCGAGTCTAACTATTTCCAATCTAACTCTCAAAATACTTGGACTTTTTCATCTCCGTTTCTTCCGTTTTCAACTACACTTCGACATCTTCGAAATGGCATGAATTTGAATAAATTTCGAGTCGAATTGAGTGAGTTATGATCAATCAATCGGAGGTAAGTCGGTAAACTTCTAGACCAAAGCGCGAGTCTAACAATTTCCATCATAACTCTTAAAATACTTGGGGTTTTTCATCTCCGTTTCTTTCGTTTTCCAACTACACTTCGACATCTTCGAAATGGCATGAATTTGAATCAATTCCGAGTTGAATTTACTGAGTTATGGTCAATCAATCACAGGTAGGTCTGTAAACTGCTAAACCAAATCGCGAGTCTAACTATTTCCATCATAATTCTCAAAATACTTGGAGTTTCTCATCTCCGTTTCTTCTGTTTTCAACTACACTTTTACATCTTCGAAATGGCATGAATTTGAATAACTTTCGAGTTGAATTGGGTGAGTTATGGTCATTCAATCGGAGGTATGTCTGTAAACTGCTAGACCAAAGCGCGAGTCAAACTTTTTCCATCATAACTCTCAATATATATGGAGTTTTTCATCTCTGTTTCTTTCGTTTTAAACTACACTTCGACTGCTTCGAAATGAAACAAATTTTAATTAATTCCGAGTTGAATTGAGCGAGTTATTGTCAATCAATCGGTGGTAGGTCTGTAAACTGCTAGACCAAAGCGTGAGTCTAACAATTTCCATCATAACTCTCAAAATACTTGGAGTTTTTCATCTCCGTTTCTTCCGTTTTAAACTACACTTCGACTCCTTCAAAATAGGAGAAATTTCAATGAATTCCGAGTTGAATTGAGTGAGTTATGGTCATTCAATTGAAGGGATGTCTGTAAACAGCTAGACCAAAGCGCGAGTCAAACTTTTTCCACCATAACTCCCAAAATATATGGAGTTTTTCATCTCTGTTTCTTTCGTTTTAAACTACACTTCGACTGCTTCGAAATGGAACAAATTTTAATGAATTGCGAGTTGAATTGAGCGAGTTATGGTCAATCAATCGGTGGTAGGTCTGTAAACTGCTAGACCAAAGCGTGAGTCTAACTATTTCCATCATAACTCTCAAAATACTTGGAGTTTTTCATCTCCGTTTCTTCTGTTTTAAACTACACTTCGACTCCTTCAAAATAGGAGAAATTTCAATGAATTCCGAGTTGAATTGAGTGAGTTAGGGTCATTCAATCGAAGGTATGTCTGTAAACTGCTAGACCAAAGCGCGAGTCTAACTTTTTCCATCATAACTCTCAAAATACATGGAGTTTTTTATCTCCGTTTCTTCCGTTTTAAACTACACTTCGACTACTTCAAAATAGGACAAATTTCAATGAATTCCGAGTTGAATTGTGTGAGTTTTGGTCATTCAATCGAAGGTATGTCTGTAAACTGCTAGACCAAAGCGCGAGTCTAACTTGTTCCATCATAACTCTCAAAATACATGGAGTTTTTCATCTCCGTTTCTTTCGTTTTAAACTGCTCTTCGACTCCTTCGAAATGGAACAAATTTCATTGAGTTACGAGTTGAATTGAGTGAGTTATGGTCATTAAAACAGAGGTAGGTCTGTAAACTGCTAGGCGAAAGTGCGAGTCTAACTATTTCTGTCATAACTCTTAAAATACTTGGAGTTTTTCATCTCCGTTTCTTCCATTTTCAACTACATTTCGACATCTTGGAAATTGCATGAATTTGAATAAATTTCGAGTCGAATTGAGTGACTTATGGTGAATGAATTGGAGGTAGCGCTGTAAATTGCAAGATCAAAGCGCCAGTCTAACTATTTCCATCATAACTCCTAAGATCCTTGGTGTTTTTCATCTCCGTTTCTTCCGTTTTCAACAACACTTCGACATCTTCAAAATGGCATGAATTTGAATCAATTCCGAGTTAAATTGAGTGAGTTATGGTCAATCAATCGGAGGTTGGTCTTTAAACTGCTAGACCAAGGTTCGAGTCAAATTATTTCCCCCATAAGTCTTAAAATAATTGGCTTTTTTCATCTCTGTTTCTTTCGTTTTAAACTACACTTCGACTGCTTCGAAATGGAACAAATTTTAATGAATTGCGAGTTGAATTGAGCGAGTTATGGTCAATCAATCGGTGGTAGGTCTGTAAACTGCTAGATCAAAGCGTGAGTCTAACTATTTCCATCATAACTCTCAAAATACTTAGAGTTTTTCATCTCCGTTTCTTCCGTTTTAAACTACACTTCGACTCCTTCAAAATAGGAGAAATTTCAATGAATTCCGAGTTGAATTGAGTGAGTTATGGTCATTAAATCGAAGGTATGTCTGTAAACTGCTAGACCAAAGCGCGAGTCTAACTTTTTCCATTATAACTCTCAAAATACATGGAGTTTTTCATCTCTGTTTCTTTCGTTTTAAACTACTCTTCGACTCCTTCGAAATGGAACAAATTTCATTGAATTACGGGTTGAATTGAGTGAGTTATGGTCATTAAAACGGAGGTAGGTCTGTAAACTGCTAGGCGAAAGTGCGAGTCTAACTATTTCTGTCATAACTCTTAAAATACTTGGAGTTTTCCATCTCCGTTTCTTCCATTTTCAACTACATTTCGACATCTTGGAAATGGCATAAATTTGAATAAATTCCGAGTCGAATTGAGTGACTTATGGTCAATGAATTGGTGGTAGCGCTGTAAACTGCTAGACCAAAACGCGAGTCTAACTATTTCCATCATAACTCCTAAGATCCTTGGTGTTTTTCATCTCCGTTTCCTCCGTTTTCAATAACACTTCGACATCTTCAAAATGGCATGAATTTGAATAAATTCCGAGTTAAATTGAGTGAGTTATGGTCAATCAATCGGAGGTTGGGCTGTAAACTGCTAGACCAAAGTGCGAGTATAATTATTTCCACCATAACTCTCAAAATAGTTGGCTTTTTTCATCTCCGTTTCTTCCGTTTTCAACTACTGTTCGACTCCTTCGAAATGAAAAAAATTTCATTGATTCCGAGTTGAATTGAGTGAGTTATGGTCATTCAATCGGACGTAGGTCTGTAAATTGCTAAGCGAAAGCGCGAGTCCAAGTATTACCACCATAACTCTTAAAATTCTTGGAGTTTTTCATCTCTGTTTCTTCCGTTTTCAACTACACTTCGACATCTTCGAAATGGCATGAATTTGAATCAATTCCGAGTTAAATTGAGTGAGTTATGGTCAATCAATCGGAGGTTGGTCTTTAAACTGCTAGACCAAGGTTCGAGTCAAATTATTTCCCCCATAAGTCTTAAAATAATTGGCTTTTTTCATCTCTGTTTCTTTCGTTTTAAACTACACTTCGACTGCTTCGAAATGGAACAAATTTTAATGAATTGCGAGTTGAATTGAGCGAGTTATGGTCAATCAATCGGTGGTAGGTCTGTAAACTGCTAGATCAAAGCGTGAGTCTAACTATTTCCATCATAACTCTCAAAATACTTAGAGTTTTTCATCTCCGTTTCTTCCGTTTTAAACTACACTTCGACTCCTTCAAAATAGGAGAAATTTCAATGAATTCCGAGTTGAATTGAGTGAGTTATGGTCATTAAATCGAAAGTATGTCTGTAAACTGCTAGACCAAAGCGCGAGTCTAACTTTTTCCATTATAACTCTCAAAATACATGGAGTTTTTCATCTCTGTTTCTTTCGTTTTAAACTACTCTTCGACTCCTTCGAAATGGAACAAATTTCATTGAATTACGGGTTGAATTGAGTGAGTTATGGTCATTAAAACGGAGGTAGGTCTGTAAACTGCTAGGCGAAAGTGCGAGTCTAACTATTTCTGTCATAACTCTTAAAATACTTGGAGTTTTCCATCTCCGTTTCTTCCATTTTCAACTACATTTCGACATCTTGGAAATGGCATAAATTTGAATAAATTCCGAGTCGAATTGAGTGACTTATGGTCAATGAATTGGTGGTAGCGCTGTAAACTGCTAGACCAAAACGCGAGTCTAACTATTTCCATCATAACTCCTAAGATCCTTGGTGTTTTTCATCTCCGTTTCCTCCGTTTTCAATAACACTTCGACATCTTCAAAATGGCATGAATTTGAATAAATTCCGAGTTAAATTGAGTGAGTTATGGTCAATCAATCGGAGGTTGGGCTGTAAACTGCTAGACCAAAGTGCGAGTATAATTATTTCCACCATAACTCTCAAAATAGTTGGCTTTTTTCATCTCCGTTTCTTCCGTTTTCAACTACTGTTCGACTCCTTCGAAATGAAAAAAATTTCATTGATTCCGAGTTGAATTGAGTGAGTTATGGTCATTCAATCGGACGTAGGTCTGTAAATTGCTAAGCGAAAGCGCGAGTCCAAGTATTACCACCATAACTCTTAAAATTCTTGGAGTTTTTCATCTCTGTTTCTTCCGTTTTCAACTACACTTCGACATCTTCGAAATGGCATGAATTTGAATAAATTTCGAGTCGAATTGAGTGAGTTATGATCAATCAATCCGAGGTAAGTCGGTAAACTTCTAGACCAAAGCGCGAGTCTAACAATTTCCATCATAACTCTTAAAATACTTGGAGTTTTTCATCTCCGTTTCTTCCGTTTTCCAACTAAACTTCGACATCTTCGAAATGACATGAATTTGAATCAATTCCGAGTTGAATTTACTGAATTATGGTCAATCAATCACAGGTAGGTCTGGAAACTGCTAAACCAAATCGCGAGTCTAACTATTTCCATCATAACTCTCAAAATACTTGGAGTTTGTCATCTCTGTTTCTTCCGTTTTAAACTACACTTTTACATCTTCGAAATGGCATGAATTTGAATAAATTACGAGTTGAATTGAGTGAGTTATGGTCATTCAATCGGAGGTATGTCTGTAAACTGCTAGACCAAAGCGCGAGTCAAACTTATTCCATCATAACTCCCAAAATATATGGAGTTTTTCATCTCTGTTTCTTTCGTTTTAAACTACACTTCGACTGCTTCGAAATGGAACAAATTTTAATGAATTGCGAGTTGAATTGAGCGAGTTATGGTCAATCAATCGGTGGTAGGTCTGTAAACTGCTAGACCAAAGCGTGAGTCTAACTATTTCCATCATAACTCTCAAAATACTTAGAGTTTTTCATCTCCGTTTCTTCCGTTTTAAACTACACTTCGACTCCTTCAAAATAGGAGAAATTTCAATGAATTCCGAGTTGAATTGAGTGAGTTATGGTCATTAAATTGAAGGTATGTCTGTAAACTGCTAGACCAAAGCGCGAGTCTAACTTTTTCCATTATAACTCTCAAAATACATGGAGTTTTTCATCTCTGTTTCTTTCGTTTTAAACTACTCTTCGACTCCTTCGAAATGGAACAAATTTCATTGAATTACGGGTTGAATTGAGTGAGTTATGGTCATTAAAACGGAGGTAGGTCTGTAAACTGCTAGGCGAAAGTGCGAGTCTAACTATTTCTGTCATAACTCTTAAAATACTTGGAGTTTTCCATCTCCGTTTCTTCCATTTTCAACTACATTTCGACATCTTGGAAATGGCATAAATTTGAATAAATTCCGAGTCGAATTGAGTGAGTTATGGTCAATGAATTGGTGGTAGCGCTGTAAACTGCTAGACCAAAACGCGAGTCTAACTATTTCCATCATAACTCCTAAGATCCTTGGTGTTTTTCATCTCCGTTTCCTCCGTTTTCAATAACACTTCGACATCTTCAAAATGGCATGAATTTGAATAAATTCCGAGTTAAATTGAGTGAGTTATGGTCAATCAATCGGAGGTTGGGCTGTAAACTGCTAGACCAAAGTGCGAGTATAATTATTTCCACCATAACTCTCAAAATAGTTGGCTTTTTTCATCTCCGTTTCTTCCGTTTTCAACTACTGTTCGACTCCTTCGAAATGAAAAAAATTTCATTGATTCCGAGTTGAATTGAGTGAGTTATGGTCATTCAATCGGACGTAGGTCTGTAAATTGCTAAGCGAAAGCGCGAGTCCAAGTATTACCACCATAACTCTTAAAATACTTGGAGTTTTTCATCTCTGTTTCTTCCGTTTTCAACTACACTTCGACATCTTCGAAATGGCATGAATTTGAATAAATTTCGAGTCGAATTGAGTGAGTTATGATCAATCAATCCGAGGTAAGTCGGTAAACTTCTAGACTAAAGCGCGAGTCTAACAATTTCCATCATAACTCTTAAAATACTTGGAGTTTTTCATCTCCGTTTCTTCCGTTTTCCAACTAAACTTCGACATCTTCGAAATGACATGAATTTGAATCAATTCCGAGTTGAATTTACTGAATTATGGTCAATCAATCACAGGTAGGTCTGGAAACTGCTAAACCAAATCGCGAGTCTAACTACTTCCATCATAACTCTCAAAATACTTGGAGTTTGTCATCTCTGTTTCTTCCGTTTTAAACTACACTTTTACATCTTCGAAATGGCATGAATTTGAATAAATTACGAGTTGAATTGAGTGAGTTATGGTCATTCAATCGGAGGTATGTCTGTAAACTGCTAGACCAAAGCGCGAGTCAAACTTATTCCATCATAACTCCCAAAATATATGGAGTTTTTCATCTCTGTTTCTTTCGTTTTAAACTACACTTCGACTGCTTCGAAATGGAACAAATTTTAATGAATTGCGAGTTGAATTTAGCGAGTTATGGTCAATCAATCGGTGGTAGGTCTGTAAACTGCTAGACCAAAGCATGAGTCTAACTATTTCCATCATAACTCTCAAAATACTTAGAGTTTTTCATCTCCGTTTCTTCCGTTTTAAACTACACTTCGACTCCTTCAAAATAGGAGAAATTTCAATGAATTCCGAGTTGAATTGAGTGAGTTATGGTCATTAAATCGAAGGTATGTCTGTAAACTGCTAGACCAAAGCGCGAGTCTAACTTTTTCCATTATAACTCTCAAAATACATGGAGTTTTTCATCTCTGTTTCTTTCGTTTTAAACTACTCTTCGACTCCTTCGAAATGGAACAAATTTCATTGAATTACGGGTTGAATTGAGTGAGTTATGGTCATTAAAACGGAGGTAGGTCTGTAAACTGCTAGGCGAAAGTGCGAGTCTAACTATTTCTGTCATAACTCTTAAAATACTTGGAGTTTTCCATCTCCGTTTCTTCCATTTTCAACTACATTTCGACATCTTGGAAATGGCATAAATTTGAATAAATTCCGAGTCGAATTGAGTGACTTATGGTCAATGAATTGGTGGTAGCGCTGTAAACTGCTAGACCAAAACGCGAGTCTAACTATTTCCATCATAACTCCTAAGATCCTTGGTGTTTTTCATCTCCGTTTCCTCCGTTTTCAATAACACTTCGACATCTTCAAAATGGCATGAATTTGAATAAATTCCGAGTTAAATTGAGTGAGTTATGGTCAATCAATCGGAGGTTGGGCTGTAAACTGCTAGACCAAAGTGCGAGTATAATTATTTCCACCATAACTCTCAAAATAGTTGGCTTTTTTCATCTCCGTTTCTTCCGTTTTCAACTACTGTTCGACTCCTTCGAAATGAAAAAAATTTCATTGATTCCGAGTTGAATTGAGTGAGTTATGGTCATTCAATCGGACGTAGGTCTGTAAATTGCTAAGCGAAAGCGCGAGTCCAAGTATTACCACCATAACTCTTAAAATACTTGGAGTTTTTCATCTCTGTTTCTTCCGTTTTCAACTACACTTCGACATCTTCGAAATGGCATGAATTTGAATAAATTTCGAGTCGAATTGAGTGAGTTATGATCAATCAATCCGAGGTAAGTCGGTAAACTTCTAGACCAAAGCGCGAGTCTAACAATTTCCATCATAACTCTTAAAATACTTGGAGTTTTTCATCTCCGTTTCTTCCGTTTTCCAACTAAACTTCGACATCTTCGAAATGACATGAATTTGAATCAATTCCGAGTTGAATTTACTGAATTATGGTCAATCAATCACAGGTAGGTCTGGAAACTGCTAAACCAAATCGCGAGTCTAACTATTTCCATCATAACTCTCAAAATACTTGGAGTTTGTCATCTCTGTTTCTTCCGTTTTAAACTACACTTTTACATCTTCGAAATGGCATGAATTGGAATAAATTACGAGTTGAATTGAGTGAGTTATGGTCATTCAATCGGAGGTATGTCTGTAAACTGCTAGACCAAAGCGCGAGTCAAACTTATTCCATCATAACTCCCAAAATATATGGAGTTTTTCATCTCTGTTTCTTTCGTTTTAAACTACACTTCGACTGCTTCGAAATGGAACAAATTTTAATGAATTGCGAGTTGAATTGAGCGAGTTATGGTCAATCAATCGGTGGTAGGTCTGTAAACTGCTAGACCAAAGCGTGAGTCTAACTATTTCCATCATAACTCTCAAAATACTTAGAGTTTTTCATCTCCGTTTCTTCCGTTTTAAACTACACTTCGACTCCTTCAAAATAGGAGAAATTTCAATGAATTCCGAGTTGAATTGAGTGAGTTATGGTCATTAAATCGAAGGTATGTCTGTAAACTGCTAGACCAAAGCGCGAGTCAAACTTTTTCCATTATAACTCTCAAAATACATGGAGTTTTTCATCTCTGTTTCTTTCGTTTTAAACTACTCTTCGACTCCTTCGAAATGGAACAAATTTCATTGAATTACGGGTTGAATTGAGTGAGTTATGGTTATTAAAACGGAGGTAGGTCTGTAAACTGCTAGGCGAAAGTGCGAGTCTAACTATTTCTGTCATAACTCTTAAAATACTTGGAGTTTTCCATCTCCGTTTCTTCCATTTTCAACTACATTTCGACATCTTGGAAATGGCATAAATTTGAATAAATTCCGAGTCGAATTGAGTGACTTATGGTCAATGAATTGGAGGTAGCGCTGTAAACTGCTAGACCAAAACGCGAGTCTAACTATTTCCATCATAACTCCTAAGATCCTTGGTGTTTTTCATCTCCGTTTCCTCCGTTTTCAATAACACTTCGACATCTTCAAAATGGCATGAATTTGAATAAATTCCGAGTTAAATTGAGTGAGTTATGGTCAATCAATCGGAGGTTGGGCTGTAAACTGCTAGACCAAAGTGCGAGTATAATTATTTCCACCATAACTCTCAAAATAGTTGGCTTTTTTCATCTCCGTTTCTTCCGTTTTCAACTACTGTTCGACTCCTTCGAAATGAAAAAAATTTCATTGATTCCGAGTTGAATTGAGTGAGTTATGGTCATTCAATCGGACGTAGGTCTGTAAATTGCTAAGCGAAAGCGCGAGTCCAAGTATTACCACCATAACTCTTAAAATACTTGGAGTTTTTCATCTCTGTTTCTTCCGTTTTCAACTACACTTCGACATCTTCAAAATTGCATGAATTTGAATAAATTCCGAGTCGAATTGAGTGAGTTATGATCAATCAATCGGAGGTAAGTCTGTAAACTGCTAGACCAAAGCGCGAGTCTAACAATTTCCATCATAATTCTTAAAATACTTGGAGTTTTTCATCTCTGTTTGTTCCGTTTTCCAGCTACACCTCGACATCTTTGAAATGGCACGAATTTGAATCAATTCCGAGTTGAATTTACTGAGTTATTGTCAATCAATCACAGGTAGGTCTGTAAACTGCTAAACCAAATCGCGAGTCTAACTATTTCCAATCTAACTCTCAAAATACTTGGACTTTTTCATCTCCGTTTCTTCCGTTTTCAACTACACTTCGACATCTTCGAAATGGCATGAATTTGAATAAATTTCGAGTCGAATTGAGTGAGTTATGATCAATCAATCGGAGGTAAGTCGGTAAACTTCTAGACCAAAGCGCGAGTCTAACAATTTCCATCATAACTCTTAAAATACTTGGGGTTTTTCATCTCCGTTTCTTTCGTTTTCCAACTACACTTCGACATCTTCGAAATGGCATGAATTTGAATCAATTCCGAGTTGAATTTACTGAGTTATGGTCAATCAATCACAGGTAGGTCTGTAAACTGCTAAACCAAATCGCGAGTCTAACTATTTCCATCATAATTCTCAAAATACTTGGAGTTTCTCATCTCCGTTTCTTCTGTTTTCAACTACACTTTTACATCTTCGAAATGGCATGAATTTGAATAACTTTCGAGTTGAATTGGGTGAGTTATGGTCATTCAATCGGAGGTATGTCTGTAAACTGCTAGACCAAAGCGCGAGTCAAACTTTTTCCATCATAACTCTCAATATATATGGAGTTTTTCATCTCTGTTTCTTTCGTTTTAAACTACACTTCGACTGCTTCGAAATGAAACAAATTTTAATTAATTCCGAGTTGAATTGAGCGAGTTATTGTCAATCAATCGGTGGTAGGTCTGTAAACTGCTAGACCAAAGCGTGAGTCTAACTATTTCCATCATAACTCTCAAAATACTTGGAGTTTTTCATCTCCGTTTCTTCCGTTTTAAACTACACTTCGACTCCTTCAAAATAGGAGAAATTTCAATGAATTCCGAGTTGAATTGAGTGAGTTATGGTCATTCAATTGAAGGGATGTCTGTAAACAGCTAGACCAAAGCGCGAGTCAAACTTTTTCCACCATAACTCCCAAAATATATGGAGTTTTTCATCTCTGTTTCTTTCGTTTTAAACTACACTTCGACTGCTTCGAAATGGAATAAATTTTAATGAATTGCGAGTTGAATTGAGCGAGTTATGGTCAATCAATCGGTGGTAGGTCTGTAAACTGCTAGACCAAAGCGTGAGTCTAACTATTTCCATCATAACTCTCAAAATACTTGGAGTTTTTCATCTCCGTTTCTTCTGTTTTAAACTACACTTCGACTCCTTCAAAATAGGAGAAATTTCAATGAATTCCGAGTTGAATTGAGTGAGTTAGGGTCATTCAATCGAAGGTATGTCTGTAAACTGCTAGACCAAAGCGCGAGTCTAACTTTTTCCATCATAACTCTCAAAATACATGGAGTTTTTTATCTCCGTTTCTTCCGTTTTAAACTACACTTCGACTACTTCAAAATAGGACAAATTTCAATGAATTCCGAGTTGAATTGTGTGAGTTTTGGTCATTCAATCGAAGGTATGTCTGTAAACTGCTAGACCAAAGTGCGAGTCTAACTTGTTCCATCATAACTCTCAAAATACATGGAGTTTTTCATCTCCGTTTCTTTCGTTTTAAACTGCTCTTCGACTCCTTCGAAATGGAACAAATTTCATTGAGTTACGAGTTGAATTGAGTGAGTTATGGTCATTAAAACAGAGGTAGGTCTGTAAACTGCTAGGCGAAAGTGCGAGTCTAACTATTTCTGTCATAACTCTTAAAATACTTGGAGTTTTTCATCTCCGTTTCTTCCATTTTCAACTACATTTCGACATCTTGGAAATTGCATGAATTTGAATAAATTCCGAGTCGAATTGAGTGACTTATGGTGAATGAATTGGAGGTAGCGCTGTAAATTGCAAGATCAAAGCGCCAGTCTAACTATTTCCATCATAACTCCTAAGATCCTTGGTGTTTTTCATCTCCGTTTCTTCCGTTTTCAACAACACTTCGACATCTTCAAAATGGCATGAATTTAAATCAATTCCGAGTTAAATTGAGTGAGTTATGGTCAATCAATCGGAGGTTGGTCTTTAAACTGCTAGACCAAAGTTCGAGTCAAATTATTTCCCCCATAACTCTTAAAATAATTGGCTTTTTTCATCTCTGTTTCTTCCGTTTTAAACTACACTTCAACTCCTTCAAAATGGATAAAATTTCATTGAATTCCGAGTTGAATTGAGTGATTTATGGTCATTCAATCGAAGGTAGGTCTGTAAACTGCTAAACCAAATCGCGATTCTAACTATTTCAATCATAACTCTCAAAATACTTGGAGTTTTTCATCTCCGTTTCTTCCGTTTTCAACTACACTTCGACATCTTCGAAATGGCATGAATTTGAATCAATTCCGAGTTGAATTGACTGAGTTATGGTCAATCAATCGCAAGTAGGTCTGTAAACTGCTATACGAAATCGCGAGTCTAACTATTTTCATTATAACTCTTAAGATACTTGGAGTTTTTCATCACCGTTTCTTCTTTTTTCAACTGCACTTCGACATCTTCGAAATGGCATGAATTTGAATAAATTCCGAGTTGAATTGAGTGAGTTATGGTCATTCAATCGGAGGTATGTCTGTAAACTGCTAGACCAAAGCGCGAGTCAAACATTTTCCATCATAACTCTCAAAATATATGGAGTTTTTCATCTCTGTTTCTTTCATTTTAAATTACACTTCGACTGCTTCGAAATGGAACAAATTTTAATGAATTACGAGTTGAATTGAGTGAGTTATGGTCAATCAATCGGTGGTAGGTCTGTAAACTGCTAGATCAAAGCGTGAGTCTAACTATTTCCATCATAACTCTCAAAATACTTAGAGTTTTTCATCTCCGTTTCTTCCGTTTTAAACTATACTTCGACTCCTTCAAAATAGGAGAAATTTCAATAAATTTCGAGTTGAATTGAGTGAGTTATGGTCATTCAATCGAAGGTATGTTTGTAAACTGATAGACCAAAGCGCGAGTCTAACTTCTTCCATCATAACTCTCAAAATACATGGAGTTTTTCATCTCCGTTACTTTCGTTTTAAACTACTCTTCAACTCCTTCGAAATGGAATAAATTTCATTGAATTACGAGTTGAATTGAGTGAGTTATGGTCATTAAAACGGAGCTAGGTCTGTAAAGTGATAGGCGAAAGTGCGAGTCTAACTATTTATGGCATAACTCTTAAAATACTTGGAGTTTTTCATCTCCGTTTCTTCCATTTTTAACTACATTTTGACATCTTGGAAATGGCATGAATTTGAATAAATTCCCAGTCGAATTGAGTGACTTATGGTTAATGAATTGAAGGTAGCTCTGTAAACTGCTAGACCAAAGCGCGAGTCTAACTATTTCCATCATAACTCCTAAGATCCCTGGTGTTTTTCATCTCCGTTTCTTCCGTTTTCAACAACACTCCGACATCTTCAAAATGGCATGAATTTGAATCAATTCCGAGTTAAATTGAGTGAGTTATGGTCAATCAATCGGAGGTTGGTCTTTAAACTGCTAGACCAAAGTTCGAGTCAAATTATTTCCCCATAACTCTCAAAATACTTGGCTTTTTTCATCTCTGTTTCTCCCGCTTTAAAGTACACTTCGACTCCTTCAAAATAGGAGAAATTTCAATGAATTCCGAGTTGAATTGAGTGAGTTATGGTCATTCAATCGAAGGTATGTCTGTAAACTGCTAGACCAAAGCGGGAGTCTAACTTTTTCCATCATAACTCTCAAAATACATGGAGTTTTTCATCTCTGTTTCTTTCGTTTTAAACTACACTTCGACTGCTTCGAAATGGAACAAATTTTAATGAATTACGAGTTGAATTGAGTGAGTTATGGTCAATCAATCGGTGGTAGGTCTGTAAACTGCTAGATCAAAGCGTGAGTCTAACTATTTCCATCATAACTCTCAAAATACTTGGAGTTTTTCATCTCCGTTTCTTCCGTTTTAAACTATACTTCGACTCCTTCAAAATAGGAGAAATTTTAATAAATTTCGAGTTGAATTGAGTGAGTTATGGTCATTCAATCGAAGGTATGTCTGTAAACTGCTAGACCAAAGCGCGAGTCTAACTTCTTCCATCATAACTCTCAAAATACATGGAGTTTTTCATCTCCGTTACTTTCGTTTTAAACTACTCTTCAACTCCTTCGAAATGGAATAAATTTCATTGAATTACGAGTTGAATTGAGTGGGTTATGGTCATTAAAACGGAGGTAGGTCTGTAAACTGCTAGGCGAAAGTGCGACTCTAACTATTTCTATCATAACTCTTAAAATACTTGGAGTTTTTCATCTCTGTTTCTTTCGTTTTCAACTACACTTCGAGATCTTAAAAATGGCATGAATTTGAATCAATTCCGAGTTAAATTGAGTGAGTTATGGTCAATCAATCGGAGGTTGGTCTGTAAACTGCTAGACCAAAGTGCGAGTCTAATTATTTCCACCATAACTCTCAAAATACTTGGAGTTTTTCATCTCCGTTTCTTCCGTTTTAAACTACACTTCGACTCCTTCAAAATAGAAGAAATTTCAATGAATTCCGAGTTGAATTGAGTGAGTTATGGTCATTCAATCGAAGGTATGTCTCTAAACTGCTAGACCAAAGCGCAAGTCTAAATTTTTCCATCATAACTCTCAAAATACATGGAGTTTTTCATCTCCGTTTCTTTCGTTTTAAACTACTCTTCGACTCCTTCGAAATGGAACTAATTTCATTGAATTACGAGTTGAATTGAGTGAGTTATGGTCATTCAATCGGAGGTAGGTCTGTAAACTGCTAGGCGAAAGCGCGAGTCCAAGTATTACCACCATAACTCTTAAAATACTTGGAGTTTTTCATCTCCGTTTCTTCCGTTTTCAACTACACTTCGACATCTTCGAAATGGCAAGAATTTGAATAAATTTCGAGTCGAATTGAGTGAGTTATGGTCAATCAATCACAGGTAGGTCTGTAAACTGCTAAACCAAATCGCGAGTCTAACTATTTCCACCATAACTCTCAAAATACTTGGAGTTTTTCATCTCCGTTTCTTCCGTTTTCAACTACACTTTTACATCTTCGAAATGGCATGAATTTGAATAAATTCCGAGTTAAATTGGGGGAGTTATGGTCAATCAATCGGAGGTATGTCTGTAAACTGCTAGACCAAAGCGCGAGTCAAACTTTTTCCATCATAACTCCCAAAATATATGGAGTTTTTCATCTCTGTTTCTTTCGTTTTAAACTACACTTCGACTGCTTCAAAATGGAACAAATTTTAATGAATTGCGAGTTGAATTGAGCGAGTTATGGTCAATCAATCGGTGGTAGGTCTGTAAACTGCTAGCCCAAAGCGTGAGTCTAACTATTTCCATCATAACTCTCAAAATACTTGGAGTTTTTCATCTCCGTTTCTTCCGTTTTAAACTATACTTCGACTCCTTCAAAATAGGAGAAATTTCAATAAATTTCGAGTTGAATTGAGTGAGTTATGGTCATTCAATCGAAGGTATGTTTGTAACCTGCTAGACCAAAGCGCGAGTCTAACTTCTTCCATCATAACTCTCAAAATCCATGGAGTTTTTCATCTCCGTTACTTTCGTTTTAAACTACTCTTCAACTCCTTCGAAATGGAATAAATTTCATTGAATTACGAGTTGAATTGAGTGGGTTATGGTCATTAAAACGGAGCTAGGTCTGTAAACTGCTAGGCGAAAGTGCGAGTCTAACTATTTCTGGCATAACTCTTAAAATACTTGGAGTTTTTCATCTCCGTTTCTTCCATTTTTAACTACATTTTGACATCTTGGAAATGGCATGAATTTGAATAAATTCCTAGTCGAATTGAGTGACTTATGGTTAATGAATTGAAGGTAGCTCTGTAAACTGCTAGACCAAAGCGCGAGTCTAACTATTTCCATCATAACTCCTAAGATCCCTGGTGTTTTTCATCTCCGTTTCTTCCGTTTTCAACAACACTTCGACATCTTCAAAATGGCATGAATTTGAATCAATTCCGAGTTAAATTGAGTGAGTTATGGTCAATCAATCGGAGGTTGGTCTTTAAACTGCTAGACCAAAGTTCGAGTCAAATTATTTCCCCCATAACTCTCAAATTACTTGGCTTTTTTCATCTCTGTTTCTTCCGTTTTAAACTACACTTCGACTCCTTCAAAATAGGAGAAATTTCAATGAATTCCGAGTTGAATTGAGTGAGTTATGGTCATTCAATCGAAGGTATGTCTGTAAACTGCTAGACCAAAGCGGGAGTCTAACTTTTTCCATCATAACTCTCAAAATACATGGAGTTTTTCATCTCTGTTTCTTTCGTTTTAAACTACACTTCGACTGCTTCGAAATGGAACAAATTTTAATGAATTACGAGTTGAATTGAGTGAGTTATGGTCAATCAATCGGTGGTAGGTCTGCAAACTGCTAGATCAAAGCGTGAGTCTAACTATTTCCATCATAACTCTCAAAATACTTGGAGTTTTTCATCTCCGTTTCTTCCGTTTTAAACTATACTTCGACTCCTTCAAAATAGGAGAAATTTCAATAAATTTCGAGTTGAATTGAGTGAGTTATGGTCATTCAATCGAAGGTATGTCTGTAAACTGCTAGACCAAAGCGCGAGTCTAACTTCTTCCATCATAACTCTCAAAATACATGGAGTTTTTCATCTCCGTTACTTTCGTTTTAAACTACTCTTCAACTCCTTCGAAATGGAATAAATTTCATTGAATTACGAGTTGAATTGAGTGGGTTATGGTCATTAAAACGGAGGTAGGTCTGTAAACTGCTAGGCGAAAGTGCGACTCTAACTATTTCTATCATAACTCTTAAAATACTTGGAGTTTTTCATCTCTGTTTCTTTCGTTTTCAACTACACTTCGAGATCTTAAAAATGGCATGAATTTGAATCAATTCCGAGTTAAATTGAGTGAGTTATGGTCAATCAATCGGAGGTTGGTCTGTAAACTGCTAGACCAAAGTGCGAGTCTAATTATTTCCACCATAACTCTCAAAATACTTGGAGTTTTTCATCTCCGTTTCTTCCGTTTTAAACTACACTTCGACTCCTTCAAAATAGGAGAAATTTCAATGAATTCCGAGTTGAATTGAGTGAGTTATGGTCATTCAATCGAAGGTATGTCTGTAAACTGCTAGACGAAAGCGCAAGTCTAAATTTTTCCATCATAACTCTCAAAATACATGGAGTTTTTCATCTCCGTTTCTTTCGTTTTAAACTACTCTTTGACTCCTTCGAAATGGAACTAATTTCATTGAATTACGAGTTGAATTGAGTGAGTTATGGTCATTCAATCGGAGGTAGGTCTGTAAACTGCTAGGCGAAAGCGCGAGTCCAAGTATTACCACCATAACTCTTAAAATACTTGGAGTTTTTCATCTCCGTTTTTTCCGTTTTCAACTACACTTCGACATCTTCGAAATGGCATGAATTTGAATAAATTTCGAGTCGAATTGAGTGAGTTATGGTCAATCAATCACAGGTAGGTCTGTAAACTGCTAAACCAAATCGCGAGTCTAACTATTTCCATCATAACTCTCAAAATACTTGGAGTTTTTCATCTCCGTTTCTTCCGTTTTCAACTACACTTTTACATCTTCGAAATGGCATGAATTTGAATAAATTCCGAGTTAAATTGGGGGAGTTATGGTCATTCAATCGGAGGTATGTCTGTAAACTGCTAGACCAAAGCGCGAGTCAAACTTTTTCCATCATAACTCCCAAAATATATGGAGTTTTTCATCTCTGTTTCTTTCGTTTTAAACTACACTTCGACTGCTTCAAAATGGAACAAATTTTAATGAATTGCGAGTTGAATTGAGCGAGTTATGGTCAATCAATCGGTGGTAGGTCTGTAAACTGCTAGCCCAAAGCGTGAGTCTAACTATTTCCATCATAACTCTCAAAATACTTGGAGTTTTTCATCTCCGTTTCTTCCGTTTTAAACTATACTTCGACTACTTCAAAATAGGAGAAATTTCAATAAATTTCGAGTTGAATTGAGTGAGTTATGGTCATTCAATCGAAGGTATGTTTGTAAACTGCTAGACCAAAGCGCGAGTCTAACTTCTTCCATCATAACTCTCAAAATCCATGGAGTTTTTCATCTCCGTTACTTTCGTTTTAAACTACTCTTCAACTCCTTCGAAATGGAATAAATTTCATTGAATTACGAGTTGAATTGAGTGGGTTATGGTCATTAAAACGGAGCTAGGTCTGTAAACTGCTAGGCGAAAGTGCGAGTCTAACTATTTCTGGCATAACTCTTAAAATACTTGGAGTTTTTCATCTCCGTTTCTTCCATTTTTAACTACATTTTCACATCTTGGAAATGGCATGAATTTGAATAAATTCCCAGTCGAATTGAGTGACTTATGGTTAATGAATTGAAGGTAGCTCTGTAAACTGCTAGACCAAAGCGCGAGTCTAACTATTTCCATCATAACTCCTAAGATCCCTGGTGTTTTTCATCTCCGTTTCTTCCGTTTTCAACAACACTCCGACATCTTCAAAATGGCATGAATTTGAATCAATTCCGAGTTAAATTGAGTGAGTTATGGTCAATCAATCGGAGGTTGGTCTTTAAACTGCTAGACCAAAGTTCGAGTCAAATTATTTCCCCATAACTCTCAAAATACTTGGCTTTTTTCATCTCTGTTTCTTCCGTTTTAAAGTACACTTCGACTCCTTCAAAATAGGAGAAATTTCAATGAATTCCGAGTTGAATTGAGTGAGTTATGGTCATTCAATCGAAGGTATGTCTGTAAACTGCTAGACCAAAGCGGGAGTCTAACTTTTTCCATCATAACTCTCAAAATACATGGAGTTTTTCATCTCTGTTTCTTTCGTTTTAAACTACACTTCGACTGCTTCGAAATGGAACAAATTTTAATGAATTACGAGTTGAATTGAGTGAGTTATGGTCAATCAATCGGTGGTAGGTCTGTAAACTGCTAGATCAAAGCGTGAGTCTAACTATTTCCATCATAACTCTCAAAATACTTGGAGTTTTTCATCTCCGTTTCTTCCGTTTTAAACTATACTTCGACTCCTTCAAAATAGGAGAAATTTTAATAAATTTCGAGTTGAATTGAGTGAGTTATGGTCATTCAATCGAAGGTATGTCTGTAAACTGCTAGACCAAAGCGCGAGTCTAACTTCTTCCATCATAACTCTCAAAATACATGGAGTTTTTCATCTCCGTTACTTTCGTTTTAAACTACTCTTCAACTCCTTCGAAATGGAATAAATTTCATTGAATTACGAGTTGAATTGAGTGGGTTATGGTCATTAAAACGGAGGTAGGTCTGTAAACTGCTAGGCGAAAGTGCGACTCTAACTATTTCTATCATAACTCTTAAAATACTTGGAGTTTTTCATCTCTGTTTCTTTCGTTTTCAACTACACTTCGAGATCTTAAAAATGGCATGAATTTGAATCAATTCCGAGTTAAATTGAGTGAGTTATGGTCAATCAATCGGAGGTTGGTCTGTAAACTGCTAGACCAAAGTGCGAGTCTAATTATTTCCACCATAACTCTCAAAATACTTGGAGTTTTTCATCTCCGTTTCTTCCGTTTTAAACTACACTTCGACTCCTTCAAAATAGAAGAAATTTCAATGAATTCCGAGTTGAATTGAGTGAGTTATGGTCATTCAATCGAAGGTATGTCTGTAAACTGCTAGACCAAAGCGCAAGTCTAAATTTTTCCATCATAACTCTCAAAATACATGGAGTTTTTCATCTCCGTTTCTTTCGTTTTAAACTACTCTTCGACTCCTTCGAAATGGAACTAATTTCATTGAATTACGAGTTGAATTGAGTGAGTTATGGTCATTCAATCGGAGGTAGGTCTGTAAACTGCTAGGCGAAAGCGCGAGTCCAAGTATTACCATCATAACTCTTAAAATACTTGGAGTTTTTCATCTCCGTTTCTTCCGTTTTCAACTACACTTCGACATCTTCGAAATGGCATGAATTTGAATAAATTTCGAGTCGAATTGAGTGAGTTATGGTCAATCAATCACAGGTAGGTCTGTAAACTGCTAAACCAAATCGCGAGTCTAACTATTTCCATCATAACTCTCAAAATACTTGGAGTTTTTCATCTCCGTTTCTTCCGTTTTCAACTACACTTTTACATCTTCGAAATGGCATGAATTTGAATAAATTCCGAGTTAAATTGGGGGAGTTATGGTCATTCAATCGGAGGTATGTCTGTAAACTGCTAGACCAAAGCGCGAGTCAAACTTTTTCCATCATAACTCCCAAAATATATGGAGTTTTTCATCTCTGTTTCTTTCGTTTTAAACTACACTTCGACTGCTTCAAAATGGAACAAATTTTAATGAATTGCGAGTTGAATTGAGCGAGTTATGGTCAATCAATCGGTGGTAGGTCTGTAAACTGCTAGCCCAAAGCGTGAGTCTAACTATTTCCATCATAACTCTCAAAATACTTGGAGTTTTTCATCTCCGTTTCTTCCGTTTTAAACTATACTTCGACTCCTTCAAAATAGGAGAAATTTCAATAAATTTCGAGTTGAATTGAGTGAGTTATGGTCATTCAATCGAAGGTATGTTTGTAACCTGCTAGACCAAAGCGCGAGTCTAACTTCTTCCATCATAACTCTCAAAATCCATGGAGTTTTTCATCTCCGTTACTTTCGTTTTAAACTACTCTTCAACTCCTTCGAAATGGAATAAATTTCATTGAATTACGAGTTGAATTGAGTGAGTTATGGTCATTAAAACGGAGCTAGGTCTGTAAACTGCTAGGCGAAAGTGCGAGTCTAACTATTTCTGGCATAACTCTTAAAATACTTGGAGTTTTTCATCTCCGTTTCTTCCATTTTTAACTACATTTTGACATCTTGGAAATGGCATGAATTTGAATAAATTCCTAGTCGAATTGAGTGACTTATGGTTAATGAATTGAAGGTAGCTCTGTAAACTGCTAGACCAAAGCGCGAGTCTAACTATTTCCATCATAACTCCTAAGATCCCTGGTGTTTTTCATCTCCGTTTCTTCCGTTTTCAACAACACTTCGACATCTTCAAAATGGCATGAATTTGAATCAATTCCGAGTTAAATTGAGTGAGTTATGGTCAATCAATCGGAGGTTGGTCTTTAAACTGCTAGACCAAAGTTCGAGTCAAATTATTTCCCCCATAACTCTCAAATTACTTGGCTTTTTTCATCTCTGTTTCTTCCGTTTTAAACTACACTTCGACTCCTTCAAAATAGGAGAAATTTCAATGAATTCCGAGTTGAATTGAGTGAGTTATGGTCATTCAATCGAAGGTATGTCTGTAAACTGCTAGACCAAAGCGGGAGTCTAACTTTTTCCATCATAACTCTCAAAATACATGGAGTTTTTCATCTCTGTTTCTTTCGTTTTAAACTACACTTCGACTGCTTCGAAATGGAACAAATTTTAATGAATTACGAGTTGAATTGAGTGAGTTATGGTCAATCAATCGGTGGTAGGTCTGTAAACTGCTAGATCAAAGCGTGAGTCTAACTATTTCCATCATAACTCTCAAAATACTTGGAGTTTTTCATCTCCGTTTCTTCCGTTTTAAACTATACTTCGACTCCTTCAAAATAGGAGAAATTTCAATAAATTTCGAGTTGAATTGAGTGAGTTATGGTCATTCAATCGAAGGTATGTCTGTAAACTGCTAGACCAAAGCGCGAGTCTAACTTCTTCCATCATAACTCTCAAAATACATGGAGTTTTTCATCTCCGTTACTTTCGTTTTAAACTACTCTTCAACTCCTTCGAAATGGAATAAATTTCATTGAATTACGAGTTGAATTGAGTGTTTTATGGTCATTAAAACGGAGGTAGGTCTGTAAACTGCTAGGCGAAAGTGCGACTCTAACTATTTCTATCATAACTCTTAAAATACTTGGAGTTTTTCATCTCTGTTTCTTTCGTTTTCAACTACACTTCGAGATCTTAAAAATGGCATGAATTTGAATCAATTCCGAGTTAAATTGAGTGAGTTATGGTCAATCAATCGGAGGTTGGTCTGTAAACTGCTAGACCAAAGTGCGAGTCTAATTATTTCCACCATAACTCTCAAAATACTTGGAGTTTTTCATCTCCGTTTCTTCCGTTTTAAACTACACTTCGACTCCTTCAAAATAGGAGAAATTTCAATGAATTCCGAGTTGAATTGAGTGAGTTATGGTCATTCAATCGAAGGTATGTCTGTAAACTGCTAGACCAAAGCGCAAGTCTAAATTTTTCCATCATAACTCTCAAAATACATGGAGTTTTTCATCTCCGTTTCTTTCGTTTTAAACTACTCTTTGACTCCTTCGAAATGGAACTAATTTCATTGAATTACGAGTTGAATTGAGTGAGTTATGGTCATTCAATCGGAGGTAGGTCTGTAAACTGCTAGGCGAAAGCGCGAGTCCAAGTATTACCACCATAACTCTTAAAATACTTGGAGTTTTTCATCTCCGTTTTTTCCGTTTTCAACTACACTTCGACATCTTCGAAATGGCATGAATTTGAATAAATTTCGAGTCGAATTGAGTGAGTTATGGTCAATCAATCACAGGTAGGTCTGTAAACTGCTAAACCAAATCGCGAGTCTAACTATTTCCATCATAACTCTCAAAATACTTGGAGTTTTTCATCTCCGTTTCTTCCGTTTTCAACTACACTTTTACATCTTCGAAATGGCATGAATTTGAATAAATTCCGAGTTAAATTGGGGGAGTTATGGTCATTCAATCGGAGGTATGTCTGTAAACTGCTAGACCAAAGCGCGAGTCAAACTTTTTCCATCATAACTCCCAAAATATATGGAGTTTTTCATCTCTGTTTCTTTCGTTTTAAACTACACTTCGACTGCTTCAAAATGGAACAAATTTTAATGAATTGCGAGTTGAATTGAGCGAGTTATGGTCAATCAATCGGTGGTAGGTCTTCAAACTGCTAGCCCAAAGCGTGAGTCTAACTATTTCCATCATAACTCTCAAAATACTTGGAGTTTTTCATCTCCGTTTCTTCCGTTTTAAACTATACTTCGACTCCTTCAAAATAGGAGAAATTTCAATAAATTTCGAGTTGAATTGAGTGAGTTATGGTCATTCAATCGAAGGTATGTCTGTAAACTGCTAGACCAAAGCGCGAGTCTAACTTCTTCCATCATAACTCTCAAAATACATGGAGTTTTTCATCTCCGTTACTTTCGTTTTAAACTACTCTTCAACTCCTTCGAAATGGAATAAATTTCATTGAATTACGAGTTGAATTGAGTGTTTTATGGTCATTAAAACGGAGGTAGGTCTGTAAACTGCTAGGCGAAAGTGCGACTCTAACTATTTCTATCATAACTCTTAAAATACTTGGAGTTTTTCATCTCTGTTTCTTTCGTTTTCAACTACACTTCGACATCTTCAAAATGGCATGAATTTGAATCAATTCCGAGTTAAATTGAGTGAGTTATGGTCAATCAATCGGAGGTTGGTCTTTAAACTGCTAGACCAAAGTCCGAGTCAAATTATTTCCCCCATAACTCTCAAAATACTTGGCTTTTTTCATCTCTGTTTCTTCCGTTTTAAACTACACTTCGACTCCTTCAAAATAGGAGAAATTTCAATGAATTCCGAGTTGAATTGAGTGAGTTATGGTCATTCAATCGAAGGTATGTCTGTAAACTGCTAGACCAAAGCGGGAGTCTAACTTTTTCCATCATAACTCTCAAAATACATGGAGTTTTTCATCTCTGTTTCTTTCGTTTTAAACTACACTTCGACTGCTTCGAAATGGAACAAATTTTAATGAATTACGAGTTGAATTGAGTGAGTTATGGTCAATCAATCGGTGGTAGGTCTGTAAACTGCTAGATCAAAGCGTGAGTCTAACTATTTCCATCATAACTCTCAAAATACTTGGAGTTTTTCATCTCCGTTTCTTCCGTTTTAAACTATACTTCGACTCCTTCAAAATAGGAGAAATTTCAATAAATTTCGAGTTGAATTGAGTGAGTTATGGTCATTCAATCGAAGGTATGTCTGTAAACTGCTAGACCAAAGCGCGAGTCTAACTTCTTCCATCATAACTCTCAAAATACATGGAGTTTTTCATCTCCGTTACTTTCGTTTTAAACTACTCTTCAACTCCTTCGAAATGGAATAAATTTCATTGAATTACGAGTTGAATTGAGTGGGTTATGGTCATTAAAACGGAGGTAGGTCTGTAAACTGCTAGGCGAAAGTGCGACTCTAACTATTTCTATCATAACTCTTAAAATACTTGGAGTTTTTCATCTCTGTTTCTTTCGTTTTCAACTACACTTCGAGATCTTAAAAATGGCATGAATTTGAATCAATTCCGAGTTAAATTGAGTGAGTTATGGTCAATCAATCGGAGGTTGGTCTGTAAACTGCTAGACCAAAGTGCGAGTCTAATTATTTCCACCATAACTCTCAAAATACTTGGAGTTTTTCATCTCCGTTTCTTCCGTTTTAAACTACACTTCGACTCCTTCAAAATAAAAGAAATTTCAATGAATTCCGAGTTGAATTGAGTGAGTTATGGTCATTCAATCGAAGGTATGTCTCTAAACTGCTAGACCAAAGCGCAAGTCTAAATTTTTCCATCATAACTCTCAAAATACATGGAGTTTTTCATCTCCGTTTCTTTCGTTTTAAACTACTCTTCGACTCCTTCGAAATGGAACTAATTTCATTGAATTACGAGTTGAATTGAGTGAGTTATGGTCATTCAATCGGAGGTAGGTCTGTAAACTGCTAGGCGAAAGCGCGAGTCCAAGTATTACCACCATAACTCTTAAAATACTTGGAGTTTTTCATCTCCGTTTCTTCCGTTTTCAACTACACTTCGACATCTTCGAAATGGCAAGAATTTGAATAAATTTCGAGTCGAATTGAGTGAGTTATGGTCAATCAATCACAGGTAGGTCTGTAAACTGCTAAACCAAATCGCGAGTCTAACTATTTCCACCATAACTCTCAAAATACTTGGAGTTTTTCATCTCCGTTTCTTCCGTTTTCAACTACACTTTTACATCTTCGAAATGGCATGAATTTGAATAAATTCCGAGTTAAATTGGGGGAGTTATGGTCATTCAATCGGAGGTATGTCTGTAAACTGCTAGACCAAAGCGCGAGTCAAACTTTTTCCATCATAACTCCCAAAATATATGGAGTTTTTCATCTCTGTTTCTTTCGTTTTAAACTACACTTCGACAGCTTCAAAATGGAACAAATTTTAATGAATTGCGAGTTGAATTGAGCGAGTTATGGTCAATCAATCGGTGGTAGGTCTGTAAACTGCTAGCCCAAAGCGTGAGTCTAACTATTTCCATCATAACTCTCAAAATACTTGGAGTTTTTCATCTCCGTTTCTTCCGTTTTAAACTATACTTCGACTCCTTCAAAATAGGAGAAATTTCAATAAATTTCGAGTTGAATTGAGTGAGTTATGGTCATTCAATCGAAGGTATGTTTGTAACCTGCTAGACCAAAGCGCGAGTCTAACTTCTTCCATCATAACTCTCAAAATCCATGGAGTTTTTCATCTCCGTTACTTTCGTTTTAAACTACTCTTCAACTCCTTCGAAATGGAATAAATTTCATTGAATTACGAGTTGAATTGAGTGGGTTATGGTCATTAAAACGGAGCTAGGTCTGTAAACTGCTAGGCGAAAGTGCGAGTCTAACTATTTCTGGCATAACTCTTAAAATACTTGGAGTTTTTCATCTCCGTTTCTTCCATTTTTAACTACATTTTGACATCTTGGAAATGGCATGAATTTGAATAAATTCCTAGTCGAATTGAGTGACTTATGGTTAATGAATTGAAGGTAGCTCTGTAAACTGCTAGACCAAAGCGCGAGTCTAACTATTTCCATCATAACTCCTAAGATCCCTGGTGTTTTTCATCTCCGTTTCTTCCGTTTTCAACAACACTTCGACATCTTCAAAATGGCATGAATTTGAATCAATTCCGAGTTAAATTGAGTGAGTTATGGTCAATCAATCGGAGGTTGGTCTTTAAACTGCTAGACCAAAGTTCGAGTCAAATTATTTCCCCCATAACTCTAAAATTACTTGGCTTTTTTCATCTTTGTTTCTTCCGTTTTAAACTACACTTCGACTCCTTCAAAATAGGAGAAATTTCAATGAATTCCGAGTTGAATTGAGTGAGTTATGGTCATTCAATCGAAGGTATGTCTGTAAACTGCTAGACCAAAGCGGGAGTCTAACTTTTTCCATCATAACTCTCAAAATACATGGAGTTTTTCATCTCTGTTTCTTTCGTTTTAAACTACACTTCGACTGCTTCGAAATGGAACAAATTTTAATGAATTACGAGTTGAATTGAGTGAGTTATGGTCAATCAATCGGTGGTAGGTCTGCAAACTGCTAGATCAAAGCGTGAGTCTAACTATTTCCATCATAACTCTCAAAATACTTGGAGTTTTTCATCTCCGTTTCTTCCGTTTTAAACTATACTTCGACTCCTTCAAAATAGGAGAAATTTCAATAAATTTCGAGTTGAATTGAGTGAGTTATGGTCATTCAATCGAAGGTATGTCTGTAAACTGCTAGACCAAAGCGCGAGTCTAACTTCTTCCATCATAACTCTCAAAATACATGGAGTTTTTCATCTCCGTTACTTTCGTTTTAAACTACTCTTCAACTCCTTCGAAATGGAATAAATTTCATTGAATTACGAGTTGAATTGAGTGGGTTATGGTCATTAAAACGGAGGTAGGTCTGTAAACTGCTAGGCGAAAGTGCGACTCTAACTATTTCTATCATAACTCTTAAAATACTTGGAGTTTTTCATCTCTGTTTCTTTCGTTTTCAACTACACTTCGAGATCTTAAAAATGGCATGAATTTGAATCAATTCCGAGTTAAATTGAGTGAGTTATGGTCAATCAATCGGAGGTTGGTCTGTAAACTGCTAGACCAAAGTGCGAGTCTAATTATTTCCACCATAACTCTCAAAATACTTGGAGTTTTTCATCTCCGTTTCTTCCGTTTTAAACTACACTTCGACTCCTTCAAAATAGGAGAAATTTCAATGAATTCCGAGTTGAATTGAGTGAGTTATGGTCATTCAATCGAAGGTATGTCTGTAAACTGCTAGACCAAAGCGCAAGTCTAAATTTTTCCATCATAACTCTCAAAATACATGGAGTTTTTCATCTCCGTTTCTTTCGTTTTAAACTACTCTTTGACTCCTTCGAAATGGAACTAATTTCATTGAATTACGAGTTGAATTGAGTGAGTTATGGTCATTCAATCGGAGGTAGGTCTGTAAACTGCTAGGCGAAAGCGCGAGTCCAAGTATTACCACCATAACTCTTAAAATACTTGGAGTTTTTCATCTCCGTTTTTTCCGTTTTCAACTACACTTCGACATCTTCGAAATGGCATGAATTTGAATAAATTTCGAGTCGAATTGAGTGAGTTATGGTCAATCAATCACAGGTAGGTCTGTAAACTGCTAAACCAAATCGCGAGTCTAACTATTTCCATCATAACTCTCAAAATACTTGGAGTTTTTCATCTCCGTTTCTTCCGTTTTCAACTACACTTTTACATCTTCGAAATGGCATGAATTTGAATAAATTCCGAGTTAAATTGGGGGAGTTATGGTCATTCAATCGGAGGTATGTCTGTAAACTGCTAGACCAAAGCGCGAGTCAAACTTTTTCCATCATAACTCCCAAAATATATGGAGTTTTTCATCTCTGTTTCTTTCGTTTTAAACTACACTTCGACTGCTTCAAAATGGAACAAATTTTAATGAATTGCGAGTTGAATTGAGCGAGTTATGGTCAATCAATCGGTGGTAGGTCTGTAAACTGCTAGCCCAAAGCGTGAGTCTAACTATTTCCATCATAACTCTCAAAATACTTGGAGTTTTTCATCTCCGTTTCTTCCGTTTTAAACTATACTTCGACTACTTCAAAATAGGAGAAATTTCAATAAATTTCGAGTTGAATTGAGTGAGTTATGGTCATTCAATCGAAGGTATGTTTGTAAACTGCTAGACCAAAGCGCGAGTCTAACTTCTTCCATCATAACTCTCAAAATCCATGGAGTTTTTCATCTCCGTTACTTTCGTTTTAAACTACTCTTCAACTCCTTCGAAATGGAATAAATTTCATTGAATTACGAGTTGAATTGAGTGGGTTATGGTCATTAAAACGGAGCTAGGTCTGTAAACTGCTAGGCGAAAGTGCGAGTCTAACTATTTCTGGCATAACTCTTAAAATACTTGGAGTTTTTCATCTCCGTTTCTTCCATTTTTAACTACATTTTCACATCTTGGAAATGGCATGAATTTGAATAAATTCCCAGTCGAATTGAGTGACTTATGGTTAATGAATTGAAGGTAGCTCTGTAAACTGCTAGACCAAAGCGCGAGTCTAACTATTTCCATCATAACTCCTAAGATCCCTGGTGTTTTTCATCTCCGTTTCTTCTGTTTTCAACAACACTCCGACATCTTCAAAATGGCATGAATTTGAATCAATTCCGAGTTAAATTGAGTGAGTTATGGTCAATCAATCGGAGGTTGGTCTTTAAACTGCTAGACCAAAGTTCGAGTCAAATTATTTCCCCATAACTCTCAAAATACTTGGCTTTTTTCATCTCTGTTTCTTCCGTTTTAAAGTACACTTCGACTCCTTCAAAATAGGAGAAATTTCAATGAATTCCGAGTTGAATTGAGTGAGTTATGGTCATTCAATCGAAGGTATGTCTGTAAACTGCTAGACCAAAGCGGGAGTCTAACTTTTTCCATCATAACTCTCAAAATACATGGAGTTTTTCATCTCTGTTTCTTTCGTTTTAAACTACACTTCGACTGCTTCGAAATGGAACAAATTTTAATGAATTACGAGTTGAATTGAGTGAGTTATGGTCAATCAATCGGTGGTAGGTCTGTAAACTGCTAGATCAAAGCGTGAGTCTAACTATTTCCATCATAACTCTCAAAATACTTGGAGTTTTTCATCTCCGTTTCTTCCGTTTTAAACTATACTTCGACTCCTTCAAAATAGGAGAAATTTTAATAAATTTCGAGTTGAATTGAGTGAGTTATGGTCATTCAATCGAAGGTATGTCTGTAAACTGCTAGACCAAAGCGCGAGTCTAACTTCTTCCATCATAACTCTCAAAATACATGGAGTTTTTCATCTCCGTTACTTTCGTTTTAAACTACTCTTCAACTCCTTCGAAATGGAATAAATTTCATTGAATTACGAGTTGAATTGAGTGGGTTATGGTCATTAAAACGGAGGTAGGTCTGTAAACTGCTAGGCGAAAGTGCGACTCTAACTATTTCTATCATAACTCTTAAAATACTTGGAGTTTTTCATCTCTGTTTCTTTCGTTTTCAACTACACTTCGAGATCTTAAAAATGGCATGAATTTGAATCAATTCCGAGTTAAATTGAGTGAGTTATGGTCAATCAATCGGAGGTTGGTCTGTAAACTGCTAGACCAAAGTGCGAGTCTAATTATTTCCACCATAACTCTCAAAATACTTGGAGTTTTTCATCTCCGTTTCTTCCGTTTTAAACTACACTTCGACTCCTTCAAAATAGAAGAAATTTCAATGAATTCCGAGTTGAATTGAGTGAGTTATGGTCATTCAATCGAAGGTATGTCTCTAAACTGCTAGACCAAAGCGCAAGTCTAAATTTTTCCATCATAACTCTCAAAATACATGGAGTTTTTCATCTCCGTTTCTTTCGTTTTAAACTACTCTTCGACTCCTTCGAAATGGAACTAATTTCATTGAATTACGAGTTGAATTGAGTGAGTTATGGTCATTCAATCGGAGGTAGGTCTGTAAACTGCTAGGCGAAAGCGCGAGTCCAAGTATTACCATCATAACTCTTAAAATACTTGGAGTTTTTCATCTCCGTTTCTTCCGTTTTCAACTACACTTCGACATCTTCGAAATGGCATGAATTTGAATAAATTTCGAGTCGAATTGAGTGAGTTATGGTCAATCAATCACAGGTAGGTCTGTAAACTGCTAAACCAAATCGCGAGTCTAACTATTTCCATCATAACTCTCAAAATACTTGGAGTTTTTCATCTCCGTTTCTTCCGTTTTCAACTACACTTTTACATCTTCGAAATGGCATGAATTTGAATAAATTCCGAGTTAAATTGGGGGAGTTATGGTCATTCAATCGGAGGTATGTCTGTAAACTGCTAGACCAAAGCGCGAGTCAAACTTTTTCCATCATAACTCCCAAAATATATGGAGTTTTTCATCTCTGTTTCTTTCGTTTTAAACTACACTTCGACTGCTTCAAAATGGAACAAATTTTAATGAATTGCGAGTTGAATTGAGCGAGTTATGGTCAATCAATCGGTGGTAGGTCTGTAAACTGCTAGCCCAAAGCGTGAGTCTAACTATTTCCATCATAACTCTCAAAATACTTGGAGTTTTTCATCTCCGTTTCTTCCGTTTTAAACTATACTTCGACTCCTTCAAAATAGGAGAAATTTCAATAAATTTCGAGTTGAATTGAGTGAGTTATGGTCATTCAATCGAAGGTATGTTTGTAACCTGCTAGACCAAAGCGCGAGTCTAACTTCTTCCATCATAACTCTCAAAATCCATGGAGTTTTTCATCTCCGTTACTTTCGTTTTAAACTACTCTTCAACTCCTTCGAAATGGAATAAATTTCATTGAATTACGAGTTGAATTGAGTGAGTTATGGTCATTAAAACGGAGCTAGGTCTGTAAACTGCTAGGCGAAAGTGCGAGTCTAACTATTTCTGGCATAACTCTTAAAATACTTGGAGTTTTTCATCTCCGTTTCTTCCATTTTTAACTACATTTTGACATCTTGGAAATGGCATGAATTTGAATAAATTCCTAGTCGAATTGAGTGACTTATGGTTAATGAATTGAAGGTAGCTCTGTAAACTGCTAGACCAAAGCGCGAGTCTAACTATTTCCATCATAACTCCTAAGATCCCTGGTGTTTTTCATCTCCGTTTCTTCCGTTTTCAACAACACTTCGACATCTTCAAAATGGCATGAATTTGAATCAATTCCGAGTTAAATTGAGTGAGTTATGGTCAATCAATCGGAGGTTGGTCTTTAAACTGCTAGACCAAAGTTCGAGTCAAATTATTTCCCCCATAACTCTCAAATTACTTGGCTTTTTTCATCTCTGTTTCTTCCGTTTTAAACTACACTTCGACTCCTTCAAAATAGGAGAAATTTCAATGAATTCCGAGTTGAATTGAGTGAGTTATGGTCATTCAATCGAAGGTATGTCTGTAAACTGCTAGACCAAAGCGGGAGTCTAACTTTTTCCATCATAACTCTCAAAATACATGGAGTTTTTCATCTCTGTTTCTTTCGTTTTAAACTACACTTCGACTGCTTCGAAATGGAACAAATTTTAATGAATTACGAGTTGAATTGAGTGAGTTATGGTCAATCAATCGGTGGTAGGTCTGTAAACTGCTAGATCAAAGCGTGAGTCTAACTATTTCCATCATAACTCTCAAAATACTTGGAGTTTTTCATCTCCGTTTCTTCCGTTTTAAACTATACTTCGACTCCTTCAAAATAGGAGAAATTTCAATAAATTTCGAGTTGAATTGAGTGAGTTATGGTCATTCAATCGAAGGTATGTCTGTAAACTGCTAGACCAAAGCGCGAGTCTAACTTCTTCCATCATAACTCTCAAAATACATGGAGTTTTTCATCTCCGTTACTTTCGTTTTAAACTACTCTTCAACTCCTTCGAAATGGAATAAATTTCATTGAATTACGAGTTGAATTGAGTGTTTTATGGTCATTAAAACGGAGGTAGGTCTGTAAACTGCTAGGCGAAAGTGCGACTCTAACTATTTCTATCATAACTCTTAAAATACTTGGAGTTTTTCATCTCTGTTTCTTTCGTTTTCAACTACACTTCGAGATCTTAAAAATGGCATGAATTTGAATCAATTCCGAGTTAAATTGAGTGAGTTATGGTCAATCAATCGGAGGTTGGTCTGTAAACTGCTAGACCAAAGTGCGAGTCTAATTATTTCCACCATAACTCTCAAAATACTTGGAGTTTTTCATCTCCGTTTCTTCCGTTTTAAACTACACTTCGACTCCTTCAAAATAGGAGAAATTTCAATGAATTCCGAGTTGAATTGAGTGAGTTATGGTCATTCAATCGAAGGTATGTCTGTAAACTGCTAGACCAAAGCGCAAGTCTAAATTTTTCCATCATAACTCTCAAAATACATGGAGTTTTTCATCTCCGTTTCTTTCGTTTTAAACTACTCTTTGACTCCTTCGAAATGGAACTAATTTCATTGAATTACGAGTTGAATTGAGTGAGTTATGGTCATTCAATCGGAGGTAGGTCTGTAAACTGCTAGGCGAAAGTGCGAGTCTAACTATTTCTGGCATAACTCTTAAAATACTTGGAGTTTTTCATCTCCGTTTCTTCCATTTTTAACTACATTTTCACATCTTGGAAATGGCATGAATTTGAATAAATTCCCAGTCGAATTGAGTGACTTATGGTTAATGAATTGAAGGTAGCTCTGTAAACTGCTAGACCAAAGCGCGAGTCTAACTATTTCCATCATAACTCCTAAGATCCCTGGTGTTTTTCATCTCCGTTTCTTCCGTTTTCAACAACACTCCGACATCTTCAAAATGGCATGAATTTGAATCAATTCCGAGTTAAATTGAGTGAGTTATGGTCAATCAATCGGAGGTTGGTCTTTAAACTGCTAGACCAAAGTTCGAGTCAAATTATTTCCCCATAACTCTCAAAATACTTGGCTTTTTTCATCTCTGTTTCTTCCGTTTTAAAGTACACTTCGACTCCTTCAAAATAGGAGAAATTTCAATGAATTCCGAGTTGAATTGAGTGAGTTATGGTCATTCAATCGAAGGTATGTCTGTAAACTGCTAGACCAAAGCGGGAGTCTAACTTTTTCCATCATAACTCTCAAAATACATGGAGTTTTTCATCTCTGTTTCTTTCGTTTTAAACTACACTTCGACTGCTTCGAAATGGAACAAATTTTAATGAATTACGAGTTGAATTGAGTGAGTTATGGTCAATCAATCGGTGGTAGGTCTGTAAACTGCTAGATCAAAGCGTGAGTCTAACTATTTCCATCATAACTCTCAAAATACTTGGAGTTTTTCATCTCCGTTTCTTCCGTTTTAAACTATACTTCGACTCCTTCAAAATAGGAGAAATTTTAATAAATTTCGAGTTGAATTGAGTGAGTTATGGTCATTCAATCGAAGGTATGTCTGTAAACTGCTAGACCAAAGCGCGAGTCTAACTTCTTCCATCATAACTCTCAAAATACATGGAGTTTTTCATCTCCGTTACTTTCGTTTTAAACTACTCTTCAACTCCTTCGAAATGGAATAAATTTCATTGAATTACGAGTTGAATTGAGTGGGTTATGGTCATTAAAACGGAGGTAGGTCTGTAAACTGCTAGGCGAAAGTGCGACTCTAACTATTTCTATCATAACTCTTAAAATACTTGGAGTTTTTCATCTCTGTTTCTTTCGTTTTCAACTACACTTCGAGATCTTAAAAATGGCATGAATTTGAATCAATTCCGAGTTAAATTGAGTGAGTTATGGTCAATCAATCGGAGGTTGGTCTGTAAACTGCTAGACCAAAGTGCGAGTCTAATTATTTCCACCATAACTCTCAAAATACTTGGAGTTTTTCATCTCCGTTTCTTCCGTTTTAAACTACACTTCGACTCCTTCAAAATAGAAGAAATTTCAATGAATTCCGAGTTGAATTGAGTGAGTTATGGTCATTCAATCGAAGGTATGTCTCTAAACTGCTAGACCAAAGCGCAAGTCTAAATTTTTCCATCATAACTCTCAAAATACATGGAGTTTTTCATCTCCGTTTCTTTCGTTTTAAACTACTCTTCGACTCCTTCGAAATGGAACTAATTTCATTGAATTACGAGTTGAATTGAGTGAGTTATGGTCATTCAATCGGAGGTAGGTCTGTAAACTGCTAGGCGAAAGCGCGAGTCCAAGTATTACCATCATAACTCTTAAAATACTTGGAGTTTTTCATCTCCGTTTCTTCCGTTTTCAACTACACTTCGACATCTTCGAAATGGCATGAATTTGAATAAATTTCGAGTCGAATTGAGTGAGTTATGGTCAATCAATCACAGGTAGGTCTGTAAACTGCTAAACCAAATCGCGAGTCTAACTATTTCCATCATAACTCTCAAAATACTTGGAGTTTTTCATCTCCGTTTCTTCCGTTTTCAACTACACTTTTACATCTTCGAAATGGCATGAATTTGAATAAATTCCGAGTTAAATTGGGGGAGTTATGGTCATTCAATCGGAGGTATGTCTGTAAACTGCTAGACCAAAGCGCGAGTCAAACTTTTTCCATCATAACTCCCAAAATATATGGAGTTTTTCATCTCTGTTTCTTTCGTTTTAAACTACACTTCGACTGCTTCAAAATGGAACAAATTTTAATGAATTGCGAGTTGAATTGAGCGAGTTATGGTCAATCAATCGGTGGTAGGTCTGTAAACTGCTAGCCCAAAGCGTGAGTCTAACTATTTCCATCATAACTCTCAAAATACTTGGAGTTTTTCATCTCCGTTTCTTCCGTTTTAAACTATACTTCGACTCCTTCAAAATAGGAGAAATTTCAATAAATTTCGAGTTGAATTGAGTGAGTTATGGTCATTCAATCGAAGGTATGTTTGTAACCTGCTAGACCAAAGCGCGAGTCTAACTTCTTCCATCATAACTCTCAAAATCCATGGAGTTTTTCATCTCCGTTACTTTCGTTTTAAACTACTCTTCAACTCCTTCGAAATGGAATAAATTTCATTGAATTACGAGTTGAATTGAGTGAGTTATGGTCATTAAAACGGAGCTAGGTCTGTAAACTGCTAGGCGAAAGTGCGAGTCTAACTATTTCTGGCATAACTCTTAAAATACTTGGAGTTTTTCATCTCCGTTTCTTCCATTTTTAACTACATTTTGACATCTTGGAAATGGCATGAATTTGAATAAATTCCTAGTCGAATTGAGTGACTTATGGTTAATGAATTGAAGGTAGCTCTGTAAACTGCTAGACCAAAGCGCGAGTCTAACTATTTCCATCATAACTCCTAAGATCCCTGGTGTTTTTCATCTCCGTTTCTTCCGTTTTCAACAACACTTCGACATCTTCAAAATGGCATGAATTTGAATCAATTCCGAGTTAAATTGAGTGAGTTATGGTCAATCAATCGGAGGTTGGTCTTTAAACTGCTAGACCAAAGTTCGAGTCAAATTATTTCCCCCATAACTCTCAAATTACTTGGCTTTTTTCATCTCTGTTTCTTCCGTTTTAAACTACACTTCGACTCCTTCAAAATAGGAGAAATTTCAATGAATTCCGAGTTGAATTGAGTGAGTTATGGTCATTCAATCGAAGGTATGTCTGTAAACTGCTAGACCAAAGCGGGAGTCTAACTTTTTCCATCATAACTCTCAAAATACATGGAGTTTTTCATCTCTGTTTCTTTCGTTTTAAACTACACTTCGACTGCTTCGAAATGGAACAAATTTTAATGAATTACGAGTTGAATTGAGTGAGTTATGGTCAATCAATCGGTGGTAGGTCTGTAAACTGCTAGATCAAAGCGTGAGTCTAACTATTTCCATCATAACTCTCAAAATACTTGGAGTTTTTCATCTCCGTTTCTTCCGTTTTAAACTATACTTCGACTCCTTCAAAATAGGAGAAATTTTAATAAATTTCGAGTTGAATTGAGTGAGTTATGGTCATTCAATCGAAGGTATGTCTGTAAACTGCTAGACCAAAGCGCGAGTCTAACTTCTTCCATCATAACTCTCAAAATACATGGAGTTTTTCATCTCCGTTACTTTCGTTTTAAACTACTCTTCAACTCCTTCGAAATGGAATAAATTTCATTGAATTACGAGTTGAATTGAGTGGGTTATGGTCATTAAAACGGAGGTAGGTCTGTAAACTGCTAGGCGAAAGTGCGACTCTAACTATTTCTATCATAACTCTTAAAATACTTGGAGTTTTTCATCTCTGTTTCTTTCGTTTTCAACTACACTTCGAGATCTTAAAAATGGCATGAATTTGAATCAATTCCGAGTTAAATTGAGTGAGTTATGGTCAATCAATCGGAGGTTGGTCTGTAAACTGCTAGACCAAAGTGCGAGTCTAATTATTTCCACCATAACTCTCAAAATACTTGGAGTTTTTCATCTCCGTTTCTTCCGTTTTAAACTACACTTCGACTCCTTCAAAATAGAAGAAATTTCAATGAATTCCGAGTTGAATTGAGTGAGTTATGGTCATTCAATCGAAGGTATGTCTCTAAACTGCTAGACCAAAGCGCAAGTCTAAATTTTTCCATCATAACTCTCAAAATACATGGAGTTTTTCATCTCCGTTTCTTTCGTTTTAAACTACTCTTCGACTCCTTCGAAATGGAACTAATTTCATTGAATTACGAGTTGAATTGAGTGAGTTATGGTCATTCAATCGGAGGTAGGTCTGTAAACTGCTAGGCGAAAGCGCGAGTCCAAGTATTACCATCATAACTCTTAAAATACTTGGAGTTTTTCATCTCCGTTTCTTCCGTTTTCAACTACACTTCGACATCTTCGAAATGGCATGAATTTGAATAAATTTCGAGTCGAATTGAGTGAGTTATGGTCAATCAATCACAGGTAGGTCTGTAAACTGCTAAACCAAATCGCGAGTCTAACTATTTCCATCATAACTCTCAAAATACTTGGAGTTTTTCATCTCCGTTTCTTCCGTTTTCAACTACACTTTTACATCTTCGAAATGGCATGAATTTGAATAAATTCCGAGTTAAATTGGGGGAGTTATGGTCATTCAATCGGAGGTATGTCTGTAAACTGCTAGACCAAAGCGCGAGTCAAACTTTTTCCATCATAACTCCCAAAATATATGGAGTTTTTCATCTCTGTTTCTTTCGTTTTAAACTACACTTCGACTGCTTCAAAATGGAACAAATTTTAATGAATTGCGAGTTGAATTGAGCGAGTTATGGTCAATCAATCGGTGGTAGGTCTGTAAACTGCTAGCCCAAAGCGTGAGTCTAACTATTTCCATCATAACTCTCAAAATACTTGGAGTTTTTCATCTCCGTTTCTTCCGTTTTAAACTATACTTCGACTCCTTCAAAATAGGAGAAATTTCAATAAATTTCGAGTTGAATTGAGTGAGTTATGGTCATTCAATCGAAGGTATGTTTGTAACCTGCTAGACCAAAGCGCGAGTCTAACTTCTTCCATCATAACTCTCAAAATCCATGGAGTTTTTCATCTCCGTTACTTTCGTTTTAAACTACTCTTCAACTCCTTCGAAATGGAATAAATTTCATTGAATTACGAGTTGAATTGAGTGAGTTATGGTCATTAAAACGGAGCTAGGTCTGTAAACTGCTAGGCGAAAGTGCGAGTCTAACTATTTCTGGCATAACTCTTAAAATACTTGGAGTTTTTCATCTCCGTTTCTTCCATTTTTAACTACATTTTGACATCTTGGAAATGGCATGAATTTGAATAAATTCCTAGTCGAATTGAGTGACTTATGGTTAATGAATTGAAGGTAGCTCTGTAAACTGCTAGACCAAAGCGCGAGTCTAACTATTTCCATCATAACTCCTAAGATCCCTGGTGTTTTTCATCTCCGTTTCTTCCGTTTTCAACAACACTTCGACATCTTCAAAATGGCATGAATTTGAATCAATTCCGAGTTAAATTGAGTGAGTTATGGTCAATCAATCGGAGGTTGGTCTTTAAACTGCTAGACCAAAGTTCGAGTCAAATTATTTCCCCCATAACTCTCAAATTACTTGGCTTTTTTCATCTCTGTTTCTTCCGTTTTAAACTACACTTCGACTCCTTCAAAATAGGAGAAATTTCAATGAATTCCGAGTTGAATTGAGTGAGTTATGGTCATTCAATCGAAGGTATGTCTGTAAACTGCTAGACCAAAGCGGGAGTCTAACTTTTTCCATCATAACTCTCAAAATACATGGAGTTTTTCATCTCTGTTTCTTTCGTTTTAAACTACACTTCGACTGCTTCGAAATGGAACAAATTTTAATGAATTACGAGTTGAATTGAGTGAGTTATGGTCAATCAATCGGTGGTAGGTCTGTAAACTGCTAGATCAAAGCGTGAGTCTAACTATTTCCATCATAACTCTCAAAATACTTGGAGTTTTTCATCTCCGTTTCTTCCGTTTTAAACTATACTTCGACTCCTTCAAAATAGGAGAAATTTCAATAAATTTCGAGTTGAATTGAGTGAGTTATGGTCATTCAATCGAAGGTATGTCTGTAAACTGCTAGACCAAAGCGCGAGTCTAACTTCTTCCATCATAACTCTCAAAATACATGGAGTTTTTCATCTCCGTTACTTTCGTTTTAAACTACTCTTCAACTCCTTCGAAATGGAATAAATTTCATTGAATTACGAGTTGAATTGAGTGTTTTATGGTCATTAAAACGGAGGTAGGTCTGTAAACTGCTAGGCGAAAGTGCGACTCTAACTATTTCTATCATAACTCTTAAAATACTTGGAGTTTTTCATCTCTGTTTCTTTCGTTTTCAACTACACTTCGAGATCTTAAAAATGGCATGAATTTGAATCAATTCCGAGTTAAATTGAGTGAGTTATGGTCAATCAATCGGAGGTTGGTCTGTAAACTGCTAGACCAAAGTGCGAGTCTAATTATTTCCACCATAACTCTCAAAATACTTGGAGTTTTTCATCTCCGTTTCTTCCGTTTTAAACTACACTTCGACTCCTTCAAAATAGGAGAAATTTCAATGAATTCCGAGTTGAATTGAGTGAGTTATGGTCATTCAATCGAAGGTATGTCTGTAAACTGCTAGACCAAAGCGCAAGTCTAAATTTTTCCATCATAACTCTCAAAATACATGGAGTTTTTCATCTCCGTTTCTTTCGTTTTAAACTACTCTTTGACTCCTTCGAAATGGAACTAATTTCATTGAATTACGAGTTGAATTGAGTGAGTTATGGTCATTCAATCGGAGGTAGGTCTGTAAACTGCTAGGCGAAAGCGCGAGTCCAAGTATTACCACCATAACTCTTAAAATACTTGGAGTTTTTCATCTCCGTTTTTTCCGTTTTCAACTACACTTCGACATCTTCGAAATGGCATGAATTTGAATAAATTTCGAGTCGAATTGAGTGAGTTATGGTCAATCAATCACAGGTAGGTCTGTAAACTGCTAAACCAAATCGCGAGTCTAACTATTTCCATCATAACTCTCAAAATACTTGGAGTTTTTCATCTCCGTTTCTTCCGTTTTCAACTACACTTTTACATCTTCGAAATGGCATGAATTTGAATAAATTCCGAGTTAAATTGGGGGAGTTATGGTCATTCAATCGGAGGTATGTCTGTAAACTGCTAGACCAAAGCGCGAGTCAAACTTTTTCCATCATAACTCCCAAAATATATGGAGTTTTTCATCTCTGTTTCTTTCGTTTTAAACTACACTTCGACTGCTTCAAAATGGAACAAATTTTAATGAATTGCGAGTTGAATTGAGCGAGTTATGGTCAATCAATCGGTGGTAGGTCTTCAAACTGCTAGCCCAAAGCGTGAGTCTAACTATTTCCATCATAACTCTCAAAATACTTGGAGTTTTTCATCTCCGTTTCTTCCGTTTTAAACTATACTTCGACTCCTTCAAAATAGGAGAAATTTCAATAAATTTCGAGTTGAATTGAGTGAGTTATGGTCATTCAATCGAAGGTATGTCTGTAAACTGCTAGACCAAAGCGCGAGTCTAACTTCTTCCATCATAACTCTCAAAATACATGGAGTTTTTCATCTCCGTTACTTTCGTTTTAAACTACTCTTCAACTCCTTCGAAATGGAATAAATTTCATTGAATTACGAGTTGAATTGAGTGTTTTATGGTCATTAAAACGGAGGTAGGTCTGTAAACTGCTAGGCGAAAGTGCGACTCTAACTATTTCTATCATAACTCTTAAAATACTTGGAGTTTTTCATCTCTGTTTCTTCCGTTTTCAACAACACTTCGACATCTTCAAAATGGCATGAATTTGAATCAATTCCGAGTTAAATTGAGTGAGTTATGGTCAATCAATCGGAGGTTGGTCTTTAAACTGCTAGACCAAAGTTCGAGTCAAATTATTTCCCCCATAACTCTCAAATTACTTGGCTTTTTTCATCTCTGTTTCTTCCGTTTTAAACTACACTTCGACTCCTTCAAAATAGGAGAAATTTCAATGAATTCCGAGTTGAATTGAGTGAGTTATGGTCATTCAATCGAAGGTATGTCTGTAAACTGCTAGACCAAAGCGGGAGTCTAACTTTTTCCATCATAACTCTCAAAATACATGGAGTTTTTCATCTCTGTTTCTTTCGTTTTAAACTACACTTCGACTGCTTCGAAATGGAACAAATTTTAATGAATTACGAGTTGAATTGAGTGAGTTATGGTCAATCAATCGGTGGTAGGTCTGTAAACTGCTAGATCAAAGCGTGAGTCTAACTATTTCCATCATAACTCTCAAAATACTTGGAGTTTTTCATCTCCGTTTCTTCCGTTTTAAACTATACTTCGACTCCTTCAAAATAGGAGAAATTTTAATAAATTTCGAGTTGAATTGAGTGAGTTATGGTCATTCAATCGAAGGTATGTCTGTAAACTGCTAGACCAAAGCGCGAGTCTAACTTCTTCCATCATAACTCTCAAAATACATGGAGTTTTTCATCTCCGTTACTTTCGTTTTAAACTACTCTTCAACTCCTTCGAAATGGAATAAATTTCATTGAATTACGAGTTGAATTGAGTGGGTTATGGTCATTAAAACGGAGGTAGGTCTGTAAACTGCTAGGCGAAAGTGCGACTCTAACTATTTCTATCATAACTCTTAAAATACTTGGAGTTTTTCATCTCTGTTTCTTTCGTTTTCAACTACACTTCGAGATCTTAAAAATGGCATGAATTTGAATCAATTCCGAGTTAAATTGAGTGAGTTATGGTCAATCAATCGGAGGTTGGTCTGTAAACTGCTAGACCAAAGTGCGAGTCTAATTATTTCCACCATAACTCTCAAAATACTTGGAGTTTTTCATCTCCGTTTCTTCCGTTTTAAACTACACTTCGACTCCTTCAAAATAGAAGAAATTTCAATGAATTCCGAGTTGAATTGAGTGAGTTATGGTCATTCAATCGAAGGTATGTCTCTAAACTGCTAGACCAAAGCGCAAGTCTAAATTTTTCCATCATAACTCTCAAAATACATGGAGTTTTTCATCTCCGTTTCTTTCGTTTTAAACTACTCTTCGACTCCTTCGAAATGGAACTAATTTCATTGAATTACGAGTTGAATTGAGTGAGTTATGGTCATTCAATCGGAGGTAGGTCTGTAAACTGCTAGGCGAAAGCGCGAGTCCAAGTATTACCATCATAACTCTTAAAATACTTGGAGTTTTTCATCTCCGTTTCTTCCGTTTTCAACTACACTTCGACATCTTCGAAATGGCATGAATTTGAATAAATTTCGAGTCGAATTGAGTGAGTTATGGTCAATCAATCACAGGTAGGTCTGTAAACTGCTAAACCAAATCGCGAGTCTAACTATTTCCATCATAACTCTCAAAATACTTGGAGTTTTTCATCTCCGTTTCTTCCGTTTTCAACTACACTTTTACATCTTCGAAATGGCATGAATTTGAATAAATTCCGAGTTAAATTGGGGGAGTTATGGTCATTCAATCGGAGGTATGTCTGTAAACTGCTAGACCAAAGCGCGAGTCAAACTTTTTCCATCATAACTCCCAAAATATATGGAGTTTTTCATCTCTGTTTCTTTCGTTTTAAACTACACTTCGACTGCTTCAAAATGGAACAAATTTTAATGAATTGCGAGTTGAATTGAGCGAGTTATGGTCAATCAATCGGTGGTAGGTCTGTAAACTGCTAGCCCAAAGCGTGAGTCTAACTATTTCCATCATAACTCTCAAAATACTTGGAGTTTTTCATCTCCGTTTCTTCCGTTTTAAACTATACTTCGACTCCTTCAAAATAGGAGAAATTTCAATAAATTTCGAGTTGAATTGAGTGAGTTATGGTCATTCAATCGAAGGTATGTTTGTAACCTGCTAGACCAAAGCGCGAGTCTAACTTCTTCCATCATAACTCTCAAAATCCATGGAGTTTTTCATCTCCGTTACTTTCGTTTTAAACTACTCTTCAACTCCTTCGAAATGGAATAAATTTCATTGAATTACGAGTTGAATTGAGTGAGTTATGGTCATTAAAACGGAGCTAGGTCTGTAAACTGCTAGGCGAAAGTGCGAGTCTAACTATTTCTGGCATAACTCTTAAAATACTTGGAGTTTTTCATCTCCGTTTCTTCCATTTTTAACTACATTTTGACATCTTGGAAATGGCATGAATTTGAATAAATTCCTAGTCGAATTGAGTGACTTATGGTTAATGAATTGAAGGTAGCTCTGTAAACTGCTAGACCAAAGCGCGAGTCTAACTATTTCCATCATAACTCCTAAGATCCCTGGTGTTTTTCATCTCCGTTTCTTCCGTTTTCAACAACACTTCGACATCTTCAAAATGGCATGAATTTGAATCAATTCCGAGTTAAATTGAGTGAGTTATGGTCAATCAATCGGAGGTTGGTCTTTAAACTGCTAGACCAAAGTTCGAGTCAAATTATTTCCCCCATAACTCTCAAATTACTTGGCTTTTTTCATCTCTGTTTCTTCCGTTTTAAACTACACTTCGACTCCTTCAAAATAGGAGAAATTTCAATGAATTCCGAGTTGAATTGAGTGAGTTATGGTCATTCAATCGAAGGTATGTCTGTAAACTGCTAGACCAAAGCGGGAGTCTAACTTTTTCCATCATAACTCTCAAAATACATGGAGTTTTTCATCTCTGTTTCTTTCGTTTTAAACTACACTTCGACTGCTTCGAAATGGAACAAATTTTAATGAATTACGAGTTGAATTGAGTGAGTTATGGTCAATCAATCGGTGGTAGGTCTGTAAACTGCTAGATCAAAGCGTGAGTCTAACTATTTCCATCATAACTCTCAAAATACTTGGAGTTTTTCATCTCCGTTTCTTCCGTTTTAAACTATACTTCGACTCCTTCAAAATAGGAGAAATTTCAATAAATTTCGAGTTGAATTGAGTGAGTTATGGTCATTCAATCGAAGGTATGTCTGTAAACTGCTAGACCAAAGCGCGAGTCTAACTTCTTCCATCATAACTCTCAAAATACATGGAGTTTTTCATCTCCGTTACTTTCGTTTTAAACTACTCTTCAACTCCTTCGAAATGGAATAAATTTCATTGAATTACGAGTTGAATTGAGTGTTTTATGGTCATTAAAACGGAGGTAGGTCTGTAAACTGCTAGGCGAAAGTGCGACTCTAACTATTTCTATCATAACTCTTAAAATACTTGGAGTTTTTCATCTCTGTTTCTTCCGTTTTCAACAACACTTCGACATCTTCAAAATGGCATGAATTTGAATCAATTCCGAGTTAAATTGAGTGAGTTATGGTCAATCAATCGGAGGTTGGTCTTTAAACTGCTAGACCAAAGTTCGAGTCAAATTATTTCCCCCATAACTCTCAAATTACTTGGCTTTTTTCATCTCTGTTTCTTCCGTTTTAAACTACACTTCGACTCCTTCAAAATAGGAGAAATTTCAATGAATTCCGAGTTGAATTGAGTGAGTTATGGTCATTCAATCGAAGGTATGTCTGTAAACTGCTAGACCAAAGCGGGAGTCTAACTTTTTCCATCATAACTCTCAAAATACATGGAGTTTTTCATCTCTGTTTCTTTCGTTTTAAACTACACTTCGACTGCTTCGAAATGGAACAAATTTTAATGAATTACGAGTTGAATTGAGTGAGTTATGGTCAATCAATCGGTGGTAGGTCTGTAAACTGCTAGATCAAAGCGTGAGTCTAACTATTTCCATCATAACTCTCAAAATACTTGGAGTTTTTCATCTCCGTTTCTTCCGTTTTAAACTATACTTCGACTCCTTCAAAATAGGAGAAATTTTAATAAATTTCGAGTTGAATTGAGTGAGTTATGGTCATTCAATCGAAGGTATGTCTGTAAACTGCTAGACCAAAGCGCGAGTCTAACTTCTTCCATCATAACTCTCAAAATACATGGAGTTTTTCATCTCCGTTACTTTCGTTTTAAACTACTCTTCAACTCCTTCGAAATGGAATAAATTTCATTGAATTACGAGTTGAATTGAGTGGGTTATGGTCATTAAAACGGAGGTAGGTCTGTAAACTGCTAGGCGAAAGTGCGACTCTAACTATTTCTATCATAACTCTTAAAATACTTGGAGTTTTTCATCTCTGTTTCTTTCGTTTTCAACTACACTTCGAGATCTTAAAAATGGCATGAATTTGAATCAATTCCGAGTTAAATTGAGTGAGTTATGGTCAATCAATCGGAGGTTGGTCTGTAAACTGCTAGACCAAAGTGCGAGTCTAATTATTTCCACCATAACTCTCAAAATACTTGGAGTTTTTCATCTCCGTTTCTTCCGTTTTAAACTACACTTCGACTCCTTCAAAATAGAAGAAATTTCAATGAATTCCGAGTTGAATTGAGTGAGTTATGGTCATTCAATCGAAGGTATGTCTCTAAACTGCTAGACCAAAGCGCAAGTCTAAATTTTTCCATCATAACTCTCAAAATACATGGAGTTTTTCATCTCCGTTTCTTTCGTTTTAAACTACTCTTCGACTCCTTCGAAATGGAACTAATTTCATTGAATTACGAGTTGAATTGAGTGAGTTATGGTCATTCAATCGGAGGTAGGTCTGTAAACTGCTAGGCGAAAGCGCGAGTCCAAGTATTACCATCATAACTCTTAAAATACTTGGAGTTTTTCATCTCCGTTTCTTCCGTTTTCAACTACACTTCGACATCTTCGAAATGGCATGAATTTGAATAAATTTCGAGTCGAATTGAGTGAGTTATGGTCAATCAATCACAGGTAGGTCTGTAAACTGCTAAACCAAATCGCGAGTCTAACTATTTCCATCATAACTCTCAAAATACTTGGAGTTTTTCATCTCCGTTTCTTCCGTTTTCAACTACACTTTTACATCTTCGAAATGGCATGAATTTGAATAAATTCCGAGTTAAATTGGGGGAGTTATGGTCATTCAATCGGAGGTATGTCTGTAAACTGCTAGACCAAAGCGCGAGTCAAACTTTTTCCATCATAACTCCCAAAATATATGGAGTTTTTCATCTCTGTTTCTTTCGTTTTAAACTACACTTCGACTGCTTCAAAATGGAACAAATTTTAATGAATTGCGAGTTGAATTGAGCGAGTTATGGTCAATCAATCGGTGGTAGGTCTGTAAACTGCTAGCCCAAAGCGTGAGTCTAACTATTTCCATCATAACTCTCAAAATACTTGGAGTTTTTCATCTCCGTTTCTTCCGTTTTAAACTATACTTCGACTCCTTCAAAATAGGAGAAATTTCAATAAATTTCGAGTTGAATTGAGTGAGTTATGGTCATTCAATCGAAGGTATGTTTGTAACCTGCTAGACCAAAGCGCGAGTCTAACTTCTTCCATCATAACTCTCAAAATCCATGGAGTTTTTCATCTCCGTTACTTTCGTTTTAAACTACTCTTCAACTCCTTCGAAATGGAATAAATTTCATTGAATTACGAGTTGAATTGAGTGAGTTATGGTCATTAAAACGGAGCTAGGTCTGTAAACTGCTAGGCGAAAGTGCGAGTCTAACTATTTCTGGCATAACTCTTAAAATACTTGGAGTTTTTCATCTCCGTTTCTTCCATTTTTAACTACATTTTGACATCTTGGAAATGGCATGAATTTGAATAAATTCCTAGTCGAATTGAGTGACTTATGGTTAATGAATTGAAGGTAGCTCTGTAAACTGCTAGACCAAAGCGCGAGTCTAACTATTTCCATCATAACTCCTAAGATCCCTGGTGTTTTTCATCTCCGTTTCTTCCGTTTTCAACAACACTTCGACATCTTCAAAATGGCATGAATTTGAATCAATTCCGAGTTAAATTGAGTGAGTTATGGTCAATCAATCGGAGGTTGGTCTTTAAACTGCTAGACCAAAGTTCGAGTCAAATTATTTCCCCCATAACTCTCAAATTACTTGGCTTTTTTCATCTCTGTTTCTTCCGTTTTAAACTACACTTCGACTCCTTCAAAATAGGAGAAATTTCAATGAATTCCGAGTTGAATTGAGTGAGTTATGGTCATTCAATCGAAGGTATGTCTGTAAACTGCTAGACCAAAGCGGGAGTCTAACTTTTTCCATCATAACTCTCAAAATACATGGAGTTTTTCATCTCTGTTTCTTTCGTTTTAAACTACACTTCGACTGCTTCGAAATGGAACAAATTTTAATGAATTACGAGTTGAATTGAGTGAGTTATGGTCAATCAATCGGTGGTAGGTCTGTAAACTGCTAGATCAAAGCGTGAGTCTAACTATTTCCATCATAACTCTCAAAATACTTGGAGTTTTTCATCTCCGTTTCTTCCGTTTTAAACTATACTTCGACTCCTTCAAAATAGGAGAAATTTCAATAAATTTCGAGTTGAATTGAGTGAGTTATGGTCATTCAATCGAAGGTATGTCTGTAAACTGCTAGACCAAAGCGCGAGTCTAACTTCTTCCATCATAACTCTCAAAATACATGGAGTTTTTCATCTCCGTTACTTTCGTTTTAAACTACTCTTCAACTCCTTCGAAATGGAATAAATTTCATTGAATTACGAGTTGAATTGAGTGTTTTATGGTCATTAAAACGGAGGTAGGTCTGTAAACTGCTAGGCGAAAGTGCGACTCTAACTATTTCTATCATAACTCTTAAAATACTTGGAGTTTTTCATCTCTGTTTCTTTCGTTTTCAACTACACTTCGAGATCTTAAAAATGGCATGAATTTGAATCAATTCCGAGTTAAATTGAGTGAGTTATGGTCAATCAATCGGAGGTTGGTCTGTAAACTGCTAGACCAAAGTGCGAGTCTAATTATTTCCACCATAACTCTCAAAATACTTGGAGTTTTTCATCTCCGTTTCTTCCGTTTTAAACTACACTTCGACTCCTTCAAAATAGGAGAAATTTCAATGAATTCCGAGTTGAATTGAGTGAGTTATGGTCATTCAATCGAAGGTATGTCTGTAAACTGCTAGACCAAAGCGCAAGTCTAAATTTTTCCATCATAACTCTCAAAATACATGGAGTTTTTCATCTCCGTTTCTTTCGTTTTAAACTACTCTTTGACTCCTTCGAAATGGAACTAATTTCATTGAATTACGAGTTGAATTGAGTGAGTTATGGTCATTCAATCGGAGGTAGGTCTGTAAACTGCTAGGCGAAAGTGCGAGTCTAACTATTTCTGGCATAACTCTTAAAATACTTGGAGTTTTTCATCTCCGTTTCTTCCATTTTTAACTACATTTTCACATCTTGGAAATGGCATGAATTTGAATAAATTCCCAGTCGAATTGAGTGACTTATGGTTAATGAATTGAAGGTAGCTCTGTAAACTGCTAGACCAAAGCGCGAGTCTAACTATTTCCATCATAACTCCTAAGATCCCTGGTGTTTTTCATCTCCGTTTCTTCCGTTTTCAACAACACTCCGACATCTTCAAAATGGCATGAATTTGAATCAATTCCGAGTTAAATTGAGTGAGTTATGGTCAATCAATCGGAGGTTGGTCTTTAAACTGCTAGACCAAAGTTCGAGTCAAATTATTTCCCCATAACTCTCAAAATACTTGGCTTTTTTCATCTCTGTTTCTTCCGTTTTAAAGTACACTTCGACTCCTTCAAAATAGGAGAAATTTCAATGAATTCCGAGTTGAATTGAGTGAGTTATGGTCATTCAATCGAAGGTATGTCTGTAAACTGCTAGACCAAAGCGGGAGTCTAACTTTTTCCATCATAACTCTCAAAATACATGGAGTTTTTCATCTCTGTTTCTTTCGTTTTAAACTACACTTCGACTGCTTCGAAATGGAACAAATTTTAATGAATTACGAGTTGAATTGAGTGAGTTATGGTCAATCAATCGGTGGTAGGTCTGTAAACTGCTAGATCAAAGCGTGAGTCTAACTATTTCCATCATAACTCTCAAAATACTTGGAGTTTTTCATCTCCGTTTCTTCCGTTTTAAACTATACTTCGACTCCTTCAAAATAGGAGAAATTTTAATAAATTTCGAGTTGAATTGAGTGAGTTATGGTCATTCAATCGAAGGTATGTCTGTAAACTGCTAGACCAAAGCGCGAGTCTAACTTCTTCCATCATAACTCTCAAAATACATGGAGTTTTTCATCTCCGTTACTTTCGTTTTAAACTACTCTTCAACTCCTTCGAAATGGAATAAATTTCATTGAATTACGAGTTGAATTGAGTGGGTTATGGTCATTAAAACGGAGGTAGGTCTGTAAACTGCTAGGCGAAAGTGCGACTCTAACTATTTCTATCATAACTCTTAAAATACTTGGAGTTTTTCATCTCTGTTTCTTTCGTTTTCAACTACACTTCGAGATCTTAAAAATGGCATGAATTTGAATCAATTCCGAGTTAAATTGAGTGAGTTATGGTCAATCAATCGGAGGTTGGTCTGTAAACTGCTAGACCAAAGTGCGAGTCTAATTATTTCCACCATAACTCTCAAAATACTTGGAGTTTTTCATCTCCGTTTCTTCCGTTTTAAACTACACTTCGACTCCTTCAAAATAGAAGAAATTTCAATGAATTCCGAGTTGAATTGAGTGAGTTATGGTCATTCAATCGAAGGTATGTCTCTAAACTGCTAGACCAAAGCGCAAGTCTAAATTTTTCCATCATAACTCTCAAAATACATGGAGTTTTTCATCTCCGTTTCTTTCGTTTTAAACTACTCTTCGACTCCTTCGAAATGGAACTAATTTCATTGAATTACGAGTTGAATTGAGTGAGTTATGGTCATTCAATCGGAGGTAGGTCTGTAAACTGCTAGGCGAAAGCGCGAGTCCAAGTATTACCATCATAACTCTTAAAATACTTGGAGTTTTTCATCTCCGTTTCTTCCGTTTTCAACTACACTTCGACATCTTCGAAATGGCATGAATTTGAATAAATTTCGAGTCGAATTGAGTGAGTTATGGTCAATCAATCACAGGTAGGTCTGTAAACTGCTAAACCAAATCGCGAGTCTAACTATTTCCATCATAACTCTCAAAATACTTGGAGTTTTTCATCTCCGTTTCTTCCGTTTTCAACTACACTTTTACATCTTCGAAATGGCATGAATTTGAATAAATTCCGAGTTAAATTGGGGGAGTTATGGTCATTCAATCGGAGGTATGTCTGTAAACTGCTAGACCAAAGCGCGAGTCAAACTTTTTCCATCATAACTCCCAAAATATATGGAGTTTTTCATCTCTGTTTCTTTCGTTTTAAACTACACTTCGACTGCTTCAAAATGGAACAAATTTTAATGAATTGCGAGTTGAATTGAGCGAGTTATGGTCAATCAATCGGTGGTAGGTCTGTAAACTGCTAGCCCAAAGCGTGAGTCTAACTATTTCCATCATAACTCTCAAAATACTTGGAGTTTTTCATCTCCGTTTCTTCCGTTTTAAACTATACTTCGACTCCTTCAAAATAGGAGAAATTTCAATAAATTTCGAGTTGAATTGAGTGAGTTATGGTCATTCAATCGAAGGTATGTTTGTAACCTGCTAGACCAAAGCGCGAGTCTAACTTCTTCCATCATAACTCTCAAAATCCATGGAGTTTTTCATCTCCGTTACTTTCGTTTTAAACTACTCTTCAACTCCTTCGAAATGGAATAAATTTCATTGAATTACGAGTTGAATTGAGTGAGTTATGGTCATTAAAACGGAGCTAGGTCTGTAAACTGCTAGGCGAAAGTGCGAGTCTAACTATTTCTGGCATAACTCTTAAAATACTTGGAGTTTTTCATCTCCGTTTCTTCCATTTTTAACTACATTTTGACATCTTGGAAATGGCATGAATTTGAATAAATTCCTAGTCGAATTGAGTGACTTATGGTTAATGAATTGAAGGTAGCTCTGTAAACTGCTAGACCAAAGCGCGAGTCTAACTATTTCCATCATAACTCCTAAGATCCCTGGTGTTTTTCATCTCCGTTTCTTCCGTTTTCAACAACACTTCGACATCTTCAAAATGGCATGAATTTGAATCAATTCCGAGTTAAATTGAGTGAGTTATGGTCAATCAATCGGAGGTTGGTCTTTAAACTGCTAGACCAAAGTTCGAGTCAAATTATTTCCCCCATAACTCTCAAATTACTTGGCTTTTTTCATCTCTGTTTCTTCCGTTTTAAACTACACTTCGACTCCTTCAAAATAGGAGAAATTTCAATGAATTCCGAGTTGAATTGAGTGAGTTATGGTCATTCAATCGAAGGTATGTCTGTAAACTGCTAGACCAAAGCGGGAGTCTAACTTTTTCCATCATAACTCTCAAAATACATGGAGTTTTTCATCTCTGTTTCTTTCGTTTTAAACTACACTTCGACTGCTTCGAAATGGAACAAATTTTAATGAATTACGAGTTGAATTGAGTGAGTTATGGTCAATCAATCGGTGGTAGGTCTGTAAACTGCTAGATCAAAGCGTGAGTCTAACTATTTCCATCATAACTCTCAAAATACTTGGAGTTTTTCATCTCCGTTTCTTCCGTTTTAAACTATACTTCGACTCCTTCAAAATAGGAGAAATTTCAATAAATTTCGAGTTGAATTGAGTGAGTTATGGTCATTCAATCGAAGGTATGTCTGTAAACTGCTAGACCAAAGCGCGAGTCTAACTTCTTCCATCATAACTCTCAAAATACATGGAGTTTTTCATCTCCGTTACTTTCGTTTTAAACTACTCTTCAACTCCTTCGAAATGGAATAAATTTCATTGAATTACGAGTTGAATTGAGTGTTTTATGGTCATTAAAACGGAGGTAGGTCTGTAAACTGCTAGGCGAAAGTGCGACTCTAACTATTTCTATCATAACTCTTAAAATACTTGGAGTTTTTCATCTCTGTTTCTTTCGTTTTCAACTACACTTCGAGATCTTAAAAATGGCATGAATTTGAATCAATTCCGAGTTAAATTGAGTGAGTTATGGTCAATCAATCGGAGGTTGGTCTGTAAACTGCTAGACCAAAGTGCGAGTCTAATTATTTCCACCATAACTCTCAAAATACTTGGAGTTTTTCATCTCCGTTTCTTCCGTTTTAAACTACACTTCGACTCCTTCAAAATAGGAGAAATTTCAATGAATTCCGAGTTGAATTGAGTGAGTTATGGTCATTCAATCGAAGGTATGTCTGTAAACTGCTAGACCAAAGCGCAAGTCTAAATTTTTCCATCATAACTCTCAAAATACATGGAGTTTTTCATCTCCGTTTCTTTCGTTTTAAACTACTCTTTGACTCCTTCGAAATGGAACTAATTTCATTGAATTACGAGTTGAATTGAGTGAGTTATGGTCATTCAATCGGAGGTAGGTCTGTAAACTGCTAGGCGAAAGCGCGAGTCCAAGTATTACCACCATAACTCTTAAAATACTTGGAGTTTTTCATCTCCGTTTTTTCCGTTTTCAACTACACTTCGACATCTTCGAAATGGCATGAATTTGAATAAATTTCGAGTCGAATTGAGTGAGTTATGGTCAATCAATCACAGGTAGGTCTGTAAACTGCTAAACCAAATCGCGAGTCTAACTATTTCCATCATAACTCTCAAAATACTTGGAGTTTTTCATCTCCGTTTCTTCCGTTTTCAACTACACTTTTACATCTTCGAAATGGCATGAATTTGAATAAATTCCGAGTTAAATTGGGGGAGTTATGGTCATTCAATCGGAGGTATGTCTGTAAACTGCTAGACCAAAGCGCGAGTCAAACTTTTTCCATCATAACTCCCAAAATATATGGAGTTTTTCATCTCTGTTTCTTTCGTTTTAAACTACACTTCGACTGCTTCAAAATGGAACAAATTTTAATGAATTGCGAGTTGAATTGAGCGAGTTATGGTCAATCAATCGGTGGTAGGTCTTCAAACTGCTAGCCCAAAGCGTGAGTCTAACTATTTCCATCATAACTCTCAAAATACTTGGAGTTTTTCATCTCCGTTTCTTCCGTTTTAAACTATACTTCGACTCCTTCAAAATAGGAGAAATTTCAATAAATTTCGAGTTGAATTGAGTGAGTTATGGTCATTCAATCGAAGGTATGTCTGTAAACTGCTAGACCAAAGCGCGAGTCTAACTTCTTCCATCATAACTCTCAAAATACATGGAGTTTTTCATCTCCGTTACTTTCGTTTTAAACTACTCTTCAACTCCTTCGAAATGGAATAAATTTCATTGAATTACGAGTTGAATTGAGTGTTTTATGGTCATTAAAACGGAGGTAGGTCTGTAAACTGCTAGGCGAAAGTGCGACTCTAACTATTTCTATCATAACTCTTAAAATACTTGGAGTTTTTCATCTCTGTTTCTTTCGTTTTCAACTACACTTCGACATCTTCAAAATGGCATGAATTTGAATCAATTCCGAGTTAAATTGAGTGAGTTATGGTCAATCAATCGGAGGTTGGTCTTTAAACTGCTAGACCAAAGTCCGAGTCAAATTATTTCCCCCATAACTCTCAAAATACTTGGCTTTTTTCATCTCTGTTTCTTCCGTTTTAAACTACACTTCGACTCCTTCAAAATAGGAGAAATTTCAATGAATTCCGAGTTGAATTGAGTGAGTTATGGTCATTCAATCGAAGGTATGTCTGTAAACTGCTAGACCAAAGCGGGAGTCTAACTTTTTCCATCATAACTCTCAAAATACATGGAGTTTTTCATCTCTGTTTCTTTCGTTTTAAACTACACTTCGACTGCTTCGAAATGGAACAAATTTTAATGAATTACGAGTTGAATTGAGTGAGTTATGGTCAATCAATCGGTGGTAGGTCTGTAAACTGCTAGATCAAAGCGTGAGTCTAACTATTTCCATCATAACTCTCAAAATACTTGGAGTTTTTCATCTCCGTTTCTTCCGTTTTAAACTATACTTCGACTCCTTCAAAATAGGAGAAATTTCAATAAATTTCGAGTTGAATTGAGTGAGTTATGGTCATTCAATCGAAGGTATGTCTGTAAACTGCTAGACCAAAGCGCGAGTCTAACTTCTTCCATCATAACTCTCAAAATACATGGAGTTTTTCATCTCCGTTACTTTCGTTTTAAACTACTCTTCAACTCCTTCGAAATGGAATAAATTTCATTGAATTACGAGTTGAATTGAGTGGGTTATGGTCATTAAAACGGAGGTAGGTCTGTAAACTGCTAGGCGAAAGTGCGACTCTAACTATTTCTATCATAACTCTTAAAATACTTGGAGTTTTTCATCTCTGTTTCTTTCGTTTTCAACTACACTTCGAGATCTTAAAAATGGCATGAATTTGAATCAATTCCGAGTTAAATTGAGTGAGTTATGGTCAATCAATCGGAGGTTGGTCTGTAAACTGCTAGACCAAAGTGCGAGTCTAATTATTTCCACCATAACTCTCAAAATACTTGGAGTTTTTCATCTCCGTTTCTTCCGTTTTAAACTACACTTCGACTCCTTCAAAATAGAAGAAATTTCAATGAATTCCGAGTTGAATTGAGTGAGTTATGGTCATTCAATCGAAGGTATGTCTCTAAACTGCTAGACCAAAGCGCAAGTCTAAATTTTTCCATCATAACTCTCAAAATACATGGAGTTTTTCATCTCCGTTTCTTTCGTTTTAAACTACTCTTCGACTCCTTCGAAATGGAACTAATTTCATTGAATTACGAGTTGAATTGAGTGAGTTATGGTCATTCAATCGGAGGTAGGTCTGTAAACTGCTAGGCGAAAGCGCGAGTCCAAGTATTACTACCATAACTCTTAAAATACTTGGAGTTTTTCATCTCCGTTTCTTCCGTTTTCAACTACACTTCGACATCTTCGAAATGGCATGAATTTGAATAAATTTCGAGTCGAATTGAATGAGTTATGGTCAATCAATCACAGGTAGGTCTGTAAACTGCTAAACCAAATCGCGAGTCTAACTATTTCCATCATAACTCTCAAAATACTTGGAGTTTTTCATCTCCGTTTCTTCCGTTTTCAACTACACTTTTACATCTTCGAAATGGCATGAATTTGAATAAATTCCGAGTTAAATTGGGTGAGTTATGGTCATTCAATCGAAGGTATGTCTGTAAACTGCTAGACCAAAGCGCGAGTTAAACTTTTTCCATCATAACTCCCAAAATATATGGAGTTTTCATCTCTGCTTCTTTCGTTTTAAACTACACTTCGACTGCTTCAAAATGGAACAAATTTTAATGAATTGCGAGTTGAATTGAGCGAGTTATGGTCAATCAATCGGTGGTAGGTCTGTAAACTGCTAGCCCAAAGCGTGAGTCTAACTATTTCCATCATAACTCTCAAAATACTTGGAGTTTTTCATCTCCGTTTCTTCCGTTTTAAACTACACTTCGACTCCTTCAAAATAGGAGAAATTTTAATGAATTCTGAGTTGAATTGAGTGATTTATGGTCATTCAATCGAAGGTATGTCTGTAAACTGCTAGACCAAAGCGCGAGTCTAACTTTTTCCATTATAACTCTCAAAATACATGGGGTTTTTTATCTCTGTTTCTTTCGTTTTAAACTACTCTTCGACTCCTTCGAAATGGAACAAATTTCATTGAATTACGAGTTGAATTGAGTGAGTTATGGTCATTAAAACGGAGGTAGGTCTGTAAACTGCTAGGCGAAAGTGCGAGTCTAACTATTTCTGTCATAACTCTTAAAATACTTGGAGTTTTCCATCTCCGTTTCTTCCATTTTCAACTACATTTCGACATCTTGGAAATGGCATGAATTTGAATAAATTCCGAGTCGAATTGAGTGACTTATGGTCAATGAATTGGAGGTAGCGCTGTAAACTGCTAGACCAAAGCGCGAGTCTAACTATTTCCATCATAACTCCTAAGATCCTTGGTGTTTTTCATCTCCGTTTCTTCCGTTTTCAACAACACTTCGACATCTTCAAAATGGCATGAATTTGAATCAATTCGGAGTTAAATTGAGTGAGTTATGGTCAATCAATCGGAGGTTGGTCTTTAAACTGCAGACCAAAGTTCGAGTCAAATTATTTCCCCCATAACTCTCAAAATACTTGGCTTTTTTCTTCTCTGTTTCTTCCGTTTTAAACTACACTTCAACTCCTTCAAAATGGACTAAATTTCATTGAATTTCAAGTTGAATTGAGTGATTTATGGTCATTCAATCGGAGGTAGGTCTGTAAACTGCTAGGCGAAAGCGCGAGTTTGACTATTACGACCATAACTCTTAAAATACTTGGAGTTTTTCATTTCCGTTTCTTCCGTTTTCAACTACACTTCGACGTCTTCGAAATGGCATGAATTTGAATAAATTCCGAGTCGAATTAAGTGAGTTATGATCAATCAATCGGAGGTAAGTGTGTAAACTGCTAGACCAAAGCGCGAGTCTAACAATTTCCATCATAACTCTTAAAATACTTGGAGTTTTTCATCTCCGTTTCTTCCGTTTTCAACTACACTTCAACATCTTCGAAATGACATGAATTTGAATAAATTCCGGGTCGAATTGAGTGACTTATGATCAATCAATCGGAGGTAAGTTTGTAAATTGCTAGACCAAAGCGCGAGTCTAACAATTTCCATCATAACTCTTAAAATACTTGGAGTTTTTCATCTCCGCTTCTTCCGTTTTCCAACTACACTTCGACATCTTCGAAATGGCATGAATTTGAATCAATTCCGAGTTGAATTTACTGAGTTATGGTCAATCAATCACAGGTAGGTCTGTAAACTGCTAAACCAAATCGCGAGTCTAACTATTTCCAATCTAACTCTCAAAATACATGGAGTTTTTCATCTCCGTTTCTTCCGTTTTCAACTACACTTCGACATCTTCGAAATCGCATGAATTTGAATAAATTTCGAGTCGAAATGAGTGAATTATGATCAATCAATCGGAGGTAAGTCGGTAAACTTCTAGACCAAAGCGCGAGTCTTTCAATTTCCATCATAACTCTTAAAATACTTGGAGTTTTTGATCTCCGTTTCTTCCGTTTTCCAACTACACTTCGACATCTTAGAAATTGGATGAATTTCAATCAATTCTGAGTTGACTTTACTGAGTTATAGTCAATCAATCACAGGTAGGTCTGTAAACTGCTAAACCAAATCGCGAGTCTAACTATTCCCATCATAACTCTCAAAATACTTGGAGTTTGTCATCTCCGTTTCTTCCGTTTTCAACTACACTTTTACATCTTCGAAATGGCATGAATTTGAATAAATTCCGAGTTGAATTGAGTGAGTTATGGTCATTCAATCGGAGGTATGTCTGTAAACTGCTATACCAAAGCACGAGTGAAACTTTTTCCATCATAACTCTCAAAATATATGGAGTTTTTCATCTCTGTTTCTTTCGTTTTAAACTACACTTCGACTGCTTCGAAATGGAACAAATTTTAATGAATTCCGAGTTGAATTGAGTAAGTTATGGTCAATCAATCGGTGGTAGGTCTGTAAACTGCTAGACCAAAGCGTGAGTCTAACTATTTCCATCATAACTCTCAAAATACTTGGAGTTTTCATCTCCGTTTCTTCCGTTTTAAACTACACTTCGACTCCTTCAAAATAGGAGAAATTTCAATGAATTCCGACTTGAATCGAGTGAGTTATGGTAATTCAATCGAAGGCATGTCTGTAAACTGCTAGACCAAAGCGCGAGTCTAACTTTTTCCATCGTAACTCTCAAAATACTTGGACTTTTTCATCTCCGTTTCTTCCGTTTTAAACTGCACTTCGACTCCTTCAAAATAGGAGAAATTTCAATGAATTCCGAGTTGAATTTAGTGAGTTATGGTCATTCAATCGAAGGTATGTCTGTAAACTGCTAGACCAAAGCGCGAGTCTAACTATTTCCATCATAACTCTAAAAATACTTGGAGTTTTTCATCTCCGTTTCTTTCGTTTTCAACTACACTTTTACATTTTCAAAATGGCATGAATTTGAATAAATTCCGAGTTGAATTTAGTGAGTTATGGTCATTCAATCGGAGGTATGTCTGTAAACTGCTAGACCAATGCGCGAGACAAACATTTTCCATCATATCTCCCAAAATATATGGAGTTTTTCATCTCTGTTTCTTTCGTTTTAAACTACACTTCGACTGCTTCGAAATGGAACAAATTTTAATGAATTCCGAGTTGAATTGAGTGAGTTATGGTCAATCAATCGGTGGTAGGTCTGTAAACTGCTAGACCAAAGCGTGAGTCTAACTATTTCCATCATAACTTTCAAAATACTTCTAGTTTTTCATCTCCGTTTCTTTCGTTTTAAACTACTCTTCGACTCCTTCGAAATGGAACTAATTTTATTGAATTACGAGTTGAATTGAGTGAGGTATGGTCAATAAAACGGAGGTAGGTTTGTAAACTGCTAGGCGAAAGTGCGAGTCTAACTATTTCTGTCATAACTCTTAAAATACTTGGAGTTTTTCATCTCCATTTCTTCCATTTTCAACTACATTTCGACATCTTAGAAAAGGCATGAATTGGAGGTAGCGCTGTAAACTGCTAGACCAAAGCGCGAGTCTAATTATTTCCATCACAACTCCTAAGATCCTTGGTGTTTTTCATCTCCGTTTCTTCCGTTTTCAACAACACTTCGACATCTTCAAAATGGCATGAATTTGAATCAATTCCGAGTTAAATTGAGTGGGTTATGGTCAATCAATCGGAGGTTGGTCTTTAAACTGCTAGACCAAAGTTTGAGTCAAATTATTTCCCCCATAACTCTCAAAATACTTGGCTTTTTTCATCTCTGTTTCTTCCGTTTTAAACTACACTTCAACTCCTTCAAAATGGATAAAATTTCATTGAATTCCGAGTTGAATTGAGTGATTTATGGTCATTCAATCGGAGGTAGGTCTGTAAACTCCTAGGCGAAAGCGCGAGTCCAACTATTACGACCATAACTCTTAAAATACTTGGAGTTTTTCATCTCTGTTTCTTCCGTTTTTAACTACACTTTGACATCTTCGAAATGACATAAATTTGAATAAATTCCGAGTCGAATTGAGTTACTTATGGTCAATGAATTGGAGGTAGCGGTGTAAACTGCTTGACCAAAGCGCGAGTCTAATTATTTCCATCACAACTCCTAAGATCCTTGGTGTTTTTCATCTCCGTTTCTTCCGTTTTCAACAACACTTCGAGATCTTCAAAATGGCATGAATTTTAATCAATTCCGAGTTAAATTGAGTGAGTTATGGTCAATCAATCGGAGGTTGGTCTTTAAACTGCTAGACCAAAGTTCGAGTCAAATTATTTCCCCCATAACTCTCAAAATACTTGGCTTTTTTCATCTCTGTTTCTTCCGTTTTAAACTACACTTCGACTCCTTCGAAATGAAAGAAATTTCAATAAATTCCGAGTTCGATTGAGTGAGGTATGGTCATTCAATCGGAGGTAGGTCTGTAAACTGCTAGGCGAAAGCTCGAGTGTAACTATTTCCATTATAACTCTTAAAATAGTTGGACTTTTTCATCTCTGTTTCTTCCGCTCTCAACTACACTTCGACATCTTCGAAATAGCATGAATTTGAATCAATTCCGAGTTGAATTGAGTAAGTTATGGTCAATCAATCGGAGCTACGTCTGTAAACTGCTAGATCAAAGCGCGAGTCAAAATATTTCCACAATAACTCTCAAAATACTTGGCTTTTTCCATCTCCGTTTCATCCGTTGTAATCTACACTTCGATACCTTCGAAATGGAAGAAATTTCAATCAATTTCGAGTTGAATTAAGTGAGGTATGGTCAATGAATCGGAGGTAGGTCTCTAAACTGCTAGACCAAAGCGCGAGTCTAACTATTTCCACCATAAGTCTCAAACTACTTGGCTTTTTTCATCTTCGTTTCTTCCGTTTTAAATTACACTTCGACTCCTTCAAAATGGGACAAATTTCAATTAATTACTAGTTGAATTGAGTGAGTTATGGTCATTCAATCGGAGTGAGGTATGTAAACTGCTGGACCAAAGCGCGAGTCGAACTATTTCCACCATAGTTTTCAAAATACATGGAGTTTTTCATCTCTGTTTCCTCCGTTGTAATCAACACTTCGATACCATCGAAATGGAACAAATTTTAATGAATTCTGAGTTTAATTGAGTGAGTTATTGTCATTCAATCGGAGGTAGGTCTGTAAACTGCTAGACCAAAACGCGAGTCTAACTATTTCCACCATAACTCTCAAAATACTTGGCTTTTCTCATCTCCGTTTCCTCCGTTTTAAACTACATTTCAACTCCTTCGAAATGGAACAAATTTCAATTAATTCCGAGTTTAATTGAGTGAGTTGTTGTCATTCAATCGGAGGTAGGTCTGTAAACTGCTAGACCAAAGCGCGAGTCTAACTATTTCCATAATAACTCTCAAAATACTTGGCTTTTCTCATCTCTGTTTCTTCCATTTTAAACTACATTTCGACTCCTTCAAAATGGAACAAATTTAATGAATTCCGAGTTGAATTTAGTGAGTTATTGTCATTCAATCGGACGTAGGTCTGTAAATTGCTAGGCGAAAGCTCGAGTCCAACTATTTCCATCATAACTCTTAAAATATTTGGAGTTTTTCATCTCCGTTTCTTACGCTTTCAACTACACTTTGACATCTTCGAAATGGCATGAATTTCAATCAATTGCGAGTTGAATTGAGTGAGTTATGGTTAATCAATCGGAGCTAGGTCTTTAAACTGCTAGACCAAAATGCGAGTCTAAGTATTTCCACCATAACTCTCAAAATACTTGGTTTTTTTCATCTCTGTTTCTTCCGTTTTAAACTAAACTTCGACTCCTTTGAAATTGAACAAATTTCAATGAATTCTAAGCTGAATTGAGTGAGTTATGGTCATTCAATCGGAGGTAGGTCTCTAAACTGCTAGGCGAAAGCGCGAGTCTAACTATTTCCATCATAACTCTTAAAATACTTGAAGTTTTTCATCTCCATTTCTTACGTTTTTAACTACACTTCGACATCTCTGAAATGGCATGAATTTGAATTAATTCTGAGTTGGATTGAGTGAGTTATGGTCAATCAGTCGGAGGTAGGTCTGTAAACTGCTAGACCAAAGCACAAGTCTAACTATTTCCATCATAACACTCAAAATACTTGGAGTTTTTCATATACGTTTCTTCCGCTTTCAACTACACTTCGACATCTTCGAAATGGCATGAATTTGAATCAATTCCAAGTTGAATTGAGTGAGTTATGGTTAATCAATCGGAGCTAGGTCTGTAAACTGCTAGACACAAGTGCGAGTCTAACTATTTCCACCATAACTCTCAAAATACTTGGCTTTTTTCATCTCCGTTTCTTCCGTTTTAAACTAAACTTCGACTCCTTTGAAATTGAACAAATTTCAATGAATTCTAAGTCGAATTGAGTGAGTTATGGTCATTCAATCGGAGGTAGGTCTCTAAATTGCTAGGCGAAAGCGCGAGTCTAACTATTTCCATCATAACTCTTAAAATACTTGAAGTTTTTCATCTCAGTTTCTTCCGCTTTCAACTACACTTCGACATCTTCGAAATGGCATGAATTTGAATCAATTCCGAGTTGAATTGAGTGAGTTATGGTTAATCAATCGGAGCTAAGTCTGTAAACTGCTAGACCAAAGCGCGAGTCTAACTATTTCCATCATAACTCTCAAAATACTTGGAGTTTTTCATCTTCGTTTCTTCCGTTTTAAACTACACTCTGACTCCCTCAAAATGGAACAAATTTCAACAAATTACAAGTTGAAATGAGTAAGTTATGGTCATTGAATCAGAGGTAGGTATGTAAACTGCTGGACAAAAGCGCGAGTCTAACTATTTCCACCATAAGTTTCAAAAGACATGGAGTTTTTCATCTCCATTTCTTCCGTTGTAAACGACACTTCGATACCTTCGAAATGGATCAAATTTCAATGAATTTCCGAGTTGAATTGAGTGAGTCATAGTAGGTCTCTAAACTGCTAGACCAAAGCCCGAGTCTAACTTTTTCCACCATAACTCTCAAAAGACTTGGCTTTTTTCATCTCACTTTCTTCCGTTTTAAACTACACTTTGACTCCTTCAAAATGGAAGAAATTTCAATGAATTCCGAGTTCGATTGAGTGAGGTATGGTCATTCAATCGGAGGTAGGTCTGTAAACTGCTAGGCGAAAGCTCGAGTGTAACTATTTCCATCATAACTCTTAAAATAGTTGGAGTTTTTCATCTCCGTTTCTTCCGCTCTCAACTATACTTCGACATCTTCGAAATAGCATAAATTTGAATCAATTCCGAGTTGAATTGAGTGAGTTATGGTCAATCAATCGGAGCTACGTCTGTAAACTGCTAGACCAAAGCACGAGTCTAACTATTTCCACAATAACTCTCAAAATACTTGGCTTTTTCCATCTCCGTTTCTTTCGTTGTAATCTACACTTCGATACCTTCAAAATGGAACAAATTTCAATCAATTCCAAGTTCAATTAAGTGAGTTATGGTCAATCAATCGGAGGTAGGTCTCTAAACTGCTAGACCAAAGTGCGAGTCTAATTATTTCCACCATAACTCTCAAAATACTTGGCTTTTTTCATCTCCGTTTCTTCCCTTTTAAACTACAATTCGACTCCTTCGAAATGGAACAAATTTCAACGAATTCCGAATTGAATGAGTTATGGTCATTCAATCGGAGGTAGGTTTGTAAACTGCTAGACCAAAGCTCGAGTGTAACTATTTCCACCATAACTCTCAAAATACTTGGAGTTTTTCATCTCCGTTTCTTCCCTTTTAAACTACACTTGGACTCCTACGAAATTGAATAAATTTCAATGAATTCCGAGTTTAATTTAGTGAGTTATTGTCATTCAATCGGAGGTAGGTCTGTAAACTGCTAGACCAAAGCGCGAGTCAAACTATTTCTACCATAACTCTCAAAATACTTGGAGTTTTTCATCTCCGTTTCTTCCGTTTTAAACAACGCTTCGACTCCTTCAAAATGGAACAAATTTCAATGAATTATGAGTTGAATTGAGTGAGTTATAGTCATTCAATCGGAGGTAGGTATGTAAACTGCTAGACCAAAGGGCGAGTCTAACTATTTCAACCTTAACTTTCAAAATACATTGTGTTTTTTATCTTCGTTTCATCCGTTGTAAGCTATACTTAGATACCTTCGAAATGGAACAAATTTCAATGAATTACGAGTTAAATTGAGTGAGTTATGGTCATTCAATCGGAGGTAGGTATGTAAACTGCTAGACCAAACGCGAGTAATACATTGTGTTTTTCATCTCCGTTTCTTCCGTTGGAAACTAAACTTTGATACCTTCGAAATGGAACAAATTTCAATGAATTTCGAGTTGAATTAAGTGAGTTATGGTCAATCAATCGGAGGTAGGTCTCTAAACTTCTAGACCAAAGCGCGAGTCTAACTATTTCCACAATGACTCTCAAAATACTTGGCCTTTTTCATCTCCGATTCTTCCGTTGTAATCTACACTTCGATACCTTCGAAATGGAACAAATTTCAATCAATTCCGAGTTGAATTAAGTGAGTTACGGTCAATCAATCGGATGTAGGTCTGTAAACTGCTAGACTAAAGCGCGAGTCTAACTATTTCCACCATAAGTCTCAAAATACTTGGCTTTTTTCATCTTCGTTTCTTCCGTTTTAAACTACACTTTGACTCCTTCAAAATGGAACAAATTTCAATTAGTTACTAGTTGAATTGAGTGAGTTATTGTCATTCAATCGGAGGGAGGTTTGTAAACTGTTGGACCAAAGCGCGAGTCTAATTATTTACACCATAGTTTACAAAATACATGGAGTTTTTCATCTCCGTTTCCTCCGTTGTAATCTACACTTCGATACCATCGAAATGGAATAAATTTTAATGAATTCTGAGTTTAATTGAGTGAGTTATTGTCATTCAATCGGAGGTAGGTCTGTAAACTGCTAGATCAAAGCGCGAGTCTAACTATTTCCAACATAACTCTCAAAATACTGAGAGTTTTTCATCTCCGTTTCTTCCGTTTTAAAGTACACTTTGACTCCTTCAAAATGGAACAAATTTCAATTAGTTACTAGTTAAATTCAGTGAGTTATGGTCATTCAATCGAAGGTAGGTATGTAAACTGCTGGACAAAAGCGTGACTCTAACTATTTCCACCATAGTTTTCAAAATACATGGAGTTCTTCATCTCCGTTTCCTCCATTGTAATCTACACTTCGATACCTTCGAAATGGAACAGATTACAATCAATTCCGAGTTGAATTAAGTGAGTTATGGTCAATCAATCGGATGTAGGTCTGCAAACTGCTAGACCAAAGCGCGAGGCTAACTATTTCCACCATAACTCTCAAAATACTTGGCTTTTTTCATCTCCGTTTCTTCCGTTTTAAACTACACTTCGACTCCTTCGAAATGGATCAAATTTTAATGAATCCCGAGTTGAATTGAGTGAGTTATGGTCATTCAATCGGAGGTAGGTCTGTAAACTGCAAGGCGAAAGCTCGAGTCTAACTATTTCCATCATAACTCTTAAAATACTTAGAGTTTTTCATCTCCGTTTCTGCCGCTATCAACTACACTTCGACATCTTTGAAATGGCATGAATTTGAATCAATTCCGAGTTGAATTGAGTGAGTTATGGTCAATCAATCAGAACTACGTCTGTAAACTGCTAGACCAAAGTGCGAGTCTAACTATTTCCACCATAACTCTTAAAATACTTGGCTTTTTCTTCTCCGTTTCTTCCGGTTTAAACTAAACTTCGACTCCTTTGAAATTGAACAAATTTCAATCAATTCCGAGTTGAATTGAGTGAGTTATGGTTATTCAATCAGAGTCAGTTCTGTAAACTGCTAGGCGAAAGCACGAGTCTAACTATTTCCATCATAACTCTTAAAATACTTGAAGTTTTTCTTCTCTGTTTCTTCCGTTTTTAACTACACTTCAACATCTCTGAATTGGGATGAATTTGAATTAATTCTGAGTTGAATTGAGTGAGTTACGGTCAATCAATCGAAGGTAGGTATGTAAACTGCTGGACCAATGCGCGAGTCTAACTATTTCCACCATAATTTTCAAAATACATGGAGTTTTTCATCTCCGTTTCTTCCGTTGTAATCTACACTTCGATACCTTTGAAATGGAACAAGTTTTAATCAATTCCGAGTTGAATTAAGTGAGTTATGGTCAATCAATCGGAGGTAGGTATGTAAACTGCTAGACCAAAGCGCGAGTCTAACTATTTCCACCATCACTTTCAAAATACATTGTGTTTTTCACCTCCGTTTCTTCCCTTTTAAACTACGCTTTGATACCTTCGAAATGAATCAAATTTCAAGGAATTCCAAGTTTAATTGAGTGAGTTATGGTCATTCAATCGGAGGTAGGTATGTAAACTGCTAGACCAAAGCGCGAGTCTAACTATTTCCACCATAACTTTCAAAATACATTTAGTTTTTCATCTCCGTTTCTTCCCTTTTAAACTACACTTTGATACCTTCGAAATGGATCTAATTTCAAGGAATTCCGAGTTTAATTGAGTGAGTTATTGTCATTCAATCGGAGGTAGGTCTGTAAACTGCTAGACCAAAGCGCGAGTCTAAGTATTTCGACCATAACTCTCAAAATACTTGGAGTTTTTCATCTCCGTTTCTTCCGTTTTAAACTACATTTCGACTCCTTCAAAGTATAATAAATTTCAATGAATTACGAGTTGAATTGAGTGAGTTATGGTCATTCAATCGGAGGTAGGTATGTAAACTGCTAGACCAAAGCACGAGTCTAACTATTTCCACCATAACTTTCGAAATACATTGTGTTTTTCATCTTCGTTTCTTCCGTTGTAATCTACACTTCGATACCTTCGAAATGGAACAAATTTCAATGAATTCCGAGTTGAATTGAGTGAGTTATGGTCATTCAATCGGAGGTAGGTATGTAAACTGCTAGACCAAAGCGCGAGTAATACATTGTGTTTTTCATCTCCGTTTCTTTCGTTGGAAACTAAACTTTGATACCTTCGAAATGGAACAAATTTCAATGAATTCCGAGTTGAATTAAGTGAGTTATGGTCAATCAATTGGAGGTATGTCTCTAAACTTCTAGACCAAAGTGCGAGTCTAACTATTTCCACAATGACCGTCAAAATACTTGGCTTTTTTCTTCTCCGATTCTTTCGTTGTAATCTACACTTCGATACCTTCGAAATGGAACAAATTTCAATCAATTCCGAGTTGAATTAAGTGAGTTATGGTCAATCAATCGGATGTATGTCTGTAAACTGCTAAACCTAAAGCGCGAGTCTAACTATTTCCACCATAAGTCTCAAAATACTTGGCTTTTTTCATCTTCGTTTCTTCCGTTTTAAACTACACTTTGACTCCTTCAAAATGGAACAAATTTCAATTAGTTACTAGTTGAATTGAGTGAGTTATGGTCATTCAATCGGAGGGAGGTTTGTAAACTCTTGGACCAAAGCGCGAGTCTAACTATTTCCACCATAGTTTTCAAAATACATGGAGTTTTTCATCTCCGTTTCCTCCGTTATAATCTACACTTCGATACCATCGAAATGGAACAAATTTTAAAGAATTCTGAGTTTAATTGAGTGAGTTATTGTCATTCAATCGGAGGTAGGTCTGTAAACTGCTAGATCAAAGCGCGAGTCCAGCTATTTCCAACATAACTCTCAAAATACTTGGAGTTTTTCATCTCCGTTTCTTCCGTTTTAAACTACGCTTCGACTCCTTCAAAATGGAACAAATTTCAATGAATTATGAGTTGAATTGAGTGAGTTATGGTCATTCAATCGGAGGTAGGTATGTAAACTGCTAGACCAAAGCGCGAGTCTAACTATTTCCACCATAACTTTCAAAATACATTGTGTTTTTCATATTTGTTTCTTCCCTTTTAAACTACACTTTGATACCTTCAAAATGGAACAAATTTCAAGGAATTCCGAGTTAAATTGAGTAAGTTATTGTCATTCAAAAGGAGGAAGGTCTATAAACAGCTAGACCAAAGCGGGAGTCTAACTATTTCCACCATAACTCTCAAAATACTTGGAGTTTTTCATTTTCATTTCTTCCGTTTTAAACTACCTTTCGACTCCTTCAAAATGGAACAAATTTCAATGAATTACGAGTTGAATTGAGTGAGTTATGGTCATTTAATCGGAGGTAGGTATGTAAACTGCTAGACCAAAGGACGAGTCTAACTATTTCCACCATAACTTTCAAAATAAATTGTGTTTTTCATCTTCGTTTCTTCCGTTGTAATCTACACTTCGATACCTTCGAAATGGAACAAATTTCAATGAATTCCGAGTTGAATTTACTGAGTTATGGTCATTCAATCGGAGGTAGGTATGTAAACTGCTAGACCAAAGCGTGAGTAATACATTGTGTTTTTCATCTCCGTTTCTTCCGTTGGAAACTAAACTTTGATACCTTCGAAATGGAACAAATTTCAATGAATTCTGAGTTGAATTAAGTGAGTTATGGTTAATCAATCGGAGGTAGGTCTCTAAACTTTTAGACCAAAGTGCGAGTCTAAGTATTTCCACAATGACCCTCAAAATACTTGGCTTTTTTCATCTCCGATTCTTTCGTTGTAATCTACATTTCGATACCTTCGAAATGGGACAAATTTCAATCAATTCCAAGTTGAATTAAGTGAGTTATGGTCAATCAATCGGATGTAAGTCTGTAAACGGCTAGACCAAAGTGCGAGTCTAACTATTTCCACCATAAGTCTCAAAATTCTTGGCTTTTTTCATCTTCGTTTCTTCCGTTTTAAACTACACTTTGACTCCTTCAAAATGGAACAAATTTCAATTAATTACGAGTTGAATTAAGTGAGTTATGGTCATTCAATCGGAGGGAGGTATGTAAACTGCTGGACCAAAGCGCGTGTCTAACTATTGCCACCATAATTTTCAAAATACATGGAGTTTTTCATCTCCGTTTCCTCCGTTGTAATCTACACTTCGATACCATCGAAATGGAACAAATTTTAATGAATTCTGAGTTTAATTGAGTGAGTTATTGTCATTCAATCGGAGGTAGGTCTGTAAACTGGTAGACCAAAGCGCGAGTCTAACTATTTCCACCATAACTCTCAAAATACTTGGCTTTTCTCATCTCCATTTCTTCCGTTTTAAACTACATTTCGACTCCTTCGAAATGGAACAAATTTCAATGAATTCCGAGTTGAATTTAAAGAGTTATGGTCATTCAATCGGAGGTAGGTCTGTAAACTGCTAGGCGAAAGCTCGAGTCTAACTATTTCCATCATAACTCTTAAAATATTTGGAGTTTTTCATCTCCGTTTCTTCCGCTTTCAACTACACTTCGACATCTTCGAAATGGCATGAATTTGAATCAATTCCGAGTTGAATTGAGTGAGTTATGGTTAATCAATCGGAGCTAGGTCTGTAAACTGCTAGACCAAAATGCGAGTCTAAGTATTTCCACCATAACTCTCAAAATACTTGGCTTTTTTCATCTCCGTTTCTTCTGTTTTAAACTAAACTTTGACTCCTTTGAAATTGAACAAATTTCAATGAATTCTAAGGTGAATTGAGTGAGTTATGGTCATTCAATCGGAGGTAGGTCTCTAAACTGCTAGGCGAAAGCGTGAGTCTAACTATTTCCATCATAACTCTTAAAATACTTGAAGTTTTTCATCTCCGTTTCTTCTGTTTTTAACTACACTTCGACATCTCTGAAATGGCATGAATTTGAATTAATTCTGAGTTGGATTGAGTGAGTTATGGTCAATCAATCGGAGGTAGATCTGTAAACTGCTAGACCAAAGCGCGAGTCTAACTATTTCCATCATAAAACTCAAAATACTTGGAGTTTTTCATATACGTTTCTTCCGCTTTCAACTACACTTCGACATCTTCGAAATGGCATGAATTTCAATCAATTCCGAGTTGAATTGAGTGAGTTATGGTTAATCAATCGGAGCTAGGTCTGTAAACTGCTAGACACAAGTGCGAGTCTAACTATTTCGACCATAACTCTCAAAATTCTTGGCTTTTTGCATCTCCGTTTCTTCCGTTTTAAACTAAACTTCGACTCCTTTGAAATTGAACAAATTTCAATGAATTCTAAGTCGAATTAAGTGAGTTATGGTCATTCAATCGGAGGTAGGTCTCTAAATTGCTAGGCGAAAGCGCGAGTCTAACTATTTCCATCATAACTCTTAAAATACTTGAAGTTTTTCATCTCAGTTTCTTCCGCTTTCAACTACACTTCGACATCTTCGAAATGGCATGAATTTGAATCAATTCCAAGTTGAATTGAGTGAGTTATGGTTAATCAATCGGAGCTAGGTCTGTAAACTGCTAGACGAAAGCGCGAGTCTAACTATTTCCATCATAACTCTCAAAATACTTTGAGTTTTTCATCTCCGTTTCTTCCGTTTTAAACTACACTTTGACTCCTTCAAAATGGAACAAATTTCAACGAATTACAAGTTGAATTGAGTAAATTATGGTCATTGAATCAGAGGTAGGTAGGTAAACTGCTGGACCAAAGCGCGAGTCTAACTATTTCCACCATAACTTTCAAAAGACATGGAGTTTTTCATCTCCGTTTCTTCCGTTGTAAACGACACTTCGATACCTTCGAAATGGATCAAATTTCAAGGAATTCCGAGTTGAATTGAGTGAGTCATAGTAGGTCTCTAAACTGCTAGACCAAAGCGCGAGTCTAACTTTTTCCACCATAACTCTCAAAATACTTGGCTTTTTTCATCTCACTTTCTTCCGTTTTAAACAACACTTCGACTCCTTCGAAATGCAAGAAATTTCAATGAATTCCGAGTTCGATTGAGTGAGGTATGGTCATTCAATATGAGGTAGGTCTGTAAACTGCTAGGCGAAAGCTCGAGTGTAACTATTTCCATCATAACTCTTAAAATATTTGGAGTTTTTCATCTCCGTTTCTTCCGCTCTCAACTACACTTCGACATCTTCGAAATAGCATGAATTTGAATCAATTCCGAGTTGAATTGAGTGAGTTATGGTCAATCAAACGGACCTACGTCTGTAAACTGCTAGACCAAACCGCAAGTCTAACTATTTCAACAATAACTCTCAAAATACTTGGCGTTTTCCATCTCCGTTTCTTCCGTTGTAATCTACACTTCGATACCTTCGAAATGGAACAAATTTCAATTAATTCCGAGCTGAATTAAGTGAGTTATGGTCAATCAATCGGAGGTAGGACGCAAAACTATTAGACCAAAACACGAGTCTAATTATTTCCATCATAACTCTCAAAATACCTGGCTTTTTTCATCTCTGTTTCTTCCGTTTTAAACTACACTTCGACTCCTTCGAAATGGAATAAATTTCAACGAATTCCGAGTTGAATTGAATGAGTTATGGTCATTAAATTGGAGGTAGGTCTGTAAACTGCTAGACCAAAGCGCGAGTCTAACTATTTCCACCATAACTCTCAAAATACTTGGAGTTTTTCATCTCCGTTTCTTCCGTTTTAAACTACGCTTCGACTCCTTCAAAATGGAACAAATTTCAATGAATTATGAGTTGAATTGAGTGAGTTATGGTCATTCAATCGGAGGTAGGTATGTAAACTGCTAGACCAAAGCGCGAGTCTAACTATTTCCACCATAACTTTCAAAATACATTTAGTTTTTCATCTCCGTTTCTTCCCTTTTAAACTACACTTTGATACATTCGAAATGGAACAAATTTCGAGGAATTCCGAGTTTAATTGAGTGAGTTATTGTCATTCAATCGGAGGTATGTCTGTAAACTGCTAGACCAAAGCGCGAGTCTAACTATTTCCACCATAACTCTCAAAATACTTGAAGTTTTTCATTTCTATTTCTTCCGTTTTAAACTACATTTCGACTCCTTCAAAATGGACCAAATTTCAATGAATTACGAGTTGAATTAACTGAGTTATGGTGATTCAATCGGAGGTAGGTATGTAAACTGCTAGACCAAAGCACGAGTCTAATTATTTCCACCATAACTTTCAAAATACATTGTGTTTTTTATCTTCGTTTCTTCCGTTGTAATCTACACTTCGATACCTTCGAAATGGAACAAATTTCAATCAATTCCGAGTTGAATTAAGTGAGTTATGGCCAATCAATCGGATGTAGGTCTGTAAACTGCTAGACCAAAGCGCGAGTCTAACTATTTCCACCATAAGTCTCAAAATACTTGGCTTTTTTCATCTTTGTTTTTTCCGTTTTAAACTACACTTTCACTCCTTCAAAATGGAACAAATTTCAATTAATAACTAGTTGAATTGAGTGAGTTATGGTCATTCAATCGGAGGGAGGTATGTAAACTGCTAGGCGAAAGCGCGAGTCTGACTATTTCCATCATAACTCTCAAAATACTTGGAGTTTTTCATCTCCGTTTCTTCCGTTTTAAACTACACTTTGACTCCTTCAAAATGGAACAAATTTCAACGAATTACAAGTTGAATTGAGTAAGTTATGGTCATTGAATCCGAGGTAGGTATGTAAACTGCTGGACCAAAGCGCGAGTCTAACTATTTCCACCATAACTTTCAAAAGCCATGGAGTTTTTCATCTCCGTTTCTTCCGTTGTAAACGACACTTCGATACCTTCGAAATCAATCAAATTTCAATGAATTCCGAGTTGAATTGAGTGAGTCATAGTAGGTCTCTAAACTGCTAGACCAAAGCGCGAGTCTAACTTTTTCCATCATAACTCTCAAAATACCTTGAGTTTTTCATCTCCGTTTCTTCCGTTTTAAACTACACTTTGACTCCTTCGAAATGGAACAAATTTCAACGAATTACAAGTTGAATTGAGTAAGTTATGGTCATTGAATCAGAGGTAGGTATGTAAACTGCTGGACCAAAGCGCGAGTCTAACTATTTCCCCCATAACTTTAAAAAGACATGGAGTTTTTCATCTCCGTTTCTTCCGTTGTAAACGACACTTCGATACCTTCGAAATGGATCAAATTTCAATGAATTCTGAGTTGAATTGAGTGAGTCATACTAGGTCTCTAAACTGCTAGACCAAAGCGCGAGTCTAACTTTTTCCACCATAACTCTCAAAATACTTGGCTTTTTTCATCTCTGTTTCTTCCGTTTTAAACTACACTTCGACTCCTTCAAAATGGAAGAAATTTCAATGAATTCCGAGTTCGATTGAGTGAGGTATGGTCATTCAATCGGAGGTAGGTCTGAAAACTGCTAGGCGAAAGCTCGAGTGTAACTATTTCCTTCATAACTCTTAAAATAGTTGGAGTTTTTCATCTCCGTTTCTTCCGCTCTCAACTACACTTCGACATCTTCGAAATAGCATGAATTTGAATCAATTCCGAGTTGAATTGAGTGAGTTACGGTCAATCAATCGGAGCTACGTCTGTAAACTGCTAGACCAAAGTACGAGTCTAATTATTTCCACCATAACTCTCAAAATAATTGGAGTTTTTCATTTCCGTTTCTTCCGTTTTAAACAACATTTCGACTCCTTCAAAATGGAACAAATTTCAATTAATTACGATTTGAATTGAGTGAGTTATGGTCATTCAATCGGAAGTAGGTATGTAAACTGCTAGACCAAAGCACGAGTCTAACTATTTCCACCATAACTTTCAAAATACATTTAGTTTTTCATCTCCGTTTCTTCCCTTTTAAACTACACTTTGATACCTTCGAAATGGAACAAATTTCGAGGAATTCCGAGTTTAATTGAGTGAGTTATTGTCATTCAATCGGAGGTATGTCTGTAAACTGCTAGACCAAAGCGCGAGTCTAACTATTTCCACCATAACTCTCAAAATACTTCAAGTTTTTCATTTCTATTTCTTCCGTTTTAAACTACATTTCGACTCCTTCAAAATGGACCAAATTTCAATGAATTACGAGTTGAATTGACTGAGTTATGGTCATTCAATCGGAGGTAGGTATGTAAACTGCTAGACCAAAGCACGAGTCTAATTATTTCCACCATAACTTTCAAAATACATTGTGTTTTTTATCTTCGTTTCTTCCGTTGTAATCTACACTTCGATACCTTCGAAATGGAACAAATTTCAATCAATTCCGAGTTGAATTAAGTGAGTTATGGCCAATCAATCGGATGTAGGTCTGTAAACTGCTAGACCAAAGCGCGAGTCTAACTATTTCCACCATAACTCTCAAAATACTTGGCTTTTTTCATCTTTGTTTTTTTCGTTTTAAACTACACTTTCACTCCTTCAAAATGGAACAAATTTCAATTAATAACTAGTTGAATTGAGTGAGTTATGGTCATTCAATCGGAGGGAGGTATGTAAACTGCTAGGCGAAAGCGCGAGTCTGACTATTTCCATCATAACTCTCAAAATACTTGGAGTTTTTCATCTCCGTTTCTTCCGTTTTAAACTACACTTTGACTCCTTCAAAATGGAACAAATTTCAACGAATTACAAGTTGAATTGAGTAAGTTATGGTCATTGAATCCGAGGTAGGTATGTAAACTGCTGGACCAAAGCGCGAGTCTAACTATTTCCACCATAACTTTCAAAAGCCATGGAGTTTTTCATCTCCGTTTATTCCGTTGTAAACGACACTTCGATACCTTCGAAATCAATCAAATTTCAATGAATTCCGAGTTGAATTGAGTGAGTCATAGTAGGTCTCTAAACTGCTAGACCAAAGCGCGAGTCTAACTTTTTCCATCATAACTCTCAAAATACCTTGAGTTTTTCATCTCCGTTTCTTCCGTTTTAAACTACACTTTGACTCCTTCGAAATGGAACAAATTTCAACGAATTACAAGTTGAATTGAGTAAGTTATGGTCATTGAATCAGAGGTAGGTATGTAAACTGCTGGACCAAAGCGCGAGTCTAACTATTTCCCCCATAACTTTAAAAAGACATGGAGTTTTTCATCTCCGTTTCTTCCGTTGTAAACGACACTTCGATACCTTCGAAATGGATCAAATTTCAATGAATTCCGAGTTGAATTGAGTGAGTCATACTAGGTCTCTAAACTGCTAGACCAAAGCGCGAGTCTAACTTTTTCCACCATAACTCTCAAAATACTTGGCTTTTTTCATCTCTGTTTCTTCCGTTTTAAACTACACTTCGACTGCTTCAAAATGGAAGAAATTTCAATGAATTCCGAGTTCGATTGAGTGAGGTATGGTCATTCAATCGGAGGTAGGTCTGAAAACTGCTAGGCGAAAGCTCGAGTGTAACTATTTCCATCATAACTCTTAAAATAGTTGGAGTTTTTCATCTCCGTTTCTTCCGCTCTCAACTACACTTCGACATCTTCGAAATAGCATGAATTTGAATCAATTCCGAGTTGAATTGAGTGAGTTACGGTCAATCAATCGGAGCTACGTCTGTAAACTGCTAGACCAAAGTGCGAGTCTAATTATTTCCACCATAACTCTCAAAATAATTGGAGTTTTTCATTTCCGTTTCTTCCGTTTTAAACAACATTTCGACTCCTTCAAAATGGAACAAATTTCAATGAATTACGATTTGAATTGAGTGAGTTATGGTCATTCAATCGGAAGTAGGTATGTAAACTGCTAGACCAAAGCACGAGTCTAACTATTTCCACCATAACTTTCAAAATACATTGTGTTTTTATCTTCGTTTCTTCCATTGTAATCTACAATTCGATACCTTCGAAATGGAACAAATTTCAATGAATTCCGAGTTGAATTGAGTGAGTTATGGTCATTCAATCGGAGGTAGGTATGTAAACTGCTAGACCAAAGCGCGAGTAATACATTGTGTTTTTCATCTCCGTTTCTTCCGTTGGAAACTAAACTTTGATACCTTCGAAATGGAACAAATTTCAATGAATTCCGAGTTGAATTAAGTGAGTTATGGTCAATCAATCGGAGGTAGGTCTCTAAACTTCTAGACCAAAGCGCGAGTCTAACTATTTCCACAATGACTCTCAAAACACTTGGCTTTTTTCATCACCGATTCTTCCGTTGTAATCTACACTTCGATACCTTCGAAATGGAACAAATTTAAATCAATTCCGAGTTGAATTAAGTGAGTTAAGGTCAATCAATCGGATGTAGGTCTGTAAACTGCTAGACCAAAGCGCGAGTCTATCTATTTCCACCATAAGTCTGAAAATACTTGGCTTTTTTCATCTTCGTTTCTTCCGTTTTAAACTACACTTTCACTCCTTCAAAATGGAACAAATTTCAATTAATTACTAGTTGAATTGAGTGAGTTATGGTCATTCAATCGGAGGGAGGTATGTAAACTGCTGGACCAAAGCGTGAGTCTAACTATTTCCACCATAGTTTTCAAAATACATGGAGTTTTTCATCTCTGTTTCCTCCGTTGTAATCTACACTTCGATACCATCGAAATGGAACAAATTTTAATGAATTCTAAGTTTAATTGAGTGAGTTATTGTCATTCAGTCGGAGGTAGGTCTGTAAACTGCTAGACCAAAGCGCGAGTCTAACTATTTCCATCATAACTCTCAAAATACATTGTGTTTTTCATCTCCTTTTCTTCCCTTTTAAACTACACTTTGATACCTTCGAAATGGATCAAATTTCAAGGAATTTCGAGTTTAATTGAGTGAGTTATTGTCATTCAATCGGAGGTAGGTCTGTAAACTGCTAGACCAAAGCGCGACTCTAACTATTTCCACCATAACTCTCAAAATACTTGGAGTTTTTCATCTCCGTTTCTTCCGTTTTAAACTACATTTCGACTCCTTCAAAGGGTAACAAATTTCAATGAATTACGAGTTGAATTGAGTGAGTTATGGTCATTCAATCGGAGGTAGGTATGTAAACTGCTAAACCAACGCACGAGTCTAACTATTTCCAACATAACTTTCAAAATACATTATGTTTTTCATCTTCGTTTCTTCCGTTGTAATCTACACTTCGATACCTTCGAAATTGGACAAATTTCAATGAATTTCGAGTTGAATTGAGTGAGTTATGGTCATTCAATCGGAGGTAGGTATGTAAACTGCTAGACCAAAGCGCGAGTAATACATTGTGTTTTTCATCTCCGTTTCTTCCGTTGGAAACTAAACTTTAATACCTTCGAAATGGAACAAATTTCAATGAATTCCGAGTTGAATTAAGTGAGTTATGGTCTATCAATCGGAGGTAGGTCTCTAAACTTCTAGACCAAAGCACGAGTCTAACTATTTCCACAATGACTCTAAAAATACTTGGTTTTTTTCATCACCGATTCTTCCGTTGTAATCTACACTTCGATACCTTCGAAATGGAACAAATTTCAATCAATTCCGAGTTGAATTAAGTGAGTTAAGGTCAATCAATCGGATGTAGGTCTGTAAACTGCTAGACCAAAGCGCGAGTCTATCTATTTCCACCATAAGTCTGAAAATACTTGGCTTTTTTCATCTTCGTTTCTTCCGTTTTAAACTACACTTTCACTCCTTCAAAATGGAACAAATTTCAATTAATTACTAGTTGAATTGAGTGAGTTATGGTCATTCAATCGGAGGGAGGTATGTAAACTGCTGGACCAAAGCGCGAGTCTAACTATTTCCACCATAGTTTTCAAAATACATGGAGTTTTTCATCTCCGTTTCTTCCGTTGTAATCTACACTTCGATTCCTTCGAAATGGAACAAATTTCAATCAATTCCGAGTTGAATTAAGTGAGTTATGGTCAATCAATCGGATGTAGGTCTGTAATTTGCTAGACCAAAGCACGAGTCTAACTATTTCCACCATAACTCTCAAAATACTTGGCTTTTTTCGTCTTCGTTTCTTCCGTTTTAAACTAAACTTTGACTCCTTCAAAATGGAACAAATTTGAATTAATTACAAGTTGAATTGAGTGAGTTATGGTTATTCAATCGGAGGTAGGTATGTAAACTGCTGGACCAAAGCGCGAGTGTAACTATTTCCACCATAGTTTTCAAAATTCATGGAGTTCTTCATCTCCGTTTCGTCCATTGTAATCTACACTTCGATACCTTCGAAATGGAACATATTTCAATCAATTCCGAGTTAAATTAAGTGAGTTATGGTCAATCAATCGGATGTACGTCTGCAAACTGCTAGACCAAAGCGCGAGGCTAACTATTTCCACCATAACTCTCAAAATACTTGGCTTTTTTCATCTCCGTTTCTTCCGTTTTTAACTACACTTTGACTCCTTCGAAATGGATCTAATTTCAATGAATCCCGAGTTGAATTGAGTGAGTTATGGTCATTCAATCGGAGGTAGGTCCGTAAACTGCTAGGCGAAAGCTTGAGTCTAACTATTTCCATCATAACTCTTAAAATACTTAGAGTTTTTCATCTCCGTTTCTTCCGCTTTCAACTACACTTCGACATATTTGAAATGGCATGAATTTGAATAAATTCTGAGTTGAATTGAGTGAGTTATGGTCAATCAATCGGAACTACGTTTGTAAACTGCTAGACCAAAGTGCGAGTCTAATTATTTCCACCATAACTCTTAAAATACTTGGCTTTTTTCATCTCCGTTTCTTCCGTTTTAAACTAAACTTCGACTCCTTTGAAATTGAACAAATTTCAATCAATTCCGAGTTGAATTGAGTGAGTTATGGTTATTCAATCGGAGTTAGTTCTGTAAACTGCTAGGCGAAAGCACGAGTCTAACTATTTCCATCATAACTCTTAAAATACTTGAAGTTTTTCATCTCTGTTTCTTCCGTTTTTAGCTACACTTCAACATCTCTGAATTGGGATGAATTTGAATTAATTCTGAGTTGAATTGAGTGAGTTACGGTCAATCAATCGGAGGTAGGTCTGTAAATTGCTAGACCAAAGCGCGTGTCTAAATATTTCCATCATAACTCTCAAAATACTTGAAGTTTTCCATCTCTGTTTCTTCCGTTTTTAACTACACTTCAACATCTCTGAATTGGGAAGAATTTGAATTAATTCCGAGTTGAATTAAGTGAGTTATGGTCAATCAATCGGATGTAGGTCTGTAAACTGCTAGACCAAAGCGCGAGTCTAACTATTTCCACCATAACTCTCAAAATACTTGGTTTTTTCATCTCCGTTTCTTCCGTTGTAATCTACACTTTGATACCTTCGAAATGGAACAAGTTTCAATCAATTCCGAGTTGAATTAAGTGAGTTATGGTCAATTAATCTGATGTAGGTCTGTAAACTGCTAGACCAAAGCGCGAGTCTAATTATTTATACCATAACTCTCAAAATACTTGGCTTTTTTCATCTCCGTTTCTTCCGTTTTAAACTACACTTCGACTCCTTTGAAATGGAACAAATTTCAACAAATTCCAAGTGAAATTGAATGAGTTATGGTGCTTCAATCGAAGGTAGGTCTGTAAACTGCTAGACCAAAGCTCGAGTCTAACTATTTCCATCATAACTCTCAAAATACTTGGAGTTTTTCATCTCCGTTTCTTCCCTTTTAAACAACACTTCGACTCTTACGAAATGGAATAAATTTCAATGAATTCCGAGTTTAATTGAGTGAGTTATTGTCAGTCAATCGGAGGTAGGCCTAAAAACTGCTAGACCAAAGCGCGAGTCTAACTATTTCGACCATAACTCTCAAAATACTTGGAGTTTTTCATCTCCGTTTCTTCCGTTTTAAACTACATTTCAACTCCTTCAAAGTGTAATAAATTTCAATGAATTACGAGTTGAATTGAGTGAGTTATGGTCATTCAATCGGAGGTAGGTATGTAAACTGCTAGACCAAAGCAGGAGTCTAACTATTTCCACCATAACTTTCAAAATACATTGTGTTTTTCATCTTCGTTTCTTCCGTTGTAATCTACACTTCGATACCTTCGAAATGGAACAAATTTCAATGAATTCCGAGTTGAATTGAGTGAGTTATGGTCATTCAATCGGAGGTAGGTATGTAAACTGCTAGACCAAAGCGCGAGTCTAACTATTTCCACCATCACTTTCAAAATACATTGTGTTTTTCACCTCCGTTTCTTCCCTTTTAAACTACGCTTTGATACCTTCGAAATGGATCAAATTTCAAGGAATTCCAAGTTCAATTGAGTGAGTTATGGTCATTCAATCGGAGGTAGGTATGTAAACTGCTACACCAAAGCGCGAGTCTAACTATTTCCACCATAACTTTCAAAATACATTTTGTTTTTCATCTCCGTTTCTTCCCTTTTAAACTACACTTTGATACCTTCGAAATGGATCAAATTTTAATGAATTCCGAGTTTAATTGAGTGAGTTATTGTCATTCAATCGGAGGTAGGTCTGTAAACTGCTAGACTAAAGCGGGAGTCTAACTATTTTGACCATAACTCTCAAAATACTTGGAGTTTTTCATCTCCGTTTCTTCCGTTTTAAACTACATTTCGACTCCTTCAAAGTGTAATAAATTTCAATGAATTACGATTTGAATTGAGTGAGTTATGGTCATTCAATCGGAGGTAGGTATGTAAACTGCTAGACCAAAGCACGAGTCTAACTATTTCCACCATAACTTTCAAAATACATTGTGTTTTTCATCTTCGTTTCTTCCGTTGTAATCTACACTTCGATACCTTCGAAATGGAACAAATTTCAATGAATTCTGAGTTGAATTGAGTGAGTTATGGTCATTCAATCGGAGGTAGGTATGTAAACTGCTAGACCAAAGCGCGAGTAATACATTGTGTTTTTCATCTCCGTTTCTTCCGTTGGAAACTAAACTTTGATACCTTCGAAATGGAACAAATTTCAATGAATTCCGAGTTGAATTAAGTGAGTTATGGTCAATCAATTGGAGGTATGTCTCCAAACTTCTAGACCAAAGTGCGAGTCTAACTATTTCCACAATGACCGTCAAAATACTTGGCTTTTTTCTTCTCCGATTCTTTCGTTGTAATCTACACTTCGATACATTCGAAATGGAACAAATTTCAATCAATTCCGAGTTGAATTAAGTGAGTTATGGTCAATCAATCGGTTGTATGTCTGTAAACTGCTAAACCAAAGCGCGATTCTAACTATTTCCACCATAAGTCTCAAAATACTTGGCTTTTTTCATCTTCGTTTCTTCCGTTTTAAACTACACTTTGACTCCTTCAAAATGGAACAAATTTCAATTAGGTACTAGTTGAATTGAGTGAGTTATGGTCATTCAATCGGAGGGAGGTTTGTAAACTCTTGGACCAAAGCACGAGTCTAACTATTTCCACCATAGTTTTCAAAATACATGGAGTTTTTCATCTCCGTTTCCTCCGTTGTAATCTACACTTCGATACCATCGAAATGGAACAAATTTTAATGAATTCTGAGTTTAATTGAGTGAGTTATTGTCATTCAATCGGAGGTAGGTCTGTAAATTGCTAGATCAAAGCGCGAGTCTAGCTATTTCCAACATAACTCTCAAAATACTTGGAGTTTTTCATCTCCGTTTCTTCCGTTTTAAACTACGCTTCGACTCCTTCAAAATGGAACAAATTTCAATGAATTATGAGTTGAATTGAGTGAGTTATGGTCATTCAATCGGAGGTAGGTATGTAAACTGCTAGACCAAAGCGCGAGTCTAACTATTTCCACCATAACTTTCAAAATACATTGTGTTTTTCATCTCTGTTTCTTCCCTTTTAAACTACACTTTGATACCTTCGAAATGGAACAAATTTCAACGAATTCCGAGTTAAATTGAGTAAGTTATTGTCATTCAAACGGAGGAAGGTCTGTAAACAGCTAGACCAAAGCGCGAGTCTAACTATATCCACCATAACTCTTAAAATACTTGGAGTTTTTCATTTTCGTTTCTTCCGTTTTAAACTACATTTCGACTCCTTCAAAATGGAACAAATTTCAATTAATTACGAGTTGAATTGAGTGAGTTATGGTCATTCAATCGGAGGTAGGTATGTAAACTGCTAGACCAAAGGACGAGTCTAACTATTTCCACCATAACTTTCAAAATAAATTGTGTTTTTCATCTTCGTTTTTTCTGTTGTAATCTACACTTCGATACCTTCGAAATGGAACAAATTTCAATAAATTCCGAGTTGAATTTAGTGAGTTATGGTCATTCAATCGGAGGTAGGTATGTAAACTGCTAGACCAAAGCGTGAGTAATACATTGTGTTTTTCATCTCCGTTTCTTCCGTTGGAAACTAAACTTTGATACCTTCGAAATGGAACAAATTTCAATGAATTCCGAGTTGAATTAAGTGAGTTATTGTTAATCAATCGGAGGTAGGTCTCTAAACTTTTAGACCAAAGTGCGAGTCTAAGTATTTCCACAATGACCCTCAAAATACTTGGTTTTTTTCATCTCCGATTCTTTAGTTGTAATCTACATTTCGATACCTTCGAAATGGAACAAATTTCAATCAATTCCAAGTTGAATTAAGTGAGTTATGGTCAATCAATCGGATGTAAGTCTGTAAACGGCTAGACCAAAGTGCGAGTCTAACTATTTCCACCATAAGTCTCAAAATTCTTGGCTTTTTTCATCTTCGTTTCTTCCGTTTTAAACTACACTTTGATTCCTTCAAAATGGAACAAATTTCAATTAATTACTAGTTGAATTAAGTGAGTTATGGTCATTCAATCGGAGGGAGGTATGTAAACTGCTGGACCAAAGCGCGAGTCTAACTTTTTCCACCATAACTCTCAAAATACTTGGCTTTTTTCATCTCTATTTCTTCCGTTTTAAACTACACTTCGACTCCTTCAAAATGGAAGAAATTTCAATGAATTCCGAGTTCGATTGAGTGAGGTATTGTCATTCAATCGGAGGTAGGTCTGAAAACTGCTAAGCGAAAGCTCGAGTGTAACTACTTCCATCATAAGTCTTAAAATAGTTGGAGTTTTTCATCTCCGATTCTTCCGCTCTCAACTACACTTCGACATCTTCGAAATAGCATGAATTCGAATCAATTCCGAGTTGAATTGAGTGAGTTACGGTCAATCAATCGGAGCTACGTCTGTAAACTGTTAGACCAAAGTGCGAGTCTAATTATTTCCACCATAACACTCAAAATACTTGGAGTTTTTCATTTCCGTTTCTTCCGTTTTAAACTACATTTTGACTCCTTCAAAATGGAACAAATTTCAATGAATTACGATTTGAATTGAGTGAGTTATGGTCATTCAATCGGAAGTAGGTATGTAAACTGCTAGACCAAAGCACGAGTCTAACTATTTCCACCATAACTTTCAAAATACATTGTGTTTTTATCTTCGTTTTTTCCATTGTAATCTACACTTCGATACCTTCGAAATGGAACAAATTTCAATGAATTCCGAGTTGAATTGAGTGAGTTATGGTCATTCAATCGGAGGTAGGTATGTAAACTGCTAGACCAAAGCGCGAGTAATACATTGTGTTTTTCATCTCCGTTTCTTCCGTTGGAAACTAAACTTTGATACCTTCGAAATGGAACAAATTTCAATGAATTCCGAGTTGAATTAAGTGAGTTATGGTCAATCAATCGGAGGTAGGTCTCTAAACTTCTAGACCAAAGCGCGAGTCTAACTATTTCCACAATGACTCTCAAAATACTTGGCTTTTTTCATCACCGATTCTTCCGTTGTAATCTACACTTCGATACCTTCGAAATGGAACAAATTTCAATCAATTCCGAGTTGAATTAAGTGAGTTTTGGTCAATCAATCGGATGTAGGTCTGTAAACTGCTAGACCAAAGCGCGAGTCTATCTATTTCCACCATAAGTCTGAAAATACTTGGCTTTTTTCATCTTCGTTTCTTCCGTTTTAAACTACACTTTCACTCCTTCAAAATGGAACAAATTTCAATTAATTACTAGTTGAATTGAGTGAGTTATGGTCATTTAATCGAAGGGAGGTATGTAAACTGCTGGACCAAAGCGCGAGTCTAATTATTTCCACCATAGTTTTCAAAATACATGGAGTTTTTCATCTCCGTTTCTTCCGTTGTAATCTACACTTCGATACCTTCAAAATGGAACAAGTTTCAATCAATTCCGAGTTGAATTAAGTGAGTTATGGTCAATCAATCGGATGTAAGTCTGTAAACTGCTTGACCAAAGCGCGAGTCTAATTATTTCCACCATAGTTCTGTAAACTGCTAGGCGAAAGCACGAGTCTAACTATTTCCATCATAACTCTTAAAATACTTGAAGTTTTTCATCTCTGTTTCTTCCGTTTTTAACTACACTTCGACATCTCTGAATTGGGATGAATTTGAATTAATTCTGAGTTGAATTGAGTGAGTTACGGTCAATCAATCGGAGGTAGGTCTGTAAACTGCTAGACCAAAGCGCGAGTCTATATATTTCCATCATAACTCTCAAAATACTTGGAGTTTTTCAGCTCCGTTTTTTCCGTTTTAAACCACAATTTGACTCCTTCAAAATCGAACAAATTTCAATGAATTAGTAGTTGAATTGAGTGAGTTATGGTCATTCAATCGGAGGTAGGTATGTAAACTCCTGGACCAAAGCGCGAGTCTAACTATTTCCACCATAATTTTCAAAATACATGGAGTTTTTCATCTCCGTTTCTTCCGTTGTAATCTACACTTCGATACCTTCGAAATGGAACAAGTTTCAATCAATTCCGAGTTAAATTAAGTGAGTTATGGTCAATCAATCGGATGTAAGTCTGTAAACTGCTAGACCAAAGCGCGAGTCTAATTATTTCCACCATAACTCTCAAAATACTTGGCTTTTTTCATCTCCGTTTCTTCCGTTTGAAACTACACTTCGACTCCTTCGAAATGGAACAAATTTCAACAAATTCCAAGTGGAATTGAATGAGTTACGGTGCTTCAATCGGAGGTAGGTCTGTAAACAGCTAGACCAAATCTAGAGTCTAACTATTTCCATCATAACTCTCAAAATACTTGGAGTTTATCAGCACCGTTTCTTTCCTTTTAAACTACACTTCGACTCCTACGAAATGGAATAAATTTCAATGAATTCCAAGTTTAATTGAGTGAGTTATTGTCATTCAATCGGAGGTAGGTATGTAAACTGCTGGACCAAAGCGCGAGTCTAACTATTTGCACCATAATTTTCAAAATACATGGAGTTTTTCATCTCCGTTTCTTCCGTTGTAATCTACACTTTGATACCTTCGAAATGGAACAAGTTTCAATCAATTCCGAGTTGAATTAAGTGAGTTATGGTCAATCAATCGGATGTAGGTCTGTAAACTGCTAGACCAAAGCGCGAGTCTAATTATTTCCACCATAACTCTCAAAATACTTGGCTTTTTTCATCTCCGTTTCTTCCGTTTGAAACTACACTTCGACTCCTTCGAAATGTAACAAATTTCAACAAATTCCAAGTGGAATTGAATGAGTTATGGTGCTTCAATCGGAGGTAGGTCTGTAAACTGCTAGACAAAAGCTCGAGTCTAACTATTTACATCATAACTCTCAAAATACTTGGAGTTTTTCATCTCCGTTTCTTCCCTTTTAAACTACACTTCGACTCCTACGAAATAGAATAAATTTCAATGAATTCCGAGTTTAATTGAGTGAGTTATTGTCATTCAATCGGAGGTAGGTTTGTAAACTGCTAGACCAAAGCGCAAGTCTAACTATTTCCACCATAACTCTCAAAATACTTGGAGTTTTTCATCTCCGTTTCTTCCGTTTTAAACTACACTTAGACTCCTTCAAAATGGAACAAATTTCATTGAATTACGAGTTGAATTGAGTGAGTTATGGTCATTCAATCGGAGGTAGGTATGTAAACTGCTAGACCAAAGCGCGAGTCTAACTATTTCCACCATCACTTTCAAAATACATTGTGTTTTTCACCTCCGTTTCTTCCCTTTTAAACTACGGTTTGATACCTTCGAAATGGATCAAATTTCAAGGAATTCCAAGTTTAATTGAGTGAGTTATTGTCATTCAATCGGAGGTAGTTCTGTAAACTGCTAGACCAAAGCGCGACTCTAACTATTTCCACCATAACTCTCAAAATACTTGGAGTTTTTCATCTCTGTTTGTTCCGTCTTAAACTACATTTCGACTGCTTCAAAGTGGAACAAATTTTAATGAATTACGAGTTGAATTGAGTGAGTTATGGTCATTCAATCGGAGGTAGGTATGTAAACTGCTAGACCAAAGCACGAGTCTAACTATTTCCACCATAAGTTTCAAAATACTTGGCTTTTTTCATCTCTATTTCTTCCGTTTTAAACTACACTTCGACTCCTTCAAAATGGAAGAAATTTCAATGAATTCCGAGTTCGATTGAGTGAGGTATTGTCATTCAATCGGAGGTAGGTCTGAAAACTGCTAAGCGAAAGCTCGAGTGTAACTACTTCCATCATAAGTCTTAAAATAGTTGGAGTTTTTCATCTCCGATTCTTCCGCTCTCAACTACACTTCGACATCTTCGAAATAGCATGAATTCGAATCAATTCCGAGTTGAATTGAGTGAGTTACGGTCAATCAATCGGAGCTACGTCTGTAAACTGTTAGACCAAAGTGCGAGTCTAATTATTTCCACCATAACACTCAAAATACTTGGAGTTTTTCATTTCCGTTTCTTCCGTTTTAAACTACATTTTGACTCCTTCAAAATGGAACAAATTTCAATGAATTACGATTTGAATTGAGTGAGTTATGGTCATTCAATCGGAAGTAGGTATGTAAACTGCTAGACCAAAGCACGAGTCTAACTATTTCCACCATAACTTTCAAAATACATTGTGTTTTTATCTTCGTTTTTTCCATTGTAATCTACACTTCGATACCTTCGAAATGGAACAAATTTCAATGAATTCCGAGTTGAATTGAGTGAGTTATGGTCATTCAATCGGAGGTAGGTATGTAAACTGCTAGACCAAAGCGCGAGTAATACATTGTGTTTTTCATCTCCGTTTCTTCCGTTGGAAACTAAACTTTGATACCTTCGAAATGGAACAAATTTCAATGAATTTCGAGTTGAATTAAGTGAGTTATGGTCAATCAATCGGAGGTAGGTCTCTAAACTTCTAGACCAAAGCGCGAGTCTAACTATTTCCACAATGACTCTCAAAATACTTGGCTTTTTTCATCACCGATTCTTCCGTTGTAATCTACACTTCGATACCTTCGAAATGGAACAAATTTCAATCAATTCCGAGTTGAATTAAGTGAGTTTTGGTCAATCAATCGGATGTAGGTCTGTAAACTGCTAGACCAAAGCGCGAGTCTATCTATTTCCACCATAAGTCTGAAAATACTTGGCTTTTTTCATCTTCGTTTCTTCCGTTTTAAACTACACTTTCACTCCTTCAAAATGGAACAAATTTCAATTAATTACTAGTTGAATTGAGTGAGTTATGGTCATTTAATCGAAGGGAGGTATGTAAACTGCTGGACCAAAGCGCGAGTCTAATTATTTCCACCATAGTTTTCAAAATACATGGAGTTTTTCATCTCCGTTTCTTCCGTTGTAATCTACACTTCGATACCTTCAAAATGGAACAAGTTTCAATCAATTCCGAGTTGAATTAAGTGAGTTATGGTCAATCAATCGGATGTAAGTCTGTAAACTGCTTGACCAAAGCGCGAGTCTAATTATTTCCACCATAGTTCTGTAAACTGCTAGGCGAAAGCACGAGTCTAACTATTTCCATCATAACTCTTAAAATACTTGAAGTTTTTCATCTCTGTTTCTTCCGTTTTTAACTACACTTCGACATCTCTGAATTGGGATGAATTTGAATTAATTCTGAGTTGAATTGAGTGAGTTACGGTCAATCAATCGGAGGTAGGTCTGTAAACTGCTAGACCAAAGCGCGAGTCTATATATTTCCATCATAACTCTCAAAATACTTGGAGTTTTTCAGCTCCGTTTTTTCCGTTTTAAACCACAATTTGACTCCTTCAAAATCGAACAAATTTCAATGAATTAGTAGTTGAATTGAGTGAGTTATGGTCATTCAATCGGAGGTAGGTATGTAAACTCCTGGACCAAAGCGCGAGTCTAACTATTTCCACCATAATTTTCAAAATACATGGAGTTTTTCATCTCCGTTTCTTCCGTTGTAATCTACACTTCGATACCTTCGAAATGGAACAAGTTTCAATCAATTCCGAGTTAAATTAAGTGAGTTATGGTCAATCAATCGGATGTAAGTCTGTAAACTGCTAGACCAAAGCGCGAGTCTAATTATTTCCACCATAACTCTCAAAATACTTGGCTTTTTTCATCTCCGTTTCTTCCGTTTGAAACTACACTTCGACTCCTTCGAAATGGAACAAATTTCAACAAATTCCAAGTGGAATTGAATGAGTTACGGTGCTTCAATCGGAGGTAGGTCTGTAAACAGCTAGACCAAATCTAGAGTCTAACTATTTCCATCATAACTCTCAAAATACTTGGAGTTTATCAGCACCGTTTCTTTCCTTTTAAACTACACTTCGACTCCTATGAAATGGAATAAATTTCAATGAATTCCAAGTTTAATTGAGTGAGTTATTGTCATTCAATCGGAGGTAGGTATGTAAACTGCTGGACCAAAGCGCGAGTCTAACTATTTGCACCATAATTTTCAAAATACATGGAGTTTTTCATCTCCGTTTCTTCCGTTGTAATCTACACTTTGATACCTTCGAAATGGAACAAGTTTCAATCAATTCCGAGTTGAATTAAGTGAGTTATGGTCAATCAATCGGATGTAGGTCTGTAAACTGCTAGACCAAAGCGCGAGTCTAATTATTTCCACCATAACTCTCAAAATACTTGGCTTTTTTCATCTCCGTTTCTTCCGTTTGAAACTACACTTCGACTCCTTCGAAATGTAACAAATTTCAACAAATTCCAAGTGGAATTGAATGAGTTATGGTGCTTCAATCGGAGGTAGGTCTGTAAACTGCTAGACAAAAGCTCGAGTCTAACTATTTACATCATAACTCTCAAAATACTTGGAGTTTTTCATCTCCGTTTCTTCCCTTTTAAACTACACTTCGACTCCTACGAAATAGAATAAATTTCAATGAATTCCGAGTTTAATTGAGTGAGTTATTGTCATTCAATCGGAGGTAGGTTTGTAAACTGCTAGACCAAAGCGCAAGTCTAACTATTTCCACCATAACTCTCAAAATACTTGGAGTTTTTCATCTCCGTTTCTTCCGTTTTAAACTACACTTAGACTCCTTCAAAATGGAACAAATTTCATTGAATTACGAGTTGAATTGAGTGAGTTATGGTCATTCAATCGGAGGTAGGTATGTAAACTGCTAGACCAAAGCGCGAGTCTAACTATTTCCACCATCACTTTCAAAATACATTGTGTTTTTCACCTCCGTTTCTTCCCTTTTAAACTACGGTTTGATACCTTCGAAATGGATCAAATTTCAAGGAATTCCAAGTTTAATTGAGTGAGTTATTGTCATTCAATCGGAGGTAGTTCTGTAAACTGCTAGACCAAAGCGCGACTCTAACTATTTCCACCATAACTCTCAAAATACTTGGAGTTTTTCATCTCTGTTTGTTCCGTCTTAAACTACATTTCGACTGCTTCAAAGTGGAACAAATTTTAATGAATTACGAGTTGAATTGAGTGAGTTATGGTCATTCAATCGGAGGTAGGTATGTAAACTGCTAGACCAAAGCACGAGTCTAACTATTTCCACCATAAGTTTCAAAATACTTGGCTTTTTTCATCTCTATTTCTTCCGTTTTAAACTACACTTCGACTCCTTCAAAATGGAAGAAATTTCAATGAATTCCGAGTTCGATTGAGTGAGGTATTGTCATTCAATCGGAGGTAGGTCTGAAAACTGCTAAGCGAAAGCTCGAGTGTAACTACTTCCATCATAAGTCTTAAAATAGTTGGAGTTTTTCATCTCCGATTCTTCCGCTCTCAACTACACTTCGACATCTTCGAAATAGCATGAATTCGAATCAATTCCGAGTTGAATTGAGTGAGTTACGGTCAATCAATCGGAGCTACGTCTGTAAACTGTTAGACCAAAGTGCGAGTCTAATTATTTCCACCATAACACTCAAAATACTTGGAGTTTTTCATTTCCGTTTCTTCCGTTTTAAACTACATTTTGACTCCTTCAAAATGGAACAAATTTCAATGAATTACGATTTGAATTGAGTGAGTTATGGTCATTCAATCGGAAGTAGGTATGTAAACTGCTAGACCAAAGCACGAGTCTAACTATTTCCACCATAACTTTCAAAATACATTGTGTTTTTATCTTCGTTTTTTCCATTGTAATCTACACTTCGATACCTTCGAAATGGAACAAATTTCAATGAATTCCGAGTTGAATTGAGTGAGTTATGGTCATTCAATCGGAGGTAGGTATGTAAACTGCTAGACCAAAGCGCGAGTAATACATTGTGTTTTTCATCTCCGTTTCTTCCGTTGGAAACTAAACTTTGATACCTTCGAAATGGAACAAATTTCAATGAATTCCGAGTTGAATTAAGTGAGTTATGGTCAATCAATCGGAGGTAGGTCTCTAAACTTCTAGACCAAAGCGCGAGTCTAACTATTTCCACAATGACTCTCAAAATACTTGGCTTTTTTCATCACCGATTCTTCCGTTGTAATCTACACTTCGATACCTTCGAAATGGAACAAATTTCAATCAATTCCGAGTTGAATTAAGTGAGTTTTGGTCAATCAATCGGATGTAGGTCTGTAAACTGCTAGACCAAAGCGCGAGTCTATCTATTTCCACCATAAGTCTGAAAATACTTGGCTTTTTTCATCTTCGTTTCTTCCGTTTTAAACTACACTTTCACTCCTTCAAAACGGAACAAATTTCAATTAATTACTAGTTGAATTGAGTGAGTTATGGTCATTTAATCGAAGGGAGGTATGTAAACTGCTGGACCAAAGCGCGAGTCTAATTATTTCCACCATAGTTTTCAAAATACATGGAGTTTTTCATCTCCGTTTCTTCCGTTGTAATCTACACTTCGATACCTTCAAAATGGAACAAGTTTCAATCAATTCCGAGTTGAATTAAGTGAGTTATGGTCAATCAATCGGATGTAAGTCTGTAAACTGCTTGACCAAAGCGCGAGTCTAATTATTTCCACCATAGTTCTGTAAACTGCTAGGCGAAAGCACGAGTCTAACTATTTCCATCATAACTCTTAAAATACTTGAAGTTTTTCATCTCTGTTTCTTCCGTTTTTAACTACACTTCGACATCTCTGAATTGGGATGAATTTGAATTAATTCTGAGTTGAATTGAGTGAGTTACGGTCAATCAATCGGAGGTAGGTCTGTAAACTGCTAGACCAAAGCGCGAGTCTATATATTTCCATCATAACTCTCAAAATACTTGGAGTTTTTCAGCTCCGTTTTTTCCGTTTTAAACCACAATTTGACTCCTTCAAAATCGAACAAATTTCAATGAATTAGTAGTTGAATTGAGTGAGTTATGGTCATTCAATCGGAGGTAGGTATGTAAACTCCTGGACCAAAGCGCGAGTCTAACTATTTCCACCATAATTTTCAAAATACATGGAGTTTTTCATCTCCGTTTCTTCCGTTGTAATCTACACTTCGATACCTTCGAAATGGAACAAGTTTCAATCAATTCCGAGTTAAATTAAGTGAGTTATGGTCAATCAATCGGATGTAAGTCTGTAAACTGCTAGACCAAAGCGCGAGTCTAATTATTTCCACCATAACTCTCAAAATACTTGGCTTTTTTCATCTCCGTTTCTTCCGTTTGAAACTACACTTCGACTCCTTCGAAATGGAACAAATTTCAACAAATTCCAAGTGGAATTGAATGAGTTACGGTGCTTCAATCGGAGGTAGGTCTGTAAACAGCTAGACCAAATCTAGAGTCTAACTATTTCCATCATAACTCTCAAAATACTTGGAGTTTATCAGCACCGTTTCTTTCCTTTTAAACTACACTTCGACTCCTACGAAATGGAATAAATTTCAATGAATTCCAAGTTTAATTGAGTGAGTTATTGTCATTCAATCGGAGGTAGGTATGTAAACTGCTGGACCAAAGCGCGAGTCTAACTATTTGCACCATAATTTTCAAAATACATGGAGTTTTTCATCTCCGTTTCTTCCGTTGTAATCTACACTTTGATACCTTCGAAATGGAACAAGTTTCAATCAATTCCGAGTTGAATTAAGTGAGTTATGGTCAATCAATCGGATGTAGGTCTGTAAACTGCTAGACCAAAGCGCGAGTCTAATTATTTCCACCATAACTCTCAAAATACTTGGCTTTTTTCATCTCCGTTTCTTCCGTTTGAAACTACACTTCGACTCCTTCGAAATGTAACAAATTTCAACAAATTCCAAGTGGAATTGAATGAGTTATGGTGCTTCAATCGGAGGTAGGTCTGTAAACTGCTAGACAAAAGCTCGAGTCTAACTATTTACATCATAACTCTCAAAATACTTGGAGTTTTTCATCTCCGTTTCTTCCCTTTTAAACTACACTTCGACTCCTACGAAATAGAATAAATTTCAATGAATTCCGAGTTTAATTGAGTGAGTTATTGTCATTCAATCGGAGGTAGGTTTGTAAACTGCTAGACCAAAGCGCAAGTCTAACTATTTCCACCATAACTCTCAAAATACTTGGAGTTTTTCATCTCCGTTTCTTCCGTTTTAAACTACACTTAGACTCCTTCAAAATGGAACAAATTTCATTGAATTACGAGTTGAATTGAGTGAGTTATGGTCATTCAATCGGAGGTAGGTATGTAAACTGCTAGACCAAAGCGCGAGTCTAACTATTTCCACCATCACTTTCAAAATACATTGTGTTTTTCACCTCCGTTTCTTCCCTTTTAAACTACGGTTTGATACCTTCGAAATGGATCAAATTTCAAGGAATTCCAAGTTTAATTGAGTGAGTTATTGTCATTCAATCGGAGGTAGTTCTGTAAACTGCTAGACCAAAGCGCGACTCTAACTATTTCCACCATAACTCTCAAAATACTTGGAGTTTTTCATCTCTGTTTGTTCCGTCTTAAACTACATTTCGACTGCTTCAAAGTGGAACAAATTTTAATGAATTACGAGTTGAATTGAGTGAGTTATGGTCATTCAATCGGAGGTAGGTATGTAAACTGCTAGACCAAAGCACGAGTCTAACTATTTCCACCATAAGTTTCAAAATACTTGGCTTTTTTCATCTCTATTTCTTCCGTTTTAAACTACACTTCGACTCCTTCAAAATGGAAGAAATTTCAATGAATTCCGAGTTCGATTGAGTGAGGTATTGTCATTCAATCGGAGGTAGGTCTGAAAACTGCTAAGCGAAAGCTCGAGTGTAACTACTTCCATCATAAGTCTTAAAATAGTTGGAGTTTTTCATCTCCGATTCTTCCGCTCTCAACTACACTTCGACATCTTCGAAATAGCATGAATTCGAATCAATTCCGAGTTGAATTGAGTGAGTTACGGTCAATCAATCGGAGCTACGTCTGTAAACTGTTAGACCAAAGTGCGAGTCTAATTATTTCCACCATAACACTCAAAATACTTGGAGTTTTTCATTTCCGTTTCTTCCGTTTTAAACTACATTTTGACTCCTTCAAAATGGAACAAATTTCAATGAATTACGATTTGAATTGAGTGAGTTATGGTCATTCAATCGGAAGTAGGTATGTAAACTGCTAGACCAAAGCACGAGTCTAACTATTTCCACCATAACTTTCAAAATACATTGTGTTTTTATCTTCGTTTTTTCCATTGTAATCTACACTTCGATACCTTCGAAATGGAACAAATTTCAATGAATTCCGAGTTGAATTGAGTGAGTTATGGTCATTCAATCGGAGGTAGGTATGTAAACTGCTAGACCAAAGCGCGAGTAATACATTGTGTTTTTCATCTCCGTTTCTTCCGTTGGAAACTAAACTTTGATACCTTCGAAATGGAACAAATTTCAATGAATTCCGAGTTGAATTAAGTGAGTTATGGTCAATCAATCGGAGGTAGGTCTCTAAACTTCTAGACCAAAGCGCGAGTCTAACTATTTCCACAATGACTCTCAAAATACTTGGCTTTTTTCATCACCGATTCTTCCGTTGTAATCTACACTTCGATACCTTCGAAATGGAACAAATTTCAATCAATTCCGAGTTGAATTAAGTGAGTTTTGGTCAATCAATCGGATGTAGGTCTGTAAACTGCTAGACCAAAGCGCGAGTCTATCTATTTCCACCATAAGTCTGAAAATACTTGGCTTTTTTCATCTTCGTTTCTTCCGTTTTAAACTACACTTTCACTCCTTCAAAATGGAACAAATTTCAATTAATTACTAGTTGAATTGAGTGAGTTATGGTCATTTAATCGAAGGGAGGTATGTAAACTGCTGGACCAAAGCGCGAGTCTAATTATTTCCACCATAGTTTTCAAAATACATGGAGTTTTTCATCTCCGTTTCTTCCGTTGTAATCTACACTTCGATACCTTCAAAATGGAACAAGTTTCAATCAATTCCGAGTTGAATTAAGTGAGTTATGGTCAATCAATCGGATGTAAGTCTGTAAACTGCTTGACCAAAGCGCGAGTCTAATTATTTCCACCATAGTTCTGTAAACTGCTAGGCGAAAGCACGAGTCTAACTATTTCCATCATAACTCTTAAAATACTTGAAGTTTTTCATCTCTGTTTCTTCCGTTTTTAACTACACTTCGACATCTCTGAATTGGGATGAATTTGAATTAATTCTGAGTTGAATTGAGTGAGTTACGGTCAATCAATCGGAGGTAGGTCTGTAAACTGCTAGACCAAAGCGCGAGTCTATATATTTCCATCATAACTCTCAAAATACTTGGAGTTTTTCAGCTCCGTTTTTTCCGTTTTAAACCACAATTTGACTCCTTCAAAATCGAACAAATTTCAATGAATTAGTAGTTGAATTGAGTAAGTTATGGTCATTCAATCGGAGGTAGGTATGTAAACTCCTGGACCAAAGCGCGAGTCTAACTATTTCCACCATAATTTTCAAAATACATGGAGTTTTTCATCTCCGTTTCTTCCGTTGTAATCTACACTTCGATACCTTCGAAATGGAACAAGTTTCAATCAATTCCGAGTTAAATTAAGTGAGTTATGGTCAATCAATCGGATGTAAGTCTGTAAACTGCTAGACCAAAGCGCGAGTCTAATTATTTCCACCATAACTCTCAAAATACTTGGCTTTTTTCATCTCCGTTTCTTCCGTTTGAAACTACACTTCGACTCCTTCGAAATGGAACAAATTTCAACAAATTCCAAGTGGAATTGAATGAGTTACGGTGCTTCAATCGGAGGTAGGTCTGTAAACAGCTAGACCAAATCTAGAGTCTAACTATTTCCATCATAACTCTCAAAATACTTGGAGTTTATCAGCACCGTTTCTTTCCTTTTAAACTACACTTCGACTCCTACGAAATGGAATAAATTTCAATGAATTCCAAGTTTAATTGAGTGAGTTATTGTCATTCAATCGGAGGTAGGTATGTAAACTGCTGGACCAAAGCGCGAGTCTAACTATTTGCACCATAATTTTCAAAATACATGGAGTTTTTCATCTCCGTTTCTTCCGTTGTAATCTACACTTCGATACCTTCGAAATGGAACAAGTTTCAATCAATTCCGAGTTGAATTAAGTGAGTTATGGTCAATCAATCGGATGTAGGTCTGTAAACTGCTAGACCAAAGCGCGAGTCTAATTATTTCCACCATAACTCTCAAAATACTTGGCTTTTTTCATCTCCGTTTCTTCCGTTTGAAACTACACTTCGACTCCTTCGAAATGTAACAAATTTCAACAAATTCCAAGTGGAATTGAATGAGTTATGGTGCTTCAATCGGAGGTAGGTCTGTAAACTGCTAGACAAAAGCTCGAGTCTAACTATTTACATCATAACTCTCAAAATACTTGGAGTTTTTCATCTCCGTTTCTTCCCTTTTAAACTACACTTCGACTCCTACGAAATAGAATAAATTTCAATGAATTCCGAGTTTAATTGAGTGAGTTATTGTCATTCAATCGGAGGTAGGTTTGTAAACTGCTAGACCAAAGCGCAAGTCTAACTATTTCCACCATAACTCTCAAAATACTTGGAGTTTTTCATCTCCGTTTCTTCCGTTTTAAACTACACTTAGACTCCTTCAAAATGGAACAAATTTCATTGAATTACGAGTTGAATTGAGTGAGTTATGGTCATTCAATCGGAGGTAGGTATGTAAACTGCTAGACCAAAGCGCGAGTCTAACTATTTCCACCATCACTTTCAAAATACATTGTGTTTTTCACCTCCGTTTCTTCCCTTTTAAACTACGGTTTGATACCTTCGAAATGGATCAAATTTCAAGGAATTCCAAGTTTAATTGAGTGAGTTATTGTCATTCAATCGGAGGTAGTTCTGTAAACTGCTAGACCAAAGCGCGACTCTAACTATTTCCACCATAACTCTCAAAATACTTGGAGTTTTTCATCTCTGTTTGTTCCGTCTTAAACTACATTTCGACTGCTTCAAAGTGGAACAAATTTTAATGAATTACGAGTTGAATTGAGTGAGTTATGGTCATTCAATCGGAGGTAGGTATGTAAACTGCTAGACCAAAGCACGAGTCTAACTATTTCCACCATAAGTTTCAAAATACCTTGTGTTTTTCATCTTCGTTTCTTCCGTTGTAATCTACACTTCGATACCTTCGAAATGGAACAAATTTCAATGAATTCCGAGTTGAATTGAGTGAGTTATGGTCATTCAATCGGAGGTAGGTATGTAAACTGCTAGACCATAGCGCGAGTCTAACTATTTCCACCATAACTTTCAAAATACATTGTGTTTTTCATCTCCGTTTTCTCCGTTAGAAACTAAACTTTGATAGGTTCGAAATGGAACAAATTTCAATGAATTCCAAGTTGAATTAAGTGAGTTATGGTCAATCAATCGGAGGTAGGTCTCTAGACTTCTAGACCAAAGCGCGAGTGAAACTTTTTCCACAATGACTCTCAAAATACTTAGCTTTTTTCATCTCCGATTCTTCCGTTGTAATCTACCCTTCGATACCTTCGGAATGGAACTAATTTCAATCAATTCCGAGTTGAATTAAGTGAGTTATGGTCAATCAATCGGATGTAGGTCTGTAAACCGCTAGACCAAAGCGCGAGTCTAACTATTTCCAACATAACTCTCAAAATACTTGGTTTTTTCATCTTCGTTTCTTCCGTTTTAAACTACACTTTGAGTCCTTCAAAATGGAACAAATTTCAATTAATTACTAGTTGAATTCAGATAGTTATGGTCATTCAATCGGAGGTAGGTATGTAAACTGCTGGACCAAAGCGCGAGTCTAACTATTTCCACCATAGTTTTCAAAATGCATGGAGTTTTTCATCTCTATTTCCTTCGTTGTAATCTACACTTCGATACCTTCGAAATGGAACAGATTTCAATCAATTCCGAGTTGAATTAAGTGAGTTATGGTCAATCAATCGGAAGTAGGTCTGTAAACTGCTAGACCAAAGCGCGAGTCTAACTATTTCCACCATAACTCTCAAAATACTTGGCTTTTTTCATCTCCGTTTCTTCCGTTTTGAACTACACTTCGACTCCTTTGAAATTAATCAAATTTCAATGAATCCCGAGTTGAATTGAGTGAGTTATGGTCATTCAATCGGAGGTAGGTCTTTAAACTGCTAGGCGAAAGCTCGAGTCTAACTATTTCCATCATAACTCTTAAAATACTTGGAGTTTTTCATCACCGTTTCTTTCCTTTTAAACTACACTTCGACTCCTACGAAATGGAATAAATTTCAATGAATTCCAAGTTTAATTGAGTGAGTTATTGTCATTCAATCGGAGGTAGGTATGTAAACTGCTGGACCAAAGCGCGAGTCTAACTATTTGCACCATAATTTTCAAAATACATGGAGTTTTTCATCTCCGTTTCTTCCGTTGTAATCTACACTTTGATACCTTCGAAATGGAACAAGTTTCAATCAATTCTGAGTTGAATTAAGTGAGTTATGGTCAATCAATCGGATGTAGGTCTGTAAATTGTTAGACCAAAGCGCGAGTCTAATTATTTCCACCATAACTCTCAAAATACTTGGCTTTTTTCATCTCCGTTTCTTCCGTTTTAAACTACACTTCGACTCCTTCGAAATGGAACAAATTTCAACAAATTCCAAGTGGAATTGAATGAGTTATGGTGCTTGAATCGGAGGTAGGTCTGTAAACTGCTAGACCAAAGCTCGAGTCTAACTATTTCCACCGTAACTCCCAAAATACTTGGCTTTTCTCATCTCCGTTTCTTCCGTTTTAAACTACATTTCGACTCCTTCGAAATCGAACAAATTTCAATGAATTCCGAGTTGAATTTGGTGAGTTATTGTCATTCAATCGGAGGTAGGTCTGTAAACTGCTAGGTGAAAGCGCGAGTCTGACTATTTCCATCATAACTCTCAAAATACTTGGAGTTTGTCATCTCCGTTTCTTCCGTTTTAAACTACACTTTGACTCCTTCAAAATGGAACAAATTTCAACGAATTACTAGTTGAATTGAGTAAGTTATGGTCATTGAATCAGAGGTAGGTATGTAAACTGCTGGACCAAAGCGCGAGTCTAACTATTTCCACCATAACTTTCAAAAGACATGGAGTTTTTCATCTCCGTTTCTTCCGTTGTAAACGACACTTCGATACCTTCGAAATCAATCAAATTTCAATGAATTCCGAGTTGAATTGAGTGAGTCATAGTAGGTCTCTAAACTGCTAGACCAAAGCGCGAGTCTAACTTTTTCCATCATAACTCTCAAAATACCTTGAGTTTTTCATCTCCGTTTCTTCCGTTTTAAACTACACTTTGACTCCTTCGAAATGGAACAAATTTCAACGAATTACAAGTTGAATTGAGTAAGTTATGGTCATTGAATCAGAGGTAGGTATGTAAACTGCTGGACCAAAGCGCGAGTCTAACTATTTCCACCATAACTTTCAAAAGACATGGAGTTTTTCATCTCCGTTTCTTCCGTTGTAAACGACACTTCGATATCTTCGAAATGGATCAAATTTCAATGAATTCCGAGTTGAATTGAGTGAGTCATAGTAGGTCTCTAAACTGCTAGACCAAAGCGCGAGTCTAACTTTTCCCACCATAACTCTCAAAATACTTGGCTTTTTTCATCTCTGTTTCTTCCGTTTTAAACTACACTTCGACTCCTTCAAAATGGAAGAAATTTCAATGAATTCTGAGTTCGATTGAGTGAGGTATGGTCATTCAATCGGAGGTAGGTCTGAAAACTGCTAGGCGAAAGCTCGAGTGTAACTATTTCCATCATAACTCTTAAAATAGTTGGAGTTTTTCATCTCCGTTTCTTCCGCTCTCAACTACACTTCGACATCTTCGAAATAGCATGAATTTGAATTAATTCCGAGTTGAATTGAGTGAGTTACGGTCAATCAATCGAAGCTACGTCTGTAAACTGCTAGACCAAAGTGCGAGTCTAATTATTTCCACCATAACTCTCAAAATACTTGGAGTTTTTCATTTCCGTTTCTTCCGTTTTAAACTACATTTCGATTCCTTCAAAATGGAACAAATTTCAATGAATTACGATTTGAATTGAGTGAGTTATGGTCATTCAATCGGAAGTAGGTATGTAAACTGCTAGACCAAAGCACGAGTCTAACTATTTCCACCATAACTTTCAAAATACATTGTGTTTTTATCTTCGTTTCTTCCGTTGTAATCTACCCTTCGATACCTTCGAAATCGAACAAATTTCAATGAATTCCGAGTTGAATTGAGTGAGTTATGGTCATTCAATCGGAGGTAGGTATGTAAACTGCTAGACCAAAGCGCGAGTAATACATTGTGTTTTTCATCTCCGTTTCTTCCGTTGGAAACTAAACTTTGATACCTTCGAAATGGAACAAATTTCAATGAATTTCGAGTTGAATTAAGTGAGTTATGGTCAATCAATCGGAGGTAGGTCTCTAAACTTCTACACCAAAGCGCGAGTCTAACTATTTCCACAATGACTCTCAAAATACTTGGCTTTTTTCATCACCGATTCTTCCGTTGTAATCTACACTTCGATACCTTCGAAATGGAACAAGTTTCAATCAATTCCGTGTTAAATTAAGTGAGTTATGGTCAATCAATCGGATGTAAGTCTGTAAACTGCTAGACCAAAGCGCGAGTCTAATTATTTCCACCATAACTCTCAAAATACTTGGCTTTTTTCATCTCCGTTTCTTCCGTTTGAAACTACACTTCGACTCCTTCGAAATGGAACAAATTTCAACAAATTCCAAGTGGAATTGAATGAGTTACGGTGCTTCAATCGGAGGTAGGTCTGTAAACCGCTAGACCAAAGCTAGAGTCTAACTATTTCCATCATAACTCTCAAAATACTTGGAGTTTATCAGCACCGTTTCTTTCCTTTTAAACTACACTTCGACTCCTACGAAATGGAATAAATTTCAATGAATTCCAAGTTTAATTGAGTGAGTTATTGTCATTGAATCGGAGGTAGGTATGTAAACTGCTGGACCAAAGCACGAGTCTAACTATTTGCACCATAATTTTTAAAATACATGGAGTTTTTCATCTCCGTTTCTTCCGTTGTAATCTACACTTTGATACCTTCGAAATGGAACAAGTTTCAATCAATTCCGAGTTGAATTAAGTGAGTTATGGTCAATCAATCGGATGTAGGTCTGTAAACTGCTAGACCAAAGCGCGAGTCTAATTATTTCCACCATAACTCTCAAAATACTTGGCTTTTTTCATCTCCGTTTCTTCCGTTTGAAACTACACTTCGACTCCTTCGAAATGTAACAAATTTCAACAAATTCCAAGTGGAATTGAATGAGTTATGGTGCTTCAATCGGAGGTATGTCTGTAAACTGCTAGACCAAAGCTCGAGTCTAACTATTTACATCATAACTCTCAAAATACTTGGAGTTTTTCATCTCCGTTTCTTCCCTTTTAAACTACACTTCGACTCCTACGAAATAGAATAAATTTCAATGAATTCCGAGTTTAATTGAGTGAGTTATTGTCATTCAATCGGAGGTAGGTCTGTAAACTGCTAGACCAAAGCGCAAGTCTAACTATTTCCACCATAACTCTCAAAATACTTGGAGTTTTTCATCTCCGTTTCTTCCATTTTAAACTACACTTAGACTCCTTCAAAATGGAATAAATTTCATTGAATTACGAGTTGAATTGAGTGAGTTATGGTCATTCAATCGGAGGTAGGTATGTAAACTGCTAGACCAAAGCGCGAGTCTAACTATTTCCACCATCACTTTCAAAATACATTGTGTTTTTCACCTCCGTTTCTTCCCTTTTAAACTACGCTTTGATACCTTCGAAATGGATCAAATTTCAAGGAATTCCAAGTTTAATTGAGTGAGTTATTGTCATTCAATCGGAGGTAGTTCTGTAAACTGCTAGACCAAAGCGCGACTCTAACTATTTCCACCATAACTCTCAAAATACTTGGAGTTTTTCATCTCTGTTTGTTCCGTCTTAAACTACATTTCGACTGCTTCAAAGTGGAACAAATTTTAATGAATTACGAGTTGAATTGAGTGAGTTATGGTCATTCAATCGGAGGTAGGTATGTAAACTGCTAGACCAAAGCACGAGTCTAACTATTTCCACCATAAGTTTCAAAATACCTTGTGTTTTTCATCTTCGTTTCTTCCGTTGTAATCTACACTTCGATACCTTCGAAATGGAACAAATTTCAATGAATTCCGAGTTGAATTGAGTGAGTTATGGTCATTCAATCGGAGGTAGGTATGTAAACTGCTAGACCATAGCGCGAGTCTAACTATTTCCACCATAACTTTCAAAATACATTGTGTTTTTCATCTCCGTTTTCTCCGTTGGAAACTAAACTTTGATAGGTTCGAAATGGAACAAATTTCAATGAATTCCAAGTTGAATTAAGTGAGTTATGGTCAATCAATCGGAGGTAGGTCTCTAGACTTCTAGACCAAAGCGCGAGTGAAACTTTTTCCACAATGACTCTCAAAATACTTAGCTTTTTTCATCTCCGATTCTTCCGTTGTAATCTACCCTTCGATACCTTCGGAATGGAACTAATTTCAATCAATTCCGAGTTGAATTAAGTGAGTTATGGTCAATCAATCGGATGTAGGTCTGTAAACCGCTAGACCAAAGCGCGAGTCTAACTATTTCCAACATAACTCTCAAAATACTTGGTTTTTTCATCTTCGTTTCTTCCGTTTTAAACTACACTTTGAGTCCTTCAAAATGGAACAAATTTCAATTAATTACTAGTTGAATTCAGATAGTTATGGTCATTCAATCGGAGGTAGGTATGTAAACTGCTGGACCAAAGCGCGAGTCTAACTATTTCCACCATAGTTTTCAAAATGCATGGAGTTTTTCATCTCTATTTCCTCCGTTGTAATCTACACTTCGATACCTTCGAAATGGAACAGATTTCAATCAATTCCGAGTTGAATTAAGTGAGTTATGGTCAATCAATCGGAAGTAGGTCTGTAAACTGCTAGACCAAAGCGCGAGTCTAACTATTTCCACCATAACTCTCAAAATACTTGGCTTTTTTCTTCTCCGTTTCTTCCGTTTTGAACTACACTTCGACTCCTTTGAAATTGATCAAATTTCAATGAATCCCGAGTTGAATTGTGTGAGTTATGGTCATTCAATCGGAGGTAGGTCTTTAAACTGCTAGGCGAAAGCTCGAGTCTAACTATTTCCATCATAACTCTTAAAATACTTGGAGTTTTTCATCACCGTTTCTTTCCTTTTAAACTACACTTCGACTCCTACGAAATGGAATAAATTTCAATGAATTCCAAGTTTAATTGAGTGAGTTATTGTCATTCAATCGGAGGTAGGTATGTAAACTGCTGGACCAAAGCGCGAATCTAACTATTTGCACCATAATTTTCAAAATACATGGAGTTTTTCATATCCGTTTCTTCCGTTGTAATCTACACTTTGATACCTTCGAAATGGAACAAGTTTCAATCAATTCTGAGTTGAATTAAGTGAGTTATGGTCAATCAATCGGATGTAGGTCTGTAAACTGTTAGACCAAAGCGCGAGTCTAATTATTTCCACCATAACTCTCAAAATACTTGGCTTTTTTCATCTCCGTTTCTTCCGTTTTAAACTACACTTCGACTCCTTCGAAATGGAACAAATTTCAACAAATTCCAAGTGGAATTGAATGAGTTATGGTGCTTGAATCGGAGGTAGGTCTGTAAACTGCTAGACCAAAGCTCGAGTCTAACTATTTCCACCGTAACTCCCAAAATACTTGGCTTTTCTCATCTCCGTTTCTTCCGTTTTAAACTACATTTCGACTCCTTCGAAATCGAACAAATTTCAATGAATTCCGAGTTGAATTTGGTGAGTTATTGTCATTCAATCGGAGGTAGGTCTGTAAACTGCTAGGTGAAAGCGCGAGTCTGACTATTTCCATCATAACTCTCAAAATACTTGGAGTTTGTCATCTCCGTTTCTTCCGTTTTAAACTACACTTTGACTCCTTCAAAATGGAACAAATTTCAACGAATTACTAGTTGAATTGAGTAAGTTATGGTCATTGAATCAGAGGTAGGTATGTAAACTGCTGGACCAAAGCGCGAGTCTAACTATTTCCACCATAACTTTCAAAAGACATGGAGTTTTTCATCTCCGTTTCTTCCGTTGTAAACGACACTTCGATACCTTCGAAATCAATCAAATTTCAATGAATTCCGAGTTGAATTGAGTGAGTCATAGTAGGTCTCTAAACTGCTAGACCAAAGCGCGAGTCTAACTTTTTCCATCATAACTCTCAAAATACCTTGAGTTTTTCATCTCCGTTTCTTCCGTTTTAAACTACACTTTGACTCCTTCGAAATGGAACAAATTTCAACGAATTACAAGTTGAATTGAGTAAGTTATGGTCATTGAATCAGAGGTAGGTATGTAAACTGCTGGACCAAAGCGCGAGTCTAACTATTTCCACCATAACTTTCAAAAGACATGGAGTTTTTCATCTCCGTTTCTTCCGTTGTAAACGACACTTCGATATCTTCGAAATGGATCAAATTTCAATGAATTCCGAGTTGAATTGAGTGAGTCATAGTAGGTCTCTAAACTGCTAGACCAAAGCGCGAGTCTAACTTTTCCCACCATAACTCTCAAAATACTTGGCTTTTTTCATCTCTGTTTCTTCCGTTTTAAACTACACTTCGACTCCTTCAAAATGGAAGAAATTTCAATGAATTCTGAGTTCGATTGAGTGAGGTATGGTCATTCAATCGGAGGTAGGTCTGAAAACTGCTAGGCGAAAGCTCGAGTGTAACTATTTCCATCATAACTCTTAAAATAGTTGGAGTTTTTCATCTCCGTTTCTTCCGCTCTCAACTACACTTCGACATCTTCGAAATAGCATGAATTTGAATTAATTCCGAGTTGAATTGAGTGAGTTACGGTCAATCAATCGAAGCTACGTCTGTAAACTGCTAGACCAAAGTGCGAGTCTAATTATTTCCACCATAACTCTCAAAATACTTGGAGTTTTTCATTTCCGTTTCTTCCGTTTTAAACTACATTTCGATTCCTTCAAAATGGAACAAATTTCAATGAATTACGATTTGAATTGAGTGAGTTATGGTCATTCAATCGGAAGTAGGTATGTAAACTGCTAGACCAAAGCACGAGTCTAACTATTTCCACCATAACTTTCAAAATACATTGTGTTTTTATCTTCGTTTCTTCCGTTGTAATCTACCCTTCGATACCTTCGAAATCGAACAAATTTCAATGAATTCCGAGTTGAATTGAGTGAGTTATGGTCATTCAATCGGAGGTAGGTATGTAAACTGCTAGACCAAAGCGCGAGTAATACATTGTGTTTTTCATCTCCGTTTCTTCCGTTGGAAACTAAACTTTGATACCTTCGAAATGGAACAAATTTCAATGAATTTCGAGTTGAATTAAGTGAGTTATGGTCAATCAATCGGAGGTAGGTCTCTAAACTTCTAGAACAAAGCGCGAGTCTAACTATTTCCACAATGACTCTCAAAATACTTGGCTTTTTTCATCACCGATTCTTCCGTTGTAATCTACACTTCGATACCTTCGAAATGGAACAAGTTTCAATCAATTCCGTGTTAAATTAAGTGAGTTATGGTCAATCAATCGGATGTAAGTCTGTAAACTGCTAGACCAAAGCGCGAGTCTAATTATTTCCACCATAACTCTCAAAATACTTGGCTTTTTTCATCTCCGTTTCTTCCGTTTGAAACTACACTTCGACTCCTTCGAAATGGAACAAATTTCAACAAATTCCAAGTGGAATTGAATGAGTTACGGTGCTTCAATCGGAGGTAGGTCTGTAAACCGCTAGACCAAAGCTAGAGTCTAACTATTTCCATCATAACTCTCAAAATACTTGGAGTTTATCAGCACCGTTTCTTTCCTTTTAAACTACACTTCGACTCCTACGAAATGGAATAAATTTCAATGAATTCCAAGTTTAATTGAGTGAGTTATTGTCATTGAATCGGAGGTAGGTATGTAAACTGCTGGACCAAAGCACGAGTCTAACTATTTGCACCATAATTTTTAAAATACATGGAGTTTTTCATCTCCGTTTCTTCCGTTGTAATCTACACTTTGATACCTTCGAAATGGAACAAGTTTCAATCAATTCCGAGTTGAATTAAGTGAGTTATGGTCAATCAATCGGATGTAGGTCTGTAAACTGCTAGACCAAAGCGCGAGTCTAATTATTTCCACCATAACTCTCAAAATACTTGGCTTTTTTCATCTCCGTTTCTTCCGTTTGAAACTACACTTCGACTCCTTCGAAATGTAACAAATTTCAACAAATTCCAAGTGGAATTGAATGAGTTATGGTGCTTCAATCGGAGGTATGTCTGTAAACTGCTAGACCAAAGCTCGAGTCTAACTATTTACATCATAACTCTCAAAATACTTGGAGTTTTTCATCTCCGTTTCTTCCCTTTTAAACTACACTTCGACTCCTACGAAATAGAATAAATTTCAATGAATTCCGAGTTTAATTGAGTGAGTTATTGTCATTCAATCGGAGGTAGGTCTGTAAACTGCTAGACCAAAGCGCAAGTCTAACTATTTCCACCATAACTCTCAAAATACTTGGAGTTTTTCATCTCCGTTTCTTCCATTTTAAACTACACTTAGACTCCTTCAAAATGGAATAAATTTCATTGAATTACGAGTTGAATTGAGTGAGTTATGGTCATTCAATCGGAGGTAGGTATGTAAACTGCTAGACCAAAGCGCGAGTCTAACTATTTCCACCATCACTTTCAAAATACATTGTGTTTTTCACCTCCGTTTCTTCCCTTTTAAACTACGCTTTGATACCTTCGAAATGGATCAAATTTCAAGGAATTCCAAGTTTAATTGAGTGAGTTATTGTCATTCAATCGGAGGTAGTTCTGTAAACTGCTAGACCAAAGCGCGACTCTAACTATTTCCACCATAACTCTCAAAATACTTGGAGTTTTTCATCTCTGTTTGTTCCGTCTTAAACTACATTTCGACTGCTTCAAAGTGGAACAAATTTTAATGAATTACGAGTTGAATTGAGTGAGTTATGGTCATTCAATCGGAGGTAGGTATGTAAACTGCTAGACCAAAGCACGAGTCTAACTATTTCCACCATAAGTTTCAAAATACCTTGTGTTTTTCATCTTCGTTTCTTCCGTTGTAATCTACACTTCGATACCTTCGAAATGGAACAAATTTCAATGAATTCCGAGTTGAATTGAGTGAGTTATGGTCATTCAATCGGAGGTAGGTATGTAAACTGCTAGACCATAGCGCGAGTCTAACTATTTCCACCATAACTTTCAAAATACATTGTGTTTTTCATCTCCGTTTTCTCCGTTGGAAACTAAACTTTGATAGGTTCGAAATGGAACAAATTTCAATGAATTCCAAGTTGAATTAAGTGAGTTATGGTCAATCAATCGGAGGTAGGTCTCTAGACTTCTAGACCAAAGCGCGAGTGAAACTTTTTCCACAATGACTCTCAAAATACTTAGCTTTTTTCATCTCCGATTCTTCCGTTGTAATCTACCCTTCGATACCTTCGGAATGGAACTAATTTCAATCAATTCCGAGTTGAATTAAGTGAGTTATGGTCAATCAATCGGATGTAGGTCTGTAAACCGCTAGACCAAAGCGCGAGTCTAACTATTTCCAACATAACTCTCAAAATACTTGGTTTTTTCATCTTCGTTTCTTCCGTTTTAAACTACACTTTGAGTCCTTCAAAATGGAACAAATTTCAATTAATTACTAGTTGAATTCAGATAGTTATGGTCATTCAATCGGAGGTAGGTATGTAAACTGCTGGACCAAAGCGCGAGTCTAACTATTTCCACCATAGTTTTCAAAATGCATGGAGTTTTTCATCTCTATTTCCTCCGTTGTAATCTACACTTCGATACCTTCGAAATGGAACAGATTTCAATCAATTCCGAGTTGAATTAAGTGAGTTATGGTCAATCAATCGGAAGTAGGTCTGTAAACTGCTAGACCAAAGCGCGAGTCTAACTATTTCCACCATAACTCTCAAAATACTTGGCTTTTTTCTTCTCCGTTTCTTCCGTTTTGAACTACACTTCGACTCCTTTGAAATTGATCAAATTTCAATGAATCCCGAGTTGAATTGTGTGAGTTATGGTCATTCAATCGGAGGTAGGTCTTTAAACTGCTAGGCGAAAGCTCGAGTCTAACTATTTCCATCATAACTCTTAAAATACTTGGAGTTTTTCATCACCGTTTCTTTCCTTTTAAACTACACTTCGACTCCTACGAAATGGAATAAATTTCAATGAATTCCAAGTTTAATTGAGTGAGTTATTGTCATTCAATCGGAGGTAGGTATGTAAACTGCTGGACCAAAGCGCGAATCTAACTATTTGCACCATAATTTTCAAAATACATGGAGTTTTTCATATCCGTTTCTTCCGTTGTAATCTACACTTTGATACCTTCGAAATGGAACAAGTTTCAATCAATTCTGAGTTGAATTAAGTGAGTTATGGTCAATCAATCGGATGTAGGTCTGTAAACTGTTAGACCAAAGCGCGAGTCTAATTATTTCCACCATAACTCTCAAAATACTTGGCTTTTTTCATCTCCGTTTCTTCCGTTTTAAACTACACTTCGACTCCTTCGAAATGGAACAAATTTCAACAAATTCCAAGTGGAATTGAATGAGTTATGGTGCTTGAATCGGAGGTAGGTCTGTAAACTGCTAGACCAAAGCTCGAGTCTAACTATTTCCACCGTAACTCCCAAAATACTTGGCTTTTCTCATCTCCGTTTCTTCCGTTTTAAACTACATTTCGACTCCTTCGAAATCGAACAAATTTCAATGAATTCCGAGTTGAATTTGGTGAGTTATTGTCATTCAATCGGAGGTAGGTCTGTAAACTGCTAGGTGAAAGCGCGAGTCTGACTATTTCCATCATAACTCTCAAAATACTTGGAGTTTGTCATCTCCGTTTCTTCCGTTTTAAACTACACTTTGACTCCTTCAAAATGGAACAAATTTCAACGAATTACTAGTTGAATTGAGTAAGTTATGGTCATTGAATCAGAGGTAGGTATGTAAACTGCTGGACCAAAGCGCGAGTCTAACTATTTCCACCATAACTTTCAAAAGACATGGAGTTTTTCATCTCCGTTTCTTCCGTTGTAAACGACACTTCGATACCTTCGAAATCAATCAAATTTCAATGAATTCCGAGTTGAATTGAGTGAGTCATAGTAGGTCTCTAAACTGCTAGACCAAAGCGCGAGTCTAACTTTTTCCATCATAACTCTCAAAATACCTTGAGTTTTTCATCTCCGTTTCTTCCGTTTTAAACTACACTTTGACTCCTTCGAAATGGAACAAATTTCAACGAATTACAAGTTGAATTGAGTAAGTTATGGTCATTGAATCAGAGGTAGGTATGTAAACTGCTGGACCAAAGCGCGAGTCTAACTATTTCCACCATAACTTTCAAAAGACATGGAGTTTTTCATCTCCGTTTCTTCCGTTGTAAACGACACTTCGATATCTTCGAAATGGATCAAATTTCAATGAATTCCGAGTTGAATTGAGTGAGTCATAGTAGGTCTCTAAACTGCTAGACCAAAGCGCGAGTCTAACTTTTCCCACCATAACTCTCAAAATACTTGGCTTTTTTCATCTCTGTTTCTTCCGTTTTAAACTACACTTCGACTCCTTCAAAATGGAAGAAATTTCAATGAATTCTGAGTTCGATTGAGTGAGGTATGGTCATTCAATCGGAGGTAGGTCTGAAAACTGCTAGGCGAAAGCTCGAGTGTAACTATTTCCATCATAACTCTTAAAATAGTTGGAGTTTTTCATCTCCGTTTCTTCCGCTCTCAACTACACTTCGACATCTTCGAAATAGCATGAATTTGAATTAATTCCGAGTTGAATTGAGTGAGTTACGGTCAATCAATCGAAGCTACGTCTGTAAACTGCTAGACCAAAGTGCGAGTCTAATTATTTCCACCATAACTCTCAAAATACTTGGAGTTTTTCATTTCCGTTTCTTCCGTTTTAAACTACATTTCGATTCCTTCAAAATGGAACAAATTTCAATGAATTACGATTTGAATTGAGTGAGTTATGGTCATTCAATCGGAAGTAGGTATGTAAACTGCTAGACCAAAGCACGAGTCTAACTATTTCCACCATAACTTTCAAAATACATTGTGTTTTTATGTTCGTTTCTTCCGTTGTAATCTACCCTTCGATACCTTCGAAATCGAACAAATTTCAATGAATTCCGAGTTGAATTGAGTGAGTTATGGTCATTCAATCGGAGGTAGGTATGTAAACTGCTAGACCAAAGCGCGAGTAATACATTGTGTTTTTCATCTCCGTTTCTTCCGTTGGAAACTAAACTTTGATACCTTCGAAATGGAACAAATTTCAATGAATTTCGAGTTGAATTAAGTGAGTTATGGTCAATCAATCGGAGGTAGGTCTCTAAACTTCTAGAACAAAGCGCGAGTCTAACTATTTCCACAATGACTCTCAAAATACTTGGCTTTTTTCATCACCGATTCTTCCGTTGTAATCTACACTTCGATACCTTCGAAATGGAACAAATTTCAATCAATTCCGAGTTGAATTAAGTGAGTTATGGTCAATCAATCGGATGTAGGTATGTAAACTGCTAGACCAAAGCGCGAGTCTATCTATTTCCACCATAAGTCTGAAAATACTTGGCTTTTTTCATCTTCGTTTCTTCCGTTTTAAACTACACTTTCACTCCTTCAAAATGGAACAAATTTCAATTAATTACTAGTTGAATTGAGTGAGTTATGGTCATTCAATCGGAGTGAGGTATGTAAACTGCTAGACTAAAGCGCGAGTCTAACTATTTCCACCATAGTTTTCAAAATACATGGAGTTTTTCATCTCCGTTTCCTCCGTTGTAATCTACACTTCGATACCATCGAAATGGAACAAATTTTAATGAATTCTAAGTTTAATTTAGTGAGATATTGTCATTCAGTCGGAGGTAGGTCTATAAACTGCTAGACCAAAGCGCGAGTCTAACAATTTCCACCATAACTCTCAAAATACATTGTGTTTTTCATCTCCGTTTCTTCCCTTTTAAACTACACTTTGATACCTTCGAAATGGATCAAATTTCAAGGAATTTCGAGTTTAATTGAATGAGTTATTGTCATTCAATCGGAGGTAGGTCTGTAAACTGCTAGACCAAAGCGCGAGTCTAACTATTTCCACCATAACTCTCAAAATACTTGGAGTTTTTCATCTCCGTTTCTTCCGTTTTAAACTACATTTCGACTCCTTCAAAGGGTAACAAATTTCAGTGAATTACGAGTTGAATTGAGTGAGTTATGGTCATTCAATCGGAGGTAGGTATGTAAACTGCTAGACCAAAGCGCGAGTAATACATTGTGTTTTTCATCTCCGTTTCTTCCGTTGGAAACTAAACTTTGATACCTTCGAAATGGAACAAATTTCAATGAATTCTGAGTTGAATTAAGTGAGTTATGATCAATCAATTGGAGGTAGGTCTCTAAACTTCTAGACCAAAGAGCGAGTCTAACTATTTCCACAATGACTCTCAAAATACTTGGCTTTTTTCATCACCGATTCTTCCGTTGTAATCTACACTTCGATACCTTCGAAATGGAACACATTGCAATCAATTCCGAGTTGAATTAAGTGAGTTATGGTCAATCAATCGGATGTAGGTCTGTAAACTTCTAGACCAAAGCGCGAGTCTATCTATTTCCACCATAAGTCTGAAAATACTTGGCTTTTTTCATCTTCGTTTCTTCCGTTTTAAACTACACTTTCACTCCTTCAAAATGGAACAAATTTGAATTAATTACTAGTTGAATTGAGTGAGTTATGGTTATTCAATCGGAGGTAGGTATCTAAACTGCTGGACCAAAGCGCGAGTCTAACTATTTCCACCATAGTTTTCAAAATACATGGAGTTCTTCATCTCCGTTTCGTCCATTGTAATCTACACTTCGATACCTTCGAAATGGAACATATTTCAATCAATTCCGATTTAAATTAAGTGAGTTATGGTCAATCAATCGGATGTACGTCTGCAAACTGCTAGACCAAAGCGCGAGGCTAACTATTTCCACCATAACTCTCAAAATACTTGGCTTTTTTCATCTCCGTTTCTTCTGTTTTAAACTACACTTTGACTCCTTCGAAATGGATCAAATTTCAATGAATCCCGAGTTGAATTGAGTGAGTTATGGTCATCCAATCGGAGGTAGGTCCGTAAACCGCTAGGCGAAAGCTTGAGTCTAACTATTTCCATCATAACTCTTAAAATACTTAGAGTTTTTCATCTCCGTTTCTTCCGCATTCAACTACACTTCGACATATTTGAAATGGCATGAATTTGAATCAATTCTGAGTTGAATTGAGTGAGTTATGGTCAATCAATCGGAACTACGTCTGTAAACTGCTAGACCAAAGTGCGAGTGTAACTATTTGCACCATAACTCTTAAAATACTTGGCTTTTTTCATCTCCGTTTCTTCCGTTTTAAACTAAACTTCGACTCCTTTGAAATTGAACAAATTTCAATCAATTCCGAGTTGAATTGAGTGAGTTATGGTTATTCAATCGGAGTTAGTTCTGTAAACTGCTAGGCGAAAGCACGAGTCTAACTATTTCCATCGTAACTCTTAAAATACTTGAAGTTTTTCATCTCTGTTTCTTCCGTTTTTAACTACACTTCAACATCTCTGAATTGGGATGAATTTGAAATAATTCCGAGTTGAATTAAGTGAGTTATGGTCAATCAATCGGATGTAGGTCTGTAAACTGTTAGACAAAAGCGCGAGTCTAACTATTTCCACTATAACTCTCAAAATACTTGGTTTTTTCATCTCCGTTTCTTCCGTTGTAATCTACACTTCGATACCTTCGAAATGGAACAAGTTTCAATCAATTCCGAGTTAAATTAAGTGAGTTATGGTCAATCAATCGGATGTAGGTCTGTAAACTGCTAGACCAAAGCGCGAGTCTAATTATTTATACCATAACTCTCAAAATATTTGGCTTTTTTCATCTCCGTTTCTTCCGTTTTAAACTACACTTCGACTCCTTCGAAATGGAACAAATTTCAACAAATTCCAAGTGGAATTCAATGAGTTATGGTGCTTCAATCGAAGGTAGGTCTGTAAACTGCTAGACCAAAGCTCGAGTCTAACTATTTCCATCATAACTCTCAAAATACTTGGAGTTTTTCATCTCCGTTTCTTCCCTTTTAAACAACACTTCGACTCCTACGAAATGGAATAAATTTCAATGAATTCCGAGTTTAATTGAGTGAGTTATTGTCATTCAATCGGAGGTAGGTCTGTAAACTGCTAGACCAAAGCGCGAGTCTAACTATTTCCACTATAACTCTCAAAATACTTGGTTTTTTCATCTCCGTTTCTTCCGTTGTAATCTACACTTCGATACCTTCGAAATGGAACAAGTTTCAATCAATTCCGAGTTAAATTAAGTGAGTTATGGTCAATCAATCGGATGTAGGTCTGTAAACTGCTAGACCAAAGCGCGAGTCTAATTATTTATACCATAACTCTCAAAATATTTGGCTTTTTTCATCTCCGTTTCTTCCGTTTTAAACTACACTTCGACTCCTTCGAAATGGAACAAATTTCAACAAATTCCAAGTGGAATTCAATGAGTTATGGTGCTTCAATCGAAGGTAGGTCTGTAAACTGCTAGACCAAAGCTCGAGTCTAACTATTTCCATCATAACTCTCAAAATACTTGGAGTTTTTCATCTCCGTTTCTTCCCTTTTAAACAACACTTCGACTCCTACGAAATGGAATAAATTTCAATGAATTCCGAGTTTAATTGAGTGAGTTATTGTCATTCAATCGGAGGTAGGTCTGTAAACTGCTAGACCAAAGCGCGAGTCTAACTATTTCCACCATAACTCTCAAAATACTGGAGTTTTTCATCTCCGTTTATTCCGTTTTAACTTACACTTCGACTCCTTCAAAATGGAACAAATTTCAATGAATTTCGAGTTGAATTGAGTGAATTATGGTCATTCAATCGGAGGTAGGTATGTAAACTGCTAGACCAAAGCGCGAGTCTAACTATTTCCACCATAACTTTCAAAATACATTGTGTTTTTCATCTCCGTTTCTTCCCTTTTAAACTACACTTTGATACCTTCGAAATTGATCAAATTTCAAGGAATTCCGAGTTTAATTGAGTGAGTTATTGTCATCCAATCGGAGGTAAGTCTATAAACTGCTAGACCAAAGCGCGAGTCTAACTATTTCCACCATAACTCTCAAAATACTTCGAGTTTTTTATCTCCGTTTCTTCCGTTTTAAAGTACATTTCGACTCCTTCAAAGTGTAACAAATTTCAATGAATTACGAGTTGAATTGAGTGAGTTATGGTCATTCAATCGGAGGTAGGTATGTAAACTGCTAGACCAAAGCACGAGTCTAAATATTTCCACCATAACTTTCAAAATACAATGTGTTTTCATCTTCGTTTCTTCCGTTGTAATCTACACTTCGATACCTTCGAAATGGAACAAATTTCAATGAATTCCGAGTTGAATTGAGTGAGTTATGGTCATTCAATCGGAGGTAGGTATGTAAACTGCTAGACCAAAGCACGAGTCTAACTATTTCCACCATAACTCTCAAAATACTTGGTTTTTTCATCTTCGCTTCTTCCGTTTTAAACTACACTTTGAGTCCTTCAAAATGGAACAAATTTCAATTAATTACTAGTTGAATTGAGTGAGTTATGGTCATTCAATCGGAGGTAGGTATGCAAACTGCTGGACCAAAGCGCCAGTCTAACTATTTCCACCATAGTTTTCAAAATGCATGGAGTTTTTCATCTCCGTTTCCTCCGTTGTAATCTACACTTCGATACCTTCGAAATGAAACAGATTTCAATCAATTCCGAGTTGAATTAAGTGAGTTATGGTCAATCAATCGGATGTAGGTCTGTAAACTGCTAGACCAAAGCGCGAGTCTAAGTATTTCCACCATAACTCTCAAAATACTTAGCTTTTTTCATCTCCGTTTCTTCCGTTTTGAACTACACTTCGACTCCTACGAAATTGATCAAATTTCAATGAATCCCGAGTTGAATTGAGTGAGTTATGGTCATTCAATCGGAGGTAGGTCTGTGAACTGCTAGGCGAAAGCTTGAGTCTAACTATTTCCATCATAACTCCTAAAATACTTGGAGTTTTTCATCTCCGTTTCTTCCGCTTTCAACTACACTTCGACATCTTTGAAATGGCATGAATTTGAATCAATTCCGAGTTGAATTAAGTGAGTTATGGTCAATCAATCGGAGCTACGTCTGTAAACTGCTAGACCAAAGTGCGAGTCTAACTATTTCCGCCATAACTCTTAAATTACTTAGCTTTTTTCATCTCCGTTTCTTCCGTTTTAAACTAAACTTCGACTGCTTTGAAATTTAATAAATTTCAATAAATTCCGAGTTGAATTGAGTGAGATATGGTCATTCAATCGGAGGTAGGTATGTAAACTGCTAGACCAAAGTGCGAGTCTACCTATTTCCACCATAACTCTCAAAATACTTCGAATTTTTCATCTCCGTTTCGTCCGTTTTAAACTACATTTCGACTCCTTCAAAGTGTAACAAATTTCAATGAATTACGAGTTGAATTGAGTGAGTTATGGTCATTCAATCGGAGGTAGGTATGTAAACTGCTAGACCAAAGCACGAGTCTAAATATTTCCACCATAACTTTCAAAATACAATGTGTTTTCATCTTCGTTTCTTCCGTTGTAATCTACACTTCGATACCTTCGAAATGGAACAAATTTCAATGAATTCCGAGTTGAATTGAGTGAGTCATAGTAGGTCTCTAAACTGCTAGACCAAAGCGCGAGTCTAACTTTTTCCATCATAACTCTCAAAATACCTTGAGTTTTTCATCTCCGTTTCTTCCGTTTTAAACTACACTTTGACTCCTTCGAAATGGAACAAATTTCAACGAATTACAAGTTGAATTGAGTAAGTTATGGTCATTGAATCAGAGGTAGGTATGTAAACTGCTGGACCAAAGCGCGAGTTTAACTATTTCCACCATAACTTTCAAAAGACATGGAGTTTTTCATCTCCGTTTCTTCCGTTGTAAACGACACTTCGATACCTTCGAAATGGATCAAATATCAATGAATTCCGAGTTGAATTGAGTGAGTCATAGTAGGTCTCCAAACTGCTAGACCAAAGCGCGAGTCTAACTTTTCCCACCATAACTCTCAAAATACTTGGTTTTTTTCGTCTCTGTTTGTTCCGTTTAAACTACACTTCGACTCCTTCAAAATGGAAGAAATTTCAATGAATTCTGAGTTCGAATGAGTGAGGTATGGTCATTCAATCGGAGGTAGGTCTGAAAACTGCTAGGCGAAAGTTCGAGTGTAACTATTTCCATCATAACTCTTAAAATAGTTGGAGTTTTTCATCTCCGTTTCTTCCGCTCTCAACTACACTTCGACATCTTCGAAATAGCATGAATTTGAATTAATTCCGAGTTGAATTGAGTGAGTTACGGTCAATCAATCGGAGCTACGTCTGTAAACTGCTAGACCAAAGTGCGAGTCTAATTATTTCAACCATAACTCTCAAAATACTTGGAGTTTTTCATTTCCGTTTCTTCCGTTTTAAACTACATTTCGACTCCTTCAAAATGGAACAAATTTCAATGAATTACGATTTGAATTTAGTGAGTTATGGTCATTCAATCGGAAGTAGGTATGTAAACTGCTAGACCAAAGCACGAGTCTAACTATTTCCACCATAACTTTCAAAATACATTGTGTTTTTATCTCCGTTTCTGCCGTTGTAATCTACACTTCGATACCTTCGAAATGGAACAAATTTCAATGAATTCCGAGTTGAATTGAGTGAGTTATGGTCATTCAATCGGAGGTAGGTATGTAAACTGCTAGACCAAAGCGCGAGTCTAACTATTTCCACCATAACTCTCAAAATACATTGTGTTTTTCATCTCCGTTTCTTCCCTTTTAAACTACACTTTGATACCTTCGAAATGGATCAAATTTCAAGGAATTTCGAATTTAATTGAATGAGTTATTGTCATTCAATCGGAGGTAGGTCTGTAAACTGCTAGACCAAAGCGCGAGTCTAACTATTTCCACCATAACTCTCAAAATACTTGGAGTTTTTCATCTCCGTTTCTTCCGTTTTAAACTACATTTCGACTCCTTCAAAGGGTAACAAATTTCAGTGAATTACGAGTTGAATTGAGTGAGTTATGGTCATTCAATCGGAGGTAGGTATGTAAACTGCTAGACCAAAGCGCGAGTAATACATTGTGTTTTTCATCTCCGTTTCTTCCGTTGGAAACTAAACTTTGATACCTTCGAAATAGAACAAATTTCAATGAATTCCGAGTTGAATTAAGTGAGTTATGGTCAATCAATGGGAGGTAGGTCTCTAAACTTCTAGACCAAAGCGCGAGTCTAACTATTTCCACAATGACTCTCAAAATACTTGGCTTTTTTCATCACCGATTCTTCCGTTGTAATCTACACTTCGATACCTTCGAAATGGAACAAATTGCAATCAATTCCGAGTTGAATTAAGTGAGTTATGGTCAATCAATCGGATGTAGGTCTGTAAACTGCTAGACCAAAGCGCGAGTCTATCTATTTCCACCATAAGTCTGAAAATACTTGTCTTTTTTCATCTTCGTTTCTTCCGTTTTAAACTACACTTTCACTCCTTCAAAATGGAACAAATTTGAATTAATTACTAGTTGAATTGAGTAAGTTATGGTTATTCAATCGGAGGTAGGTATCTAAACTGCTGGACCAAAGCGCGAGTCTAACTATTTCCACCATAGTTTTCAAAATACATGGAGTTCTTCATCTCCGTTTCGTCCATTGTAATCTACACTTCGATACCTTCGAAATGGAACTTATTTCAATCAATTCCGAGTTAAATTAAGTGAGTTATGGTCAATCAATCGGATGTACGTCTGCAAACTGCTAGACCAAAGCGCGAGGCTAACTATTTCCACCATAACTCTCAAAATACTTGGCATTTTTCATCTCCGTTTCTTTCGTTTTAAACTACACTTTGACTCCTTCGAAATGGATCAAATTTCAATGAATCCCGAGTTGAATTGAGTGAGTTATGGTCATCCAATCGGCGGTAGGTCCGTAAACCGCTAGGCGAAAGCTTGAGTCTAACTATTTCCATCATAACTCTTAAAATACTTAGAGTTTTTCATCTCCGTTTCTTCCGCTTTCAACGACACTTCGACATATTTGAAATGGCATGTATTTGAATCAATTCTGAGTTGAATTGAGTGAGTTATGGTCAATCAATCGGAACTACGTCTGTAAACTGCTAGACCAAAGTGCGAGTCTAACTATTTGCACCATAACTCTTAAAATACTTGGCTTTTTTCATCTCCGTTTCTTCCGTTTTAAACTAAACTTCGACTCCTTTGAAATTGAACAAATTTCAATCAATTCCGAGTTGAATTGAGTGAGTTATGGTTATTCAATCGGAGTTAGTTCTGTAAACTGCTAGGCGAAAGCACGAGTCTAACTATTTCCATCGTAACTCTTAAAATACTTGAAGTTTTTCATCTCTGTTTCTTCCGTTTTTAACTACACTTCAACATCTCTGAATTGGGATGAATTTGAAATAATTCCGAGTTGAATTAAGTGAGTTATGGTCAATCAATCGGATGTAGGTCTGTAAACTGCTAGACCAAAGCGCGAGTCTAACTATTTCCACTATAACTCTCAAAATACTTGGTTTTTTCATCTCCGTTTCTTCCGTTGTAATCTACACTTCGATACCTTCGAAATGGAACAAGTTTCAATCAATTCCGAGTTAAATTAAGTGAGTTATGGTCAATCAATCGGATGTAGGTCTGTAAACTGCTAGACCAAAGTGCGAGTCTAATTATTTATACCATAACTCTCAAAATACTTGGCTTTTTTCATCTCCGTTTCTTCCGTTTTAAACTACACTTCGACTCCTTCGAAATTGAACAAATTTCAACAAATTCCAAGTGGAATTCAATGAGTTATGGTGCTTCAATCGAAGGTAGGTCTGTAAACTGCTAGACCAAAGCTCGAGTATAACTATTTCCATCATAACTCTCAAAATACTTGGAGTTTTTCATCTCCGTTTCTTCCCTTTTAAACAACACTTCGACTCCTACGAAATGGAATAAATTTCAATGAATTCCGAGTTTAATTGAGTGAGTTATTGTCATTCAATCGAAGGTAGGTCTGTAAACTGCTAGACCAAAGCGCGAGTCTAACTATTTCCACCATAACTCTCAAAATACTGGAGTTTTTCATCTCCGTTTATTCCGTTTTAACTTACACTTCGACTCCTTCAAAATGGAACAAATTTCAATGAATTTCGAGTTGAATTGAGTGAATTATGGTCATTCAATCGGAGGTAGGTATGTAAACTGCTAGACCAAAGCGCGAGTCTAACTATTTCCACCATAACTTTCAAAATACATTGTGTTTTTCATCTCCGTTTCTTCCCTTTTAAACTACACTTTGATACCTTCGAAATGGATTAAATTTCAAGGAATTCCGAGTTTAATTGAGTGAGTTATTGTCATCCAATCGGAGGTAAGTCTATAAACTGCTAGACCAAAGCGCGAGTCTAACTATTTCCACCATAACTCTCAAAATACTTCGAGTTTTTCATCTCCGTTTCTTCCATTTTAAACTACATTTCGACTCCTTCAAAGTGTAACAAATTTCAATGAATTACGAGTTGAATTGAGTGAGTTATGGTCATTCAATCGGAGGTAGGTATGTAAACTGCTAGACCAAAGCACGAGTCTAAATATTTCCACCATAACTTTCAAAATACAATGTGTTTTCATCTTCGTTTCTTCCGTTGTAATCTACACTTCGATACCTTCGAAATGGAACAAATTTCAATGAATTCTGAGTTGAATTGAGTGAGTTATGGTCATTCAATCGGAGGTAGGTATGTAAACTGCTAGACCAAAGCACGAGTCTAACTATTTCCACCATAACTCTCAAAATACTTGGTTTTTTCATCTTCGCTTCTTCCGTTTTAAACTACACTTTGAGTCCTTCAAAATGGAACAAATTTCAATTAATTACTAGTTGAATTGAGTGAGTTATGGTCATTCAATCGGAGGTAGGTATGCAAACTGCTGGACCAAAGCGCGAGTCTAACTATTTCCACCATAGTTTTCAAAATGCATGGAGTTTTTCATCTCCATTTCCTCCGTTGTAATCTACACTTCGATACCTTCGAAATGGAACAGATTTCAATCAATTCCGAGTTGAGTTAAGTGAGTTATGGTCAATCAATCGGATGTAGGTCTGTAAACTGCTAGACCAAAGCGCGAGTCTAAGTATTTCCACCATAACTCTCAAAATACTTAGCTTTTTTCATCTCCGTTTCTTCCGTTTTGAACTACACTTCGACTCCTTCGAAATTGATCAAATTTCAATGAATCCCGAGTTGAATTGAGTGAGTTATGGTCATTCAATCGGAGGTAGGTCTGTAAACTGCTAGGCGAAAGCTCGAGTCTAACTATTTCCATCATAACTTCTAAAATACTTGGAGTTTTTCATCTCCGTTTCTTCCGCTTTCAACTACACTTCGACATCTTTGAAATGGCATGAATTTGAATCAATTCCGAGTTGAATTGAGTGAGTTATGGTCAATCAATCGGAGCTACGTCTGTAAACTGCTAGACCAAAGTGCGAGTCTAACTATTTCCGCCATAACTCTTAAATTACTTGGCTTTTTTCATCTCCGTTTCTTCCGTTTTAAACTAAACTTCGACTCCTTTGAAATTGAACAAATTTCAATAAATTCCGAGTTGAATTGAGTGAGATATGGTCATTCAATCGGAGGTAGGTATGTAAACTGCTAGACCAAAGCGCGAGTCTACCTATTTCCACCATAACTCTCAAAATACTTCGAGTTTTTCATCTCCGTTTCTTCCGTTTTAAACTACATTTCGACTCCTTCAAAGTGTAACAAATTTCAATGAATTCCAAGTTTAATTGAGTGAGTTATTGTCATTCAATCGGAGGTAGGTATGTAAACTGCTGGACCAAAGCGCGAATCTAACTATTTGCACCATAATTTTCAAAATACATGGAGTTTTTCATATCCGTTTCTTCCGTTGTAATCTACACTTTGATACCTTCGAAATGGAACAAGTTTCAATCAATTCTGAGTTGAATTAAGTGAGTTATGGTCAATCAATCGGATGTAGGTCTGTAAACTGTTAGACCAAAGCGCGAGTCTAATTATTTCCACCATAACTCTCAAAATACTTGGCTTTTTTCATCTCCGTTTCTTCCGTTTTAAACTACACTTCGACTCCTTCGAAATGGAACAAATTTCAACAAATTCCAAGTGGAATTGAATGAGTTATGGTGCTTGAATCGGAGGTAGGTCTGTAAACTGCTAGACCAAAGCTCGAGTCTAACTATTTCCACCGTAACTCCCAAAATACTTGGCTTTTCTCATCTCCGTTTCTTCCGTTTTAAACTACATTTCGACTCCTTCGAAATCGAACAAATTTCAATGAATTCCGAGTTGAATTTGGTGAGTTATTGTCATTCAATCGGAGGTAGGTCTGTAAACTGCTAGGTGAAAGCGCGAGTCTGACTATTTCCATCATAACTCTCAAAATACTTGGAGTTTGTCATCTCCGTTTCTTCCGTTTTAAACTACACTTTGACTCCTTCAAAATGGAACAAATTTCAACGAATTACTAGTTGAATTGAGTAAGTTATGGTCATTGAATCAGAGGTAGGTATGTAAACTGCTGGACCAAAGCGCGAGTCTAACTATTTCCACCATAACTTTCAAAAGACATGGAGTTTTTCATCTCCGTTTCTTCCGTTGTAAACGACACTTCGATACCTTCGAAATCAATCAAATTTCAATGAATTCCGAGTTGAATTGAGTGAGTCATAGTAGGTCTCTAAACTGCTAGACCAAAGCGCGAGTCTAACTTTTTCCATCATAACTCTCAAAATACCTTGAGTTTTTCATCTCCGTTTCTTCCGTTTTAAACTACACTTTGACTCCTTCGAAATGGAACAAATTTCAACGAATTACAAGTTGAATTGAGTAAGTTATGGTCATTGAATCAGAGGTAGGTATGTAAACTGCTGGACCAAAGCGCGAGTCTAACTATTTCCACCATAACTTTCAAAAGACATGGAGTTTTTCATCTCCGTTTCTTCCGTTGTAAACGACACTTCGATATCTTCGAAATGGATCAAATTTCAATGAATTCCGAGTTGAATTGAGTGAGTCATAGTAGGTCTCTAAACTGCTAGACCAAAGCGCGAGTCTAACTTTTCCCACCATAACTCTCAAAATACTTGGCTTTTTTCATCTCTGTTTCTTCCGTTTTAAACTACACTTCGACTCCTTCAAAATGGAAGAAATTTCAATGAATTCTGAGTTCGATTGAGTGAGGTATGGTCATTCAATCGGAGGTAGGTCTGAAAACTGCTAGGCGAAAGCTCGAGTGTAACTATTTCCATCATAACTCTTAAAATAGTTGGAGTTTTTCATCTCCGTTTCTTCCGCTCTCAACTACACTTCGACATCTTCGAAATAGCATGAATTTGAATTAATTCCGAGTTGAATTGAGTGAGTTACGGTCAATCAATCGAAGCTACGTCTGTAAACTGCTAGACCAAAGTGCGAGTCTAATTATTTCCACCATAACTCTCAAAATACTTGGAGTTTTTCATTTCCGTTTCTTCCGTTTTAAACTACATTTCGATTCCTTCAAAATGGAACAAATTTCAATGAATTACGATTTGAATTGAGTGAGTTATGGTCATTCAATCGGAAGTAGGTATGTAAACTGCTAGACCAAAGCACGAGTCTAACTATTTCCACCATAACTTTCAAAATACATTGTGTTTTTATGTTCGTTTCTTCCGTTGTAATCTACCCTTCGATACCTTCGAAATCGAACAAATTTCAATGAATTCCGAGTTGAATTGAGTGAGTTATGGTCATTCAATCGGAGGTAGGTATGTAAACTGCTAGACCAAAGCGCGAGTAATACATTGTGTTTTTCATCTCCGTTTCTTCCGTTGGAAACTAAACTTTGATACCTTCGAAATGGAACAAATTTCAATGAATTTCGAGTTGAATTAAGTGAGTTATGGTCAATCAATCGGAGGTAGGTCTCTAAACTTCTAGAACAAAGCGCGAGTCTAACTATTTCCACAATGACTCTCAAAATACTTGGCTTTTTTCATCACCGATTCTTCCGTTGTAATCTACACTTCGATACCTTCGAAATGGAACAAATTTCAATCAATTCCGAGTTGAATTAAGTGAGTTATGGTCAATCAATCGGATGTAGGTATGTAAACTGCTAGACCAAAGCGCGAGTCTATCTATTTCCACCATAAGTCTGAAAATACTTGGCTTTTTTCATCTTCGTTTCTTCCGTTTTAAACTACACTTTCACTCCTTCAAAATGGAACAAATTTCAATTAATTACTAGTTGAATTGAGTGAGTTATGGTCATTCAATCGGAGTGAGGTATGTAAACTGCTAGACTAAAGCGCGAGTCTAACTATTTCCACCATAGTTTTCAAAATACATGGAGTTTTTCATCTCCGTTTCCTCCGTTGTAATCTACACTTCGATACCATCGAAATGGAACAAATTTTAATGAATTCTAAGTTTAATTTAGTGAGATATTGTCATTCAGTCGGAGGTAGGTCTATAAACTGCTAGACCAAAGCGCGAGTCTAACAATTTCCACCATAACTCTCAAAATACATTGTGTTTTTCATCTCCGTTTCTTCCCTTTTAAACTACACTTTGATACCTTCGAAATGGATCAAATTTCAAGGAATTTCGAGTTTAATTGAATGAGTTATTGTCATTCAATCGGAGGTAGGTCTGTAAACTGCTAGACCAAAGCGCGAGTCTAACTATTTCCACCATAACTCTCAAAATACTTGGAGTTTTTCATCTCCGTTTCTTCCGTTTTAAACTACATTTCGACTCCTTCAAAGGGTAACAAATTTCAGTGAATTACGAGTTGAATTGAGTGAGTTATGGTCATTCAATCGGAGGTAGGTATGTAAACTGCTAGACCAAAGCGCGAGTAATACATTGTGTTTTTCATCTCCGTTTCTTCCGTTGGAAACTAAACTTTGATACCTTCGAAATGGAACAAATTTCAATGAATTCTGAGTTGAATTAAGTGAGTTATGATCAATCAATTGGAGGTAGGTCTCTAAACTTCTAGACCAAAGAGCGAGTCTAACTATTTCCACAATGACTCTCAAAATACTTGGCTTTTTTCATCACCGATTCTTCCGTTGTAATCTACACTTCGATACCTTCGAAATGGAACACATTGCAATCAATTCCGAGTTGAATTAAGTGAGTTATGGTCAATCAATCGGATGTAGGTCTGTAAACTTCTAGACCAAAGCGCGAGTCTATCTATTTCCACCATAAGTCTGAAAATACTTGGCTTTTTTCATCTTCGTTTCTTCCGTTTTAAACTACACTTTCACTCCTTCAAAATGGAACAAATTTGAATTAATTACTAGTTGAATTGAGTGAGTTATGGTTATTCAATCGGAGGTAGGTATCTAAACTGCTGGACCAAAGCGCGAGTCTAACTATTTCCACCATAGTTTTCAAAATACATGGAGTTCTTCATCTCCGTTTCGTCCATTGTAATCTACACTTCGATACCTTCGAAATGGAACATATTTCAATCAATTCCGATTTAAATTAAGTGAGTTATGGTCAATCAATCGGATGTACGTCTGCAAACTGCTAGACCAAAGCGCGAGGCTAACTATTTCCACCATAACTCTCAAAATACTTGGCTTTTTTCATCTCCGTTTCTTCTGTTTTAAACTACACTTTGACTCCTTCGAAATGGATCAAATTTCAATGAATCCCGAGTTGAATTGAGTGAGTTATGGTCATCCAATCGGAGGTAGGTCCGTAAACCGCTAGGCGAAAGCTTGAGTCTAACTATTTCCATCATAACTCTTAAAATACTTAGAGTTTTTCATCTCCGTTTCTTCCGCATTCAACTACACTTCGACATATTTGAAATGGCATGAATTTGAATCAATTCTGAGTTGAATTGAGTGAGTTATGGTCAATCAATCGGAACTACGTCTGTAAACTGCTAGACCAAAGTGCGAGTGTAACTATTTGCACCATAACTCTTAAAATACTTGGCTTTTTTCATCTCCGTTTCTTCCGTTTTAAACTAAACTTCGACTCCTTTGAAATTGAACAAATTTCAATCAATTCCGAGTTGAATTGAGTGAGTTATGGTTATTCAATCGGAGTTAGTTCTGTAAACTGCTAGGCGAAAGCACGAGTCTAACTATTTCCATCGTAACTCTTAAAATACTTGAAGTTTTTCATCTCTGTTTCTTCCGTTTTTAACTACACTTCAACATCTCTGAATTGGGATGAATTTGAAATAATTCCGAGTTGAATTAAGTGAGTTATGGTCAATCAATCGGATGTAGGTCTGTAAACTGTTAGACAAAAGCGCGAGTCTAACTATTTCCACTATAACTCTCAAAATACTTGGTTTTTTCATCTCCGTTTCTTCCGTTGTAATCTACACTTCGATACCTTCGAAATGGAACAAGTTTCAATCAATTCCGAGTTAAATTAAGTGAGTTATGGTCAATCAATCGGATGTAGGTCTGTAAACTGCTAGACCAAAGCGCGAGTCTAATTATTTATACCATAACTCTCAAAATATTTGGCTTTTTTCATCTCCGTTTCTTCCGTTTTAAACTACACTTCGACTCCTTCGAAATGGAACAAATTTCAACAAATTCCAAGTGGAATTCAATGAGTTATGGTGCTTCAATCGAAGGTAGGTCTGTAAACTGCTAGACCAAAGCTCGAGTCTAACTATTTCCATCATAACTCTCAAAATACTTGGAGTTTTTCATCTCCGTTTCTTCCCTTTTAAACAACACTTCGACTCCTACGAAATGGAATAAATTTCAATGAATTCCGAGTTTAATTGAGTGAGTTATTGTCATTCAATCGGAGGTAGGTCTGTAAACTGCTAGACCAAAGCGCGAGTCTAACTATTTCCACTATAACTCTCAAAATACTTGGTTTTTTCATCTCCGTTTCTTCCGTTGTAATCTACACTTCGATACCTTCGAAATGGAACAAGTTTCAATCAATTCCGAGTTAAATTAAGTGAGTTATGGTCAATCAATCGGATGTAGGTCTGTAAACTGCTAGACCAAAGCGCGAGTCTAATTATTTATACCATAACTCTCAAAATATTTGGCTTTTTTCATCTCCGTTTCTTCCGTTTTAAACTACACTTCGACTCCTTCGAAATGGAACAAATTTCAACAAATTCCAAGTGGAATTCAATGAGTTATGGTGCTTCAATCGAAGGTAGGTCTGTAAACTGCTAGACCAAAGCTCGAGTCTAACTATTTCCATCATAACTCTCAAAATACTTGGAGTTTTTCATCTCCGTTTCTTCCCTTTTAAACAACACTTCGACTCCTACGAAATGGAATAAATTTCAATGAATTCCGAGTTTAATTGAGTGAGTTATTGTCATTCAATCGGAGGTAGGTCTGTAAACTGCTAGACCAAAGCGCGAGTCTAACTATTTCCACCATAACTCTCAAAATACTGGAGTTTTTCATCTCCGTTTATTCCGTTTTAACTTACACTTCGACTCCTTCAAAATGGAACAAATTTCAATGAATTTCGAGTTGAATTGAGTGAATTATGGTCATTCAATCGGAGGTAGGTATGTAAACTGCTAGACCAAAGCGCGAGTCTAACTATTTCCACCATAACTTTCAAAATACATTGTGTTTTTCATCTCCGTTTCTTCCCTTTTAAACTACACTTTGATACCTTCGAAATTGATCAAATTTCAAGGAATTCCGAGTTTAATTGAGTGAGTTATTGTCATCCAATCGGAGGTAAGTCTATAAACTGCTAGACCAAAGCGCGAGTCTAACTATTTCCACCATAACTCTCAAAATACTTCGAGTTTTTTATCTCCGTTTCTTCCGTTTTAAAGTACATTTCGACTCCTTCAAAGTGTAACAAATTTCAATGAATTACGAGTTGAATTGAGTGAGTTATGGTCATTCAATCGGAGGTAGGTATGTAAACTGCTAGACCAAAGCACGAGTCTAAATATTTCCACCATAACTTTCAAAATACAATGTGTTTTCATCTTCGTTTCTTCCGTTGTAATCTACACTTCGATACCTTCGAAATGGAACAAATTTCAATGAATTCCGAGTTGAATTGAGTGAGTTATGGTCATTCAATCGGAGGTAGGTATGTAAACTGCTAGACCAAAGCACGAGTCTAACTATTTCCACCATAACTCTCAAAATACTTGGTTTTTTCATCTTCGCTTCTTCCGTTTTAAACTACACTTTGAGTCCTTCAAAATGGAACAAATTTCAATTAATTACTAGTTGAATTGAGTGAGTTATGGTCATTCAATCGGAGGTAGGTATGCAAACTGCTGGACCAAAGCGCCAGTCTAACTATTTCCACCATAGTTTTCAAAATGCATGGAGTTTTTCATCTCCGTTTCCTCCGTTGTAATCTACACTTCGATACCTTCGAAATGAAACAGATTTCAATCAATTCCGAGTTGAATTAAGTGAGTTATGGTCAATCAATCGGATGTAGGTCTGTAAACTGCTAGACCAAAGCGCGAGTCTAAGTATTTCCACCATAACTCTCAAAATACTTAGCTTTTTTCATCTCCGTTTCTTCCGTTTTGAACTACACTTCGACTCCTACGAAATTGATCAAATTTCAATGAATCCCGAGTTGAATTGAGTGAGTTATGGTCATTCAATCGGAGGTAGGTCTGTGAACTGCTAGGCGAAAGCTTGAGTCTAACTATTTCCATCATAACTCCTAAAATACTTGGAGTTTTTCATCTCCGTTTCTTCCGCTTTCAACTACACTTCGACATCTTTGAAATGGCATGAATTTGAATCAATTCCGAGTTGAATTAAGTGAGTTATGGTCAATCAATCGGAGCTACGTCTGTAAACTGCTAGACCAAAGTGCGAGTCTAACTATTTCCGCCATAACTCTTAAATTACTTAGCTTTTTTCATCTCCGTTTCTTCCGTTTTAAACTAAACTTCGACTGCTTTGAAATTTAATAAATTTCAATAAATTCCGAGTTGAATTGAGTGAGATATGGTCATTCAATCGGAGGTAGGTATGTAAACTGCTAGACCAAAGTGCGAGTCTACCTATTTCCACCATAACTCTCAAAATACTTCGAATTTTTCATCTCCGTTTCGTCCGTTTTAAACTACATTTCGACTCCTTCAAAGTGTAACAAATTTCAATGAATTACGAGTTGAATTGAGTGAGTTATGGTCATTCAATCGGAGGTAGGTATGTAAACTGCTAGACCAAAGCACGAGTCTAAATATTTCCACCATAACTTTCAAAATACAATGTGTTTTCATCTTCGTTTCTTCCGTTGTAATCTACACTTCGATACCTTCGAAATGGAACAAATTTCAATGAATTCCGAGTTGAATTGAGTGAGTCATAGTAGGTCTCTAAACTGCTAGACCAAAGCGCGAGTCTAACTTTTTCCATCATAACTCTCAAAATACCTTGAGTTTTTCATCTCCGTTTCTTCCGTTTTAAACTACACTTTGACTCCTTCGAAATGGAACAAATTTCAACGAATTACAAGTTGAATTGAGTAAGTTATGGTCATTGAATCAGAGGTAGGTATGTAAACTGCTGGACCAAAGCGCGAGTTTAACTATTTCCACCATAACTTTCAAAAGACATGGAGTTTTTCATCTCCGTTTCTTCCGTTGTAAACGACACTTCGATACCTTCGAAATGGATCAAATATCAATGAATTCCGAGTTGAATTGAGTGAGTCATAGTAGGTCTCCAAACTGCTAGACCAAAGCGCGAGTCTAACTTTTCCCACCATAACTCTCAAAATACTTGGTTTTTTTCGTCTCTGTTTGTTCCGTTTAAACTACACTTCGACTCCTTCAAAATGGAAGAAATTTCAATGAATTCTGAGTTCGAATGAGTGAGGTATGGTCATTCAATCGGAGGTAGGTCTGAAAACTGCTAGGCGAAAGTTCGAGTGTAACTATTTCCATCATAACTCTTAAAATAGTTGGAGTTTTTCATCTCCGTTTCTTCCGCTCTCAACTACACTTCGACATCTTCGAAATAGCATGAATTTGAATTAATTCCGAGTTGAATTGAGTGAGTTACGGTCAATCAATCGGAGCTACGTCTGTAAACTGCTAGACCAAAGTGCGAGTCTAATTATTTCAACCATAACTCTCAAAATACTTGGAGTTTTTCATTTCCGTTTCTTCCGTTTTAAACTACATTTCGACTCCTTCAAAATGGAACAAATTTCAATGAATTACGATTTGAATTTAGTGAGTTATGGTCATTCAATCGGAAGTAGGTATGTAAACTGCTAGACCAAAGCACGAGTCTAACTATTTCCACCATAACTTTCAAAATACATTGTGTTTTTATCTCCGTTTCTGCCGTTGTAATCTACACTTCGATACCTTCGAAATGGAACAAATTTCAATGAATTCCGAGTTGAATTGAGTGAGTTATGGTCATTCAATCGGAGGTAGGTATGTAAACTGCTAGACCAAAGCGCGAGTCTAACTATTTCCACCATAACTCTCAAAATACATTGTGTTTTTCATCTCCGTTTCTTCCCTTTTAAACTACACTTTGATACCTTCGAAATGGATCAAATTTCAAGGAATTTCGAATTTAATTGAATGAGTTATTGTCATTCAATCGGAGGTAGGTCTGTAAACTGCTAGACCAAAGCGCGAGTCTAACTATTTCCACCATAACTCTCAAAATACTTGGAGTTTTTCATCTCCGTTTCTTCCGTTTTAAACTACATTTCGACTCCTTCAAAGGGTAACAAATTTCAGTGAATTACGAGTTGAATTGAGTGAGTTATGGTCATTCAATCGGAGGTAGGTATGTAAACTGCTAGACCAAAGCGCGAGTAATACATTGTGTTTTTCATCTCCGTTTCTTCCGTTGGAAACTAAACTTTGATACCTTCGAAATAGAACAAATTTCAATGAATTCCGAGTTGAATTAAGTGAGTTATGGTCAATCAATGGGAGGTAGGTCTCTAAACTTCTAGACCAAAGCGCGAGTCTAACTATTTCCACAATGACTCTCAAAATACTTGGCTTTTTTCATCACCGATTCTTCCGTTGTAATCTACACTTCGATACCTTCGAAATGGAACAAATTGCAATCAATTCCGAGTTGAATTAAGTGAGTTATGGTCAATCAATCGGATGTAGGTCTGTAAACTGCTAGACCAAAGCGCGAGTCTATCTATTTCCACCATAAGTCTGAAAATACTTGTCTTTTTTCATCTTCGTTTCTTCCGTTTTAAACTACACTTTCACTCCTTCAAAATGGAACAAATTTGAATTAATTACTAGTTGAATTGAGTAAGTTATGGTTATTCAATCGGAGGTAGGTATCTAAACTGCTGGACCAAAGCGCGAGTCTAACTATTTCCACCATAGTTTTCAAAATACATGGAGTTCTTCATCTCCGTTTCGTCCATTGTAATCTACACTTCGATACCTTCGAAATGGAACTTATTTCAATCAATTCCGAGTTAAATTAAGTGAGTTATGGTCAATCAATCGGATGTACGTCTGCAAACTGCTAGACCAAAGCGCGAGGCTAACTATTTCCACCATAACTCTCAAAATACTTGGCATTTTTCATCTCCGTTTCTTTCGTTTTAAACTACACTTTGACTCCTTCGAAATGGATCAAATTTCAATGAATCCCGAGTTGAATTGAGTGAGTTATGGTCATCCAATCGGCGGTAGGTCCGTAAACCGCTAGGCGAAAGCTTGAGTCTAACTATTTCCATCATAACTCTTAAAATACTTAGAGTTTTTCATCTCCGTTTCTTCCGCTTTCAACGACACTTCGACATATTTGAAATGGCATGTATTTGAATCAATTCTGAGTTGAATTGAGTGAGTTATGGTCAATCAATCGGAACTACGTCTGTAAACTGCTAGACCAAAGTGCGAGTCTAACTATTTGCACCATAACTCTTAAAATACTTGGCTTTTTTCATCTCCGTTTCTTCCGTTTTAAACTAAACTTCGACTCCTTTGAAATTGAACAAATTTCAATCAATTCCGAGTTGAATTGAGTGAGTTATGGTTATTCAATCGGAGTTAGTTCTGTAAACTGCTAGGCGAAAGCACGAGTCTAACTATTTCCATCGTAACTCTTAAAATACTTGAAGTTTTTCATCTCTGTTTCTTCCGTTTTTAACTACACTTCAACATCTCTGAATTGGGATGAATTTGAAATAATTCCGAGTTGAATTAAGTGAGTTATGGTCAATCAATCGGATGTAGGTCTGTAAACTGCTAGACCAAAGCGCGAGTCTAACTATTTCCACTATAACTCTCAAAATACTTGGTTTTTTCATCTCCGTTTCTTCCGTTGTAATCTACACTTCGATACCTTCGAAATGGAACAAGTTTCAATCAATTCCGAGTTAAATTAAGTGAGTTATGGTCAATCAATCGGATGTAGGTCTGTAAACTGCTAGACCAAAGTGCGAGTCTAATTATTTATACCATAACTCTCAAAATACTTGGCTTTTTTCATCTCCGTTTCTTCCGTTTTAAACTACACTTCGACTCCTTCGAAATTGAACAAATTTCAACAAATTCCAAGTGGAATTCAATGAGTTATGGTGCTTCAATCGAAGGTAGGTCTGTAAACTGCTAGACCAAAGCTCGAGTATAACTATTTCCATCATAACTCTCAAAATACTTGGAGTTTTTCATCTCCGTTTCTTCCCTTTTAAACAACACTTCGACTCCTACGAAATGGAATAAATTTCAATGAATTCCGAGTTTAATTGAGTGAGTTATTGTCATTCAATCGAAGGTAGGTCTGTAAACTGCTAGACCAAAGCGCGAGTCTAACTATTTCCACCATAACTCTCAAAATACTGGAGTTTTTCATCTCCGTTTATTCCGTTTTAACTTACACTTCGACTCCTTCAAAATGGAACAAATTTCAATGAATTTCGAGTTGAATTGAGTGAATTATGGTCATTCAATCGGAGGTAGGTATGTAAACTGCTAGACCAAAGCGCGAGTCTAACTATTTCCACCATAACTTTCAAAATACATTGTGTTTTTCATCTCCGTTTCTTCCCTTTTAAACTACACTTTGATACCTTCGAAATGGATTAAATTTCAAGGAATTCCGAGTTTAATTGAGTGAGTTATTGTCATCCAATCGGAGGTAAGTCTATAAACTGCTAGACCAAAGCGCGAGTCTAACTATTTCCACCATAACTCTCAAAATACTTCGAGTTTTTCATCTCCGTTTCTTCCATTTTAAACTACATTTCGACTCCTTCAAAGTGTAACAAATTTCAATGAATTACGAGTTGAATTGAGTGAGTTATGGTCATTCAATCGGAGGTAGGTATGTAAACTGCTAGACCAAAGCACGAGTCTAAATATTTCCACCATAACTTTCAAAATACAATGTGTTTTCATCTTCGTTTCTTCCGTTGTAATCTACACTTCGATACCTTCGAAATGGAACAAATTTCAATGAATTCTGAGTTGAATTGAGTGAGTTATGGTCATTCAATCGGAGGTAGGTATGTAAACTGCTAGACCAAAGCACGAGTCTAACTATTTCCACCATAACTCTCAAAATACTTGGTTTTTTCATCTTCGCTTCTTCCGTTTTAAACTACACTTTGAGTCCTTCAAAATGGAACAAATTTCAATTAATTACTAGTTGAATTGAGTGAGTTATGGTCATTCAATCGGAGGTAGGTATGCAAACTGCTGGACCAAAGCGCGAGTCTAACTATTTCCACCATAGTTTTCAAAATGCATGGAGTTTTTCATCTCCATTTCCTCCGTTGTAATCTACACTTCGATACCTTCGAAATGGAACAGATTTCAATCAATTCCGAGTTGAGTTAAGTGAGTTATGGTCAATCAATCGGATGTAGGTCTGTAAACTGCTAGACCAAAGCGCGAGTCTAAGTATTTCCACCATAACTCTCAAAATACTTAGCTTTTTTCATCTCCGTTTCTTCCGTTTTGAACTACACTTCGACTCCTTCGAAATTGATCAAATTTCAATGAATCCCGAGTTGAATTGAGTGAGTTATGGTCATTCAATCGGAGGTAGGTCTGTAAACTGCTAGGCGAAAGCTCGAGTCTAACTATTTCCATCATAACTTCTAAAATACTTGGAGTTTTTCATCTCCGTTTCTTCCGCTTTCAACTACACTTCGACATCTTTGAAATGGCATGAATTTGAATCAATTCCGAGTTGAATTGAGTGAGTTATGGTCAATCAATCGGAGCTACGTCTGTAAACTGCTAGACCAAAGTGCGAGTCTAACTATTTCCGCCATAACTCTTAAATTACTTGGCTTTTTTCATCTCCGTTTCTTCCGTTTTAAACTAAACTTCGACTCCTTTGAAATTGAACAAATTTCAATAAATTCCGAGTTGAATTGAGTGAGATATGGTCATTCAATCGGAGGTAGGTATGTAAACTGCTAGACCAAAGCGCGAGTCTACCTATTTCCACCATAACTCTCAAAATACTTCGAGTTTTTCATCTCCGTTTCTTCCGTTTTAAACTACATTTCGACTCCTTCAAAGTGTAACAAATTTCAATGAATTACGAGTTGAATTGAGTGAGTTATGGGCATTCAATCGGAGGTAGGTATGTAAACTGCTAGACCAAAGCACGAGTCTAAATATTTCCACCATAACTTTCAAAATACAATGTGTTTTCATCTTCGTTTCTTCCGTTGTAATCTACACTTCGATACCTTCGAAATGGAACAAATTTCAATGAATTCCGAGTTGAATTGAGTGAGTTATGGTCATTCAATCGGAGGTAGGTTTGTAAACTGCTAGACCAAAGCACGAGTCTAACTATTTCCACCATAACTCTCAAAATACTTGGTTTTTTCATCTTCGCTTCTTCCGTTTTAAACTACACTTTGAGTCCTTCAAAATGGAACAAATTTCAATTAATTACTAGTTGAATTGAGTGAGTTATGGTCATTCAATCGGAGGTAGGTATGCAAACTGCTGGACCAAAGCGCGAGTCTAACTATTTCCACCATAGTTTTCAAAATGCATAGAGTTTTTCATCTCCGTTTCCTCCGTTGTAATCTACACTTCGATACCTTCGAAATGGAACAGATTTCAATCAATTCCGAGTTGAATTAAGTGAGTTATGGTCAATCAATCGGATGTAGGTCTGTAAACTGCTAGACCAAAGCGCGAGTCTAAGTATTTCCACCATAACTCTCAAAATACTTGGCTTTTTTCATCTCCGTTTCTTCCGTTTTGAACTACACTTCGACTCCTTCGAAATTGATCAAATTTAAATGAATCCCGAGTTGAATTGAGTGAGTTATGGTCATTCAATCGGAGGTAGGTCTGTAAACTGCTAGGCGAAAGCTCGAGTCTAACTATTTCCATCATAACTCTTAAAATACTTGGAGTTTTTCATCTCCGTTTCTTCCGCTTTCAACTACACTTCCACATCTTTGAAATGGCATGAATTTGAATCAATTCCGAGTTGAATTGAGTGAGTTATGGTAAATCAATCGGAGCTACGTCTGTAAACTGCTAGACCAAAGTGCGAGTCTAACTATTTCCGCCATAAGTCTTAAATTACTTGGCTTTTTTCATCTCCGTTTCTTCCGTTTTAAACTAAACTTCGACTCCTTTGAAATTGAACAAATTTCAATAAATTCCGAGTTGAATTGAGTGAGATATGGTCATTCAATCGGAGGTAGGTATGTAAACTGCTAGACCAAAGCGCGAGTCTACCTATTTCCACCATAACTCTCAAAATACTTCGAGTTTTTCATCTCCGTTTCTTCCGTTTTAAACTACATTTCGACTCCTTCAAAGTGTAACAAATTTCAATGAATTACGAGTTGAATTGAGTGAGTTATGGGCATTCAATCGGAGGTAGGTATGTAAACTGCTAGACCAAAGCACGAGTCTAAATATTTCCACCATAACTTTCAAAATACAATGTGTTTTCATCTTCGTTTCTTCCGTTGTAATCTACACTTCGATACTTTCGAAATGGAACAAATTTCAATGAATTCCGAGTTGAATTGAGTGAGTTATGGTCATTCAATCGGAGGTAGGTTTGTAAACTGCTAGACCAAAGCACGAGTCTAACTATTTCCACCATAACTCTCAAAATACTTGGTTTTTTCATCTTCGCTTCTTCCGTTTTAAACTACACTTTGAGTCCTTCAAAATGGAACAAATTTCAATTAATTACTAGTTGAATTGAGTGAGTTATGGTCATTCAATCGGAGGTAGGTATGCAAACTGCTGGACCAAAGCGCGAGTCTAACTATTTCCACCATAGTTTTCAAAATGCATAGAGTTTTTCATCTCCGTTTCCTCCGTTGTAATCTACACTTCGATACCTTCGAAATGGAACAGATTTCAATCAATTCCGAGTTGAATTAAGTGAGTTATGGTCAATCAATCGGATGTAGGTCTGTAAACTGCTAGACCAAAGCGCGAGTCTAAGTATTTCCACCATAACTCTCAAAATACTTGGCTTTTTTCATCTCCGTTTCTTCCGTTTTGAACTACACTTCGACTCCTTCGAAATTGATCAAATTTAAATGAATCCCGAGTTGAATTGAGTGAGTTATGGTCATTCAATCGGAGGTAGGTCTGTAAACTGCTAGGCGAAAGCTCGAGTCTAACTATTTCCATCATAACTCTTAAAATACTTGGAGTTTTTCATCTCCGTTTCTTCTGCTTTCAACTACACTTCCACATCTTTGAAATGGCATGAATTTGAATCAATTCCGAGTTGAATTGAGTGAGTTATGGTAAATCAATCGGAGCTACGTCTGTAAACTGCTAGACCAAAGTGCGAGTCTAACTATTTCCGCCATAACTCTTAAATTACTTGGCTTTTTTCATCTCCGTTTCTTCCGTTTTAAACTAAACTTCGACTCCTTTGAAATTGAACAAATTTCAATAAATTCCGAGTTGAATTGAGTGAGATATGGTCATTCAATCGGAGGTAGTTCTGTAAACTGCTAGGCGAAAGCACGAGTCTAACTATTTCCATCATAACTCTTAAAATACTTGAAGTTTTTCATCACTGTTTCTTCCGTTTTTAACTACACTTCGACATCTCTGAATTGGGATGAATTTGAATTAATTCTGAGTTGAATTGAGTGAGTTATGGTCAATCAATCGGAGGTAGGTCTGTAAACTGCTAGACCAAAGCGCGAGTCTATATATTTCCATCATAACTCTCAAAATACTTGGAGTTTTTCAGCTCCGTTTTTTCCGTTTTAAACCACAATTTGACTCCTTCAAAATCGAACAAATTTCAATGAATTAGTAGTTGAATTGAGAGAGTTATGGTCATTCAATCGGAGGTAGGTATGTAAACTCCTGGACCAAAGCACGAGTCTAACTATTTCCACCATAATTTTCAAAATACATGGAGTTTTTCATCTCCGTTTCTTCCGTTGTAATCTACACTTCGATACCTTCGAAATGGAACAAGTTTCAATCAATTCCGAGTTGAATTAAGTGAGTTATGGTCAATCAATCGGATGTATGTCTGTAAACTGCTAGACCAAAGCGCGAGTCTAATTATTTCCACCACAACTCTCAAAATACTTGGCTTTTTTCATCTCCGTTTCTTCCGTTTGAAACTACACTTCGACTCCTTCGAAATGGAACAAATTTCAACAAATTCCAAGTGGAATTGAATGAGTTACAGTGCTTCAATCGGAGGTAGGTCTGTAAACCGCTAGACCAAAGCTCGAGTCTAACTATTTCCATCATAACTCTCAAAATACTTAGAGTTTTTCATCACCGTTTCTTTCCTTTTAAACTACACTTCGACTCCTACGAAATGGAATAAATTTCAATTAATTCCAAGTTTAATTGAGTGAGTTATTGTCATTCAATCGGAGGTAGGTATGTAAACTGCTGGACCAAAGCGCGAGTCTAACTATTTGCACCATAATTTTCAAAATACATGGAGTTTTTCATCTCCGTTTCTTCCGTTGTAATCTACACTTTGATACCTTCGAAATGGAACAAGTTTCAATCAATTCCGAGTTGAATTAAGTGAGTTATGGTCAATCGATCGGATGTAGGTCTGTAAACTGCTAGACCAAAGCGCGAGTCTAATTATTTCCACCATAACTCTCAAAATACTTGGCTTTTTTCATCTCCGTTTCTTCCGTTTTAAACTACACTTCGACTCCTTCGAAATGGAACAAATTTCAACAAATTCCAAGTGGAATTGAATGAGTTATGGTGCTTCAATCGGAGGTAGGTCTGTAAACTGCTAGACCAAAGCTCGAGTCTAACTATTTCCATCATAACTCTCAAAATACTTGGAGTTTTTCATCTCCGTTTCTTCCCTATTAAACTACACTTGGACTCCTACGAAATGGAATAAATTTCAATGAATTCCGAGTTTAATTGAGTGAGTTATTGTCATTCAATCGGAGGTAGGTCTGTAAACTGCTAGACCAAAGCGCAAGTCTAACTATTTCCACCATAACTCTCAAAATACTTGGAGTTTTTCATCTCCGTTTCTTCCGTTTTAAACTACACTTAGACTCCTTCAAAATGGAACAAATTTCATTTAATTACGAGTTGAATTGAGTGAGTTATGGTCATTCAATCGGCGGTAGGTATGTAAACTGCGAGACCAAAGCGCGAGTCTAACTATTTCCACCATCACTTTCAAAATACATTGTGTTTTTCACCTCCGTTTCTTCCCTTTTAAACTACGCTTTGATACCTTCGAAATGGATCAAAAAATTTCAAGGAATTCCAAGTTTAATTGAGTGAGTTATTGTCATTCAATCGGAGGTAGGTCTGTAAACTACTAGACCAAAGCGCGAGTCTAACTATTTTCACCATAACTCTCAAAATACTTGGAGTTTTTCATCTCTGTTTGTTTCGTTTTAAACTACATTTCGACTCCTTCAAAGTGGAACAAATTTTAATGAATTACGAGTTGAATTGAGTGAGTTATGGTCATTCAATCGGAGGTAGGTATGTAAACTGCTAGACCAAAGCACGAGTCTAACTATTTCCACCATAACTTTCACAATACATTGTGTTTTTCATCTCCGTTTTCTCCGTTGGAAACTAAACTTTGATAGGTTCGAAATGGAACAAATTTCAATGAATTCCGAGCTGAATTAAGTGAGTTATGGTCAATCAATCGGAGGTAGGTCTCTAAACTTCTAGACCAAAGCGCGAGTCAAACTATTTCCACAATGACTCTCAAAATACTTAGCTTTTTTCATCTCCGATTCTTCCGTTGTAATCTACACTTCGATACCTTCGGAATGGAACTAATTTCAATCAATTCCGAGTTGAATTAAGTGAGTTATGGTCAATCAATCGGAGGTAGGTCTGTAAACTGCTAGACCAAAGCTCGAGTCTAACTATTTCCATCATAACTCTCAAAATACTTGGAGTTTTTCATCTCCGTTTCTTCCCTTTTAAACAACACTTCGACTCCTACGAAATGGAATAAATTTCAATGAATTCCGAGTTTAATTGAGTGAGTTATTGTCATTCAATCGGAGGTAGGTCTGTAAACTGCTAGACCAAAGCGCGAGTCTAACTATTTCCACCATAACTCTCAAAATACTGGAGTTTTTTATCTGCGTTTATTCCGTTTTAACTTACGCTTCGACTCCTTCAAAATGGAACAAATTTCAATGAATTTCGAGTTGAATTGAGTGAATTATGGTCATTTAATCGGAGGTAGGTATGTAAACTGCTAGACCAAAGCGCGAGTCTAACTATTTCCACCATAACTTTCAAAATAAATTGTGTTTTTCATCTCCGTTTCTTCCTTTTTAAACTACACTTTGATACCTTCGAAATGGATCAAATTTCAAGGAATTCCGAGTTTAATTGAGTGAGTTATTGTCATCCAATCGGAGGTAAGTCTATAAACTGCTAGACCAAAGCGCGAGTCTAACTATTTCCACCATAACTCTCAAAATACTTCGAGTTTTTCATCTCCGTTTCTTCCGTTTTAAACTACATTTCGACACCTTTAAAGTGTAACAAATTTCAATGAATTACGAGTTGAATTTAGTGAGTTATGGTCATTCAATCGGAGGTAGGTATGTAAACTGCTAGACCAAAGCACGAGTCTAAATATTTCCACCATAACTTTCAAAATACAATGTGTTTTCATCTTCGTTTCTTCCGTTGTAATCTACACTTCGATACCTTCGAAATGGAACAAATTTCAATGAATTCCGAGTTGAATTGAGTGAGTTATGGTCATTCAATCGGAGGTAGGTATGTAAACTGCTAGACCAAAGCACGAGTCTAACTATTTCCACCATAACTCTCAAAATACTTGGTTTTTTCATCTTCGCTTCTTTCGTTTTAAACTACACTTTGAGTCCTTCAAAATGGAACAAATTTCAATTAATTACTAGTTGAATTGAGTGAGTTATGGTCATTCAATCGGAGGTAGGTATGCAAACTGCTGGACCAAAGCGCGAGTCTAACTATTTCCACCATAGTTTTCAAAATGCATGGAGTTTTTCATCTCCGTTTCCTCCGTTGTAATCTACACTTCGATACCTTCGAAATGGAACAGATTTCAATCAATTCCGAGTTGAATTAAGTGAGTTATGGTCAATCAATCGGATGTAGGTCTGTAAACTGCTAGACCAAAGCGCGAGTCTAAGTATTTCCACCATAACTCTCAAAATACTTAGCTTTTTTCATCTCCGTTTCTTCCGTTTTGAACTACACTTCGACTCCTACGAAATTGATCAAATTTCAATGAATCCCGAGTTGAATTGAGTGAGTTATGGTCATTCAATCGGAGGTAGGTATGTGAACTGCTAGGCGAAAGCTCGAGTCTAACTATTTCCACCATAACTTTCAAAATACATTGTGTTTTTCATCTCCGTTTCTTCCCTTTTAAACTACACTTTGATACCTTTGAAATGGATTAAATTTCAAGGAATTCCGAGTTTAATTGAGTGAGTTATTGTCATCCAATCGGAGGTAAGTCTATAAACTGCTAGACCAAAGCGCGAGTCTAACTATTTCCACCATAACTCTCAAAATACTTCGAGTTTTTCATCTCCGTTTCTTCCGTTTTAAACTACATTTCGACTCCTTCAAAGTGTAACAAATTTCAATGAATTACGAGTTGAATTGAGTGAGTTATGGTCATTCAATCGGAGGTAGGTATGTAAACTGCTAGACCAAAGCACGAGTCTAAATATTTACACCATAACTTTCAAAATACAATGTGTTTTCATCTTCGTTTCTTCCGTTGTAATCTACACTTCGATACCTTCGAAATGGAACAAATTTCAATGAATTCCGAGTTGAATTGAGTGAGTTATGGTCATTCAATCGGAGGTAGGTATGTAAACTGCTAGACCAAAGCACGAGTCTAACTATTTCCACCATAACTCTCAAAATACTTGGTTTTTTCATCTTCGCTTCTTCCGTTTTAAACTACACTTTGAGTCCTTCAAAATGGAACAAATTTCAATTAATTACTAGTTGAATTGAGTGAGTTATGGTCATTCAATCGGAGGTAGGTATGCAAACTGCTGGACCAAAGCGCGAGTCTAACTATTTCCACCATAGTTTTCAAAATGCATGGAGTTTTTCATCTCCGTTTCCTCCGTTGTAATCTACACTTCGATACCTTCGAAATGGAACAGATTTCAATCAATTCCGAGTTGAATTAAGTGAGTTATGGTCAATCAATCGGATGTAGGTCTGTAAACTGCTAGACCAAAGCGCGAGTCTAAGTATTTCCACCATAACTCTCAAAATACTTGGCTTTTTTCATCTCCGTTTCTTCCGTTTTGAACTACACTTCGACTCCTTCGAAATTGATCAAATTTCAATGAATCCCGAGTTGAATTGAGTGAGTTATGGTCATTCAATCGGAGGTAGGTCTGTAAACTGCTAGGCGAAAGCTCGAGTCTAACTATTTCCATCATAACTCCTAAAATACTTGGAGTTTTTCATCTCCGTTTCTTCCGCTTTCAACTACACTTCGACATCTTTGAAATGGCATGAATTTGAATCAATTCCGAGTTGAATTGAGTGAGTTATGGTCAATCAATCGGAGCTACGTCTGTAAACTGCTAGACCAAAGTGCGAGCCTAACTATTTCCGCCATAACTCTTAAATTACTTGGCTTTTTTCATCTCCGTTTCTTCCGTTTTAAACTAAACTTCGACTCCTTTGAAATTGAACAAATTTCAATAAATTCCGAGTTGAATTGAGTGAGATATGGTCATTCAATCGGAGGTAGGTATGTAAACTGCTAGACCAAAGCGCGAGTCTACCTATTTCCACCATAACTCTCAAAATACTTCGAGTTTTTCATCTCCGTTTCTTCCGTTTTAAACTACATTTCGACTCCTTCAAAGTGTAACAAATTTCAATGAATTACGAGTTGAATTGAGTGAGTTATGGGCATTCAATCGGAGGTAGGTATGTAAACTGCTAGACCAAAGCACGAGTCTAAATATTTCCACCATAACTTTCAAAATACAATGTGTTTTCATCTTCGTTTCTTCCGTTGTAATCTACACTTCGATACCTTCGAAATGGAACAAATTTCAATGAATTCCGAGTTGAATTGAGTGAGTTATGGTCATTCAATCGGAGGTAGGTTTGTAAACTGCTAGACCAAAGCACGAGTCTAACTATTTCCACCATAACTCTCAAAATACTTGGTTTTTTCATCTTCGCTTCTTCCGTTTTAAACTACACTTTGAGTCCTTCAAAATGGAACAAATTTCAATTAATTACTAGTTGAATTGAGTGAGTTATGGTCATTCAATCGGAGGTAGGTATGCAAACTGCTGGACCAAAGCGCGAGTCTAACTATTTCCACCATAGTTTTCAAAATGCATAGAGTTTTTCATCTCCGTTTCCTCCGTTGTAATCTACACTTCGATACCTTCGAAATGGAACAGATTTCAATCAATTCCGAGTTGAATTAAGTGAGTTATGGTCAATCAATCGGATGTAGGTCTGTAAACTGCTAGACCAAAGCGCGAGTCTAAGTATTTCCACCATAACTCTCAAAATACTTGGCTTTTTTCATCTCCGTTTCTTCCGTTTTGAACTACACTTCGACTCCTTCGAAATTGATCAAATTTAAATGAATCCCGAGTTGAATTGAGTGAGTTATGGTCATTCAATCGGAGGTAGGTCTGTAAACTGCTAGGCGAAAGCTTGAGTCTAACTATTTCCATCATAACTCTTAAAATACTTGGAGTTTTTCATCTCCGTTTCCTCCGTTGTAATCTACACTTCGATACCTTCGAAATGGAACAGATTTCAATCAATTCCGAGTTGAATTAAGTGAGTTATGGTCAATCAATCGGATGTAGGTCTGTAAACTGCTAGACCAAAGCGCGAGTCTAAGTATTTCCACCATAACTCTCAAAATACTTGGCTTTTTTCATCTCCGTTTCTTCCGTTTTGAACTACACTTCGACTCCTTCGAAATTGATCAAATTTAAATGAATCCCGAGTTGAATTGAGTGAGTTATGGTCATTCAATCGGAGGTAGGTCTGTAAACTGCTAGGCGAAAGCTTGAGTCTAACTATTTCCATCATAACTCTTAAAATACTTGGAGTTTTTCATCTCCGTTTCTTCCGCTTTCAACTACACTTCCACATCTTTGAAATGGCATGAATTTGTATCAATTCCGAGTTGAATTGAGTGAGATATGGTCAATCAATCGGAGCTACGTCTGTAAACTGCTAGACCAAAGTGCGAGTCTAACTATTTCCGCCATAACTCTTAAATTACTTGGCTTTTTTCATCTCCGTTTCTTCCGTTTTAAACTAAACTTCGACTCCTTTGAAATTGAACAAATTTCAATAAATTCCGAGTTGAATTGAGTGAGATATGGTCATTCAATCGGAGGTAGTTCTGTAAACTGCTAGGCGAAAGCACGAGTCTAACTATTTCCATCATAACTCTTAAAATACTTGAAGTTTTTCATCACTGTTTCTTCCGTTTTTAACTACACTTCGACATCTCTGAATTGGGATGAATTTGAATTAATTCTGAGTTGAATTGAGTGAGTTATGGTCAATCAATCGGAGGTAGGTCTGTAAACTGCTAGACCAAAGCGCGAGTCTATATATTTCCATCATAACTCTCAAAATACTTGGAGTTTTTCAGCTCCATTTTTTCCGTTTTAAACCACAATTTGACTCCTTCAAAATCGAACAAATTTCAATGAATTAGTAGTTGAATTGAGTGAGTTATGCTCATTCAATCGGAGGTAGGTATGTAAACTCCTGGACCAAAGCACGAGTCTAACTATTTCCACCATAATTTTCAAAATACATGGAGTTTTTCATCTCCGTTTCTTCCGTTGTAATCTACACTTCTATACCTTCGAAATGGAACAAGTTTCAATCAATTCCGAGTTGAATTAAGTGAGTTATGGTCAATCAATCGGATGTATGTCTGTAAACTGCTAGACCAAAGCGCGAGTCTAATTATTTCCACCACAACTCTCAAAATACTTGGCTTTTTTCATCTCCGTTTCTTCCGTTTGAAACTACACTTCGACTCCTTCGAAATGGAACAAATTTCAACAAATTCCAAGTGGAATTGAATGAGTTACGGTGCTTCAATCGGAGGTAGGTCTGTAAACCGCTAGACCAAAGCTCGAGTCTAACTATTTCCATCATAACTCTCAAAATACTTAGAGTTTTTCATCACCGTTTCTTTCCTTTTAAACTACACTTCGACTCCTACGAAATGGAATAAATTTCAATTAATTCCAAGTTTAATTGAGTGAGTTATTGTCATTCAATCGGAGGTAGGTATGTAAACTGCTGGACCAAAGCGCGAGTCTAACTATTTGCACCATAATTTTCAAAATACATGGAGTTTTTCATCTCCGTTTCTTCCGTTGTAATCTACACTTTGATACCTTCGAAATGGAACAAGTTTCAATCAATTCCGAGTTGAATTAAGTGAGTTATGGTCAATCAATCGGATGTAGGTCTGTAAACTGCTAGACCAAAGCGCGAGTCTAACTATTTCCATCATAACTCTCAAAATACTTGGAGTTTTTCATCTCCGTTTCTTCCCTTTTAAACTACACTTCGACTCCTACGAAATGGAATAAATTTCAATGAATTCCGAGTTTAATTGAGTGAGTTATTGTCATTCAATCGGAGGTAGGTCTGTAAACTGCTAGACCAAAGCGCAAGTCTAACTATTTCCACCATAACTCTCAAAATACTTGGAGTTTTCCATCACCGTTTCTTCCGTTTTAAACTACACTTAGACTCCTTCAAAATGGAACAAATTTCATTTAATTACGAGTTGAATTGAGTGAGTTATGGTCATTCAATCGGAGGTAGGTATGTAAACTGCTAGACCAAAGCGCGAGTCTAACTATTTCCACCATCACTTTCAAAATACATTGTGTTTTTCACCTCCGTTTCTTCCCTTTTAAACTACGCTTTGATACCTTCGAAATGGATCAAATTTCAAGGAATTCCAAGTTTAATTGAGTGAGTTATTGTCATTCAATCGGAGGTAGGTCTGTAAACTACTAGACCAAAGCGCGAGTCTAACTATTTTCACCATAACTCTGAAAATACTTGGAGTTTTTCATCTCTGTTTGTTTCGTTTTAAACTACATTTCGACTCCTTCAAAATGGAACAAATTTCAATGAATTACGATTTGAATTGAGTGAGTTATGGTCATTCAATCGGAGGTAGGTATGTAAACTGCTAGACCAAAGCACGAGTCTAACTATTTCCACCATAAGTTTCAAAATACCTTGTGTTTTTCATCTTCGTTTCTTCCGTTGTAATCTACACTTCGATACCTTCGAAATGGAACAAATTTCAATGAATTCCGAGTTGAATTGAGTGAGTTATGGTCATTCAATCGGAGGTAGGAATGTAAACTGCTAGACCATAGCGCGAGTCTAACTATTTCCACCATAACTTTCACAATACATTGTGTTTTTCATCTCCGTTTTCTCCGTTGGAAACTAAACTTTGATAGGTTCGAAATGGAACAAATTTCAATGAATTCCGAGTTGAATTAAGTGAGTTATGGTCAATCAATCGGAGGTAGGTCTCTAAACTTCTAGACCAAAGCGCGAGTCAAACTATTTCCACAATGACTCTCAAAATACTTAGCTTTTTTCATCTCCGATTCTTCCGTTGTAATCTACACTTCGATACCTTCGGAATGGAACTAATTTCAATCAATTCCGAGTTGAATTAAGTGAGTTTTGGTCAATCAATCGGAGGTAGGTCTGTAAACTGCTAGACCAAAGCTCGAGTCTAACTATTTCCATCATAACTCTCAAAATACTTGGAGTTTTTCATCTCCGTTTCTTCCCTTTTAAACAACACTTCGACTCCTACGTAATGGAATAAATTTCAATGAATTTCGAGTTTAATTGAGTGAGTTATTGTCATTCAATCGGAGGTAGGTCTGTAAACTGCTAGACCAAAGCGCGAGTCTAACTATTTCCACCATAACTCTCAAAATACTGGAGTTTTTCATCTCCGTTTATTCCGTTTTAACTTACACTTCGACTCCTTCAAAATGGAACAAATTTCAATGAATTTCGAGTTGAATTGAGTGAATTATGGTCATTCAATCGGAGGTAGGTATGTAAACTGCTAGACCAAAGCGCGAGTCTAACTATTTCCACCATAACTTTCAAAATACATTGTGTTTTTCATCTCCGTTTCTTCCCTTTTAAACTACACTTTGATACCTTCGAAATGGATCAAATTTCAAGGAATTCCGAGTTTAATTGAGTGAGTTATTGTCATCCAATCGGAGGTAAGTCTATAAACTGCTAGACCAAAGCGCGAGTCTAACTATTTCCACCATAACTCTCAAAATACTTCGAGTTTTTCATCTCCGTTTCTTCCGTTTTAAACTACATTTCGACTCCTTCAAAGTGTAACAAATTTCAATGAATTACGAGTTGAATTGAGTGAGTTATGGTCATTCAATCGGAGGTAGGTATGTAAACTGCTAGCCCAAAGCACGAGTCTAAATATTTCCACCATAACTTTCAAAATACAATGTGTTTTCATCTTCGTTTCTTCCGTTGTAATCTACACTTCGATACCTTCGAAATGGAACAAATTTCAATGAATTCCGAGTTGAATTGAGTGAGTTATGGTCATTCAATCGGAGGTAGGTATGTAAACTGCTAGACCAAAGCACGAGTCTAACTATTTCCACCATAACTCTCAAAATACTTGGTTCTTTCATCTTCGCTTCTTCCGTTTTAAACTACACTTTGAGTCCTTCAAAATGGAACAAATTTCAATTAATTACTAGTTGAATTGAGTGAGTTATGGTCATTCAATCGGAGGTAGGTATGCAAACTGCTGGACCAAAGCGCGAGTCTAACTATTTCCACCATAGTTTTCAAAATGCATGGAGTTTTTCATCTCCGTTTCCTCCGTTGTAATCTACACTTCGATACCTTCGAAATGGAACAGATTTCAATCAATTCCGAGTTGAATTAAGTGAGTTATGGTCAATCAATCGGATGTAGGTCTGTAAACTGCTAGACCAAAGCGCGAGTCTAAGTATTTCCACCATAACTCTCAAAATACTTAGCTTTTTTCATCTCCGTTTCTTCCGTTTTGAACTACACTTCGACTCCTACGAAATTGATCAAATTTCAATGAATCCCGAGTTGAATTGAGTGAGTTATGGTCATTCAATCGGAGGTAGGTCTGTGAACTGCTAGGCGAAAGCTCGAGTCTAACTATTTCCATCATAACTCCTAAAATACTTGGAGTTTCTCATCTCCGTTTCTTCCGCTTTCAACTACACTTCGACATCTTTGAAATGGCATGAATTTGAATCAATTCCGAGTTGAATTGAGTGAGTTATGGTCAATCAATCGGAGTTACGTCTGTAAACTGCTAGACCAAAGTGCGAGTCTAACTATTTCCGCCATAACTCTTAAATTACTTGGCTTTTTTCATCTCCGTTTCTTCCGTTTTAAACTAAACTTCGACTCCTTTGAAATTGAACAAATTTCAATAAATTCCGAGTTGAATTGAGTGAGATATGGTCATTCAATCGGAGGTAGGTATGTAAACTGCTAGACCAAAGCGCGAGTCTACCTATTTCCACCATAACTCTCAAAATACTTCGAGTTTTTCATCTCCGTTTCTTCCGTTTTAAACTACATTTCGACTCCTTCAAAGTGTAACAAATTTCAATGAATTACGAGTTGAATTGAGTGAGTTATGGTCATTCAATCGGAGGTAGGTATGTAAACTGCTAGACCAAAGCACGAGTCTAAATATTTCCACCATAACATTCAAAATACAATGTGTTTTCATCTTCGTTTCTTCCGTTGTAATCTACACTTCGATACCTTCGAAATGGAACAAATTTCAATGAATTCCGAGTTGAATTGAGTGAGTTATGGTCATTCAATCGGAGGTAGGTTTGTAAACTGCTAGACCAAAGCACGAGTCTAACTATTTCCACCATAACTCTCAAAATACTTGGTTTTTTCATCTTCGCTTCTTCCGTTTTAAACTACACTTTGAGTCCTTCAAAATGGAACAAATTTCAATTAATTACTAGTTGAATTGAGTGAGTTATGGTCATTCAATCGGAGGTAGGTATGCAAACTGCTGGACCAAAGCGCGAGTCTAACTATTTCCACCATAGTTTTCAAAATGCATGGAGTTTTTCATCTCCGTTTCCTCCGTTGTAATCTACAATTCGATACCTTCGAAATGGAACAGATTTCAATCAATTCCGAGTTGAATTAAGTGAGTTATGGTCAATCAATCGGAAGTAGGTCTGTAAACTGCTAGACCAAAGCGCGAGTCTAACTATTTCCACCATAACGCTCAAAATACTTGGCTTTTTTCATCTCCCTTTCTTCCGTTTTGAACTACACTTCGACTCCTTCGAAATTGATCAAATTTGAATGAATCCCGAGTTGAATTGAGTGAGTTATGGTCATTCAATCGGAGGTAGGTCTTTAAACTGCTAGGCGAAAGCTCGAGTCTAACTATTTCTATCATAACTCTTAAAATACTTGGAGTTTTTCATCTCCGTTTCTTCCGCTTTCAACTACACTTCCACATCTTTGAAATGGCATGAATTTGAATCAATTCCGAGTTGAATTGAGTGAGTTATGGTCAATCAATCGGAGCTACGTCTATAACTGCTATACCAAAGTGCGAGTCTAACTATTTCCACCATAACTCTTAAATTACTTGGCTTTTTTCATCTCCGTTTCTTCCGTTTTAAACTAAACTTCGACTCCTTTGAAATTGAACAAATTTCAATAAATTTCGAGTTGAATTGAGTGAGATATGGTCATTCAATCGGAGTTAGTTCTGTAAACTGCTAGGCGAAAGCACGAGTCTAACTATTTCCATCATAACTCTTAAAATACTTGAAGTTTTTCATCTCTGTTTCTTCCGTTTTTAACTACACTTCGACATCTCTGAATTGGGATGAATTTGAATTAATTCTGAGTTGAATTGAGTGAGCTACGGTCAATCAATCGGAGGTAGGTCTGTAAACTGCTAGACCAAAGCGCAAGTCTGTATATTTCCATCATAACTCTAAAAATACTTGGAGTTTTTCAGCTCCGTTTTTTCCGTTTTAAACCACAATTTGACTCCTTCAAAATCGAACAAATTTCAATGAATTACTAGTTGAATTGAGTGAGTTATGGTCATTCAATCGGAGGTAGGTATGTAAACTGCTGGACCAAAGCGCGAGTCTAACTATTTCCAACATAATTTTCAAAATAAATGGAGTTTTTCATCTCCGTTTCTTCCGTTGTAATCTACACTTCGATACCTTCAAAATGGAACAAGTTTCAATCAATTCCGAGTTGAATTAAGTGAGTTATGGTCAATCAATCGGATGTATGTCTGTAAACTGCTAGACCAAAGCGCGAGTCTAATTATTTCCACCATAACTCTCAAAATACTTGGCTTTTTTCATCTCCGTTTCTTCCGTTTGAAACTACACTTCGACTCCTTCGAAATGGAACAAATTTCAACAAATTCCAAGTGGAATTGAATGAGTTACGGTGCTTCAATCGGAGGTAGGTCTGTAAACCGCTAGACCAAAGCTCGAGTCTAACTATTTCCATCATAACTCTCAAAATACTTGGAGTTTTTCATCACCGTTTCTTTCCTTTTAAACTACACTTCGACTCCTACGAAATGGAATAAATTTCAATGAATTCCAAGTTTAATTGAGTGAGTTATTGTCATTCAATCGGAGGTAGGTATGTAAACTGCTGGACCAAAGCGCGAGTCTAACTATTTGCACCATAATTTTCAAAATACATGGAGTTTTTCATCTCCGTTTCTTCCGTTGTAATCTACACTTTGATACCTTCGAAATGGAACAAGTTTCAATCAATTCCGAGTTGAATTAAGTGAGTTATGGTCAATCAATCGGATGTAGGTCTGTAAACTGTTAGACCAAAGCGCGAGTCTAATTATTTCCACCATAACTCTCAAAATACTTGGCTTTTTTCATCTCCGTTTCTTCCGTTTTAAACTACACTTCGACTCATTCGAAATGGAACAAATTTCAACAAATTCCAAGTGGAATTGAATGAGTTATGGTGCTTGAATCGGAGGTAGGTCTGTAAACTGCTAGACCAAAGCTCGAGTCTAACTATTTCCACCGTAACTCCCAAAATACTTGGCTTTTCTCATCCCCGTTTCTTCCGTTTTAAACTACATTTCGACTCCTTCGAAATCGAACAAATTTCAATGAATTCCGAGTTGAATTTGGTGAGTTATTGTCATTCAATCGGAGGTAGGTCTGTAAACTGCTAGGTGAAAGCGCGAGTCTGACTATTTCCATCATAACTCTCAAAATACTTGGAGTTTGTAATCTCCGTTTCTTCCGTTTTAAACTACACTTTGACTCCTTCAAAATGGAACAAATTTCGACGAATTACTAGTTGAATTGAGTAAGTTATGGTCATTGAATCAGAGGTAGGTATGTAAACTGCTGGACCAAAGCGCGAGTCTAACTATTTCCACCATAACTTTCAAAAGACATGGAGTTTTTCATCTCCGTTTCTTCCGTTGTAAACGACACTTCGATACCTTCGAAATCAATCAAATTTCAATGAATTCCGAGTTGAATTGAATGAGTCATAGTAGGTCTTTAAACTGCTAGACCAAAGCGCGAGTCTAACTTTTTCCATCATAACTCTCAAAATACCTTGAGTTTTTCATCTCCGTTTCTTCCGTTTTAAACTACACTTTGACTCCTTCGAAATGGAACAAATTTCAACGAATTACAAGTTGAATTGAGTAAGTTATGGTCATTGAATCAGAGGTAGGTATGTAAACTGCTGGACCAAAGCGCGAGTCTAACTATTTCCACCATAACTTTCAAAAGACATGGAGTTTTTCATCTCCGTTTCTTCCGTTGTAAACGACACTTCGATACCTTCGAAATGGATCAAATATCAATGAATTCCGAGTTGAATTGAGTGAGTCATAGTAGGTCTCTAAACTGCTAGACCAAAGCGCGAGTCTAACTTTTCCCACCATAACTCTCAAAATACTTGGCTTTTTTCATCTCTGTTTCTTCCGTTTTAAACTACACTTCGACTCCTTCAAAATGGAAGAAATTTCAATGAATTCTGAGTTCGATTGAGTGAGGTATGGTCATTCAATCGGAGGTAGGTCTGGAAACTGCTAGGCGAAAGCTCGAGTGTAACTATTTCCATCATAACTCTTAAAATAGTTGGAGTTTTTCATCTCCGTTTCTTCCGCTCTCAACTACACTTCGACATCTTCGAAATAGCATGAATTTGAATTAATTCAGAGTTGAATTGAGTGAGTTACGGTCAATCAATCGGAGCTACGTCTGTAAACTGCTAGACCAAAGTGCGAGTCTAATTATTTTAACCATAACTCTCAAAATACTTGGAGTTTTTCATTTCCGTGTCTTCCGTTTTAAACTACATTTCGACTCCTTCAAAATGGAACAAATTTCAATGAATTACGATTTGAATTTAGTGAGTTATGGTCATTCAATCGGAAGTAGGTATGTAAACTGCTAGACCAAAGCACGAGTCTAACTATTTCCACCATAACTTTCAAAATACATTGTGTTTTTATCTCCGTTTCTTCCGTTGTAATCTACACTTCGATACCTTCGAAATGGAACAAATTTCAATGAATTCCGAGTTGAATTGAGTGAGTTATGGTCATTCAATCGGAGGTAGGTATGTAAACTGCTAGACCAAAGCGCGAGTCATACATTGTGTTTTTCATCTCCGTTTCTTCCGTTGGAAACTAAACTTTGATACCTTCGAAATGGAACAAATTTCAATGAATTTCGAGTTGAATTAAGTGAGTTATGGTCAATCAATCGGAGGTAGGTCTCTAAACTTCTAGACCAAAGCGCGAGTCTAACTATTTCCACAATGACTCTCAAAATACTTGGCTTTTTTCATCACTGATTCTTCCGTTGTAATCTACACTTCGATACCTTCGAAATGGAACAAATTTCAATCAATTCCGAGTTGAATTAAGTGAGTATGGTCAATCAATCGGATGTAGGTCTGTAAACTGCTAGACCAAAGCGCGAGTCTATCTATTTCCACCATAAGTCTGAAAATACTTAGCTTTTTTCATCTTCGTTTCTTCCGTTTTAAACTACACTTTCACTCCTTCAAAATGGAACAAATTTCAATTAATTACTAGTTGAATTGAGTGAGTTATGGTCATTCAATCGGAGGGAGGTATGTAAACTGCTAGACCAAAGCGCGAGTCTAACTATTTCCACCATAGTTTTCAAAATACATGGAGTTTTTCATCTCCGTTTCCTCCGTTGTAATCTACACTTCGATACCATCGAAATGGAACAAATTTTAATGAATTCTAAGTTTAATTGAGTGAGTTATTGTCATTCAGTCGGAGGTAGGTCTATAAACTGCTAGACCAAAGCGCGAGTCTAACTATTTCCACCATAACTCTCAAAATACATTATGTTTTTCATCTCCGTTTCTTCCCTTTTAAACTACACTTTGATACCTTCGAAATGGATCAAATTTCAAGGAATTTTGAGTTTAATTGAATGAGTTATTGTCATTCAATCGGAGGTAGGTCTGTAAACTGCTAGACCAAAGCGCGAGTCTAACTATTTCCACCATAACTCTAAAAATACTTGGAGTTTTTCATCTCTGTTTCTTCCGTTTTAAACTACATTTCGACTCCTTCAAAGGGTAACAAATTTCAGTGAATTAGGAGTTGAATTGAGTGAGTTATGGTCATTCAATCGGAGGTAGGTATGTAAACTGCTAGACCAAAGCGCGAGTAATACATTGTGTTTTTCATCTCCGTTTCTTCCGTTGGAAACTAAACTTTGATACCTTCGAAATGGAACAAATTTCAATGAATTCTGAGTTGAATTAAGTGAGTTATGGTCAATCAATTAGAGGTAGGTCTCTAAACTTCTAGACCAAAGCGCGAGTCTAACTATTTCCACAATGACTCTCAAAATACTTGGCTTTTTTCATCACTGATTCTTCCGTTGTAATCTACACTTCGATACCTTCGAAATGGAACAAATTGCAATCAATTCCGAGTTGAATTAAGTGAGTTATGGTCAATCAATCGGATCTAGGTCTGTAAACTGCTAGACCAAAGCGCGAGTCTATCTATTTCCACCATAAGTCTGAAAATACTTGGCTTTTTTCATCTTCGTTTCTTCCGTTTTAAACTACACTTTCACTCCTTCAAAATGGAACAAATTTGAATTAATTTCTAGTTGAATTGAGTGAGTTATGGTTATTCAATCGGAGGTAGGTATCTAAACTGCTGGACCAAAGCGCGAGTCTAACTATTTCCACCATAGTTTTCAAAATACATGGAGTTCTTCATCTCCGTTTCGTCCATTGTAATCTACACTTCGATACCTTCGAAATGGAACATATTTCAATCAATTCCGAGTTAAATTAAGTGAGTTATTGTCAATCAATCGGATGTACGTCTGCAAACTGCTAGACCAAAGCGCGAGGCTAACTATTTCCACCATAACTCTCAAAATACCTGGCATTTTTCATCTCCGTTTCTTCCGTTTTAAACTACAGTTTGACTCCTTCGAAATGGATCAAATTTCAATGAATCCCGAGTTGAATTGAGTGAGTTATGGTCATCCAATCGGAGGTAGCTCCGTAAACCGCTAGGCGAAAGCTTGAGTCTAACTATTTCCATCATAACTCTTAAAATACTTAGAGTTTTTCATCTCCGTTTCTTCCGCTTTCAACTACACTTCGACATATTTAAAATGGCATGAATTTGAATCAATTCTGAGTTGAATTGAGTGAGTTATGGTCAATCAATCGGAACTACGTCTGTAAACTGCTAGACCAAAGTGCGAGTCTAACTATTTGCACCATAACTCTTAAAATACTTGGCTTTTTTCATCTCCGTTTCTTCCGTTTTAAACTAAACTTCGACTCCTTTGAAATTGAACAAATTTCAATCAATTCCGAGTTGAATTGAGTGAGTTATGGTTATTCAATCGGAGTTAGTTCTGTAAACTGCTAGGCGAAAACACGAGTCTAACTATTTCCATCGTAACTCTTAAAATACTTGGCTTTTTTCATCTCCGTTTCTTCCGTTTGAAACTACACTTCGACTCCTTCGAAATGGAACAAATTTCAACAAATTCCAAGTGGAATTGAATGAGTTACGGTGCTTCAATCGGAGGTAGGTCTGTAAACCGCTAGACCAAAGCTCGAGTCTAACTATTTCCATCATAACTCTCAAAATACTTAGAGTTTTTCATCACCGTTTCTTTCCTTTTAAACTACACTTCGACTCCTACGAAATGGAATAAATTTCAATTAATTCCAAGTTTAATTGAGTGAGTTATTGTCATTCAATCGGAGGTAGGTATGTAAACTGCTGGACCAAAGCGCGAGTCTAACTATTTGCACCATAATTTTCAAAATACATGGAGTTTTTCATCTCCGTTTCTTCCGTTGTAATCTACACTTTGATACCTTCGAAATGGAACAAGTTTCAATCAATTCCGAGTTGAATTAAGTGAGTTATGGTCAATCAATCGGATGTAGGTCTGTAAACTGCTAGACCAAAGCGCGAGTCTAACTATTTCCATCATAACTCTCAAAATACTTGGAGTTTTTCATCTCCGTTTCTTCCCTTTTAAACTACACTTCGACTCCTACGAAATGGAATAAATTTCAATGAATTCCGAGTTTAATTGAGTGAGTTATTGTCATTCAATCGGAGGTAGGTCTGTAAACTGCTAGACCAAAGCGCAAGTCTAACTATTTCCACCATAACTCTCAAAATACTTGGAGTTTTCCATCACCGTTTCTTCCGTTTTAAACTACACTTAGACTCCTTCAAAATGGAACAAATTTCATTTAATTACGAGTTGAATTGAGTGAGTTATGGTCATTCAATCGGAGGTAGGTATGTAAACTGCTAGACCAAAGCGCGAGTCTAACTATTTCCACCATCACTTTCAAAATACATTGTGTTTTTCACCTCCGTTTCTTCCCTTTTAAACTACGCTTTGATACCTTCGAAATGGATCAAATTTCAAGGAATTCCAAGTTTAATTGAGTGAGTTATTGTCATTCAATCGGAGGTAGGTCTGTAAACTACTAGACCAAAGCGCGAGTCTAACTATTTTCACCATAACTCTGAAAATACTTGGAGTTTTTCATCTCTGTTTGTTTCGTTTTAAACTACATTTCGACTCCTTCAAAATGGAACAAATTTCAATGAATTACGATTTGAATTGAGTGAGTTATGGTCATTCAATCGGAGGTAGGTATGTAAACTGCTAGACCAAAGCACGAGTCTAACTATTTCCACCATAAGTTTCAAAATACCTTGTGTTTTTCATCTTCGTTTCTTCCGTTGTAATCTACACTTCGATACCTTCGAAATGGAACAAATTTCAATGAATTCCGAGTTGAATTGAGTGAGTTATGGTCATTCAATCGGAGGTAGGAATGTAAACTGCTAGACCATAGCGCGAGTCTAACTATTTCCACCATAACTTTCACAATACATTGTGTTTTTCATCTCCGTTTTCTCCGTTGGAAACTAAACTTTGATAGGTTCGAAATGGAACAAATTTCAATGAATTCCGAGTTGAATTAAGTGAGTTATGGTCAATCAATCGGAGGTAGGTCTCTAAACTTCTAGACCAAAGCGCGAGTCAAACTATTTCCACAATGACTCTCAAAATACTTAGCTTTTTTCATCTCCGATTCTTCCGTTGTAATCTACACTTCGATACCTTCGGAATGGAACTAATTTCAATCAATTCCGAGTTGAATTAAGTGAGTTATGGTCAATCAATCGGAGGTAGGTCTGTAAACTGCTAGACCAAAGCTCGAGTCTAACTATTTCCATCATAACTCTCAAAATACTTGGAGTTTTTCATCTCCGTTTCTTCCCTTTTAAACAACACTTCGACTCCTACGTAATGGAATAAATTTCAATGAATTCCGAGTTTAATTGAGTGAGTTATTGTCATTCAATCGGAGGTAGGTCTGTAAACTGCTAGACCAAAGCGCGAGTCTAACTATTTCCACCATAACTCTCAAAATACTGGAGTTTTTCATCTCCGTTTATTCCGTTTTAACTTACACTTCGACTCCTTCAAAATGGAACAAATTTCAATGAATTTCGAGTTGAATTGAGTGAATTATGGTCATTCAATCGGAGGTAGGTATGTAAACTGCTAGACCAAAGCGCGAGTCTAACTATTTCCACCATAACTTTCAAAATACATTGTGTTTTTCATCTCCGTTTCTTCCCTTTTAAACTACACTTTGATACCTTCGAAATGGATCACATTTCAAGGAATTCTGAGTTTAATTGAGTGAGTTATTGTCATCCAATCGGAGGTAAGTCTATAAACTGCTAGACCAAAGCGCGAGTCTAACTATTTCCACCATAACTCTCAAAATACTTCGAGTTTTTCATCTCCGTTTCTTCCGTTTTAAACTACATTTCGACTCCTTCAAAGTGTAACAAATTTCAATGAATTACGAGTTGAATTGAGTGAGTTATGGTCATTCAATCGGAGGTAGGTATGTAAACTGCTAGCCCAAAGCACGAGTCTAAATATTTCCACCATAACTTTCAAAATACAATGTGTTTTCATCTTCGTTTCTTCCGTTGTAATCTACACTTCGATACCTTCGAAATGGAACAAATTTCAATGAATTCCAAGTTGAATTGAGTGAGTTATGGTCATTCAATCGGAGGTAGGTATGTAAACTGCTAGACCAAAGCACGAGTCTAACTATTTCCACCATAACTCTCAAAATACTTGGTTTTTTCATCTTCGCTTCTTCCGTTTTAAACTACACTTTGAGTCCTTCAAAATGGAACAAATTTCAATTAATTACTAGTTGAATTGAGTGAGTTATGGTCATTCAATCGGAGGTAGGTATGCAAACTGCTGGACCAAAGCGCGAGTCTAACTATTTCCACCATAGTTTTCAAAATGCATGGAGTTTTTCATCTCCGTTTCCTCCGTTGTAATCTACACTTCGATACCTTCGAAATGGAACAGATTTCAATCAATTCCGAGTTGAATTAAGTGAGTTATGGTCAATCAATCGGATGTAGGTCTGTAAACTGCTAGACCAAAGCGCGAGTCTAAGTATTTCCACCATAACTCTCAAAATACTTAGCTTTTTTCATCTCCGTTTCTTCCGTTTTGAACTACACTTCGACTCCTACGAAATTGATCAAATTTCAATGAATCCCGAGTTGAATTGAGTGAGTTATGGTCATTCAATCGGAGGTAGGTCTGTGAACTGCTAGGCGAAAGCTCGAGTCTAACTATTTCCATCATAACTCCTAAAATACTTGGAGTTTTTCATCTCCGTTTCTTCCGCTTTCAACTACACTTCGACATCTTTGAAATGGCATGAATTTGAATCAATTCCGAGTTGAATTGAGTGAGTTATGGTCAATCAATCGGAGTTACGTCTGTAAACTGCTAGACCAAAGTGCGAGTCTAACTATTTCCGCCATAACTCTTAAATTACTTGGCTTTTTTCATCTCCGTTTCTTCCGTTTTAAACTAAACTTCGACTCCTTTGAAATTGAACAAATTTCAATAAATTCCGAGTTGAATTGAGTGAGATATGGTCATTCAATCGGAGGTAGGTATGTAAACTGCTAGACCAAAGCGCGAGTCTACCTATTTCCACCATAAATCTCAAAATACTTCGAGTTTTTCATCTCCGTTTCTTCCGTTTTAAACTACATTTCGACTCCTTCAAAGTGTAACAAATTTCAATGAATTACGAGTTGAATTGAGTGAGTTATGGTCATTCAATCGGAGGTAGGTATGTAAACTGCTAGACCAAAGCACGAGTCTAAATATTTCCACCATAACTTTCAAAATACAATGTGTTTTCATCTTCGTTTCTTCCGTTGTAATCTACACTTCGATACCTTCGAAATGGAACAAATTTCAATGAATTCCGAGTTGAATTGAGTGAGTTATGGTCATTCAATCGGAGGTAGGTTTGTAAACTGCTAGACCAAAGCACGAGTCTAACTATTTCCACCATAACTCTCAAAATACTTGGTTTTTTCATCTTCGCTTCTTCCGTTTTAAACTACACTTTGAGTCCTTCAAAATGGAACAAATTTCAATTAATTACTAGTTGAATTGAGTGAGTTATGGTCATTCAATCGGAGGTAGGTATGCAAACTGCTGGACCAAAGCGCGAGTCTAACTATTTCCACCATAGTTTTCAAAATGCATGGAGTTTTTCATCTCCGTTTCCTCCGTTGTAATCTACAATTCGATACCTTCGAAATGGAACAGATTTCAATCAATTCCGAGTTGAATTAAGTGAGTTATGGTCAATCAATCGGAAGTAGGTCTGTAAACTGCTAGACCAAAGCGCGAGTCTAACTATTTCCACCATAACGCTCAAAATACTTGGCTTTTTTCATCTCCCTTTCTTCCGTTTTGAACTACACTTCGACTCCTTCGAAATTGATCAAATTTGAATGAATCCCGAGTTGAATTGAGTGAGTTATGGTCATTCAATCGGAGGTAGGTCTTTAAACTGCTAGGCGAAAGCTCGAGTCTAACTATTTCCATCATAACTCTTAAAATACTTGGAGTTTTTCATCTCCGTTTCTTCCGCTTTCAACTACACTTCCACATCTTTGAAATGGCATGAATTTGAATCAATTCCGAGTTGAATTGAGTGAGTTATGGTCAATCAATCGGAGCTACGTCTATAACTGCTATACCAAAGTGCGAGTCTAACTATTTCCACCATAACTCTTAAATTACTTGGCTTTTTTCATCTCCGTTTCTTCCGTTTTAAACTAAACTTCGACTCCTTTGAAATTGAACAAATTTCAATAAATTTCGAGTTGAATTGAGTGAGATATGGTCATTCAATCGGAGTTAGTTCTGTAAACTGCTAGGCGAAAGCACGAGTCTAACTATTTCCATCATAACTCTTAAAATACTTGAAGTTTTTCATCTCTGTTTCTTCCGTTTTTAACTACACTTCGACATCTCTGAATTGGGATGAATTTGAATTAATTCTGAGTTGAATTGAGTGAGCTACGGTCAATCAATCGGAGGTAGGTCTGTAAACTGCTATACCAAAGCGCGAGTCTGTATATTTCCATCATAACTCTAAAAATACTTGGAGTTTTTCAGCTCCGTTTTTTCCGTTTTAAACCACAATTTGACTCCTTCAAAATCGAACAAATTTCAATGAATTACTAGTTGAATTGAGTGAGTTATGGTCATTCAATCGGAGGTAGGTATGTAAACTGCTGGACCAAAGCGCGAGTCTAACTATTTCCACCATAATTTTCAAAATAAATGGAGTTTTTCATCTCCGTTTCTTCCGTTGTAATCTACACTTCGATACCTTCGAAATGGAACAAGTTTCAATCAATTCCGAGTTGAATTAAGTGAGTTATGGTCAATCAATCGGATGTATGTCTGTAAACTGCTAGACCAAAGCGCGAGTCTAATTATTTCCACCATAACTCTCAAAATACTTGGCTTTTTTCATCTCCGTTTCTTCCGTTTGAAACTACACTTCGACTCCTTCGAAATGGAACAAATTTCAACAAATTCCAAGTGGAATTGAATGAGTTACGGTGCTTCAATCGGAGGTAGGTCTGTAAACCGCTAGACCAAAGCTCGAGTCTAACTATTTCCATCATAACTCTCAAAATACTTGGAGTTTTTCATCACCGTTTCTTTCCTTTTAAACTACACTTCGACTCCTACGAAATGGAATAAATTTCAATGAATTCCAAGTTTAATTGAGTGAGTTATTGTCATTCAATCGGAGGTAGGTATGTAAACTGCTGGACCAAAGCGCGAGTCTAACTATTTGTACCATAATTTTCAAAATACATGGAGTTTTTCATCTCCGTTTCTTCCGTTGTAATCTACACTTTGATACCTTCGAAATGGAACAAGTTTCAATCAATTCCGAGTTGAATTAAGTGAGTTATGGTTAATCAATCGGATGTAGGTCTGTAAACTGTTAGACCAAAGCGCGAGTCTAATTATTTCCACCATAACTCTCAAAATACTTGGCTTTTTTCATCTCCGTTTCTTCCGTTTTAAACTACACTTCGACTCATTCGAAATGGAACAAATTTCAACAAATTCCAAGTGGAATTGAATGAGTTATGGTGCTTGAATCGGAGGTAGGTCTGTAAACTGCTAGACCAAAGCTCGAGTCTAACTATTTCCACCGTAACTCCCAAAATACTTGGCTTTTCTCATCTCCGTTTCTTCCGTTTTAAACTACATTTCGACTCCTTCGAAATCGAACAAATTTCAATGAATTCCGAGTTGAATTTGGTGAGTTATTGTCATTCAATCGGAGGTAGGTCTGTAAACTGCTAGGTGAAAGCGCGAGTCTGACTATTTCCATCATAACTCTCAAAATACTTGGAGTTTGTAATCTCCGTTTCTTCCGTTTTAAACTACACTTTGACTCCTTCAAAATGGAACAAATTTCGACGAATTACTAGTTGAATTGAGTAAGTTATGGTCATTGAATCAGAGGTAGGTATGTAAACTGCTGGACCAAAGCGCGAGTCTAACTATTTCCACCATAACTTTCAAAAGACATGGAGTTTTTCATCTCCGTTTCTTCCGTTGTAAACGACACTTCGATACCTTCGAAATCAATCAAATTTCAATGAATTCCGAGTTGAATTGAATGAGTCATAGTAGGTCTCTAAACTGCTAGACCAAAGCGCGAGTCTAACTTTTTCCATCATAACTCTCAAAATACCTTGAGTTTTTCATCTCCGTTTCTTCCGTTTTAAACTACACTTTGACTCCTTCGAAATGGAACAAATTTCAACGAATTACAAGTTGAATTGAGTAAGTTATGGTCATTGAATCAGAGGTAGGTATGTAAACTGCTGGACCAAAGCGCGAGTCTAACTATTTCCACCATAACTTTCAAAAGACATGGAGTTTTTCATCTCCGTTTCTTCCGTTGTAAACGACACGTCGATACCTTCGAAATGGATCAAATATCAATGAATTCCGAGTTGAATTGAGTGAGTCATAGTAGGTCTCTAAACTGCTAGACCAAAGCGCGAGTCTAACTTTTCCCACCATAACTCTCAAAATACTTGGCTTTTTTTATCTCTGTTTCTTCCGTTTTAAACTACACTTCGACTCCTTCAAAATGGAAGAAATTTCAATGAATTCTGAGTTCGATTGAGTGAGGTATGGTCATTCAATCGGAGGTAGGTCTGGAAACTGCTAGGCGAAAGCTCGAGTGTAACTATTTCCATCATAACTCTTAAAATAGTTGGAGTTTTTCATCTCCGTTTCTTCCGCTCTCAACTACACTTCGACATCTTCGAAATAGCATGAATTTGAATTAATTCAGAGTTGAATTGAGTGAGTTACGGTCAATCAATCGGAGCTACGTCTGTAAACTGCTAGACCAAAGTGCGAGTCTAATTATTTTAACCATAACTCTCAAAATACTTGGAGTTTTTCATTTCCGTGTCTTCCGTTTTAAACTACATTTCGACTCCTTCAAAATGGAACAAATTTCAATGAATTACGATTTGAATTTAGTGAGTTATGGTCATTCAATCGGAAGTAGGTATGTAAACTGCTAGACCAAAGCACGAGTCTAACTATTTCCACCATAACTTTCAAAATACATTGTGTTTTTATCTCCGTTTCTTCCGTTGTAATCTACACTTCGATACCTTCGAAATGGAACAAATTTCAATGAATTCCGAGTTGAATTGAGTGAGTTATGGTCATTCAATCGGAGGTAGGTATGTAAACTGCTAGACCAAAGCGCGAGTCATACATTGTGTTTTTCATCTCCGTTTCTTCCGTTGGAAACTAAACTTTGATACCTTCGAAATGGAACAAATTTCAATGAATTTCGAGTTGAATTAAGTGAGTTATGGTCAATCAATCGGAGGTAGGTCTCTAAACTTCTAGACCAAAGCGCGAGTCTAACTATTTCCACAATGACTCTCAAAATACTTGGCTTTTTTCATCACTGATTCTTCCGTTGTAATCTACACTTCGATACCTTCGAAATGGAACAAATTTCAATCAATTCCGAGTTGAATTAAGTGAGTATGGTCAATCAATCGGATGTAGGTCTGTAAACTGCTAGACCAAAGCGCGAGTCTATCTATTTCCACCATAAGTCTGAAAATACTTAGCTTTTTTCATCTTCGTTTCTTCCGTTTTAAACTACACTTTCACTCCTTCAAAATGGAACAAATTTCAATTAATTACTAGTTGAATTGAGTGAGTTATGGTCATTCAATCGGAGGGAGGTATGTAAACTGCTAGACCAAAGCGCGAGTCTAACTATTTCCACCATAGGTTTCAAAATACATGGAGTTTTTCATCTCCGTTTCCTCCGTTGTAATCTACACTTCGAAACCATCGAAATGGAACAAATTTTAATGAATTCTAAGTTTAATTGAGTGAGTTATTGTCATTCAGTCGGAGGTAGGTCTATAAACTGCTAGACCAAAGCGCGAGTCTAACTATTTCCACCATAACTCTCAAAATACATTATGTTTTTCATCTCCGTTTCTTCCCTTTTAAACTACACTTTGATACCTTCGAAATGGATCAAATTTCAAGGAATTTTGAGTTTAATTGAATGAGTTATTGTCATTCAATCGGAGGTAGGTCTGTAAACTGCTAGACCAAAGCGCGAGTCTAACTATTTCCACCATAACTCTCAAAATACTTGGAGTTTTTCATCTCTGTTTCTTCCGTTTTAAACTACATTTCGACTCCTTCAAAGGGTAACAAATTTCAGTGAATTAGGAGTTGAATTGAGTGAGTTATGGTCATTCAATCGGAGGTAGGTATGTAAACTGCTAGACCAAAGCGCGAGTAATACATTGTGTTTTTCATCTCCGTTTCTTCCGTTGTAAACTAAACTTTGATACCTTCGAAATGGAACAAATTTCAATGAATTCCGAGTTGAATTAAGTGAGTTATGGTCAATCAATTAGAGGTAGGTCTCTAAACTTCTAGACCAAAGCGCGAGTCTAACTATTTCCACAATGACTCTCAAAATACTTGGCTTTTTTCATCACTGATTCTTCCGTTGTAATCTACACTTCGATACCTTCGAAATGGAACAAATTGCAATCAATTCCGAGTTGAATTAAGTGATTTATGGTCAATCAATCGGATCTAGGTCTGTAAACTGCTAGACCAAAGCGCGAGTCTATCTATTTCCACCATAAGTCTGAAAATACTTGGCTTTTTTCATCTTCGTTTCTTCTGTTTTAAACTACACTTTCACTCCTTCAAAATGGAACAAATTTGAATTAATTTCTAGTTGAATTGAGTGAGTTATGGTTATTCAATCGGAGGTAGGTATCTAAACTGCTGGACCAAAGCGCGAGTCTAACTATTTCCACCATAGTTTTCAAAATACATGGAGTTCTTCATCTCCGTTTCGTCCATTGTAATCTACACTTCGATACCTTCGAAATGGAACATATTTCAATCAATTCCGAGTTAAATTAAGTGAGTTATGGTCAATCAATCGGATGTACGTCTGCAAACTGCTAGACCAAAGCGCGAGGCTAACTATTTCCACCATAACTCTCAAAATACCTGGCATTTTTCATCTCCGTTTCTTCCGTTTTAAACTACAGTTTGACTCCTTCGAAATGGATCAAATTTCAATGAATCCCGAGTTGAATTGAGTGAGTTATGGTCATCCAATCGGAGGTAGCTCCGTAAACCGCTAGGCGAAAGCTTGAGTCTAACTATTTCCATCATAACTCTTAAAATACTTAGAGTTTTTCATCTCCGTTTCTTCCGCTTTCAACTACACTTCGACATATTTAAAATGGCATGAATTTGAATCAATTCTGAGTTGAATTGAGTGAGTTATGGTCAATCAATCGGAACTACGTCTGTAAACTGCTAGACCAAAGTGCGAGTCTAACTATTTGCACCATAACTCTTAAAATACTTGGCTTTTTTCATCTCCGTTTCTTCCGTTTTAAACTAAACTTCGACTCCTTTGAAATTGAACAAATTTCAATCAATTCCGAGTTGAATTGAGTGAGTTATGGTTATTCAATCGGAGTTAGTTCTGTAAACTGCTAGGCGAAAACACGAGTCTAACTATTTCCATCGTAACTCTTAAAATACTTGAAGTTTTTCATCTCTGTTTCTTCCGTTTTTAACTACACTTCAACATCTCTGAATTGGGATGAATTTGAAATAATTCCGAGTTGAATTAAGTGAGTTATGGTCAATCAATCGGATGTAGGTCTGTAAACTGCTAGACCAAAGCGCGAGTCTAACTATTTCCACTATAACTCTCAAAATACTTGGTTTTTTCATCTCCGTTTCTTCCGTTGTAATCTACACTTCGATACCTTCGAAATGGAACAAGTTTCAATCAATTCCGAGTTAAATTAAGTGAGTTATGGTCAATCAATAGAATGTAGGTCTGTAAACTGCTAGACCAAAGTGCGAGTCTAATTATTTATACCATAACTCTCAAAATACTTGGCTTTTTTCATCTCTGTTTCTTCCGTTTTAAACTACACTTCGACTCCTTCAAAATGGAACAAATTTCAACAAATTCCAAGTGGAATTGAATGAGTTATGGTGCTTCAATCGAAGGTAGGTCTGTAAACTGCTAGACCAAAGCTCGAGTCTAACTATTTCCATCATAACTCTCAAAATACTTGGAGTTTTTCATCTCCGTTTCTTCCCTTTTAAACAACACTTCGACTCCTACGAAATGGAATAAATTTCAATGAATTCCGAGTTTAATTGAGTGAGTTATTGTCATTCAATCGGAGGTAGGTCTGTAAACTGTTAGACCAAAGCGCGAGTCTAACTATTTCCACCATAACTCTCAAAATACTGGAGTTTTTCATCTCCGTTTATTCCGTTTTAACTTACACTTCGACTCCTTCAAAATGGAACAAATTTCAATGAATTTCGAGTTGAATTGAGTGAATTATGGTCATTCAATCGGAGGTAGGTATGTAAACTGCTAGACCAAAGCGCGAGTCTAACTATTTCCACCATAACTTTCAAAATACATTGTGTTTTTCATCTCCGTTTCTTTCCTTTTAAACTACACTTTGATACCTTCGAAATGGATCAAATTTCAAGGAATTCCGAGTTTAATTGAGTGAGTTATTGTCATCCAATCGGAGGTAAGTCTATAAACTGCTAGACCAAAGCGCGAGTCTAACTATTTCCACCATAACTCTCAAAATACTTCGAGTTTTTCATCTCCGTTTCTTCCGTTTTAAACTACATTTCGACTCCTTCAAAGTGTAACAAATTTCAATGAATTACGAGTTGAATTGAGTGAGTTATGGTCATTCAATCGGAGGTAGGTATGTAAACTGCTAGCCCAAAGCACAAGTCTAAATATTTTCACCATAACTTTCAAAATACAATGTGTTTTCATCTTCGTTTCTTCCGTTGTAATCTACACTTCGATACCTTCGAAATGGAACAAATTTCAATGAATTCCGAGTTGAATTGAGTGAGTTATGGTCATTCAATCGGAGGTAGGTATGTAAACTGCTAGACCAAAGCACGAGTCTAACTATTTCCACCATAACTCTCAAAATACTTGGTTTTTTCATCTTCGCTTCTTCCGTTTTAAACTACACTTTGAGTCCTTCAAAATGGAACAAATTTCAATTAATTACTAGTTGAATTGAGTGAGTTATGGTCATTCAATCGGAGGTAGGTATGCAAACTGCTGGACCAAAGCGCGAGTCTAACTATTTCCACCATAGTTTTCAAAATGCATGGAGTTTTTCATCTCCGTTTCCTCCGTCGTAATCTACACTTCGATACCTTCGAAATGGAACAGATTTCAATCAATTCCGAGTTGAATTAAGTGAGTTATGGTCAATCAATCGGATGTAGGTCTGTAAACTGCTAGACCAAAGCGCGAGTCTAAGTATTTCCACCATAACTCTCAAAATACTTAGCTTTTTTCATCTCCGTTTCTTCCGTTTTGAACTACACTTCGACTCCTACGAAATTGATCAAATTTCAATGAATCCCGAGTTGAATTGAGTGAGTTATGGTCATTCAATCGGAGGTAGGTCTGTGAACTGCTAGGCGAAAGCTCGAGTCTAACTATTTCCATCATAACTCCTAAAATACTTCGAGTTTTTCATCTCCGTTTCTTCCGCTTTCAACTACACTTCGACATCTTTGAAATGGCATGAATTTGAATCAATTCCGAGTTGAATTGAGTGAGTTATGGTCAATCAATCGGAGCTACGTCTGTAAACTGCTAGACCAAAGTGCGAGTCTAACTATTTCCGCCATAACTCTTAAATTACTTGGCTTTTTTCATCTCCGTTTCTTCCGTTTTAAACTAAACTTCGACTCCTTTGAAATTGAACAAATTTCAATAAATTCCGAGTTGAATTGAGTGAGATATGGTCATTCAATCGGAGGTAGGTATGTAAACTGCTAGACCAAAGCGCGAGTCTACCTATTTCCACCATAACTCTCAAAATACTTCGAGTTTTTCATCTCCGTTTCTTCCGTTTTAAACTACATTTCGACTCCTTCAAAGTGTAACAAATTTCAATGAATTACGAGTTGAATTGAGTGAGTTATGGTCATTCAATCGGAGGTAGGTATGTAAACTGCTAGACCAAAGCACGAGTCTAAATATTTCCACCATAACTTTCAAAATACAATGTGTTTTCATCTTCGTTTCTTCCGTTGTAATCTACACTTTGATACCTTCGAAATGGAACAAATTTCAATGAATTCCGAGTTGAATTGAGTGAGTTATGGTCATTCAATCGGAGGTAGGTTTGTAAACTGCTAGACCAAAGCACGAGTCTAACTATTTCCACCATAACTCTCAAAATACTTGGTTTTTTCATCTTCGCTTCTTCCGTTTTAAACTACACTTTGAGTCCTTCAAAATGGAACAAATTTCAATTAATTACTAGTTGAATTGAGTGAGTTATGGTCATTCAATCGGAGGTAGGTATGCAAACTGCTGGACCAAAGCGCGAGTCTAACTATTTCCACCATAGTTTTCAAAATGCATGGAGTTTTTCATCTCCGTTTCCTCCGTTGTAATCTACACTTCGATACCTTCGAAATGGAACAGATTTCAATCAATTCCGAGTTGAATTAAGTGAGTTATGGTCAATCAATCGGAAGTAGGTCTGTAAACTGCTAGACCAAAGCGCGAGTCTAACTATTTCCACCATAACGCTCAAAATACTTGGCTTTTTTCATCTCCGTTTCTTCCGTTTTGAACTACACTTCGACTCCTTCGAAATTGATCAAATTTCAATGAATCCCGAGTTGAATTGAGTGAGTTATGGTCATTCAATCGGAGGTAGGTCTTTAAACTGCTAGGCGAAAGCTCGAGTCTATCTATTTCCTTCATAACTCTTAAAATACTTGGAGTTTTTCATCTCCGTTTCTTCCGCTTTCAACTACACTTCCACATCTTTGAAATGGCATGAATTTGAATCAATTCCGAGTTGAATTGAGTGAGTTATGGTCAATCAATCGGAGCTACGTCTATAACTGCTAGACCAAAGTGCGAGTCTAACTATTTCCACCATAACTCTTAAATTACTTGGCTTTTTTCATCTCCGTTTCTTCCGTTTTAAACTAAACTTCGACTCCTTTGAAATTGAACAAATTTCAATAAATTTCGAGTTGAATTGAGTGAGATATGGTCATTCAATCGGAGTTAGTCTGTAAACTGCTAGGCGAAAGCACGAGTCTAACTATTTCCATCATAACTCTTAAAATACTTGAAGTTTTTCATCTCTGTTTCTTCCGTTTTTAACTACACTTCGACATCTCTGAATTGGGATGAATTTGAATTAATTCTGAGTTGAATTGAGTGAGCTACGGTCAATCAATCGGAGGTAGGTCTGTAAACTGCTAGACCAAAGCGCGAGTCTGTATATTTCCATCATAACTCTAAAAATACTTGGAGTTTTTGAGCTCCGTTTTTTCCGTTTTAAACCACAATTTGACTCCTTCAAAATCGAACAAATTTCAATGAATTACTAGTTGAATTGAGTGAGTTATGGTCATTCAATCGGAGGTAGGTATGTAAACTGCTGGACCAAAGCGCGAGTCTAACTATTTCCACCATAATTTTCAAAATAAATGGAGTTTTTCATCTCCGTTTCTTCCGTTGTAATCTACACTTCGATACCTTCGAAATGGAACAAGTTTCAATCAATTCCGAGTTGAATCAAGTGAGTTATGGTCAATCAATCGGATGTATGTCTGTAAACTGCTAGACCAAAGCGCGAGTCTAATTATTTCCACCATAACTCTCAAAATACTTGGCTTTTTTCATCTCCGTTTCTTCCGTTTGAAACTACACTTCGACTCCTTCGAAATGGAACAAATTTCAACAAATTCCAAGTGGAATTGAATGAGTTACGGTGCTTCAATCGGAGGTAGGTCTGTAAACCGCTAGACCAAAGCTCGAGTCTAACTATTTCCATCATAACTCTCAAAATACTTGGAGTTTTTCATCACCGTTTCTTTCCTTTTAAACTACACTTCGACTCCTACGAAATAGAATAAATTTCAATGAATTCCAAGTTTAATTGAGTGAGTTATTGTCATTCAATCGGAGGTAGGTATGTAAACTGCTGGACCAAAGCGCGAGTCTAACTATTTGCACCATAATTTTCAAAATACATGGAGTTTTTCATCTCCGTTTCTTCCGTTGTAATCTACACTTTGATACCTTCGAAATGGAACAAGTTTCAATCAATTCCGAGTTGAATTAAGTGAGTTATGGTCAATCAATCGGATGTAGGTCTGTAAACTGTTAGACCAAAGCGCGAGTCTAATTATTTCCACCATAACTCTCAAAATACTTGGCTTTTTTCATCTCCGTTTCTTCCGTTTTAAACTACACTTCGACTCATTCGAAATGGAACAAATTTCAACAAATTCCAAGTGGAATTGAATGAGTTATGGTGCTTGAATCGGAGGTAGGTCTGTAAACTGCTAGACCAAAGCTCGAGTCTAACTATTTCCACCGTAACTCCCAAAATACTTGGCTTTTCTCATCTCCGTTTCTTCCGTTTTAAACTACATTTCGACTCCTTCGAAATCGAACAAATTTCAATGAATTCCGAGTTGAATTTGGTGAGTTATTGTCATTCAATCGGAGGTAGGTCTGTAAACTGCTAGGTGAAAGCGCGAGTCTGACTATTTCCATCATAACTCTCAAAATACTTGGAGTTTGTAATCTCCGTTTCTTCCTTTTTAAACTACACTTTGACTCCTTCAAAATGGAACAAATTTCAACGAATTACTAGTTGAATTGAGTAAGTTATGGTCATTGAATCAGAGGTAGGTATGTAAACTGCTGGACCAAAGCGCGAGTCTAACTATTTCCACCATAACTTTCAAAAGACATGGAGTTTTTCATCTCCGTTTCTTCCGTTGTAAACGACACTTCGATACCTTCGAAATCAATCAAATTTCAATGAATTCCGAGTTGAATTGAGTGAGTCATAGTAGGTCTCTAAACTGCTAGACCAAAGCGCGAGTCTAACTTTTTCCATCATAACTCTCAAAATACCTTGAGTTTTTCATCTCCGTTTCTTCCGTTTTAAACTACACTTTGACTCCTTCGAAATGGAACAAATTTCAACGAATTACAAGTTGAATTGAGTAAGTTATGGTCATTGAATCAGAGGTAGGTATGTAAACTGCTGGACCAAAGCGCGAGTCTAACTATTTCCACCATAACTTTCAAAAGACATGGAGTTTTTCATCTCCGTTTCTTCCGTTGTAAACGACACTTCGATACCTTCGAAATGGATCAAATATCAATGAATTCCGAGTTGAATTGAGTGAGTCATAGTAGGTCTCTAAACTGCTAGACCAAAGCGCGAGTCTAACTTTTCCCACCATAACTCTCAAAATACTTGGCTTTTTTCATCTCTGTTTCTTCCGTTTTAAACTACACTTCGACTCCTTCAAAATGGAAGAAATTTCAATGAATTCTGAGTTCGATTGAGTGAGGTATGGTCATTCAATCGGAGGTAGGTCTGGAAACTGCTAGGCGAAAGCTCGAGTGTAACTATTTCCATCATAACTCTTAAAATAGTTGGAGTTTTTCATCTCCGTTTCTTCCGCTCTCAACTACACTTCGACATCTTCGAAATAGCATGAATTTGAATTAATTCCGAGTTGAATTGAGTGAGTTACGGTCAATCAATCGGAGCTACGTCTGTAAACTGCTAGACCAAAGTGCGAGTCTAATTATTTTAACCATAACTCTCAAAATACTTGGAGTTTTTCATTTCCGTGTCTTCCGTTTTAAACTACATTTCGACTCCTTCAAAATGGAACAAATTTCAATGAATTACGATTTGAATTTAGTGAGTTATGGTCATTCAATCGGAAGTAGGTATGTAAACTGCTAGACCAAAGCGCGAGTCTACCTATTTCCACCATAACTCTCAAAATACTTCGAGTTTTTCATCTCCGTTTCTTCCGTTTTAAACTACATTTCGACTCCTTCAAAGTGTAACAAATTTCAATGAATTACGAGTTGAATTGAGTGAGTTATGGTCATTCAATCGGAGGTAGGTATGTAAACTGCTAGACCAAAGCACGAGTCTAAATATTTCCACCATAACTTTCAAAATACAATGTGTTTTCATCTTCGTTTCTTCCGTTGTAATCTACACTTCGATACCTTCGAAATGGAACAAATTTCAATGAATTCCGAGTTGAATTGAGTGAGTTATGGTCATTCAATCGGAGGTAGGTTTGTAAACTGCTAGACCAAAGCACGAGTCTAACTATTTCCACCATAACTCTCAAAATACTTGGTTTTTTCATCTTCGCTTCTTCCGTTTTAAACTACACTTTGAGTCCTTCAAAATGGAACAAATTTCAATTAATTACTAGTTGAATTGAGTGAGTTATGGTCATTCAATCGGAGGTAGGTATGCAAACTGCTGGACCAAAGCGCGAGTCTAACTATTTCCACCATAGTTTTCAAAATGCATGGAGTTTTTCATCTCCGTTTCCTCCGTTGTAATCTACACTTCGATACCTTCGAAATGGAACAGATTTCAATCAATTCCGAGTTGAATTAAGTGAGTTATGGTCAATCAATCGGAAGTAGGTCTGTAAACTGCTAGACCAAACCGCGAGTCTAACTATTTCCACCATAACGCTCAAAATACTTGGCTTTTTTCATCTCCCTTTCTTCCGTTTTGAACTACACTTCGACTCCTTCGAAATTGATCAAATTTCAATGAATCCCGAGTTGAATTGAGTGAGTTATGGTCATTCAATCGGAGGTAGGTCTTTAAACTGCTAGGCGAAAGCTCGAGTCTAACTATTTCCATCATAACTCTTAAAATACTTGGAGTTTTTCATCTCCGTTTCTTCCGCTTTCAACTACACTTCCACATCTTTGAAATGGCATGAATTTGAATCAATTCCGAGTTGAATTGAGTGAGTTATGGTCAATCAATCGGAGCTACGTCTATAACTGCTAGACCAAAGTGCGAGTCTAACTATTTCCACCATAACTCTTAAATTACTTGGCTTTTTTCATCTCCGTTTCTTCCGTTTTAAACTAAACTTCGACTCCTTTGAAATTGAACAAATTTCAATAAATTTCGAGTTGAATTGAGTGAGATATGGTCATTCAATCGGAGTTAGTTCTGTAAACTGCTAGGCGAAAGCACGAGTCTAACTATTTCCATCATAACTCTTAAAATACTTGAAGTTTTTCATCTCTGTTTCTTCCGTTTTTAACTACACTTCGACATCTCTGAATTGGGATGAATTTGAATTAATTCTGAGTTGAATTGAGTGAGCTACGGTCAATCAATTGGAGGTAGGTCTGTAAACTGCTAGACCAAAGCGCGAGTCTGTATATTTCCATCATAACTCTAAAAATACTTGGAGTTTTTCAGCTCCGTTTTTTCCGTTTTAAACCACAATTTGACTCCTTCAAAATCGAACAAATTTCAATGAATTACTAGTTGAATTGAATGAGTTATGGTCATTCAATCGGAGGTAGGTATGTAAACTGCTGGACCAAAGCGCGAGTCTAACTATTTCCACCATAACTTTCAAAAGACATGGAGTTTTTCATCTCCGTTTCTTCCGTTGTAAACGACACTTCGATACCTTCGAAATGGATCAAATATCAATGAATTCCGAGTTGAATTGAGTGAGTCATAGTAGGTCTCTAAACTGCTAGACCAAAGCGCGAGTCTAACTTTTCCCACCATAACTCTCAAAATACTTGGCTTTTTTCATCTCTGTTTCTTCCGTTTTAAACTACACTTCGACTCCTTCAAAATGGAAGAAATTTCAATGAATTCTGAGTTCGATTGAGTGAGGTATGGTCATTCAATCGGAGGTAGGTCTGGAAACTGCTAGGCGAAAGCTCGAGTGTAACTATTTCCATCATAACTCTTAAAATAGTTGGAGTTTTTCATCTCCGTTTCTTCCGCTCTCAACTACACTTCGACATCTTCGAAATAGCATGAATTTGAATTAATTCCGAGTTGAATTGAGTGAGTTACGGTCAATCAATCGGAGCTACGTCTGTAAACTGCTAGACCAAAGTGCGAGTCTAATTATTTTAACCATAACTCTCAAAATACTTTGAGTTTTTCATTTCCGTGTCTTCCGTTTTAAACTACATTTCGACTCCTTCAAAATGGAACAAATTTCAATGAATTACGATTTGAATTTAGTGAGATATGGTCATTCAATCGGAGGTAGGTATGTAAACTGCTAGACCAAAGCGCGAGTCTACCTATTTCCACCATAACTCTCAAAATACTTCGAGTTTTTCATCTCCGTTTCTTCCTTTTTAAACTACATTTCGACTCCTTCAAAGTGTAACAAATTTCAATGAATTACGAGTTGAATTGAGTGAGTTATGGTCATTCAATCGGAGGTAGGTATGTAAACTGCTAGACCAAAGCACGAGTCTAAATATTTCCACCATAACTTTCAAAATACAATGTGTTTTCATCTTCGTTTCTTCCGTTGTAATCTACACTTCGATACCTTCGAAATGGAACAAATTTCAATGAATTCCGAGTTGAATTGAGTGAGTTATGGTCATTCAATCGGAGGTAGGTTTGTAAACTGCTAGACCAAAGCACGAGTCTAACTATTTCCACCATAACTCTCAAAATACTTGGTTTTTTCATCTTCGCTTCTTCCGTTTTAAACTACACTTTGAGTCCTTCAAAATGGAACAAATTTCAATTAATTACTAGTTGAATTGAGTGAGTTATGGTCATTCAATCGGAGGTAGGTATGCAAACTGCTGGACCAAAGCGCGAGTCTAACTATTTCCACCATAGTTTTCAAAATGCATGGAGTTTTTCATCTCCGTTTCCTCCGTTGTAATCTACACTTCGATACCTTCGAAATGGAACAGATTTCAATCAATTCCGAGTTGAATTAAGTGAGTTATGGTCAATCAATCGGAAGTAGGTCTGTAAACTGCTAGACCAAAGCGCGAGTCTAACTATTTCCACCATAACTCTCAAAATACTTGGCTTTTTTCATCTCCGTTTCTTCCGTTTTAAACTACACTTCGACTCATTCGAAATGGAACAAATTTCAACAAATTCCAAGTGGAATTGAATGAGTTATGGTGCTTGAATCGGAGGTAGGTCTGTAAACTGCTAGACCAAAGCTCGAGTCTAACTATTTCCACCGTAACTCCCAAAATACTTGGCTTTTCTCATCTCCGTTTCTTCCGTTTTAAACTACATTTCGACTCCTTCGAAATCGATCAAATTTCAATGAATTCCGAGTTGAATTTGGTGAGTTATTGTCATTCAATCGGAGGTAGGTCTGTAAACTGCTAGGTGAAAGCGCGAGTCTGACTATTTCCATCATAACTCTCAAAATACTTGGAGTTTGTAATCTCCGTTTCTTCCGTTTTAAACTACACTTTGACTCCTTCAAAATGGAACAAATTTCAACGAATTACTAGTTGAATTGAGTAAGTTATGATCATTGAATCAGAGGTAGGTATGTAAACTGCTGGACCAAAGCGCGAGTCTAACTATTTCCACCATAACTTTCAAAAGACATGGAGTTTTTCATCTCCGTTTCTTCCGTTGTAAACGACACTTCGATACCTTCGAAATCAATCAAATTTCAATGAATTCCGAGTTGAATTGAGTGAGTCATAGTAGGTCTCTAAACTGCTAGACCAAAGCGCGAGTCTAACTTTTTCCATCATAACTCTCAAAATACCTTGAGTTTTTCATCTCCGTTTCTTCCGTTTTAAACTACACTTTGACTCCTTCGAAATGGAACAAATTTCAACGAATTACAAGTTGAATTGAGTAAGTTATGGTCATTGAATCAGAGGTAGGTATGTAAACTGCTGGACCAAAGCGCGAGTCTAACTATTTCCACCATAACTTTCAAAAGACATGGAGTTTTTCATCTCCGTTTCTTCCGTTGTAAACGACACTTCGATACCTTCGAAATGGATCAAATATCAATGAATTCCGAGTTGAATTGAGTGAGTCATAGTAGGTCTCTAAACTGCTAGACCAAAGCGCGAGTCTAACTTTTCCCACCATAACTCTCAAAATACTTGGCTTTTTTCATCTCTGTTTCTTCCGTTTTAAACTACACTTCGACTCCTTCAAAATGGAAGAAATTTCAATGAATTCTGAGTTCGATTGAGTGAGGTATGGTCATTCAATCGGAGGTAGGTCTGGAAACTGCTAGGAGAAAGCTCGAGTGTAACTATTTCCATCATAACTCTTAAAATAGTTGGAGTTTTTCATCTCCGTTTCTTCCGCTCTCAACTACACTTCGACATCTTCGAAATAGCATGAATTTGAATTAATTCCGAGTTGAATTGAGTGAGTTACGGTCAATCAATCGGAGCTACGTCTGTAAACTGCTAGACCAAAGTGTGAGTCTAATTATTTTAACCATAACTCTCAAAATACTTGGAGTTTTTCATTTCCGTGTCTTCCGTTTTAAACTACATTTCGACTCCTTCAAAATGGAACAAATTTCAATGAATTACGATTTGAATTTAGTGAGTTATGGTCATTCAATCGGAAGTAGGTATGTAAACTGCTAGACCAAAGCACGAGTCTAACTATTTCCACCATAACTTTCAAAATACATTGTGTTTTTATCTCCGTTTCTTCCGTTGTAATCTACACTTCGATACCTTCGAAATGGAACAAATTTCAATGAATTCCGAGTTGAATTGAGTGAGTTATGGTCATTCAATCGGAGGTAGGTATGTAAACTGCTAGACCAAAGCGCGAGTCATACATTGTGTTTTTCATCTCCGTTTCTTCCGTTGGAAACTAAACTTTGATACCTTCGAAATGGAACAAATTTCAATGAATTTCGAGTTGAATTAAGTGAGTTATGGTCAATCAATCGGAGGTAGGTCTCTAAACTTCTAGACCAAAGCGCGAGTCTAACTATTTCCACAATGACTCTCAAAATACTTGGCTTTTTTCATCACTGATTCTTCCGTTGTAATCTACACTTCGATACCTTCGAAATGGAACAAATTTCAATCAATTCCGAGTTGAATTAAGTGAGTATGGTCAATCAATCGGATGTAGGTCTGTAAACTGCTAGACCAAAGCGTGAGTCTATCTATTTCCACCATAAGTCTGAAAATACTTAGCTTTTTTCATCTTCGTTTCTTCCGTTTTAAACTACACTTTCACTCCTTCAAAATGGAACAAATTTCAATTAATTACTAGTTGAATTGAGTGAGTTATGGTCATTCAATCGGAGGGAGGTATGTAAACTGCTAGACCAAAGCGCGAGTCTAACTATTTCCACCATAGTTTTCAAAATACATGGAGTTTTTCATCTCCGTTTCCTCCGTTGTAATCTACACTTCGATACCATCGAAATGGAACAAATTTTAATGAATTCTAAGTTTAATTGAGTGAGTTATTGTCATTCAGTCGGAGGTAAGTCTATAAACTGCTAGACCAAAGCGCGAGTCTAACTATTTCCACCATAACTCTCAAAATACATTATGTTTTTCATCTCCGTTTCTTCCCTTTTAAACTACACTTTGATACCTTCGAAATGGATCAAATTTCAAGGAATTTTGAGTTTAATTGAATGAGTTATTGTCATTCAATCGGAGGTAGGTCTGTAAACTGCTAGACCAAAGCGCGAGTCTAACTATTTCCACCATAACTCTCAAAATACTTGGAGTTTTTCATCTCCGTTTCTTCCGTTTTAAACTACATTTCGACTCCTTCAAAGGGTAACAAATTTCAGTGAATTAGGAGTTGAATTGAGTGAGTTATGGTCATTCAATCAGAGGTAGGTATGTAAACTGCTAGACCAAAGCGCGAATAATACATTGTGTTTTTCATCTCCGTTTCTTCCGTTGGAAACTAAACTTTGATACCTTCGAAATGGAACAAATTTCAATGAATTCCGAGTTGAATTAAGTGAGTTATGGTCAATCAATTGGAGGTAGGTCTCTAAACTTCTAGACCAAAGCGCGAGTCTAACTATTTCCACAATGACTCTCAAAATACTTGGCTTTTTTCATCACCGATTCTTCCGTTGTAATCTACACTTCGATACCTTCGAAATGGAACAAATTGCAATCAATTTCGAGTTGAATTAAGTGAGTTATGGTCAATCAATCGGATGTAGGTCTGTAAACTGCTAGACCAAAGCGCGAGTCTATCTATTTCCACCATAAGTCTGAAAATACTTGGCTTTTTTCATCTTCGTTTCTTCCGTTTTAAACTACACTTTCACTCCTTCAAAATGGAACAAATTTGAATTAATTACTAGTTGAATTGAGTGAGTTATGGTTATTCAATCGGAGGTAGGTATCTAAACTGCTGGACCAAAGCGCGAGTCTAACTATTTCCACCATAGTTTTCAAAATACATGGAGTTCTTCATCTCCGTTTCGTCCATTGTAATCTACACTTCGATACCTTCGAAATGGAACATATTTCAATCAATTCCGAGTTAAATTAAGTGAGTTATGGTCAATCAATCGGATGTACGTCTGCAAACTGCTAGACCAAAGCGCGAGGCTAACTATTTCCACCATAACTCTCAAAATACTTGGCATTTTTCATCTCCGTTTCTTCCGTTTTAAACTACAGTTTGACTCCTTCGAAATGGATCAAATTTCAATGAATCCCGAGTTGAATTGAGTGAGTTATGGTCATCCAATCGGAGGTAGATCCGTAAACCGCTAGGCGAAAGCTTGAGTCTAACTATTTCCATCATAACTCTTAAAATACTTAGAGTTTTTCATCTCCGTTTCTTCCGCTTTCAACTACACTTCGACAAATTTAAAATGGCATGAATTTGAATCAATTCTGAGTTGAATTGAGTGAGTTATGGTCAATCAATCGGAACTACGTCTGTAAACTGCTAGACCAAAGTGCGAGTCTAACTATTTGCACCATAACTCTTAAAATACTTGGCTTTTTTCATCTCCGTTTCTTCCGTTTTAAACTAAACTTCGACTCCTTTGAAATTGAACAAATTTCAATCAATTCCGAGTTGAATTGAGTGAGTTATGGTTATTCAATCGGAGTTAGTTCTGTAAACTGCTAGGCGAAAGCACGAGTCTAACTATTTCCATCGTAACTCTTAAAATACTTGAAGTTTTTCATCTCTGTTTCTTCCGTTTTTAACTACACTTCAACATCTCTGAATTGGGATGAATTTGAAATAATTCCGAGATGAATTAAGTGAGTTATGGTCAATCAATCGGATGTAGGTCTGTAAACTGCTAGACCAAAGCGCGAGTCTAACTATTTCCACTATAACTCTCAAAATACTTGGTTTTTTCATCTCCGTTTCTTCCGTTGTAATCTACACTTTGATACCTTCGAAATGGAACAAGTTTCAATCAATTCCGAGTTAAATTAAGTGAGTGATGGTCAATCAATCGGATGTAGGTCTGTAAACTGCTAGACCAAAGTGCGAGTCTAATTATTTATACCATAACTCTCAAAATACTTGGCTTTTTTCATCTCCGTTTCTTCCGTTTTAAACTACACTTCGACTCCTTCAAAATGGAACAAATTTCAACAAATTCCAAGTGGAATTCAATGAGTTATGGTGCTTCAATCGAAGGTAGGTCTGTAAACTGCTAGACCAAAGCTCGAGTCTAACTATTTCCATCATAACTCTCAAAATACTTGGAGTTTTTCATCTCCGTTTCTTCCCTTTTAAACAACACTTCGACTCCTACGAAATGGAATAAATTTCAATGAATTCCGAGTTTAATTGAGTGAGTTATTGTCATTCAATCGGAGGTAGGTCTGTAAACTGCTAGACCAAAGCGCGAGTCTAACTATTTCCACCATAACTCTCAAAATACTAGAGTTTTTCATCTCCGTTTATTCCGTTTTAACTTACACTTCGACTCCTTCAAAATGGAACAAATTTCAATGAATTTCGAGTTGAATTGAGTGAATTATGGTCATTCAATCGGAGGTAGGTATGTAAACTGCTAGACCAAAGCGCGAGTCTAACTATTTCCACCATAACTTTCAAAATACATTGTGTTTTTCATCTCCGTTTCTTCCCTTTTAAACTACACTTTGATACCTTCGAAATGGATTAAATTTCAAGGAATTCCGAGTTTAATTGAGTGAGTTATTGTCATCCAATCGGAGGCAAGTCTATAAACTGCTAGACCAAAGCGCGAGTCTAACTATTTCCACCATAACTCTCAAAATACATCGAGTTTTTCATCTCCGTTTCTTCCGTTTTAAACTACATTTCGACTCCTTCAAAGTGTAACAAATTTCAATGAATTACGAGTTGAATTGAGTGAGTTATGGTCATTCAATCGGAGGTAGGTATGTAAACTGCTAGACCAAAGCACGAGTCTAAATATTTCCACCATAACTTTCAAAATACAATGTGTTTTCATCTTCGTTTCTTCCGTTGTAATCTACACTTCGATACCTTCGAAATGGAACAAATTTCAATGAATTCCGAGTTGAACTGAGTGAGTTATGGTCATTCAATCGGAGGTAGGTATGTAAACTGCTAGACCAAAGCACGAGTCTAACTATTTCCACCATAACTCTCAAAATACTTGGTTTTTTCATCTTCGCTTCTTCCGTTTTAAACTACACTTTGAGTCCTTCAAAATGGAACAAATTTCAATTAATTACTAGTTGAATTGAGTGAGTTATGGTCATTCAATCGGAGGTAGGTATGCAAACTGCTGGACCAAAGCGCGAGTCTAACTATTTCCACCATAGTTTTCAAAATGCATGGAGTTTTTCATCTCCGTTTCCTCCGTTGTAATCTACACTTCGATACCTTCGAAATGGAACAGATTTCAATCAATTCCGAGTTGAATTAAGTGAGTTATGGTCAATCAATCGGATGTAGGTCTGTAAACTGCTAGACCAAAGCGCGAGTCTAAGTATTTCCACCATAACTCTCAAAATACTTAGCTTTTTTCATCTCCGTTTCTTCCGTTTTGAACTACACTTCGACTCCTTCGAAATTGATCAAATTTCAATGAATCCCGAGTTGAATTGAGTGAGTTATGGTCATTCAATCGGAGGTAGGTCTGTAAACTGCTAGGCGAAACCTCGAGTCTAACTATTTCCATCATAACTCCTAAAATACTTGGAGTTTTTCATCTCCGTTTCTTCCGCTTTCAACTACACTTCGACATCTTTGAAATGGCATGAATTTGAATCAATTCCGAGTTGAATTGAGTGAGTTATGGTCAATCAATCGGAGCTACGTCTGTAAACTGCTAGACCAAAGTGCGAGTCTAACTATTTCCGCCATAACTCTTAAATTACTTGGCTTTTTTCATCTCTTTTTCTTCCGTTTTAAACTAAACTTCGACTCCTTTGAAATTGAACAAATTTCAATAAATTCCGAGTTGAATTGAATGAGATATGGTCATTCAATCGGAGGTAGTTCTGTAAACTGCTAGGCGAAAGCACGAGTCTAACTATTTCCATCATAACTCTTAAAATACTTGAAGTTTTTCATCTCTGTTTCTTCCGTTTTTAACTACACTTCGACATCTCTGAATTGGGATGAATTTGAATTAATTCTGAGTTGAATTGAGTGAGTTATGGTCAATCAATCGGAGGTAGGTCTGTAAACTGCTAGACCAAAGCGCGAGTCTATATATTTCCATTATAACTCTCAAAATACTTGGAGTTTTTCAGCTCCGTTTTTTCCGTTTTAAACCACAATTTGACTCCTTCAAAATCGAACAAATTTCAATGAAGTAGTAGTTGAATTGAGTGAGTTATGGTCATTCAATCGGAGGTAGGTATGTAAACTCCTGGACGAAAGCACGAGTCTAACTATTTCCACCATAATTTTCAAAATACATGGAGTTTTTCATCTCCGTTTCTTCCGTTGTAATCTACACTTCGATACCTTCGAAATGGAACAAGTTTCAATCAATTCCGAGTTGAATTAAGTGAGTTATGGTCAATCAATCGGATGTATGTCTGTAAACTGCTAGACCAAAGCGCGAGTCTAATTATTTCCACCACAACTCTCAAAATACTTGGCTTTTTTCATCTCCGTTTCTTCCGTTTGAAACTACACTTCGACTCCTTCGAAATGGAACAAATTTCAACAAATTCCAAGTGGAATTGAATGAGTTACGGTGCTTCAATCGGAGGTAGGTCTGTAAACCGCTAGACCAAAGCTCGAGTCTAACTATTTCCATCATAACTCTCAAAATACTTAGAGTTTTTCATCACCGTTTCTTTCCTTTTAAACTACACTTCGACTCCTACGAAATGGAATAAATTTCAATTAATTCCAAGTTTAATTGAGTGAGTTATTGTCATTCAATCGGAGGTAGGTATGTAAACTGCTGGACCAAAGCGCGAGTCTAACTATTTGCACCATAATTTTCAAAATACATTGAGTTTTTCATCTCCGTTTCTTCCGTTGTAATCTACACTTTGATACCTTCGAAATGGAACAAGTTTCAATCAATTCCGAGTTGAATTAAGTGAGTTATGGTCAATCAATCGGATGTAGGTCTGTAAACTGCTAGACCAAAGCGCGAGTCTAATTATTTCCACCATAACTCTCAAAATACTTAGCTTTTTTCATCTCCGTTTCTTCCGTTTTGAACTACACTTCGACTCCTTCGAAATTGATCAAATTTCAATGAATCCCGAGTTGAATTGAGTGAGTTATGGTCATTCAATCGGAGGTAGGTCTGTAAACTGCTAGGCGAAACCTCGAGTCTAACTATTTCCATCATAACTCCTAAAATACTTGGAGTTTTTCATCTCCGTTTCTTCCGCTTTCAACTACACTTCGACATCTTTGAAATGGCATGAATTTGAATCAATTCCGAGTTGAATTGAGTGAGTTATGGTCAATCAATCGGAGCTACGTCTGTAAACTGCTAGACCAAAGTGCGAGTCTAACTATTTCCGCCATAACTCTTAAATTACTTGGCTTTTTTCATCTCTTTTTCTTCCGTTTTAAACTAAACTTCGACTCCTTTGAAATTGAACAAATTTCAATAAATTCCGAGTTGAATTGAATGAGATATGGTCATTCAATCGGAGGTAGTTCTGTAAACTGCTAGGCGAAAGCACGAGTCTAACTATTTCCATCATAACTCTTAAAATACTTGAAGTTTTTCATCTCTGTTTCTTCCGTTTTTAACTACACTTCGACATCTCTGAATTGGGATGAATTTGAATTAATTCTGAGTTGAATTGAGTGAGTTATGGTCAATCAATCGGAGGTAGGTCTGTAAACTGCTAGACCAAAGCGCGAGTCTATATATTTCCATTATAACTCTCAAAATACTTGGAGTTTTTCAGCTCCGTTTTTTCCGTTTTAAACCACAATTTGACTCCTTCAAAATCGAACAAATTTCAATGAAGTAGTAGTTGAATTGAGTGAGTTATGGTCATTCAATCGGAGGTAGGTATGTAAACTCCTGGACGAAAGCACGAGTCTAACTATTTCCACCATAATTTTCAAAATACATGGAGTTTTTCATCTCCGTTTCTTCCGTTGTAATCTACACTTCGATACCTTCGAAATGGAACAAGTTTCAATCAATTCCGAGTTGAATTAAGTGAGTTATGGTCAATCAATCGGATGTATGTCTGTAAACTGCTAGACCAAAGCGCGAGTCTAATTATTTCCACCACAACTCTCAAAATACTTGGCTTTTTTCATCTCCGTTTCTTCCGTTTGAAACTACACTTCGACTCCTTCGAAATGGAACAAATTTCAACAAATTCCAAGTGGAATTGAATGAGTTACGGTGCTTCAATCGGAGGTAGGTCTGTAAACCGCTAGACCAAAGCTCGAGTCTAACTATTTCCATCATAACTCTCAAAATACTTAGAGTTTTTCATCACCGTTTCTTTCCTTTTAAACTACACTTCGACTCCTACGAAATGGAATAAATTTCAATTAATTCCAAGTTTAATTGAGTGAGTTATTGTCATTCAATCGGAGGTAGGTATGTAAACTGCTGGACCAAAGCGCGAGTCTAACTATTTGCACCATAATTTTCAAAATACATTGAGTTTTTCATCTCCGTTTCTTCCGTTGTAATCTACACTTTGATACCTTCGAAATGGAACAAGTTTCAATCAATTCCGAGTTGAATTAAGTGAGTTATGGTCAATCAATCGGATGTAGGTCTGTAAACTGCTAGACCAAAGCGCGAGTCTAATTATTTCCACCATAACTCTCAAAATACTTAGCTTTTTTCATCTCCGTTTCTTCCGTTTTGAACTACACTTCGACTCCTTCGAAATTGATCAAATTTCAATGAATCCCGAGTTGAATTGAGTGAGTTATGGTCATTCAATCGGAGGTAGGTCTGTAAACTGCTAGGCGAAACCTCGAGTCTAACTATTTCCATCATAACTCCTAAAATACTTGGAGTTTTTCATCTCCGTTTCTTCCGCTTTCAACTACACTTCGACATCTTTGAAATGGCATGAATTTGAATCAATTCCGAGTTGAATTGAGTGAGTTATGGTCAATCAATCGGAGCTACGTCTGTAAACTGCTAGACCAAAGTGCGAGTCTAACTATTTCCGCCATAACTCTTAAATTACTTGGCTTTTTTCATCTCTTTTTCTTCCGTTTTAAACTAAACTTCGACTCCTTTGAAATTGAACAAATTTCAATAAATTCCGAGTTGAATTGAATGAGATATGGTCATTCAATCGGAGGTAGTTCTGTAAACTGCTAGGCGAAAGCACGAGTCTAACTATTTCCATCATAACTCTTAAAATACTTGAAGTTTTTCATCTCTGTTTCTTCCGTTTTTAACTACACTTCGACATCTCTGAATTGGGATGAATTTGAATTAATTCTGAGTTGAATTGAGTGAGTTATGGTCAATCAATCGGAGGTAGGTCTGTAAACTGCTAGACCAAAGCGCGAGTCTATATATTTCCATTATAACTCTCAAAATACTTGGAGTTTTTCAGCTCCGTTTTTTCCGTTTTAAACCACAATTTGACTCCTTCAAAATCGAACAAATTTCAATGAAGTAGTAGTTGAATTGAGTGAGTTATGGTCATTCAATCGGAGGTAGGTATGTAAACTCCTGGACGAAAGCACGAGTCTAACTATTTCCACCATAATTTTCAAAATACATGGAGTTTTTCATCTCCGTTTCTTCCGTTGTAATCTACACTTCGATACCTTCGAAATGGAACAAGTTTCAATCAATTCCGAGTTGAATTAAGTGAGTTATGGTCAATCAATCGGATGTATGTCTGTAAACTGCTAGACCAAAGCGCGAGTCTAATTATTTCCACCACAACTCTCAAAATACTTGGCTTTTTTCATCTCCGTTTCTTCCGTTTGAAACTACACTTCGACTCCTTCGAAATGGAACAAATTTCAACAAATTCCAAGTGGAATTGAATGAGTTACGGTGCTTCAATCGGAGGTAGGTCTGTAAACCGCTAGACCAAAGCTCGAGTCTAACTATTTCCATCATAACTCTCAAAATACTTAGAGTTTTTCATCACCGTTTCTTTCCTTTTAAACTACACTTCGACTCCTACGAAATGGAATAAATTTCAATTAATTCCAAGTTTAATTGAGTGAGTTATTGTCATTCAATCGGAGGTAGGTATGTAAACTGCTGGACCAAAGCGCGAGTCTAACTATTTGCACCATAATTTTCAAAATACATTGAGTTTTTCATCTCCGTTTCTTCCGTTGTAATCTACACTTTGATACCTTCGAAATGGAACAAGTTTCAATCAATTCCGAGTTGAATTAAGTGAGTTATGGTCAATCAATCGGATGTAGGTCTGTAAACTGCTAGACCAAAGCGCGAGTCTAATTATTTCCACCATAACACTCAAAATACTTGGCTTTTTTCATCTCCGTTTCTTCCATTTTAAACTACACTTCGACTCATTCGAAATGGAACAAATTTCAACAAATTCCAAGTGGAATTGAATGAGTTATGGTGCTTCAATCGGAGGTAGGTCTGTAAACTGCTAGACCAAAGCTCGAGTCTAACTATTTCCATCAGAACTCTCAAAATACTTGGAGTTTTTCATCTCCGTTTCTTCCCTTTTAAATTACACTTCGACTCCTACGAAATGGAATAAATTTCAATGAATTTCGAGTTTAATTGAGTGAGTTATTGTCATTCAATCGGAGGTAGGTCTGTAAACTGCTAGACCAAAGCGCAAGTCTAACTATTTCCACCATAACTCTCAAAATACTTGGAGTTTTTCATCTCCGTTTCTTCCGTTTTAAACTACACTTAGACTCCTTCAAAATGGAACAAATTTCATTTAATTACGAGTTGAATTGAGTGAGTTATGGTCATTCAATCGGAGGTAGGTTTGTAAACTGCTAGACCAAAGCGCGAGTCTAACTATTTCCACCATCACTTTCAAAATACATTGTGTTTTTCACCTCCGTTTCTTCCCTTTTAAACTACGCTTTGATACCTTCGAAATGGATCAAATTTCAAGGAATTCCAACTTTAATTGAGTGAGTTATTGTCATTCAATCGGAGGTAGGTCTGTAAACTACTAGACCAAAGCGCGAGTCTAACTATTTTCACCATAACTCTCAAAATACTTGGAGTTTTTCATCTCTGTTTGGTTCGTTTAAAACTACATTTCGACTCCTTCAAAGTGGAACAAATTTTAATGAATTACGAGTTGAATTGAGTGAGTTATGGTCATTCAATCGGAGGTAGGTATGTAAACTGCTAGACCAAAGCACGAGTCTAACTATTTCCACCATAAGTTTCAAAATACCTTGTGTTTTTCATCTTCGTTTCTTCCGTTGTAATCTACACTTCGATACCTTCGAAATGGAACAAATTTCAAAGAATTCCGAGTTGAATTGAGTGAGTTATGGTCATTCAATCGGAGGTAGGAATGTAAACTGCTAGACCATAGCGCGAGTCTAACTATTTCCACCATAACTTTCACAATACATTGTGTTTTTCATCTCCGTTTTCTCCGTTAGAAACTAAACTTTGATTGGTTTGAAATGGAACAAATTTCAATGAATTCCGAGTTGAATTAAGCGAGTTATGGTCAATCAATCGGAGGTAGGTCTCTAAACTTCTAGACCAAAGCGCGAGTCTAACTATTTCCACCATCACTTTCAAAATACATTGTGTTTTTCATCTCCGTTTCTTCCCTTTTAAACTACACTTTGATACCTTCGAAATGGATCAAATTTCAAGGAATTCCGAGTTTAATTGAGTGAGTTATTGTCATCCAATCGGAGGCAAGTCTATAAACTGCTAGACCAAAGCGCGAGTCTACCTATTTCCACCATAACTCTCAAAATACTTCGAGTTTTTCATCTCCGTTTCTTCCTTTTTAAACTACATTTCGACTCCTTCAAAGTGTAACAAATTTCAATGAATTACGAGTTGAATTGAGTGAGTTATGGTCATTCAATCGGAGGTAGGTATGTAAACTGCTAGACCAAAGCACGAGTCTAAATATTTCCACCATAACTTTCAAAATACAATGTGTTTTCATCTTCGTTTCTTCCGTTGTAATCTACACTTCGATACCTTCGAAATGGAACAAATTTCAATGAATTCCGAGTTGAACTGAGTGAGTTATGGTCATTCAATCGGAGGTAGGTATGTAAACTGCTAGACCAAAGCACGAGTCTAACTATTTCCACCATAACTCTCAAAATACTTGGTTTTTTCATCTTCGCTTCTTCCGTTTTAAACTACACTTTGAGTCCTTCAAAATGGAACAAATTTCAATTAATTACTAGTTGAATTGAGTGAGTTATGGTCATTCAATCGGAGGTAGGTATGCAAACTGCTGGACCAAAGCGCGAGTCTAACTATTTCCACCATAGTTTTCAAAATGCATGGAGTTTTTCATCTCCGTTTCCTCCGTTGTAATCTACACTTCGATACCTTCGAAATGGAACAGATTTCAATCAATTCCGAGTTGAATTAAGTGAGTTATGGTCAATCAATCGGATGTAGGTCTGTAAACTGCTAGACCAAAGCGCGAGTCTAAGTATTTCCACCATAACTCTCAAAATACTTAGCTTTTTTCATCTCCGTTTCTTCCGTTTTGAACTACATTTCGACTCCTACGAAATTGATCAAATTTCAATGAACCCCGAGTTGAATTGAGTGAGTTATGGTCATTCAATCGGAGGTAGGTCTGTGAACTGCTAGGCGAAAGCTCGAGTCTAACTATTTCCATCATAACTCCTAAAATACTTGGAGTTTTTCATCTCCGTTTCTTCCGCTTTCAACTACACTTCGACATCTTTGAAATGGCATGAATTTGAATCAATTCCGAGTTGAATTGAGTGAGTTATGGTCAATCAATCGGAGCTACGTCTGTAAACTGCTAGACCAAAGTGCGAGTCTAACTATTTGCGCCATAACTCTTAAATTACTTGGCTTTTTTCATCTCCGTTTCTTCCGTTTTAAACTAAACTTCGACTCCTTTGAAATTGAACAAATTTCAATAAATTCCGAGTTGAATTGAGTGAGATATGGTCATTCAATCGGAGGTAGGTATGTAAACTGCTAGACCAAAGCGCGAGTCTACCTATTTCCACCATAACTCTCAAAATACTTCGAATTTTTCATCTCCGTTTCTTCCGTTTTAAACTACATTTCGACTCCTTCAAAGTGTAACAAATTTCAATGAATTACGAGTTGAATTGAGTGAGTTATGGTCATTCAATCGGAGGTAGGTATGTAAACTGCTAGACCAAAGCACGAGTCTAAATATTTCCACCATAACTTTCAAAATACAATGTGTTTTCATCTTCGTTTCTTCCGTTGTAATCTACACTTTGATACCTTCGAAATGGAACAAATTTCAATGAATTCCGAGTTGAATTGAGTGAGTTATGGTCATTCAATCGGAGGTAGGTTTGTAAACTGCTAGACCAAAGCACGAGTCTAACTATTTCCACCATAACTCTCAAAATACTTGGTTTTTTCATCTTCGCTTCTTCCGTTTTAAACTACACTTTGAGTCCTTCAAAATGGAACAAATTTCAATTAATTACTAGTTGAATTGAGTGAGTTATGGTCATTCAATCGGAGGTAGGTATGCAAACTGCTGGACCAAAGCGCGAGTCTAACTATTTCCACCATAGTTTTCAAAATGCATGGAGTTTTTCATCTCCGTTTCCTCCGTTGTAATCTACACTTCGATACCTTCGAAATGGAACAGATTTCAATCAATTCCGAGTTGAATTAAGTGAGTTATGGTCAATCAATCGGAAGTAGGTCTGTAAACTGCTAGACCAAAGCGCGAGTCTAACTATTTCCACCATAACGCTCAAAATACTTGGCTTTTTTCATCTCCGTTTCTTCCGTTTTGAACTACACTTCGACTCCTTCGAAATTGATCAAATTTCAATGAATCCCGAGTTGAATTGAGTGAGTTATGGTCATTCAATCGGAGGTAGGTCTTTAAACTGCTAGGCGAAAGCTCGAGTCTAACTATTTCCATCATAACTCTTAAAATACTTGGAGTTTTTCATCTCCGTTTCTTCAGCTTTCAACTACACTTCCACATCTTTGAAATGGCATGAATTTGAATCAATTCTGAGTTGAATTGAGTGAGTTATGGTCAATCAATCGGAGCTACGTCTATAACTGCTAGACCAAAGTGCGAGTCTAACTATTTCCACCATAACTCTTAAATTACTTGGCTTTTTTCATCTCCGTTTCTTCCGTTTTAAACTAAACTTCGACTCCTTTGAAATTGAACAAATTTCAATAAATTCCGAGTTGAATTGAGTGAGATATGGTCATTCAATCGGAGTTAGTTCTGTAAACTGCTAGGCGAAAGCACGAGTCTAACTATTTCCATCATAACTCTTAAAATACTTGAAGTTTTTCATCTCTGTTTCTTCCGTTTTTACCTACACTTCGACATCTCTGAATTGGGATGAATTTGAATTAATTCTGAGTTGAATTGAGTGAGCTACGGTCAATCAATCGGAGGTAGGTCTGTAAACTGCTAGACCAAAGCGCGAGTCTGTATATTTCCATCATAACTCTAAAAATACTAGGAGTTTTTCAGCTCCGTTTTTTCCGTTTTAAACCACAATTTGACCCCTTCAAAATCGAACAAATTTCAATGAATTACTAGTTGAATTGAGTGAGTTATGGTCATTCAATCGGAGGTAGGTATGTAAACTGCTGGACCAAAGCGCGAGTCTAACTATTTCCACCATAATTTTCAAAATAAATGGAATTTTTCATCTCCGTTTCTTCCGTTGTAATCTACACTTCGATACCTTCGAAATGGAACAAGTTTCAATCAATTCCGAGTTGAATTAAGTGAGTTATGGTCAATCAATCGGATGTATGTCTGTAAACTGCTAGACCAAAGCGCGAGTCTAATTATTTCCACCATAACTCTCAAAATACTTGGCTTTTTTCATCTCCGTTTCTTCCGTTTGAAACTACACTTCGACTCCTTCGAAATGGAACAAATTTCAACAAATTCCAAGTGGAATTGAATGAGTTACGGTGCTTCAATCGGAGGTAGGTCTGTAAACCGCTAGACCAAAGCTCGAGTCTAACTATTTCCATCATAACTCTCAAAATACTTGGAGTTTTTCATCACCGTTTCTTTCCTTTTAAACTACACTTCGACTCCTACGAAATGGAATAAATTTCAATGAATTCCAAGTTTAATTGAGTGAGTTATTGTCATTCAATTGGAGGTAGGTATGTAAACTGCTGGACCAAAGCGCGAGTCTAACTATTTGCACCATAATTTTCAAAATACATGGAGTTTTTCATCTCCGTTTCTTCCGTTGTAATCTACACTTTGATACCTTCGAAATGGAACAAGTTTCAATCAATTCCGAGTTGAATTAAGTGAGTTATGGTCAATCAATCGGATGTAGGTCTGTAAACTGTTAGACCAAAGCGCGAGTCTAATTATTTCCACCATAACTCTCAAAATACTTGGCTTTTTTCATCTCCGTTTCTTCCGTTTTAAACTACACTTCGACTCCTTCGAAATGGAACAAATTTCAACAAATTCCAAGTGGAATTGAATGAGTTATGGTGCTTGAATCGGAGGTAGGTCTGTAAACTGCTAGACCAAAGCTCGAGTCTAACTATTTCCACCGTAACTCCCAAAATACTTGGCTTTTCTCATCTCCGTTTCTTCCGTTTTAAACTACATTTCGATTCCTTCGAAATCGAATAAATTTCAATGAATTCCGAGTTGAATTTGGTGAGTTATTGTCATTCAATCGGAGGTAGGTCTGTAAACTGCTAGGTGAAAGCGCGAGTCTGACTATTTCCATCATAACTCTCAAAATACTTGGAGTTTGTCATCTCCGTTTCTTCCGTTTTAAACTACACTTTGACTCCTTCAAAATGGAACAAATTTCAACGAATTACTAGTTGAATTGAGTAAGTTATGGTCATTGAATCAGAGGTAGGTATGTAAACTGCTGGATCAAAGCGCGAGTCTAACTATTTCCACCATAACTTTCAAAAGACATGGAGTTTTTCATCTCCGTTTCTTCCGTTGTAAACGACACTTCGATACCTTCGAAATCAATCAAATTTCAATGAATTCCGAGTTGAATTGAGTGAGTCATAGTAGGTCTCTAAACTGCTAGACCAAAGCGCGAGTCTAACTTTTTCCATCATAACTCTCAAAATACCTTGAGTTTTTCATCTCCGTTTCTTCCGTTTTAAACTACACTTTGACTCCTTCGAAATGGAACAAATTTCAACGAATTACAAGTTGAATTGAGTAAGTTATGGTCATTGAATCAGAGGTAGGTATGTAAACTGCTAGACCAAAGCGCGAGTCTAACTATTTCCACCATAACTTTCAAAAGACATGGAGTTTTTCATCTCCGTTTCTTCCGTTGTAAACGACATTTCGATACCTTCGAAATGGATCAAATATCAATGAATTCCGAGTTGAATTGAGTGAGTCATAGTAGGTCTCTAAACTGCTAGACCAAAGCGCGAGTCTAACTTTTCCAACCATAACTCTCAAAATACTTGGCTTTTTTCATCTCTGTTTCTTCCGTTTTAAACTACACTTCGACTCCTTCAAAATGGAAGAAATTTCAATGAATTCTGAGTTCGATTGAGTGAGGTATGGTCATTCAATCGGAGGTAGGTCTGAAAACTGCTAGGCGAAAGCTCGAGTGTAACTATTTCCATCATAACTCTTAAAATAGTTGGAGTTTTTCATCTCCGTTTCTTCCGCTCTCAACTACACTTCGACATCTTCGAAATAGAATGAATTTGAATTAATTCCGAGTTGAATTGAGTGAGTTACGGTCAATCAATCGGAGCAACGTCTGTAAACTGCTAGACCAAAGTGCGAGTCTAATTATTTCAACCATAACTCTCAAAATACTGGGAGTTTTTCATTTCCGTTTCTTCCGTTTTAAACTACATTTTGACTCCTTCAAAATGGAACAAATTTCAATGAATTACGATTTGAATTTAGTGAGTTATGGTCATTCAATCGGAAGTAGGTATGTAAACTGCTAGACCAAAGCACGAGTCTAACTATTTCCACCATAACTTTCAAAATACATTGTGTTTTTATCTCCGTTTCTTCCGTTGTAATCTACACTTCGATACCTTCGAAATGGAACAAATTTCAATGAATTCCGAGTTGAATTGAGTGAGTTATGGTCATTCAATCGGAGGTAGGTATGTAAACTGCTAGACCAAAGCGCGAGTCATACATTGTGTTTTTCATCTCCGTTTCTTCCGTTGGAAACTAAACTTTGATACCTTCGAAATGGAACAAATTTCAATGAATTTCGAGTTGAATTAAGTGAGTTATGGTCAATCAATCGGAGGTAGGTCTCTAAACTTCTAGACCAAAGCGCGAGTCTAACTATTTCCACAATGACTCTCAAAATACTTGGCTTTTTTCATCTCCGATTCTTCCGTTGTAATCTACACTTCGATACCTTCGAAATGGAACAAATTTCAATCAATTCCGAGTTGAATTAAGTGAGTATGGTCAATCAATCGGATGTAGGTCTGTAAACTGCTAGACCAAAGCGCGAGTCTATCTATTTCCACCATAAGTCTGAAAATACTTAGCTTTTTTCATCTTCGTTTCTTCCGTTTTAAACTACACTTTCACTCCTTCAAAATGGAACAAATTTCAATTAATTACTAGTTGAATTGAGTGAGTTATGGTCATTCAATCGGAGGGAGGTATGTAAACTGCTAGACCAAAGCGCGAGTCTAACTATTTCCACCATAGTTTTCAAAATACATGGAGTTTTTCATCTCCGTTTCCTCCGTTGTAATCTACACTTCGATACCATCGAAATGGAACAAATTTTAATGAATTCTAAGTTTAATTGAGTGAGTTATTGTCATTCAGTCGGAGGTAGGTCTATAAACTGCTAGACCAAAGCGCGAGTCTAACTATTTCCACCATAACTCTCAAAATACATTATGTTTTTCATCTCCGTTTCTTCCCTTTTAAACTACACTTTGATACCTTCGAAATGGATCAAATTTCAAGGAATTTTGAGTTTAATTGAATGAGTTATTGTCATTCAATCGGAGGTAGGTCTGTAAACTGCTAGACCAAAGCGCGAGTCTATCTATTTCCACCATAAGTCTGAAAATACTTGGCTTTTTTCATCTTCGTTTCTTCCGTTTTAAACTACACTTTCACTCCTTCAAAATGGAACAAATTTGAATTAATTACTAGTTGAATTGAGTGAGTTATGGTTATTCAATCGGAGGTAGGTATCTAAACTACTGGACCAAAGCGCGAGTCTAACTATTTCCACCATAGTTTTCAAAATACATGGAGTTCTTCATCTCCGTTTCGTCCATTGTAATCTACACTTCGATACCTTCGAAATGGAACATATTTCAATCAATTCCGTGTTAAATTAACTGAGTTATGGTCAATCAATCGGATGTACGTCTGCAAACTGCTAGACCAAAGCGCGAGGCTAACTATTTCCACCATAACTCTCAAAATACTTGGCATTTTTCATCTCCGTTTCTTCCGTTTTAAACTACACTTTGACTCCTTCGAAATGGATCAAATTTCAATGAATCCCGAGTTGAATTGAGTGAGTTATGGTCATCCAATCGGAGGTAGGTCCGTAAACCGCTAGGCGAAAGCTTGAGTCTAACTATTTCCATCATAACTCTTAAAATACTTAGAGTTTTTCATCTCTGTTTCTTCCGCTTTCAACTACACTTCGACATATTTGAAATGGCATGAATTTGAATCAATTCTGAGTTGAATTGAGTGAGTTATGGTCAATCAATCGGAACTACGTCTGTAAACTGCTAGACCAAAGTGCGAGTCTAACTATTTGCACCATAACTCTTAAAATACTTGGCTTTTTTCATCTCCGTTTCTTCCGTTTTAAACTAAACTTCGACTCCTTTGAAATTGAACAAATTTCAATCAATTCCGAGTTGAATTGAGTGAGTTATGGTTATTCAATCGGAGTTAGTTCTGTAAACTGCTAGGCGAAAGCACGAGTCTAACTATTTCCATCGTAACTCTTAAAATACTTGAAGTTTTTCATCTCTGTTTCTTCCGTTTTTAACTACACTTCAACATCTCTGAATTGGGATGAATTTGAAATAATTCCGAGTTGAATTAAGTGAGTTATGGTCAATCAATCGGATGTAGGTCTGTAAACTGCTAGACCAAAGCGCGAATCTAACTATTTCCACTATAACTCTCAAAATACTTGGTTTTTTCATCTCCGTTTCTTCCGTTGTAATCTACACTTCGATACCTTCGAAATGGAACAAGTTTCAATCAATTCCGAGTTAAATTAAGTGAGTTATGGTCAATCAATCGGATGTAGGTCTGTAAACTGCTAGACCAAAGTGCGAGTCTAATTATTTATACCATAACTCTCAAAATACTTGGCTTTTTTCATCTCCATTTCTTCCGTTTTAAACTACACTTCGACTCCTTCGAAATGGAACAAATTTCAACAAATTCCAAGTGGAATTCAATGAGTTATGGTGCTTCAATCGAAGGTAGGTCTGTAAACTGCTAGACCAAAGCTCGAGTCTAACTATTTCCATCATAACTCTCAAAATACTTGGAGTTTTTCATCTCCGTTTCTTCCCTTTTAAACAACACTTCGACTCCTACGAAATGGAATAAATTTCAATGAATTCCGAGTTTAATTGAGTGAGTTATTGTCATTCAATCGGAGGTAGGTCTGTAAACTGCTAGACCAAAGCGCGAGTCTAACTATTTCCACCATAACTCTCAAAATACTAGAGTTTTTCATCTCCGTTTATTCCGTTTTAACTTACACTTCGACTCCTTCAAAATGGAACAAATTTCAATGAATTTCGAGTTGAATTGAGTGAATTATGGTCATTCAATCGGAGGTAGGTATGTAAACTGCTAGACCAAAGCGCGAGTCTAACTATTTCCACCATAACTTTCAAAATACATTGTGTTTTTCATCTCCGTTTCTTCCCTTTTAAACTACACTTTGATACCTTCGAAATGGATTAAATTTCAAGGAATTCCGAGTTTAATTGAGTGAGTTATTGTCATCCAATCGGAGGCAAGTCTATAAACTGCTAGACCAAAGCGCGAGTCTAACTATTTCCACCATAACTCTCAAAATACTTCGAGTTTTTCATCTCCGTTTCTTCCGTTTTAAACTACATTTCGACTCCTTCAAAGTGTAACAAATTTCAATGAATTACGAGTTGAATTGAGTGAGTTATGGTCATTCAATCGGAGGTAGGTATGTAAACTGCTAGACCAAAGCACGAGTCTAAATATTTCCACCATAACTTTCAAAATACAATGTGTTTTCATCTTCGTTTCTTCCGTTGTAATCTACACTTCGATACCTTCGAAATGGAACAAATTTCAATGAATTCCGAGTTGAACTGAGTGAGTTATGGTCATTCAATCGGAGGTAGGTATGTAAACTGCTAGACCAAAGCACGAGTCTAACTATTTCCACCATAACTCTCAAAATACTTGGTTTTTTCATCTTCGCTTCTTCCGTTTTAAACTACACTTTGAGTCCTTCAAAATGGAACAAATTTCAATTAATTACTAGTTGAATTGAGTGAGTTATGGTCATTCAATCGGAGGTAGGTATGCAAACTGCTGGACCAAAGCGCGAGTCTAACTATTTCCACCATAGTTTTCAAAATGCATGGAGTTTTTCATCTCCGTTTCCTCCGTTGTAATCTACACTTCGATACCTTCGAAATGGAACAGATTTCAATCAATTCCGAGTTGAATTAAGTGAGTTATGGTCAATCAATCGGATGTAGGTCTGTAAACTGCTAGACCAAAGCGCGAGTCTAAGTATTTCCACCATAACTCTCAAAATACTTAGCTTTTTTCATCTCCGTTTCTTCCGTTTTGAACTACACTTCGACTCCTTCGAAATTGATCAAATTTCAATGAATCCCGAGTTGAATTGAGTGAGTTATGGTCATTCAATCGGAGGTAGGTCTGTAAACTGCTAGGCGAAAGCTCGAGTCTAACTATTTCCATCATAACTCCTAAAATACTTGGAGTTTTTCATCTCCGTTTCTTCCGCTTTCAACTACACTTCGACATCTTTGAAATGGCATGAATTTGAATCAATTCCGAGTTGAATTGAGTGAGTTATGGTCAATCAATCGGAGCTACGTCTGTAAACTGCTAGACCAAAGTGCGAGTCTAACTATTTCCGCCATAACTCTTAAATTACTTGGCTTTTTTCATCTCTTTTTCTTCCGTTTTAAACTAAACTTCGACTCCTTTGAAATTGAACAAATTTCAATAAATTCCGAGTTGAATTGAATGAGATATGGTCATTCAATCGGAGGTAGTTCTGTAAACTGCTAGGCGAAAGCACGAGTCTAACTATTTCCATCATAACTCTTAAAATACTTGAAGTTTTTCATCACTGTTTCTTCCGTTTTTAACTACACTTCGACATCTCTGAATTGGGATGAATTTGAATTAATTCTGAGTTGAATTGAGTGAGTTATGGTCAATCAATCGGAGGTAGGTCTGTAAACTGCTAGACCAAAGCGCGAGTCTATATATTTCCATTATAACTCTCAAAATACTTGGAGTTTTTCAGCTCCGTTTTTTCCGTTTTAAACCACAATTTGACTCCTTCAAAATCGAACAAATTTCAATGAAGTAGTAGTTGAATTGAGTGAGTTATGGTCATTCAATCGGAGGTAGGTATGTAAACTCCTGGACGAAAGGACGAGTCTAACTATTTCCACCATAATTTTCAAAATACGTGGAGTTTTTCATCTCCGTTTCTTCCGTTGTAATCTACACTTCGATACCTTCGAAATGGAACAAGTTTCAATCAATTCCGAGTTGAATTAAGTGAGTTATGGTCAATCAATCGGAGGTAGGTCTGTAAACTGCTAGACCAAAGCGCGAGTCTAATTATTTCCACCACAACTCTCAAAATACTTGGCTTTTTTCATCTCCGTTTCTTCCGTTGGAAACTACACTTCGACTCCTTCGAAATGGAACAAATTTCAACAAATTCCAAGTGGAATTGAATGAGTTACGGTGCTTCAATCGGAGGTAGGTCTGTAAACCGCTAGACCAAAGCTCGAGTCTAACTATTTCCATCATAACTCTCAAAATACTTAGAGTTTTTCATCACCGTTTCTTTCCTTTTAAACTACACTTCGACTCCTACGAAATGGAATAAATTTCAATTAATTCCAAGTTTAATTGAGTGAGTTATTGTCATTCAATCGGAGGTAGGTATGTAAACTGCTGGACCAAAGCGCGAGTCTAACTATTTGCACCATAATTTTCAAAATACATGGAGTTTTTCATCTCCGTTTCTTCCGTTGTAATCTACACTTTGATACCTTCGAAATGGAACAAGTTTCAATCAATTCCGAGTTGAATTAAGTGAGTTATGGTCAATCAATCGGATGTAGGTCTGTAAACTGCTAGACCAAAGCGCGAGTCTAATTATTTCCACCATAACTCTCAAAATACTTGGTTTTTTTCATCTCCGTTTCTTCCGTTTTAAACTACACTTCGACTCCTTCGAAATGGAACAAATTTCAACAAATTCCAAGTAGAATTGAATGAGTTATGGTGCTTCAATCGGAGGTAGGTCTGTAAACTGCTAGACCAAAGCTAGAGTCTAACTATTTCCATCAGAACTCTCAAAATACTTGGAGTTTTTCATCTCCGTTTCTTCCCTTTTAAACTACACTTCGACTCCTACGAAATGGAATAAATTTCAATGAATTCCGAGTTTAATTGAGTGAGTTATTGTCATTCAATCGGAGGTAGGTCTGTAAACTGCTAGACCAAAGCGCAAGTCTAACTATTTCCACCATAACTCTCAAAATACTTGGAGTTTTTCATCTCCGTTTCTTCCGTTTTAAACTACACTTAGACTCCTTCAAAATGGAACAAATTTCATTTAATTACGAGTTGAATTGAGTGAGTTATGGTCATTCAATCGGAGGTAGGTTTGTAAACTGCTAGACCAAAGCGCGAGTCTAACTATTTCCACCATCACTTTCAAAATACATTGTGTTTTTCACCTCCGTTTCTTCCCTTTTAAACTACGCTTTGATACCTTCGAAATGGATCAAATTTCAAGGAATTCCAACTTTAATTGAGTGAGTTATTGTCATTCAATCGGAGGTAGGTCTGTAAACTACTAGACCAAAGCGCGAGTCTAACTATTTTCACCATAACTCTCAAAATACTTGGAGTTTTTCATCTCTGTTTGGTTCGTTTAAAACTACATTTCGACTCCTTCAAAGTGGAACAAATTTTAATGAATTACGAGTTGAATTGAGTGAGTTATGGTCATTCAATCGGAGGTAGGTATGTAAACTGCTAGACCAAAGCACGAGTCTAACTATTTCCACCATAAGTTTCAAAATACCTTGTGTTTTTCATCTTCGTTTCTTCCGTTGTAATCTACACTTCGATACCTTCGAAATGGAACAAATTTCAAAGAATTCCGAGTTGAATTGAGTGAGTTATGGTCATTCAATCGGAGGTAGGAATGTAAACTGCTAGACCATAGCGCGAGTCTAACTATTTCCACCATAACTTTCACAATACATTGTGTTTTTCATCTCCGTTTTCTCCGTTGGAAACTAAACTTTGATTGGTTTGAAATGGAACAAATTTCAATGAATTCCGAGTTGAATTAAGTGAGTTATGGTCAATCAATCGGAGGTAGGTCTCTAAACTTCTAGACCAAAGCGCGAGTCAAACTATTTCCACAATGACTCTCAAAATACTTAGCTTTTTTCATCTCCGATTCTTCCGTTGTAATCTACACTTCGATACCTTCGGAATGGAACTAATTTCAATCAATTCCGAGTTGAATTAAGGGAGTTATGGTCAATCAATCGGAGGTAGGTCTGTAAACTGCTAGACCAAAGCTCGAGTCTAACTATTTCCATCATAACTCTCAAATTACTTGGAGTTTTTCATCTCCGTTTCTTCCCTTTTAAACAACACTTCGACTCCTACGAAATGGAATAAATTTCAATGAATTCCGAGTTTAATTGAGTGAGTTATTGTCATTCAATCGGAGGTAGGTCTGTAAACTGCTAGACCAAAGCGCGAGTCTAACTATTTCTACCATAACTCTCAAAATACTGGAGTTTTTCATCTCCGTTTATTCCGTTTTAACTTACACTTCGACTCCTTCAAAATGGAACAAATTTCAATGAATTTCGAGTTGAATTGAGTGAATTATGGTCATTCAATCGGAGGTAGGTATGTAAACTGCTAGACCAAAGCGCGAGTCTAACTATTTCCACCATAACTTTCAAAATACATTGTGTTTTTCATCTCCGTTTCTTCCCTTTTAAACTACACTTTGATACCTTCGAAATGGATCAAATTTCAAGGAATTCCGAGTTTAATTGAGTGAGTTATTGTCATCCAATCGGAGGCAAGTCTATAAACTGCTAGACCAAAGCGCGAGTCTAACTATTTCCACAATAACTCTCAAAATACTTCGAGTTTTTCATCTCCGTTTCTTCCTTTTTAAACTACATTTCGACTCCTTCAAAGTGTAACAAATTTCAATGAATTACGAGTTGAATTGAGTGAGTTATGGTCATTCAATCGGAGGTAGGTATGTAAACTGCTAGACCAAAGCACGAGTCTAAATATTTCCACCATAACTTTCAAAATACAATGTGTTTTCATCTTCGTTTCTTCCGTTGTAATCTACACTTCGATACCTTCGAAATGGAACAAATTTCAATGAATTCCGAGTTGAACTGAGTGAGTTATGGTCATTCAATCGGAGGTAGGTATGTAAACTGCTAGACCAAAGCACGAGTCTAACTATTTCCACCATAACTCTCAAAATACTTGGTTTTTTCATCTTCGCTTCTTCCGTTTTAAACTACACTTTGAGTCCTTCAAAATGGAACAAATTTCAATTAATTACTAGTTGAATTGAGTGAGTTATGGTCATTCAATCGGAGCTACGTCTGTAAACTGCTAGACCAAAGCGCGAGTCTAAGTATTTCCACCATAACTCTCAAAATACTTAGCTTTTTTCATCTCCGTTTCTTCCGTTTTGAACTACACTTCGACTCCTACGAAATTGATCAAATTTCAATGAATCCCGAGTTGAATTGAGTGAGTTATGGTCATTCAATCGGAGGTAGGTCTGTGAACTGCTAGGCGAAAGCTCGAGTCTAACTATTTCCATCATAACTCCTAAAATACTTGGAGTTTTTCATCTCCGTTTCTTCCGCTTTCAACTACACTTCGACATCTTTGAAATGGCATGAATTTGAATCAATTCCGAGTTGAATTGAGTGAGTTATGGTCAATCAATCGGAGCTACGTCTGTAAACTGCTAGACCAAAGTGCGAGTCTAACTATTTGCGCCATAACTCTTAAATTACTTGGCTTTTTTCATCTCCGTTTCTTCCGTTTTAAACTAAACTTCGACTCCTTTGAAATTGAACAAATTTCAATAAATTCCGAGTTGAATTGAGTGAGATATGGTCATTCAATCGGAGGTAGGTATGTAAACTGCTAGACCAAAGCGCGAGTCTACCTATTTCCACCATAACTCTCAAAATACTTCGAATTTTTCATCTCCGTTTCTTCCGTTTTAAACTACATTTCGACTCCTTCAAAGTGTAACAAATTTCAATGAATTACGAGTTGAATTGAGTGAGTTATGGTCATTCAATCGGAGGTAGGTATGTAAACTGCTAGACCAAAGCACGAGTCTAAATATTTCCACCATAACTTTCAAAATACAATGTGTTTTCATCTTCGTTTCTTCCGTTGTAATCTACACTTCGATACCTTCGAAATGGAACAAATTTCAATGAATTCCGAGTTGAATTGAGTGAGTTATGGTCATTCAATCGGAGGTAGGTTTGTAAACTGCTAGACCAAAGCACGAGTCTAACTATTTCCACCATAACTCTCAAAATACTTGGTTTTTTCATCTTCGCTTCTTCCGTTTTAAACTACACTTTGAGTCCTTCAAAATGGAACAAATTTCAATTAATTACTAGTTGAATTGAGTGAGTTATGGTCATTCAATCGGAGGTAGGTATGCAAACTGCTGGACCAAAGCGCGAGTCTAACTATTTCCACCATAGTTTTCAAAATGCATGGAGTTTTTCATCTCCGTTTCCTCCGTTGTAATCTACACTTCGATACCTTCGAAATGGAACAGATTTCAATCAATTCCGAGTTGAATTAAGTGAGTTATGGTCAATCAATCGGAAGTAGGTCTGTAAACTGCTAGACCAAAGCGCGAGTCTAACTATTTCCACCATAACGCTCAAAATACTTAGCTTTTTTCATCTCCGTTTCTTCCGTTTTGAACTACACTTCGACTCCTTCGAAATTGATCAAATTTCAATGAATCCCGAGTTGAATTGAGTGAGTTATGGTCATTCAATCGGAGGTAGGTCTTTAAACTGCTAGGCGAAAGCTCGAGTCTAACTATTTCCATCATAACTCTTAAAATACTTGGAGTTTTTCATCTCCGTTTCTTCCGCTTTCAACTACACTTCGACATCTTTGAAATGGCATGAATTTGAATCAATTCCGAGTTGAATTGAGTGAGTTATGGTCAATCAATCGGAGCTACGTCTATAACTGCTAGACCAAAGTGCGAGTCTAACTATTTCCACCATAACTCTTAAATTACTTGGCTTTTTTCATCTCCGTTTCTTCCTTTTTAAACTAAACTTCGACTCCTTTGAAATTGAACAAATTTCAATAAATTCCGAGTTGAATTGAGTGAGATATGGTCATTCAATCGGAGTTAGTTCTGTAAACTGCTAGGCGAAAGCACGAGTCTAACTATTTCCATCATAACTCTTAAAATACTTGAAGTTTTTCATCTCTGTTTCTTCCGTTTTTAACTACACTTCGACATCTCTGAATTTGGATGAATTTGAATTAATTCTGAGTTGAATTGAGTGAGCTACGGTCAATCAATCGGAGGTAGGTCTGTAAACTGCTAGACCAAAGCGCGAGTCTGTATATTTCCATCATAACTCTAAAAATACTAGGAGTTTTTCAGCTCCGTTTTTTCCGTTTTAAACCACAATTTGACCCCTTCAAAATCGAACAAATTTCAATGAATTACTAGTTGAATTGAGTGAGTTATGGTCATTCAATCGGAGGTAGGTATGTAAACTGCTGGACCAAAGCGCGAGTCTAACTATTTCCACCATAATTTTCAAAATAAATGGAGTTTTTCATCTCCGTTTCTTCCGTTGTAATCTACACTTCGATACCTTCGAAATGGAAGAAGTTTCAATCAATTCCGAGTTGAATTAAGTGAGTTATGGTCAATCAATCGGATGTATGTCTGTAAACTGCTAGACCAAAGCGCGAGTCTAATTATTTCCACCATAACTCTCAAAATACTTGGCTTTTTTCATCTCCGTTTCTTCCGTTTGAAACTACACTTCGACTCCTTCGAAATGGAACAAATTTCAACAAATTCCAAGTGGAATTGAATGAGTTACGGTGCTTCAATCGGAGGTAGGTCTGTAAACCGCTAGACCAAAGCTCGAGTCTAACTATTTCCATCATAACTCTCAAAATACTTGGAGTTTTTCATCACCGTTTCTTTCCTTTTAAACTACACTTCGACTCCTACGAAATGGAATAAATTTCAATGAATTCCAAGTTTAATTGAGTGAGTTATTGTCATTCAATTGGAGGTAGGTATGTAAACTGCTGGACCAAAGCGCGAGTCTAACTATTTGCACCATAATTTTCAAAATACATGGAGTTTTTCATCTCCGTTTCTTCCGTTGTAATCTACACTTTGATACCTTCGAAATGGAACAAGTTTCAATCAATTCCGAGTTGAATTAAGTGAGTTATGGTCAATCAATCGGATGTAGGTCTGCAAACTGTTAGACCAAAGCGCGAGTCTAATTATTTCCACCATAACTCTCAAAATACTTGGCTTTTTTCATCTCCGTTTCTTCCGTTTTAAACTACACTTCGACTCCTTCGAAATGGAACAAATTTCAACAAATTCCAAGTGGAATTGAATGAGTTATGGTGCTTGAATCGGAGGTAGGTCTGTAAACTGCTAGACCAAAGCTCGAGTCTAACTATTTCCACCGTAACTCCCAAAATACTTGGCTTTTCTCATCTCCGTTTCTTCCGTTTTAAACTACATTTCGACTCCTTCGAAATCGAACAAATTTCAATGAATTCCGAGTTGAATTTGGTGAGTTATTGTCATTCAATCGGAGGTAGGTCTGTAAACTGCTAGGTGAAAGCGCGAGTCTGACTATTTCCATCATAACTCTCAAAATACTTGGAGTTTGTCATCTCCGTTTCTTCCGTTTTAAACTACACTTTGACTCCTTCAAAATGGAACAAATTTCAACGAATTACTAGTTGAATTGAGTAAGTTATGGTCATTGAATCAGAGGTAGGTATGTAAACTGCTGGACCAAAGCGCGAGTCTAACTATTTCCACCATAACTTTCAAAAGACATGGAGTTTTTCATCTCCGTTTCTTCCGTTGTAAACGACACTTCGATACCTTCGAAATCAATCAAATTTCAATGAATTCCGAGTTGAATTGAGTGAGTCATAGTAGGTCTCTAAACTGCTAGACCAAAGCGCGAGTCTAACTTTTTCCATCATAACTCTCAAAATACCTTGAGTTTTTCATCTCCGTTTCTTCCGTTTTAAACTACACTTTGACTCCTTCGAAATGGAACAAATTTCAACGAATTACAAGTTGAATTGAGTAAGTTATGGTCATTGAATCAGAGGTAGGTATGTAAACTGCTAGACCAAAGCGCGAGTCTAACTATTTCCACCATAACTTTCAAAAGACATGGAGTTTTTCATCTCCGTTTCTTCCGTTGTAAACGACACTTCGATACCTTCGAAATGGATCAAATATCAATGAATTCCGAGTTGAATTGAGTGAGTCATAGTAGGTCTCTAAACTGCTAGACCAAAGCGCGAGTCTAACTTTTCCAACCATAACTCTCAAAATACTTGGCTTTTTTCATCTCTGTTTCTTCCGTTTTAAACTACACTTCGACTCCTTCAAAATGGAAGAAATTTCAATGAATTCTGAGTTCGATTGAGTGAGGTATGGTCATTCAATCGGAGGTAGGTCTGAAAACTGCTAGGCGAAAGCTCGAGTGTAACTATTTCCATCATAACTCTTAAAATAGTTGGAGTTTTTCATCTCCGTTTCTTCCGCTCTCAACTACACTTCGACATCTTCGAAATAGAATGAATTTGAATTAATTCCGAGTTGAATTGAGTGAGTTACGGTCAATCAATCGGAGCAACGTCTGTAAACTGCTAGACCAAAGTGCGAGTCTAATTATTTCAACCATAACTCTCAAAATACTGGGAGTTTTTCATTTCCGTTTCTTCCGTTTTAAACTACATTTTGACTCCTTCAAAATGGAACAAATTTCAATGAATTACGATTTGAATTTAGTGAGTTATGGTCATTCAATCGGAAGTAGGTATGTAAACTGCTAGACCAAAGCACGAGTCTAACTATTTCCACCATAACTTTCAAAATACATTGTGTTTTTATCTCCGTTTCTTCCGTTGTAATCTACACTTCGATACCTTCGAAATGGAACAAATTTCAATGAATTCCGAGTTGAATTGAGTGAGTTATGGTCATTCAATCGGAGGTAGGTATGTAAACTGCTAGACCAAAGCGCGAGTCATACATTGTGTTTTTCATCTCCGTTTCTTCCGTTGGAAACTAAACTTTGATACCTTCGAAATGGAACAAATTTCAATGAATTTCGAGTTGAATTAAGTGAGTTATGGTCAATCAATCGGAGGTAGGTCTCTAAACTTCTAGACCAAAGCGCGAGTCTAACTATTTCCACAATGACTCTCAAAATACTTGGCTTTTTTCATCACCGATTCTTCCGTTGTAATCTACACTTCGATACCTTCGAAATGGAACAAATTTCAATCAATTCCGAGTTGAATTAAGTGAGTATGGTCAATCAATCGGATGTAGGTCTGTAAACTGCTAGACCAAAGCGCGAGTCTATCTATTTCCACCATAAGTCTGAAAATACTTAGCTTTTTTCATCTTCGTTTCTTCCGTTTTAAACTACACTTTCACTCCTTCAAAATGGAACAAATTTCAATTAATTACTAGTTGAATTGAGTGAGTTATGGTCATTCAATCGGAGGGAGGTATGTAAACTGCTAGACCAAAGCGCGAGTCTAACTATTTCCACCATAGTTTTCAAAATACATGGAGTTTTTCATCTCCGTTTCCTCCGTTGTAATCTACACTTCGATACCATCGAAATGGAACAAATTTTAATGAATTCTAAGTTTAATTGAGTGAGTTATTGTCATTCAGTCGGAGGTAGGTCTATAAACTGCTAGACCAAAGCGCGAGTCTAACTATTTCCACCATAACTCTCAAAATACATTGTGTTTTTCATCTCCGTTTCTTCCCTTTTAAACTACACTTTGATACCTTCGAAATGGATCAAATTTCAAGGAATTTCGAGTTTAATTGAATGAGTTATTGTCATTCAATCGGAGGTAGGTCTGTAAACTGCTAGACCAAAGCGCGACTCTAACTATTTCCACCATAACTCTCAAAATACTTGGAGTTTTTCATCTCCGTTTCTTCCGTTTTAAACTACATTTCGACTCCTTCAAAGGGTAACAAATTTCAGTGAATTACGAGTTGAATTGAGTGAGTTATGGTCATTCAATCGGAGGTAGGTATGTAAACTGCTAGACCAAAGCGCGAGTAATACATTGTGTTTTTCATCTCCGTTTCTTCCGTTGGAAACTAAACTTTGATACCTTCGAAATGGAACAAATTTCAATGAATTCCGAGTTGAATTAAGTGAGTTATGGTCAATCAATTGGAGGTAGGTCTCTAAACTTCTAGACCAAAGCGCGAGTCTAACTATTTCCACAATGACTCTCAAAATACTTGGCTTTTTTCATCACCGATTCTTCCGTTGTAATCTACACTTCGATACCTTCGAAATGGAACAAATTGCAATCAATTCCGAGTTGAATTAAGTGAGTTATGGTCAATCAATCGGATGTAAGTCTGTAAACTGCTAGACCAAAGCGCGAGTCTATCTATTTCCACCATAAGTCTGAAAATACTTGGCTTTTTTCATCTTCGTTTCTTCCGTTTTAAACTACACTTTCACTCCTTCAAAATGGAACAAATTTGAATTAATTACTAGTTGAATTGAGTGAGTTATGGTTATTCAATCGGAGGTAGGTATCTAAACTACTGGACCAAAGCGCGAGTCTAACTATTTCCACCATAGTTTTCAAAATACATGGAGTTCTTCATCTCCGTTTCGTCCATTGTAATCTACACTTCGATACCTTCGAAATGGAACATATTTCAATCAATTCCGTGTTAAATTAACTGAGTTATGGTCAATCAATCGGATGTACGTCTGCAAACTGCTAGACCAAAGCGCGAGGCTAACTATTTCCACCATAACTCTCAAAATACTTGGCATTTTTCATCTCCGTTTCTTCCGTTTTAAACTACACTTTGACTCCTTCGAAATGGATCAAATTTCAATGAATCCCGAGTTGAATTGAGTGAGTTATGGTCATCCAATCGGAGGTAGGTCCGTAAACCGCTAGGCGAAAGCTTGAGTCTAACTATTTCCATCATAACTCTTAAAATACTTAGAGTTTTTCATCTCTGTTTCTTCCGCTTTCAACTACACTTCGACATATTTGAAATGGCATGAATTTGAATCAATTCTGAGTTGAATTGAGTGAGTTATGGTCAATCAATCGGAACTACGTCTGTAAACTGCTAGACCAAAGTGCGAGTCTAACTATTTGCACCATAACTCTTAAAATACTTGGCTTTTTTCATCTCCGTTTCTTCCGTTTTAAACTAAACTTCGACTCCTTTGAAATTGAACAAATTTCAATCAATTCCGAGTTGAATTGAGTGAGTTATGGTTATTCAATCGGAGTTAGTTCTGTAAACTGCTAGGCGAAAGCACGAGTCTAACTATTTCCATCGTAACTCTTAAAATACTTGAAGTTTTTCATCTCTGTTTCTTCCGTTTTTAACTACACTTCAACATCTCTGAATTGGGATGAATTTGAAATAATTCCGAGTTGAATTAAGTGAGTTATGGTCAATCAATCGGATGTAGGTCTGTAAACTGCTAGACCAAAGCGCGAATCTAACTATTTCCACTATAACTCTCAAAATACTTGGTTTTTTCATCTCCGTTTCTTCCGTTGTAATCTACACTTCGATACCTTCGAAATGGAACAAGTTTCAATCAATTCCGAGTTAAATTAAGTGAGTTATGGTCAATCAATCGGATGTAGGTCTGTAAACTGCTAGACCAAAGTGCGAGTCTAATTATTTATACCATAACTCTCAAAATACTTGGCTTTTTTCATCTCCATTTCTTCCGTTTTAAACTACACTTCGACTCCTTCGAAATGGAACAAATTTCAACAAATTCCAAGTGGAATTCAATGAGTTATGGTGCTTCAATCGAAGGTAGGTCTGTAAACTGCTAGACCAAAGCTCGAGTCTAACTATTTCCATCATAACTCTCAAAATACTTGGAGTTTTTCATCTCCGTTTCTTCCCTTTTAAACAACACTTCGACTCCAACGAAATGGAATAAATTTCAATGAATTCCGAGTTTAATTGAGTGAGTTATTGTCATTCAATCGGAGGTAGGTCTGTAAACTGCTAGACCAAAGCGCGAGTCTAACTATTTCCACCATAACTCTCAAAATACTAGAGTTTTTCATCTCCGTTTATTCCGTTTTAACTTACACTTCGACTCCTTCAAAATGGAACAAATTTCAATGAATTTCGAGTTGAATTGAGTGAATTATGGTCATTCAATCGGAGGTAGGTATGTAAACTGCTAGACCAAAGCGCGAGTCTAACTATTTCCACCATAACTTTCAAAATACATTGTGTTTTTCATCTCCGTTTCTTCCCTTTTAAACTACACTTTGATACCTTCGAAATGGATTAAATTTCAAGGAATTCCGAGTTTAATTGAGTGAGTTATTGTCATCCAATCGGAGGCAAGTCTATAAACTGCTAGACCAAAGAGCGAGTCTAACTATTTCCACCATAACTCTCAAAATACTTCGAGTTTTTCATCTCCGTTTCTTCCGTTTTAAACTACATTTCGACTCCTTCAAAGTGTAACAAATTTCAATGAATTACGAGTTGAATTGAGTGAGTTATGGTCATTCAATCGGAGGTAGGTATGTAAACTGCTAGACCAAAGCACGAGTCTAAATATTTCCACCATAACTTTCAAAATACAATGTGTTTTCATCTTCGTTTCTTCCGTTGTAATCTACACTTCGATACCTTCGAAATGGAACAAATTTCAATGAATTCCGAGTTGAACTGAGTGAGTTATGGTCATTCAATCGGAGGTAGGTATGTAAACTGCTAGACCAAAGCACGAGTCTAACTATTTCCACCATAACTCTCAAAATACTTGGTTTTTTCATCTTCGCTTCTTCCGTTTTAAACTACACTTTGAGTCCTTCAAAATGGAACAAATTTCAATTAATTACTAGTTGAATTGAGTGAGTTATGGTCATTCAATCGGAGGTAGGTTTGCAAACTGCTGGACCAAAGCGCGAGTCTAACTATTTCCACCATAGTTTTCAAAATGCATGGAGTTTTTCATCTCCGTTTCCTCCGTTGTAATCTACACTTCGATACCTTCGAAATGGAACAGATTTCAATCAATTCCGAGTTGAATTAAGTGAGTTATGGTCAATCAATCGGATGTAGGTCTGTAAACTGCTAGACCAAAGCGCGAGTCTAAGTATTTCCACCATAACTCTCAAAATACTTAGCTTTTTTCATCTCCGTTTCTTCCGTTTTGAACTACACTTCGACTCCTTCGAAATTGATCAAATTTCAATGAATCCCGAGTTGAATTGAGTGAGTTATGGTCATTCAATCGGAGGTAGGTCTGTAAACTGCTAGGCGAAAGCTCGAGTCTAACTATTTCCATCATAACTCCTAAAATACTTGGAGTTTTTCATCTCCGTTTCTTCCGCTTTCAACTACACTTCGACATCTTTGAAATGGCATGAATTTGAATCAATTCCGAGTTGAATTGAGTGAGTTATGGTCAATCAATCGGAGCTACGTCTGTAAACTGCTAGACCAAAGTGCGAGTCTAACTATTTCCGCCATAACTCTTAAATTACTTGGCTTTTTTCATCTCTTTTTCTTCCGTTTTAAACTAAACTTTGACTCCTTTGAAATTGAACAAATTTCAATAAATTCCGAGTTGAATTGAATGAGATATGGTCATTCAATCGGAGGTAGTTCTGTAAACTGCTAGGCGAAAGCACGAGTCTAACTATTTCCATCATAACTCTTAAAATACTTGAAGTTTTTCATCACTGTTTCTTCCGTTTTTAACTACACTTCGACATCTCTGAATTGGGATGAATTTGAATTAATTCTGAGTTGAATTGAGTGAGTTATGGTCAATCAATCGGAGGTAGGTCTGTAAACTGCTAGACCAAAGCGCGAGTCTATATATTTCCATTATAACTCTCAAAATACTTGGAGTTTTTCAGCTCCGTTTTTTCCGTTTTAAACCACAATTTGACTCCTTCAAAATCGAACAAATTTCAATGAAGTAGTAGTTGAATTGAGTGAGTTATGGTCATTCAATCGGAGGTAGGTATGTAAACTCCTGGACGAAAGCACGAGTCTAACTATTTCCACCATAATTTTCAAAATACATGGAGTTTTTCATCTCCGTTTCTTCCGTTGTAATCTACACTTCGATACCTTCGAAATGGAACAAGTTTCAATCAATTCCGAGTTGAATTAAGTGAGTTATGGTCAATCAATCGGATGTATGTCTGTAAACTGCTAGACCAAAGCGCGAGTCTAATTATTTCCACCACAACTCTCAAAATACTTGGCTTTTTTCATCTCCGTTTCTTCCGTTTGAAACTACACTTCGACTCCTTCGAAATGGAACAAATTTCAACAAATTCCAAGTGGAATTGAATGAGTTACGGTGCTTCAATCGGAGGTAGGTCTGTAAACCGCTAGACCAAAGCTCGAGTCTAACTATTTCCATCATAACTCTCAAAATACTTAGAGTTTTTCATCACCGTTTCTTTCCTTTTAAACTACACTTCGACTCCTACGAAATGGAATAAATTTCAATTAATTCCAAGTTTAATTGAGTGAGTTATTGTCATTCAATCGGAGGTAGGTATGTAAACTGCTGGACCAAAGCGCGAGTCTAACTATTTGCACCATAATTTTCAAAATACATGGAGTTTTTCATCTCTGTTTCTTCCGTTGTAATCTACACTTTGATACCTTCGAAATGGAACAAGTTTCAATCAATTCCGAGTTGAATTAAGTGAGTTATGGTCAATCAATCGGATGTAGGTCTGTAAACTGCTAGACCAAAGCGCGAGTCTAATTATTTCCACCATAACTCTCAAAATACTTGGCTTTTTTCATCTCCGTTTCTTCCGTTTTAAACTACACTTCGACTCCTTCGAAATGGAACAAATTTCAACAAATTCCAAGTAGAATTGAATGAGTTATGGTGCTTCAATCGGAGGTAGGTCTGTAAACTGCTAGACCAAAGCTAGAGTCTAACTATTTCCATCAGAACTCTCAAAATACTTGGAGTTTTTCATCTCCGTTTCTTCCCTTTTAAACTACACTTCGACTCCTACGAAATGGAATAAATTTCAATGAATTCCGAGTTTAATTGAGTGAGTTATTGTCATTCAATCGGAGGTAGGTCTGTAAACTGCTAGACCAAAGCGCAAGTCTAACTATTTCCACCATAACTCTCAAAATACTTGGAGTTTTTCATCTCCGTTTCTTCCGTTTTAAACTACACTTAGACTCCTTCAAAATGGAACAAATTTCATTTAATTACGAGTTGAATTGAGTGAGTTATGGTCATTCAATCGGAGGTAGGTTTGTAAACTGCTAGACCAAAGCGCGAGTCTAACTATTTCCACCATCACTTTCAAAATACATTGTGTTTTTCACCTCCGTTTCTTCCCTTTTAAACTACGCTTTGATACCTTCGAAATGGATCAAATTTCAAGGAATTCCAACTTTAATTGAGTGAGTTATTGTCATTCAATCGGAGGTAGGTCTGTAAACTACTAGACCAAAGCGCGAGTCTAACTATTTTCACCATAACTCTCAAAATACTTGGAGTTTTTCATCTCTGTTTGGTTCGTTTAAAACTACATTTCGACTCCTTCAAAGTGGAACAAATTTTAATGAATTACGAGTTGAATTGAGTGAGTTATGGTCATTCAATCGGAGGTAGGTATGTAAACTGCTAGACCAAAGCACGAGTCTAACTATTTCCACCATAAGTTTCAAAATACCTTGTGTTTTTCATCTTCGTTTCTTCCGTTGTAATCTACACTTCGATACCTTCGAAATGGAACAAATTTCAAAGAATTCCGAGTTGAATTGAGTGAGTTATGGTCATTCAATCGGAGGTAGGAATGTAAACTGCTAGACCATAGCGCGAGTCTAACTATTTCCACCATAACTTTCACAATACATTGTGTTTTTCATCTCCGTTTTCTCCGTTGGAAACTAAACTTTGATTGGTTTGAAATGGAACAAATTTCAATGAATTCCGAGTTGAATTAAGTGAGTTATGGTCAATCAATCGGAGGTAGGTCTCTAAACTTCTAGACCAAAGCGCGAGTCAAACTATTTCCACAATGACTCTCAAAATACTTAGCTTTTTTCATCTCCGATTCTTCCGTTGTAATCTACACTTCGATACCTTCGGAATGGAACTAATTTCAATCAATTCCGAGTTGAATTAAGGGAGTTATGGTCAATCAATCGGAGGTAGGTCTGTAAACTGCTAGACCAAAGCTCGAGTCTAACTATTTCCATCATAACTCTCAAAATACTTGGAGTTTTTCATCTCCGTTTCTTCCCTTTTAAACAACACTTCGACTCCTACGAAATGGAATAAATTTGAATGAATTCCGAGTTTAATTGAGTGAGTTATTGTCATTCAATCGGAGGTAGGTCTGTAAACTGCTAGACCAAAGCGCGAGTCTAACTATTTCCACCATAACTCTCAAAATACTGGAGTTTTTCGTCTCCGTTTATTCCGTTTTAACTTACACTTCGACTCCTTCAAAATGGAACAAATTTCAATGAATTTCGAGTTGAATTGAGTGAATTATGGTCATTCAATCGGAGGTAGGTATGTAAACTGCTAGACCAAAGCGCGAGTCTAACTATTTCCACCATAACTTTCAAAATACATTGTGTTTTTCATCTCCGTTTCTTCCCTTTTAAACTACACTTTGATACCTTCGAAATAGATCAAATTTCAAGGAATTCCGAGTTTAATTGAGTGAGTTATTGTCATCCAATCGGAGGCAAGTCTATAAACTGCTAGACCAAAGCGCGAGTCTAACTATTTCCACAATAACTCTCAAAATACTTCGAGTTTTTCATCTCCGTTTCTTCCTTTTTAAACTACATTTCGACTCCTTCAAAGTGTAACAAATTTCAATGAATTACGAGTTGAATTGAGTGAGTTATGGTCATTCAATCGGAGGTAGGTATGTAAACTGCTAGACCAAAGCACGAGTCTAAATATTTCCACCATAACTTTCAAAATACAATGTGTTTTCATCTTCGTTTCTTCCGTTGTAATCTACACTTCGATACCTTCGAAATGGAACAAATTTCAATGAATTCCGAGTTGAACTGAGTGAGTTATGGTCATTCAATCGGAGGTAGGTATGTAAACTGCTAGACCAAAGCACGAGTCTAACTATTTCCACCATAACTCTCAAAATACTTGGTTTTTTCATCTTCGCTTCTTCCGTTTTAAACTACACTTTGAGTCCTTCAAAATGGAACAAATTTCAATTAATTACTAGTTGAATTGAGTGAGTTATGGTCATTCAATCGGAGGTAGGTATGCAAACTGCTGGACCAAAGCGCGAGTCTAACTATTTCCACCATAGTTTTCAAAATGCATGGAGTTTTTCATCTCCGTTTCCTCCGTTGTAATCTACACTTCGATACCTTCGAAATGGAACAGATTTCAATCAATTCCGAGTTGAATTAAGTGAGTTATGGTCAATCAATCGGATGTAGGTCTGTAAACTGCTAGACCAAAGCGCGAGTCTAAGTATTTCCACCATAACTCTCAAAATACTTAGCTTTTTTCATCTCCGTTTCTTCCGTTTTGAACTACAATTCGACTCCTACGAAATTGATCAAATTTCAATGAATCCCGAGTTGAATTGAGTGAGTTATGGTCATTCAATCGGAGGTAGGTCTGTGAACTGCTAGGGGAAAGCTCGAGTCTAACTATTTCCATCATAACTCCTAAAATACTTAGAGTTTTTCATCTCCGTTTCTTCCGCTTTCAACTACACTTCGACATCTTTGAAATGGCATGAATTTGAATCAATTCCGAGTTGAATTGAGTGAGTTATGGTCAATCAATCGGAGCTACGTCTGTAAACTGCTAGACCAAAGTGCGAGTCTAACTATTTGCGCCATAACTCTTAAATTACTTGGCTTTTTTCATCTCCGTTTCTTCCGTTTTAAACTAAACTTCGACTCCTTTGAAATTGAACAAATTTCAATAAATTCCGAGTTGAATTGAGTGAGATATGGTCATTCAATCGGAGGTAGGTATGTAAACTGCTAGACCAAAGCGCGAGTCTACCTATTTCCACCATAACTCTCAAAATACTTCGAATTTTTCATCTCCGTTTCTTCCGTTTTAAACTACATTTCGACTCCTTTAAAGTGTAACAAATTTCAATGAATTACGAGTTGAATTGAGTGAGTTATGGTCATTCAATCGGAGGTAGGTATGTAAACTGCTAGACCAAAGCACGAGTCTAAATATTTCCACCATAACTTTCAAAATACAATGTGTTTTCATCTTCGTTTCTTCCGTTGTAATCTACACTTCGATACCTTCGAAATGGAACAAATTTCAATGAATTCCGAGTTGAATTGAGTGAGTTATGGTCATTCAATCGGAGGTAGGTTTGTAAACTGCTAGACCAAAGCACGAGTCTAACTATTTCCACCATAACTCTCAAAATACTTGGTTTTTTCATCTTCGCTTCTTCCGTTTTAAACTACACTTTGAGTCCTTCAAAATGGAACAAATTTCAATTAATTACTAGTTGAATTGAGTGAGTTATGGTCATTCAATCGGAGGTAGGTATGCAAACTGCTGGACCAAAGCGCGAGTCTAACTATTTCCACCATAGTTTTCAAAATGCATGGAGTTTTTCATCTCCGTTTCCTCCGTTGTAATCTACACTTCGATACCTTCGAAATGGAACAGATTTCAATCAATTCCGAGTTGAATTAAGTGAGTTATGGTCAATCAATCGGAAGTAGGTCTGTAAACTGCTAGACCAAAGCGCGAGTCTAACTATTTCCACCATAACGCTCAAAATACTTGGCTTTTTTCATCTCCGTTTCTTCCGTTTTGAACTACACTTCGACTCCTTCGAAATTGATCAAATTTCAATGAATCCCGAGTTGAATTGAGTGAGTTATGGTCATTCAATCGGAGGTAGGTCTTTAAACTGCTAGGCGAAAGCTCGAGTCTAACTATTTCCATCATAACTCTTAAAATACTTGGAGTTTTTCATCTCCGTTTCTTCCGCTTTCAACTACACTTCCACATCTTTGAAATGGCATGAATTTGAATCAATTCCGAGTTGAATTGAGTGAGTTATGGTCAATCAATCGGAGCTACGTCTATAACTGCTAGACCAAAGTGCGAGTCTAACTATTTCCACCATAACTCTTAAATTACTTGGCTTTTTTCATCTCCGTTTCTTCCGTTTTAAACTAAACTTCGACTCCTTTGAAATTGAACAAATTTCAATAAATTCCGAGTTGAATTGAGTGAGATATGGTCATTCAATCGGAGTTAGTTCTGTAAACTGCTAGGCGAAAGCACGAGTCTAACTATTTCCATCATAACTCTTAAAATACTTGAAGTTTTTCATCTCTGTTTCTTCCGTTTTTAACTACACTTCGACATCTCTGAATTGGGATGAATTTGAATTAATTCTGAGTTGAATTGAGTGAGCTACGGTCAATCAATCGGAGGTAGGTCTGTAAACTGCTAGACCAAAGCGCGAGTCTGTATATTTCCATCATAACTCTAAAAATACTAGGAGTTTTTCAGCTCCGTTTTTTCCGTTTTAAACCACAATTTGACCCCTTCAAAATCGAACAAATTTCAATGAATTACTAGTTGAATTGAGTGAGTTATGGTCATTCAATCGGAGGTAGGTATGTAAACTGCTGGACCAAAGCGCGAGTCTAACTATTTCCACCATAATTTTCAAAATAAATGGAGTTTTTCATCTCCGTTTCTTCCGTTGTAATCTACACTTCGATACCTTCGAAATGGAACAAGTTTCAATCAATTCCGAGTTGAATTAAGTGAGTTATGGTCAATCAATCGGATGTATGTCTGTAAACTGCTAGACCAAAGCGCGAGTCTAATTATTTCCACCATAACTCTCAAAATACTTGGCTTTTTTCATCTCCGTTTCTTCCGTTTGAAACTACACTTCGACTCCTTCGAAATGGAACAAATTTCAACAAATTCCAAGTGGAATTGAATGAGTTACGGTGCTTCAATCGGAGGTAGGTCTGTAAACCGCTAGACCAAAGCTCGAGTCTAACTATTTCCATCATAACTCTCAAAATACTTGGAGTTTTTCATCACCGTTTCTTTCCTTTTAAACTACACTTCGACTCCTACGAAATGGAATAAATTTCAATGAATTCCAAGTTTAATTGAGTGAGTTATTGTCATTCAATTGGAGGTAGGTATGTAAACTGCTGGACCAAAGCGCGAGTCTAACTATTTGCACCATAATTTTCAAAATACATGGAGTTTTTCATCTCCGTTTCTTCCGTTGTAATCTACACTTTGATACCTTCGAAATGGAACAAGTTTCAATCAATTCCGAGTTGAATTAAGTGAGTTATGGTCAATCAATCGTATGTAGGTCTGTAAACTGTTAGACCAAAGCGCGAGTCTAATTATTTCCACCATAACTCTCAAAATACTTGGCTTTTTTCATCTCCGTTTCTTCCGTTTTAAACTACACTTCGACTCCTTCGAAATGGAACAAATTTCAACAAATTCCAAGTGGAATTGAATGAGTTATGGTGCTTGAATCGGAGGTAGGTCTGTAAACTGCTAGACCAAAGCTCGAGTCTAACTATTTCCACCGTAACTCCCAAAATACTTGGCTTTTCTCATCTCCGTTTCTTCCGTTTTAAACTACATTTCGACTCCTTCGAAATCGAACAAATTTCAATGAATTCCGAGTTGAATTTGGTGAGTTATTGTCATTCAATCGGAGGTAGGTCTGTAAACTGCTAGGTGAAAGCGCGAGTCTGACTATTTCCATCATAACTCTCAAAATACTTGGAGTTTGTCATCTCCGTTTCTTCCGTTTTAAACTACACTTTGACTCCTTCAAAATGGAACAAATTTCAACGAATTACTAGTTGAATTGAGTAAGTTATGGTCATTGAATCAGAGGTAGGTATGTAAACTGCTGGACCAAAGCGCGAGTCTAACTATTTCCACCATAACTTTCAAAAGACATGGAGTTTTTCATCTCCGTTTCTTCCGTTGTAAACGACACTTCGATACCTTCGAAATCAATCAAATTTCAATGAATTCCGAGTTGAATTGAGTGAGTCATAGTAGGTCTCTAAACTGCTAGACCAAAGCGCGAGTCTAACTTTTTCCATCATAACTCTCAAAATACCTTGAGTTTTTCATCTCCGTTTCTTCCGTTTTAAACTACACTTTGACTCCTTCGAAATGGAACAAATTTCAACGAATTACAAGTTGAATTGAGTAAGTTATGGTCATTGAATCAGAGGTAGGTATGTAAACTGCTAGACCAAAGCGCGAGTCTAACTATTTCCACCATAACTTTCAAAAGACATGGAGTTTTTCATCTCCGTTTCTTCCGTTGTAAACGACACTTCGATACCTTCGAAATGGATCAAATATCAATGAATTCCGAGTTGAATTGAGTGAGTCATAGTAGGTCTCTAAACTGCTAGACCAAAGCGCGAGTCTAACTTTTCCCACCATAACTCTCAAAATACTTGGCTTTTTTCATCTCTGTTTCTTCCGTTTTAAACTACACTTCGACTCCTTCAAAATGGAAGAAATTTCAATGAATTCTGAGTTCGATTGAGTGAGGTATGGTCATTCAATCGGAGGTAGGTCTGAAAACTGCTAGGCGAAAGCTCGAGTGTAACTATTTCCATCATAACTCTTAAAATAGTTGGAGTTTTTCATCTCCGTTTCTTCCGCTCTCAACTACACTTCGACATCTTCGAAATAGAATGAATTTGAATTAATTCCGAGTTGAATTGAGTGAGTTACGGTCAATCAATCGGAGCAACGTCTGTAAACTGCTAGACCAAAGTGCGAGTCTAATTATTTCAACCATAACTCTCAAAATACTGGGAGTTTTTCATTTCCGTTTCTTTCGTTTTAAACTACATTTTGACTCCTTCAAAATGGAACAAATTTCAATGAATTACGATTTGAATTTAGTGAGTTATGGTCATTCAATCGGAAGTAGGTATGTAAACTGCTAGACCAAAGCACGAGTCTAACTATTTCCACCATAACTTTCAAAATACATTGTGTTTTTATCTCCGTTTCTTCCGTTGTAATCTACACTTCGATACCTTCGAAATGGAACAAATTTCAATGAATTCCGAGTTGAATTGAGTGAGTTATGGTCATTCAATCGGAGGTAGGTATGTAAACTGCTAGACCAAAGCGCGAGTCATACATTGTGTTTTTCATCTCCGTTTCTTCCGTTGGAAACTAAACTTTGATACCTTCGAAATGGAACAAATTTCAATGAATTTCGAGTTGAATTAAGTGAGTTATGGTCAATCAATCGGAGGTAGGTCTCTAAACTTCTAGACCAAAGCGCGAGTCTAACTATTTCCACAATGACTCTCAAAATACTTGGCTTTTTTCATCACCGATTCTTCCGTTGTAATCTACACTTCGATACCTTCGAAATGGAACAAATTTCAATCAATTCCGAGTTGAATTAAGTGAGTATGGTCAATCAATCGGATGTAGGTCTGTAAACTGCTAGACCAAAGCGCGAGTCTATCTATTTCCACCATAAGTCTGAAAATACTTAGCTTTTTTCATCTTCGTTTCTTCCGTTTTAAACTACACTTTCACTCCTTCAAAATGGAACAAATTTCAATTAATTACTAGTTGAATTGAGTGAGTTATGGTCATTCAATCGGAGATAGGTATGTAAACTGCTAGACCAAAGCGCGAGTCTAACTATTTCCACCATAGTTTTCAAAATACATGGAGTTTTTCATCTCCGTTTCCTCCGTTGTAATCTACACTTCGATACCATCGAAATGGAACAAATTTTAATGAATTCTAAGTTTAATTGAGTGAGTTATTGTCATTCAGTCGGAGGTAGGTCTATAAACTGCTAGACCAAAGCGCGAGTCTAACTATTTCCACCATAACTCTCAAAATACATTGTGTTTTTCATCTCCGTTTCTTCCCTTTTAAACTACACTTTGATACCTTCGAAATGGATCAAATTTCAAGGAATTTCGAGTTTAATTGAATGAGTTATTGTCATTCAATCGGAGGTAGGTCTGTAAACTGCTAGACCAAAGCGCGACTCTAACTATTTCCACCATAACTCTCAAAATACTTGGAGTTTTTCATCTCCGTTTCTTCCGTTTTAAACTACATTTCGACTCCTTCAAAGGGTAACAAATTTCAGTGAATTACGAGTTGAATTGAGTGAGTTATGGTCATTCAATCGGAGGTAGGTATGTAAACTGCTAGACCAAAGCGCGAGTAATACATTGTGTTTTTCATCTCCGTTTCTTCCGTTGGAAACTAAACTTTGATACCTTCGAAATGGAACAAATTTCAATGAATTCCAAGTTGAATTAAGTGAGTTATGGTCAATCAATTGGAGGTAGGTCTCTAAACTTCTAGACCAAAGCGCGAGTCTAACTATTTCCACAATGACTCTCAAAATACTTGGCTTTTTTCATCACCGATTCTTCCGTTGTAATCTACACTTCGATACCTTCGAAATGGAACAAATTGCAATCAATTCCGAGTTGAATTAAGTGAGTTATGGTCAATCAATCGGATGTAAGTCTGTAAACTGCTAGACCAAAGCGCGAGTCTATCTATTTCCACCATAAGTCTGAAAATACTTGGCTTTTTTCATCTTCGTTTCTTCCGTTTTAAACTACACTTTCACTCCTTCAAAATGGAACAAATTTGAATTAATTACTAGTTGAATTGAGTGAGTTATGGTTATTCAATCGGAGGTAGGTATCTAAACTACTGGACCAAAGCGCGAGTCTAACTATTTCCACCATAGTTTTCAAAATACATGGAGTTCTTCATCTCCGTTTCGTCCATTGTAATCTACACTTCGATACCTTCGAAATGGAACATATTTCAATCAATTCCGTGTTAAATTAAGTGAGTTATGGTCAATCAATCGGATGTACGTCTGCAAACTGCTAGACCAAAGCGCGAGGCTAACTATTTCCACCATAACTCTCAAAATACTTGGCATTTTTCATCTCCGTTTCTTCCGTTTTAAACTACACTTTGACTCCTTCGAAATGGATCAAATTTCAATGAATCCCGAGTTGAATTGAGTGAGTTATGGTCATCCAATCGGAGGTAGGTCCGTAAACCGCTAGGCGAAAGCTTGAGTCTAACTATTTCCATCATAACTCTTAAAATACTTAGAGTTTTTCATCTCTGTTTCTTCCGCTTTCAACTACACTTCGACATATTTGAAATGGCATGAATTTGAATCAATTCTGAGTTGAATTGAGTGAGTTATGGTCAATCAATCGGAACTACGTCTGTAAACTGCTAGACCAAAGTGCGAGTCTAACTATTTGCACCATAACTCTTAAAATACTTGGCTTTTTTCATCTCCGTTTCTTCCGTTTTAAACTAAACTTCGACTCCTTTGAAATTGAACAAATTTCAATCAATTCCGAGTTGAATTGAGTGAGTTATGGTTATTCAATCGGAGTTAGTTCTGTAAACTGCTAGGCGAAAGCACGAGTCTAACTATTTCCATCGTAACTCTTAAAATACTTGAAGTTTTTCATCTCTGTTTCTTCCGTTTTTAACTACACTTCAACATCTCTGAATTGGGATGAATTTGAAATAATTCCGAGTTGAATTAAGTGAGTTATGGTCAATCAATCGGATGTAGGTCTGTAAACTGCTAGACCAAAGCGCGAATCTAACTATTTCCACTATAACTCTCAAAATACTTGGTTTTTTCATCTCCGTTTCTTCCGTTGTAATCTACACTTCGATACCTTCGAAATGGAACAAGTTTCAATCAATTCCGAGTTAAATTAAGTGAGTTATGGTCAATCAATCGGATGTAGGTCTGTAAACTGCTAGACCAAAGTGCGAGTCTAATTATTTATACCATAACTCTCAAAATACTTGGCTTTTTTCATCTCCGTTTCTTCCGTTTTAAACTACACTTCGACTCCTTCGAAATGGAACAAATTTCAACAAATTCCAAGTGGAATTCAATGAGTTATGGTGCTTCAATCGAAGGTAGGTCTGTAAACTGCTAGACCAAAGCTCGAGTCTAACTATTTCCATCATAACTCTCAAAATACTTGGAGTTTTTCATCTCCGTTTCTTCCCTTTTAAACAACACTTCGACTCCTACGAAATGGAATAAATTTCAATGAATTCCGAGTTTAATTGAGTGAGTTATTGTCATTCAATCGGAGGTAGGTCTGTAAACTGCTAGACCAAAGCGCGAGTCTAACTATTTCCACCATAACTCTCAAAATACTGGAGTTTTTCATCTCCGTTTATTCCGTTTTAACTTACACTTCGACTCCTTCAAAATGGAACAAATTTCAATGAATTTCGAGTTGAATTGAGTGAATTATGGTCATTCAATCGGAGGTAGGTATGTAAACTGCTAGACCAAAGCGCGAGTCTAACTATTTCCACCATAACTTTCAAAATACATTGTGTTTTTCATCTCCGCTTCTTCCCTTTTAAACTACAGTTTGATACCTTCGAAATGGATTAAATTTCAAGGAATTCCGAGTTTAATTGAGTGAGTTATTGTCATCCAATCGGAGGTAAGTCTATAAACTGCTAGACCAAAGCGCGAGTCTAACTATTTCCACCATAACTCTCAAAATACTTCGAGTTTTTCATCTCCGTTTCTTCCGTTTTAAACTACATTTCGACTCCTTCAAAGTGTAACAAATTTCAATGAATTACGAGTTGAATTGAGTGAGTTATGGTCATTCAATCGGAGGTAGGTATGTAAACTGCTAGACCAAAGCACGAGTCTAAATATTTCCACCATAACTTTCAAAATACAATGTGTTTTCATCTTCGTTTCTTCCGTTGTAATCTACACTTCGATACCTTCGAAATGGAACAAATTTCAATGAATTCCGAGTTGAATTGAGTGAGTTATGGTCATTCAATCGGAGGTAGGTATGTAAACTGCTAGACCAAAGCACGAGTCTAACTATTTCCACCATAACTCTCAAAATACTTGGTTTTTTCATCTTCGCTTCTTCCGTTTTAAACTACACTTTGAGTCCTTCAAAATGGAATAAATTTCAATTAATTACTAGTTGAATTGAGTGAGTTATGGTCATTCAATCGGAGGTAGGTATGCAAACTGCTGGACCAAAGCGCAAGTCTAACTATTTCCACCATAGTTTTCAAAATGCATGGAGTTTTTCATCTCCGTTTCCTCCGTTGTAATCTACACTTCGATACCTTCGAAATGGAACAGATTTCAATCAATTCCGAGTTGAATTAAGTGAGTTATGGTCAATCAATCGGATGTAGGTCTGTAAACTGCTAGACCAAAGCGCGAGTCTAAGTATTTCCACCATAACTCTCAAAATACTTAGCTTTTTTCATCTCCGTTTCTTCCGTTTTGAACTACACTTCGACTCCTTCGAAATTGATCAAATTTCAATGAATCCCGAGTTGAATTTAGTGAGTTATGGTCATTCAATCAGAGGTAGGTCTGTAAACTGCTAGGCGAAAGCTCGAGTCTAACTATTTCCATCATAACTCCTAAAATACTTGGAGTTTTTCATCTCCGTTTCTTCCGCTTTCAACTACAATTCGACATCTTTGAAATGGCATGATTTTGAATCAATTCCGAGTTGAATTGAGTGAGTTATGGTCAATCAATCGGAGCTACGTCTCTAAACTGCTAGACCAAAGTGCGAGTCTAACTATTTCCGCCATAACTCTTAATTTACTTGGCTTTTTTCATCTCCGTTTCTTCCTTTTTAAACTAAACTTCGACTCCTTTGAAATTGAACAAATTTCAATAAATTCCGAGTTGAATTGAGTGAGATATGGTCATTCAATCGGAGGTAGGTATGTAAACTGCTAGACCAAAGCGCGAGTCTACCTATTTCCACCATAACTCTCAAAATACTTCGAGTTTTTCATCTCCGTTTCTTCCGTTTTAAACTACATTTCGACTCCTTCAAAGTGTAACAAATTTCAATGAATTACGAGTTGAATTGAGTGAGTTATGGGCATTCAATCGGAGGTAGGTATGTAAACTGCTAGACCAAAGCACGAGTCTAAATATTTCCACCATAACTTTCAAAATTCAATGTGTTTTCATCTTCGTTTCTTCCGTTGTAATCTACACTTCGATACCTTCGAAATGGAACAAATTTCAATGAATTCCGAGTTGAATTGAGTGAGTTATGGTCATTCAATCGGAGGTAGGTTTGTAAACTGTTAGACCAAAGCACGAGTCTAACTATTTCCACCATAACTCTCAAAATACTTGGTTTTTTCATCTTCGCTTCTTCCGTTTTAAACTACACTTTGAGTCCTTCAAAATGGAACAAATTTCAATTAATTACTAGTTGAATTGAGTGAGTTATGGTCATTCAATCGGAGGTAGGTATGCAAACTGCTGGACCAAAGCGCGAGTCTAACTATTTCCACCATAGTTTTCAAAATGCATGGAGTTTTTCATCTCCGTTTCCTCCGTTGTAATCTACACTTCGATACCTTCGAAATGGAACAGATTTCAATCAATTCCGAGTTGAATTAAGTGAGTTATGGTCAATCAATCGGATGTAGGTCTGTAAACTGCTAGACCAAAGCGCGAGTCTAAGTATTTCCACCATAACTCTCAAAATACTTGGCTTTTTTCATCTCCGTTTCTTCCGTTTTGAACTACACTTCGACTCCTTCGAAATTGATCAAATTTAAATGAATCCCGAGTTGAATTGAGTGAGTTATGGTCATTCAATCGGAGGTAGGTCTGTAAACTGCTAGGCGAAAGCTCGAGTCTAACTATTTCCATCATAACTCTTAAAATACTTGGAGTTTTTCATCTCCGTTTCTTCCGCTTTCAACTACACTTCCACATCTTTGAAATGGCATGAATTTGAATCAATTCCGAGTTGAATTGAGTGAGTTATGGTCAATCAATCGGAGCTACGTCTGTAAACTGCTAGACCAAAGTGCGAGTCTAACTATTTCCGCCATAACTCTTAAATTACTTGGCTTTTTTCATCTCCGTTTCTTCCGTTTTAAACTAAACTTCGACTCCTTTGAAATTGAACAAATTTCAATAAATTCCGAGTTGAATTGAGTGAGATATGGTCATTCAATCGGAGGTAGGTATGTAAACAGCTAGACCAAAGCGCGAGTCTACCTATTTCCACCATAGTTTTCAAAATGCATGGAGTTTTTCATCTCCGTTTCCTCCGTTGTAATCTACACTTCGATACCTTCGAAATGGAACAGATTTCAATCAATTCCGAGTTGAATTAAGTGAGTTATGGTCAATCAATCGGATGTAGGTCTGTAAACTGCTATACCAAAGCGCGAGTCTAAGTATTTCCACCATAACTCTCAAAATACTTGGCTTTTTTCATCTCCGTTTCTTCCGTTTTGAACTACACTTCGACTCCTTCGAAATTGATCAAATTTAAATGAATCCCGAGTTGAATTGAGTGAGTTATGGTCATTCAATCGGAGGTAGGTCTGTAAACTGCTAGGCGAAAGCTCGAGTCTAACTATTTCCATCATAACTCTTAAAATACTTGGAGTTTTTCATCTCCGTTTCTTCCGCTTTCAACTACACTTCCACATCTTTGAAATGGCATGAATTTGAATCAATTCCGAGTTGAATTGAGTGAGTTATGGTCAATCAATCGGAGCTACGTCTGTAAACTGCTAGACCAAAGTGCGAGTCTAACTATTTCCGCCATAACTCTTAAATTACTTGGCTTTTTTCATCTCTTTTTCTTCCGTTTTAAACTAAACTTCGACTCCTTTGAAATTGAACAAATTTCAATAAATTCCGAGTTGAATTGAATGAGATATGGTCATTCAATCGGAGGTAGTTCTGTAAACTGCTAGGCGAAAGCACGAGTCTAACTATTTCCATCATAACTCTTAAAATACTTGAAGTTTTTCATCACTGTTTCTTCCGTTTTTAACTACACTTCGACATCTCTGAATTGGGATGAATTTGAATTAATTCTGAGTTGAATTGAGTGAGTTATGGTCAATCAATCGGAGGCAGGTCTGTAAACTGCTAGACCAAAGCGCGAGTCTATATATTTCCATCATAACTCTCAAAATACTTGGAGTTTTTCAGCTCCGTTTTTTCCGTTTTAAACCACAATTTGACTCCTTCAAAATCGAACAAATTTCAATGAATTACTAGTTGAATTGAGTGAGTTATGGTCATTCAATCGGAGGTAGGTATGTAAACTCCTGGACCAAAGCACGAGTCTAACTATTTCCACCATAATTTTCAAAATACATGGAGTTTTTCATCTCCGTTTCTTCCGTTGTAATCTACACTTCGATACCTTCGAAATGGAACAAGTTTCAATCAATTCCGAGTTGAATTAAGTGAGTTATGGTCAATCAATCGGATGTATGTCTGTAAATTGCTAGACCAAAGCGCGAGTCTAATTATTTCCACCACAACTCTCAAAATACTTGGGTTTTTTCATCTCCGTTTCTTCCGTTTGAAACTACACTTCGACTCCTTCGAAATGGAACAAATTTCAACAAATTCCAAGTGGAATTGAATGAGTTACGGTGCTTCAATCGGAGGTAGGTCTGTAAACCGCTAGACCAAAGCTCGAGTCTAACTATTTCCATCATAACTCTCAAAATACTTAGAGTTTTTCATCACCGTTTCTTTCCTTTTAAACTACACTTCGACTCCTACGAAATGGAATAAATTTCAATTAATTCCAAGTTTAATTGAGTGAGTTATTGTCATTCAATCGGAGGTAGGTATGTAAACTGCTGGACCAAAGCGCGAGTCTAACTATTTGCACCATAATTTTCAAAATACATGGAGTTTTTCATCTCCGTTTCTTCCGTTGTAATCTACACTTTGATACCTTCGAAATGGAACAAGTTTCAATCAATTCCGAGTTGAATTAAGTGAGTTATGGTCAATCAATCGGATGTAGGTCTGTAAACTGCTAGACCAAAGCGCGAGTCTAACTATTTCCATCATAACTCTCAAAATACTTGGAGTTTTTCATCTCCGTTTCTTCCCTTTTAAACTACACTTCGACTCCTACGAAATGGAATAAATTTCAATGAATTCCGAGTTTAATTGAGTGAGTTCTTGTCATTCAATCGGAGGTAGGTCTGTAAACTGCTAGACCAAAGCGCAAGTCTAACTATTTCCACCATAACTCTCAAAATACTTGGAGTTTTTCATCTCCGTTTCTTCCGTTTTAAACTACACTTAGACTCCTTCAAAATGGAACAAATTTCATTTAATTACTAGTTGAATTGAGTGAGTTATGGTCATTCAATCGGAGGTAGGTATGTAAACTGCTAGACCAAAGCGCGAGTCTAACTATTTCCACCATCACTTTCAAAATACATTGTGTTTTTCACCTCCGTTTCTTCCATTTTAAACTACGCTTTGATACCTTCGAAATGGATCAAATTTCAAGGAATTCCAACTTTAATTGAGTGAGTTATTGTCATTCAATCGGAGGTAGGTCTGTAAACTACTAGACCAAAGCGCGAGTCTAACTATTTTCACCATAACTCTCAAAATACTTGGAGTTTTTCATCTCTGTTTGTTTCGTTTTAAACTACATTTCGACTCCTTCAAAGTAGAACAAATTTTAATGAATTACGAGTTGAATTGAGTGAGTTATGGTCATTCAATCGGAGGTAGGTATGTAAACTGCTAGACCAAAGCACGAGTCTAACTATTTCCACCATAAGTTTCAAAATACCTTGTGTTTTTCATCTTCGTTTCTTCCGTTGTAATCTACACTTCGATACCTTCGAAATGGAACAAATTTCAATGAATTCTGAGTTGAATTGAGTGAGTTATGGTCATTCAATCGGAGGTAGGAATGTAAACTGCTAGACCATAGCTCGAGTCTAACTATTTCCACCATAACTTTCACAATACATTGTGTTTTTCATCTCCGTTTTCTCCGTTGGAAACTAAACTTTGATAGGTTCGAAATGGAACAAATTTCAATGAATTCCGAGTTGAATTAAGTGAGTTATGGTCAATCAATCGGAGGTAGGTCTCTAAACTTCTAGACCAAAGCGCGAGTCAAACTATTTCCACAATGACTCTCAAAATACTTAGCTTTTTTCATCTCCGATTCTTCCGTTGTAATCTACACTTCGATACCTTCGGAATGGAACTAATTTCAATCAATTCCGAGTTGAATTAAGTGAGTTATGGTCAATCAATCGGATGTAGGTCTGTAAACTGCTGGACCAAAGGTCGAGTCTAACTATTTCCACCATAACTCTCAAAATACTTGCTTTTTTCATCTTCGTTTCTTCCGTTTTAAAGTACACTTTGAGTCCTTCAAAATGGAACAAATTTCAATTAATTACTAGTTGAATTGAGATAGTTATGGTCATTCAATCGGAGGTAGGTATGTAAACTGCTGGACCAAAGCGCGAGTCTAACTATTTCCACCATAGTTTTCAAAATGCATGGAGTTTTTCATCTCCGTTTCCTCCGTTGTAATCTACACTTCGATACCTTCGAAATGGAACAAGTTTCAATCAATTCCGAGTTGAATTAAGTGAGTTATGGTCAATCAATCGGATGTATGTCTGTAAACTGCTAGACCAAAGCGCGAGTCTAATTATTTCCACCATAACTCTCAAAATACTTGGCTTTTTTCATCTCCGTTTCTTCCGTTTGAAACTACACTTCGACTCCTTCGAAATGGAACAAATTTCAACAAATTCCAAGTGGAATTGAAAGAGTTATGGTGCTTCAATCGGAGGTAGGTCTGTAAACTGCTAGACCAAAGCTCGAGTCTAACTATTTCCATCATAACTCTCAAAATACTTGGAGTTTTTCATCACCGTTTCTTTCCTTTTAAACTACACTTCGACTCCTACGAAATGGAATAAATTTCAATGAATTCCAAGTTTAATTGAGTGAGTTATTGTCATTCAATCGGAGGTAGGTATGTAAACTGCTGGACCAAAGCGCGAGTCTAACTATTTGCACCATAATTTTCAAAATACATGGAGTTTTTCATCTCCGTTTCTTCCGTTGTAATCTACACTTTGATACCTTCGAAATGGAACAAGTTTCAATCAATTCCGAGTTGAATTAAGAGAGTTATGGTCAATTAATCTGATGTAGGTCTGTAAACTGCTAGACCAAAGTGCGAGTCTAATAATTTCCACCATAACTCTCAAAATACTTGGCTTTTTTCATCTCCGTTTCTTCCGTTTTGAACTACACTTCGACTCCTTCGAAATTGATCAAATTTCAATGAATCCCGAGTTGAATTGAGTGAGTTATGGTCATTCAATCAGAGGTAGGTCTGTAAACTGCTAGGCGAAAGCTCAAGTCTAACTATTTCCATCATAACTCTTAAAATACTTGGAGTTTTTCATCTCTGTTTCTTCCGCTTTCAACTACACTTCGACATCTTTGAAATGGCATGAATTTGAATCAATTCCGAGTTGAATTGAGTGAGTTATGGTCAATCAATCGGAGCTACGTCTGTAAACTGCTAGACCAAAGTGCGAGTCTAACTATTTCCACCATAACTCTTAAATTACTTGGCTTTTTTCATCTCCGTTTCTTCCGTTTTAAACTAAACTTTGACTCCTTTGAAATTGAACAAATTTCAATAAATTCCGAGTTGAATTGAGTGAGATATGGTCATTCAATCGGAGCTAGTTTTGTAAACTGCTAGGCGAAAGCACGAGTCTAACTATTTCCATCATAACTCTTAAAATACTTGAAGTTTTTCATCTCTGTTTCTTCCGTTTTTAACTACACTTCGACATCTCTGAATTGGGATGAATTTGAATTAATTCTTAGTTGAATTGAGTGAGTTACGGTCAATCAATCGGAGGTAGGTCTGTAAACTGCTAGACCAAAGCGCGAGTCTATATATTTCCATCAGAACTCTCAAAATACTTGGAGTTTTTCAGCTCCGTTTTTCCGTTTTAAACCACAATTTGACTCCTTCAAAATCGAACAAATTTCAATGAATTACTGTTGAATTGAGTGAGTTATGGTCATTCAATCGGAGGTAGGTATGTAAACTGCTGGACCAAAGCGCGAGTCTAACTATTTCCACCAAAATTTTCAAAATACATGGAGTTTTTCATCTCCGTTTCTTCCGTTGTAATCTACACTTCGATACCTTTGAAATGGAACAAGTTTCAATCAATTCCGAGTTGAATTAAGTGAGTTATGGTTAATCAATCGGATGTTTGTCTGTAAACTGCTAGACCAAAGCGCGAGTCTAATTATTTCCACCATAACTCTCAAAATACTTGGCTTTTTTCATCTCCGTTTCTTCCGTTTGAAACTACACTTCGACTCCTTCGAAATGGAACAAATTTCAACAAATTCCAAGTGGAATTGAATGAGTTATGGTGCTTCAATCGGAGGTAGGTCTGTAAACTGCTAGACCAAAGCTCGAGTCTAACTATTTCCATCATACTCTCAAAATACTTGGAGTTTTTCATCTCCGTTTCTTCCCTTTTAAACTACACTTCGAGTCCTACGATATGGAATAAATTTCAATGAATTCCGAGTTTAAATGAGTGAGTTATTGTCATTCAATCGGAGGTAGGTCTGTAAACTCCTAGACCAAAGCGCGAGTCTAACTATTTGCACCATAATTTTCAAAATACATGGAGTTTTTCATCTCCGTTTCTTCCGTTGTTATCTACACTTTGATAGCTTCGAAATGGAACAAGTTTCAATCAATTCCGAGTTGAATTAAGAGAGTTATGGTCAATCAATCGGATGTAGGTCTGTAAACTGCTAGACCAAAGCGCGAGTCTAATTATTTCCACCATAACTCTCAAAATACTTGGGTTTTTTCATCTCCGTTTCTTCCGTTTGAAACTACACTTCGACTCCTTCGAAATGGAACAAATTTGAACAAATTCCAAGTGGAATTGAATGAGTTATGGTGCTTCAATCGGAGGTAGGTCTGTAAACTGCTAGACCAAAGCTCGAGTCTAACTAATTCCATCATAACTCTCAAAATACTTGGAGTTTTTCATCTCCGTTTCTTCCCTTTTAAACTACACTTCGACTCGTACAAAATGGAATAAATTTCAATGAATTTCGAGTTTAATTGAGTGAGTTATTGTCATTCAATCGGAGGTAGGTCTGTAAACTGCTATACCAAAGCGCAAGTCTAACTATTTCCACCATAACTCTCAAAATACTTGGAGTTTTTCATCTCCGTTTCTTCCGTTTTAAACTACACTTCGACTCCTTCAAAATGGAACAAATTTCATTGAATTACGAGTTGAATTGAGTGAGTTATGGTCATTCAATCGGAGGTAGGTATGTAAACTGCTAGACCAAAGCGCGAGTCTAACTATTTCCACCATCACTTTCAAAATACATTGTGTTTTTCGCCTCCGTTACTTCCCTTTTAAACTACACTTTGATACCTTCGAAATGGATCAAATTTCAAGGAATTCCAAGTTTAATTGAGTGAGTTATTTTCATTCAATCGGAGGTAGGTCTGTAAACTGCTAGACCAAAGCGCGAGTCTAACTATTTCCACCATAACTCTCAAAATACTTGGAGTTTTTCATCTCTGTTTGTTCCGTTTTAAACTTCATTTCGACTCTTTCAAAGTGGAACAAATTTTAATGAATTACGAGTTGAATTGAGTGAGTTATGGTCATTCAATCGGAGGTAGGTATGTAAACTGGTAGACCAAAGCGCGAGTCTAATTATTTCCACCATAACTTTCAAAATACATTGTGTTTTTCATCTCCGTTACTTCCCTTTTAAACTACAGTTTGATACCTTCGAAATGGAACAAATTTGAATGAATTACGAGTTGAATTGAGTGAGTTATGGTCATTCAATCGGAGGTAGGTACGTAAACTGCTAGACCAAAGCACGAGCCTAACTATTTCCACCATAACTTTCAAAATACATTGTGTTTTCATGTTCGTTTCTTCCGTTGTAATCTACACTTCGATACCTTCGAAATTGAACAAATTTCAATGAATTCCGAGTTGAATTGAGTGAGTTATGGTCAATCAATCGGAGCTACGTCTGTAAACTGCTAGACCAAAGTGCGAGTCTAACTATTTCCACCATATCTCTTAAATTACTTGGCTTTTTTCATCTCTGTTTCTTCCGTTTTAAACTAAACTTCGACCCCTTTGAAATTGAACAAATTTCAATAAATTCCGAGTTGAATTGAGTGAGATATGGTCATTCAATCGGAGTTAGTTCTGTAAACTGCTAGGCGAAAGCACGAGTCGAACTATTTCCATCATAACTCTTAAAATACTTGATGTTTTTCATCTCTGTTTCTTCCATTTTTAATTACACTTCGACATCTCTGAATTGGAATGAATTTGAATTAATTCTGAGTTGAATTGAGTTAGTTACGGTCAATCAATCGGAGGTAGGTCTGTTAACTGCTAGACCAAAGCGCGAGTCTAAATATTTCCATCATAACTCTCAAAATACTTGGAGTTTTTCAGCTCCGTTTTTTTTGTTTTAAACTACAATTTGACTCCTTCAAAATCGAACAAATTTCAATGAATTACAAGTTGAATTAAGTGAGTTATGGTCATTCAATCGGAGGTAGGTATGTAAAGTGCTGGACCAAAGCGCGAGTCTTACTATTTCCACCATAACTTTCAAAATACATTGTGTTTTTCATCTCCGTTTCTTTCGTTGTAGTCTACACTTCGATACCTTCGAAATGGAACAAGTTTCAATCAATTCCGAGTTGAATTAAGTGAGTTATGGTCAATCAATCGGATGTAGGTCTGTAAACTGCTAGACCAAAGCGCGAGTCTAATTAATTCCACCATAACTCTCAAAATACTTGGTTTTTTCATCTTCGTTTCTTCCGTTTTAAACTACACTTTGAGTCCTTCAAAATGGAACAAATTTCAATTAATTACTAGTTGAATTGAGTTATGGTCATTCAATCGGAGGTAGGTACGTAAACTGCTGGACCAAAGCGCGAGTCTAACTATTTCCACCATAGTTTTCAAAATGCATAGAGTTTTTCATCTCCGTTTCCTCCGTTGTAATCTACACTTCGATACCTTCGAAATGGAACAGATTTCAATCAGATGTAGGTCTGTAAACTGTAGACCAAAGCGCGAGTCTAAGTATTTCCACCATAACTCTCAAAATACTTGGCTTTTTTCATCTCCGTTTCTTCCGTTTTGAACTACACTTCGACTCCTTCGAAATGGATCCAATTTCAATGGATATCGAGTTGAATTGAGTGAGTTATGGTCATTCAATCGGAGGTAGGTCTCTAAACTTGTAGACCAAAGCGCGAGTCTAACTATTTCCACAACGACTCTCAAAATACTTGGCTTTTTTCATCTCCGATTCTTCCGTTGTAATCTACACTTCGATACCTTCGAAATCGAACAAATTTCAATCAATTCCGAGTTGAATTAAGTGAGTTATAGTCAATCAATCGGATGTAGGTCTGTAAACTGCTACACCAAAGCGCGTGTCTAACTATTTCCACAATAACTTTCAAAATACATTGTGTTTTTCATCTCCGTTTCTTCCCTTTTAAACTACAGTTTGATACCTTCGAAATGGAACAAATTTCAATGAATTACGAGTTGAATTGAGTGAGTTATGGTCATTCAATCGGAGGTAGGTACGTAAACTGCTAGACCAAAGCACGAGTCTAACTATTTCCACCATAACTTTCAAAATACATTGTGTTTTCATGTTCGTTTCTTCCGTTGTAATCTACACTTCGATACCTTCGAAATTGAACAAATTTCAATGAATTCTGAGTTGAATTGAGTGAGTTATGGTCAATCAATCGGAGCTACCTCTGTAAACTGCTAGACCAAAGTGCGAGTCTAACTATTTCCACCATAACTCTTAAATTACATGAATTTTTTCATCTCCGTTTCTTCCGTTTTAAACTAAACTTCGACCCCTTTGAAATTGAACAAATTTCAATAAATTTCGAGTTGAATTGAGTGAGATATGGTCATTCAATCGGAGTTAGTTCCGTAAATTGCTAGGCGAAAGCACGAGTCGAACTATTTCCATCATAACTCTAAAAATACTCGAAGTTTTTCATCTCTGTTTCTTCCAATTTTAACCACACTTCGACATCTCTGAATTGGAATGAATTTGAATTAATTCTGAGTTGAATTGAGTGAGTTACGGTCAATCAATCGGAGGTAGGTCTGTAAACTGCTAGACCAAAGCGCGAGTCTGAATATTTCCATCATAACTCTCAAAATACTTGGAGTTTTTCAGCTCCGTTTTTTTCGTTTTAAACTACAATTTGACTCCTTCAAAATCGAACAAATTTCAATGAATTACAAGTTGAATTGAGTGAGTTATGGTCATTCAATCGGAGGTAGGTATGTAAAGTGCTGGACCAAAGCGCGAGTCTAACTATTTCCACCATAACTTTCAAAATACATTGTGTTTTTCATCTCCGTTTCTTCCATTGTAGTCTACACTTCGATACCTTCGAAATGGAACAAGTTTCAATCAATTCCGAGTTGAAATAAGTGAGTTATGGTCAATCAATCGGATGTAGGTCTGTAAACTGCTAGACCAAAGCGCGAGTCTAATTAATTCCACCATAACTCTCAAAATACTTGGTTTTTTCATCATCGTTTCTTCCGTTTTAAACTACACTTTGAGTCCTTCAAAATGGAACAAATTTCAATAAATTACTAGTTGAATTGAGTGAGTTATGGTCATTCAATCGGAGGTAGGTACGTAAACTGCTGGACCAAAGCGCGAGTCTAACTATTTCCACCATAGTTTTCAAAATGCATAGAGTTTTTCATCTCCGTTTCCTCCGTTGTAATCTACACTTTGATACCTTCGAAATTGAACAAATTTCAATCAATTCCGAGTGGAATTAAGTGAGTTATGGTCAATCAATCGGATGTAGGTCTGTAAACTGCTAGACCAAAGCGCGAGTCTAAGTATTTCCACCATAACTCTGAAAATACTTGGCTTTTTTCATCTCCGTTTCTTCCGTTTTGAACTACACTTCGACTCCTTCGAAATGGATCCAATTTCAATGGATCCCGAGTTGAATTGAGTGAGTTATGGTCATTCAATCGGAGGTAGGTCTCTAAACTTCTAGACCAAAGCGCGAGTCTAACTATTTCCACAACGACTCTCAAAATACTTGGCTTTTTTCATCTCCGATTCTTCCGTTGTAATCTACACTTCGATACCTTCGAAATCGAACAAATTTCAATCAATTCCGAGTTGAATTAAGTGAGTTATGGTCAATCAATTGGATGTAGGTCTGTAAACTGCTAGACCAAAGCGCGTGTCTAACTATTTCCAAAATAACTCTCAAAATACTTGGCTTTTTTCATCTTCGTTTCTTCCGTTTTAAACTAAACTTTGACTCCTTCAAAATGGAACAAATTTGAATTAATTACTAGTTGAATTGAGTGAGTTATGGTCATTCAATCGGAGGTAGGTATTTAAACTGCTGGCCCAAAGCGCGAGTCTAACTATTTCCACCATAGTTTTCAAAATACATGGAGTTTTTCATCTCCGTTTCCTCCGTTGTAATCTACACTTCGATACCTTCGAAATGGAACAGATTTCAATCAATTCCGAGTTGAATTAAGTGAGTTACGGTCAATCAATCGGATGTAGGTCTGTAAACTGCTAGACCAAGGCGCGAGTCTAACTATTTGCACCATAACTCTCAAAATACTTGGCTTTTTTCATCTCCGTTTCTTCCGTTTTGAACTACACTTCGACTCCTTCGAAATGGATAAAATTTCAATGAATCCCGAGTTGAATTGAGTGAGTTATGGTCATTCAATCGGAGGTAGGTCTGTAAACTGCTAGGCGAAAGCTCGAGTATAACTATTTCCATCATAACTCTTAAAATACTTGGAGTTTTTCATCTCCGTTTCTTCTACTTACAACTACACTTCGACATCTTTGAAATGGCACGAATTTGAATCAATTCCGAGTTGAATTGAGTGAGTTATGGTCAATCAATCGGAGCTGCGTCTGTAAACTGCTAGACCAAAGTGCGCGTCTAACTATTTCCACCAGAACTCTTAAAATACTTGGAGTTTTTCATCTCCGTTTCTTCCGTTTTAAACTAAACTTCGACTCCTTTGAAATTGAACAAATTTCAATCAATTCTGAGTTGAATTGAGTGAGTTATGGTCATTCAATCGGAGTTAGTTCTGTAAACTGCTAGGCGAAAGCTCGAGTCTCACTATTTCCATCATAGCTCTTAAAATACTTAAACTTTTTCATCTCTGTTTCTTCCGTTTTTAACTACACTTTGACATCTCTGAATTGGGATGAATTTGAATTAATTCTGAGTTGAATTGAGTGAGTTACGGTCAATCAATCGGAGGTAGGTCTGTAAACTGCTAGACAAAAGTGCGAGTCTAAATATTTCCATCATAACTCTCAAAATACCTGGAGTTTTTCAGCTCCGTTTTTTCCGTTTTAAACTACAATTTGACTCCTTCAAAATCGAACAAATTTCAATGAATTACAAGTTGAATTGAGTTAGTTATGGTCATTCAATCGGAGGTAGGTATGTAAACTGCTAGACCAAAGCACGAGTCTAACTATTTCAACCATAACTTTCCAAATACATTGTGTTTTTCATCATCGTTTCTTCCATTGTAATCTACACTTCGATACCTTCGAAATGGAACAAATTTCAATGAATTCCGAATTGAAATGAGTGAGTTATGGTCATTCAATCGGAGGTAGGTATGTAAACCGCTAGACCATAGCGCGAGTCTAACTATTTCCACCATAACTTTCAAAATACATTGTGTTTTTCATCTCCGTTTCTTCCGTTGGAAACTAAACTTTGATACGTTCGAAATGGAACAGATTTCAATCAATTCCGAGTTGAATTAAGTGAATTATGGTCAATCAATCGGAGGTAGGTCTCTAAACTTCTAGACCAAAGCGCGAGTCTAACTATTTCCACAATGACTCTCAAAATACTTGGCTTTTTTCATCTCCGATTCTTTCGTTGTAATCTACACTTCGATACCTTCGAAATGGAACTAATTTCAATCAATTCCGAGTTTAATTAAGTGAGTTATGGTCAATCAATCGGATGTATGTCTGTAAACTGCTAGATCAAAGCGCGAGTCTAACTATTTCCACCATAGTTTTCAAAATGCATGGAGTTTTTCATCTCCGTTTCCTCCATTGTAATCTACACTTCGACACCTTCGAAATGGAACAGATTTCAATCAATTCCGAGTTGAATTAAGTGAGTTATGGTCAATCAATCGGATGTGGGTCTGTAAACTGCTAGACCAAAGCGCGAGTCTAAGTATTTCCACCATAACTCTCAAAATACTTGGCTTTTTTCATTTCCGTTTCTTCCGTTTTGAACTACACTTCGACTCCTTCGAAATTGATCAAATTTCAATGAATCCCTAGTTGAATTGAGTGAGTTATGGTCATTCAATCGGAGGTAGGTCTGTAAACTGCTAGGCGAAAGCTCGAGTCTAACTATTTTCATCATAACTCTCAAAATACTTGGAGTTTTTCAGCTCCGTTTTTTCCGTTTTAAACTACAATTTAACTCCTTCAAAATCGAACAAATTTCAATGAATTACTAGTTGAATAAAGTGAGTTATGGTCATTCAATCGGAGGTAGGTATGTAAACTGCGGGACCAAAGCGCGAGTCTAACTATTTCCACCAAAATTTTCAAAATACGTGGACTTTTTCATCTCCGTTTCTTCCGTTGTAATCTACACTTCGATACCTTCGAAATGGAACAAGTTTCAATCAATTCCGAGTTGAATTAAGTGAGTTATGGTCAATCAATCGGATGTATGTCTGTAAACTGCTAGACCAAAGCGCGAGTCTAATTATTTCCACCATAACTCTCAAAATACTTGGCTTTTTTCATCTTCGTTTCTTCTGTTTTCAACTACACTTCGACTCCTTCGAAATGGAACAAATTTCAACAAATTCCAAGTGGAATTGAAAGAGTTATGGTGCTTCAATCGGAGGTAGGTCTGTAAACTGCTAGACCAAAGCTCGAGTCTAACTATTTCCATCATAACTCTCAAAATACTTGGAGTTTTTCATCACCGTTTCTTTCCTTTTAAACTACACTTCGACTCCTACGAAATGGAATAAATTTCAATGAATTCCAAGTTTAATTGAGTGAGTTATTGTCATTCAATCGGAGGTAGGTATGTAAACTGCTGGACCAAAGCGCGAGTCTAACTATTTGCACCATAATTTTCAAAATACATGGAGTTTTTCATCTCCGTTTCTTCCGTTGTAATCTACACTTTGATACCTTCGAAATGGAACAAGTTTCATTAGATAGGATCATATAGCATCTTAGATGAAGTCCTAGGATAATAAAATCTTCAACTTGAATTAAATAACTTCTCTTAAAACTGTTGAAACAGTCAATCCAGTCTAGATCGGTGTCTTAGATGAGTTAGGCATAAGTAGCTTATCTTAGGTTAGGTGCACCGAACTACGTCGACTCTGATCCCAGTGAGGCTTAGGTACGTAGGCAGGTTGGATGCTTGATGGCATACCAATCACGAGTCGGCTCCACAACAAATTGTGGGGTTTTGTATATTAATTTTCTTGTAAATTCTTAATTAAATCACTAAGGACTTTCCATGAAATTAGAATTTTAGGAGAACATTCACTTAGATTGAATTCAAACAAATTAATAAATCAAGATACACATTTAGGATCTACATTGAAATTAGATCATAGGATGCATGTCACATAGTTCGCACATTAATATAGATTTAAATGAGCCATTTAAAAGAAATTCAAAAGAGTTAACTTTTGGAATTGAAGACCGATTATCGGGCAGGAATGGTGCATGTGGTGGATAATTCCCCATACCTTCCATTCTTGTAACCAGGTAACGAGTCTAGATTTCTGGTTAATTATGGGTCCTAGATCCCACATCTAGGTGGCGACTCTGTCACTCTCTTTTGTGTGGAATTCAGATTGCCTTAGTGATCCTAAGTTCACATAAAAGACGAATTAAAATCAATAATAAAAGAGCACACGCCAATCGCGTGGGTACGAGAGACCAAGAGAGAGCATGGCGGCTCGTGCCCCACCCCTCTCGCGGGATCGGGTCCCACAGATGACCACACTGTGCTTCCTAGTAGAGTTCCAAGCGCTTCTGACAGAGAAATAACCATCAATACTAGGCTTCCAGATTGCTCTGTTTTCGTCTTCCTCCTGAAAAAATGACCTTTGGAGAATAGATTTTTCCTGATTGAGTGATGGTTTATTGATAATTGGATTCCAACCTTCCTTTGAATGAATCTCACCTAGACATTTCATCGAGGAGAGGGAATAATCAGTCACAGATTTTGAAATGAGTTGATCCAAAACACCGTCCGGATGCCAAGGTTGAGTCCATAGCTCAATTTCAGCTTCTTTCCCAACTAAGTAGCAAGTCTTATCTTTGATGACATCTCTAGCTCTAAGAATGCTCCTGAATGCCGAAGACGGTTTGGAGGGAACCTTCATGGACCAAATGTTCTTGTTTTTGATGTATTTCGCAAATATCCATTGTCTCCACAAAGAATTATTTCCTTGGATAAGCCTCCACAGTAATTTGCACTGGAGAGCCGAATTTATATCTCTTAGCTTTCGGATACCCAGACCACCTTCTTCCTTAGGTCTGCAAATAGTTTCCCAAGCCACCGTATGGACTTTCTTAGCGTTCTCACTTCCAGCCCAAACAAAATCCCGGCAAAGCCTTTCAATCTTGTCTATAACTCCCGAGGGGATGTTAAAAGAAGAGGACCAAAAGACTTGATAAGACTGAATGACTGAGTTCACAAACTCAATCCTTCCCGCCGAGGAAAGAAAACAGTTACTCCAACCATTGATTTTTTGAGTGACCTTCGAGATGATCGGGAAGCAATCATTTGAAGAAAGTCTTGAAGAGGGGAGTCCAAGATATCTGATTGGCAATTTACCCTCTGGGATGTGCAGTAGTTTTGCGATTTTCTTCCTTTCTCTGAAAGAAGTTCCAGAAAAGAAGACATCACATTTCGAGAAATTTGGTTGGAGGCCAGAGTAGCTGTAGAATTTTTTCAAACAAGCCAGAATTTCTTTTGCAGAGTTGACAGAACCTTCTGCGAAGATCATAAGATCATCCGCAAAAAGTAAGTGGGTTATGGAGGCATTTTCATGAGCAAAGGGGGATTGGAGATTACCTCTCATCTGAGAATCTTCAAGGGTTCTGGAAAGCATTTCCATCGTTAAACAGAACAGCAAAGGGGATAGGGGATCTCCTTGGCGAATTCCATTGGATGAAGTGAAGTGGCCTTGAGGAGACCCATTTATCAAGACAGAAAAGGAGGGAGTCTGAATACATTCCTCCACCCACTTACACCAAAGGGTAGTGAAGCCCTGATTCACCATAAATTGAAGAAGAGCTTCTCTCTTAACATTGTCAAAGGCCTTTGCAAGATCAATTTTAATACACATAGCCGAATTAGCTGAGGAGAGATGGAATTTGTTCAGAATGTCATGAGTTAACAAGATATTATCTTGAATTTGCCTTCCTCTGATGAAAGCAGATTGGGCAGGGTTAACCAATTTGTCTATCACTGATTTCAATCTTTGAGCAAGAATCTTGGTGATCGTCTTGTATATGAAGTTGCACAAGGATATAGGCCGGAACTTGGAAGGCGAAGACGCATCAGGGACTTTAGGAATGAGGGATATTAAGGTGTGATTGATTTCCTTCAAGATCCTTGCTTTCGAAAAGAAGTTGAGGATTGCGTCAGTAAAGTCTTTTCCAACAAGATACCAAAATTTTTGAAAAAACAAGCCATTAAATCCATCCGGACCAGGCGCTTTGTCTCCATCAGCCATAAACACAGCTTCTCTAATCTCCTCCTTGGTCACCTCGCGGGAAAGGTGATTTGCTTCCTCCATGGTAAGGAATTTATTTGGCTTGGGGGTATGGAAATTCTGATCAAGGTTTTTGTTTAAGAGCTTATGATAGTAATTGACCAAGATACTAGATATCTCGTGAGGATCATAGGAGATGGATTGCTCTTCTCTTTCCATAGCCATAATATGATTTATATGATTCCTGGTTCTGACAGCAGCATGGAAGAACTTTGTATTAGAGTCACCTTGACAGAGCCACTCGATTCTAGATTTCTGTTTGTAAAGCGCCCCTTCCCTTCTAGCAACAGCTCGGAATGCATCTCTAGCTTCAATTTCGGCCTCATTGATTCGCTGATCCGCTGGATTTTTTGCAAGTTTATTCTGAATATCTTTAAGCTTGAGTCGAGCGATAGGGAGCAGCACATCAATTCTACCAAAAATGCCCTTGTTCCATGAGACAAGCTGTCTTTTAACTTCTTTAAGTTTGTACACTAACCTATACATTGGATTCCCTATGCAATTATTGGCCCAGGCTCTTTCAACAACAGGATAAACAGAGACATCATCCAACCACATTGACATGAATTTGAACGGTTTTGTCCCCAGACTAGTGTGATTTTTTAGACTCACAATAATGGAGCTATGGTCTGAGATTCCAGGAGGCCTGTACTCAGCAAAACCAAGGGGGAAGTCTTGGAGCCATAGGTCATTTACCAGGGCTCTATCTAATCTAGCATATTTTCTTTCACTCAGCGAGGCTCGATTATTCCATGAAAGAGAGTGACCAATCGATCGGAGATCCTCTAAACAACAATTGTTTATGCAACTATTGAAGTCCTCAATGTCATTCTGATTATGAGGGGGTCCTTCCGATCTTTCCTCATAGCTCCTTATCACATTGAAGTCCCCCAGCATAATCCAAGGGCCGTGGATGTCAGCATGAACTGATTCAAGATTCTCCCACAGAACTTTCCGATCTCCCCCATAATTCCTCCCATAGACAGTGGTAAGATGAAATCTCTGATTAGTTTGGATAAGATGAACCTTAGCATGAATGAATTGGCTCGACTCCGAAAGAATCTGAAGATTTACTCTCATTGGATCCCAAAAAATCCAAACTCTACCTTTAATAACATGCTCAAAATTTCCATGAAAATCCCAAGACTCACAAATATCTTTCACATGATTCATCATCAATGGTTCTCTGGCTTTAGTTTCTTGAAGACAGCAGATAGGAGCATTAGTGCTTCGTATCAGGTGTTGAACTTCCCTTTTCTTTGCGGCTGAGCAAATCCCCCTAATATTCCAAGAAGTTACGATATTCATTGGGTAACAGAGTTGAGAGGGGGAGGGGGGTCTCTTTCAGAGTTGTGATCTTGGGCGCGAATGAGCTGAGGAGGACTCTGGCAATCACTCAAACCTACCAATACGTGGTGAACAAGTTTCTCACCTGATGAAGATGAGAAACGGATTGAGTCTTTATCAAAATAGCCGACCAGAGCAGCACTATCGTCGATAGTGGTTTCGACCTGTTCCTGACTCTCTCGTACCTCTTCAATTTCCATTCCCTCAACTTCAGCCAGGGCTTCAAAGCTATTCTGGATCTGAATTGCTTTCTCTGCCACTTGAGAACTGACGCTATGTAGTTTTCTGCTCTGCTCAACAACTTGGGGGTGCTTAGAGGGGGTTTTTTTTTTGCCGTTCCTCCCTGTCCCTATCTTGAGTGACTGCTTGTTGGGGGTGTTTAGAAAGGGGCTTTACTGGCCTCCATTCCTGTTTAGAATGCTGGGCTACCTGAACATTTTTGGGACATGCCTCAGAGGTATGGCTGAAATCAAGGCAGGTTTTGCATGCTGATGGTTTCCAGTCATATTGCACACTTTGGATATGAATCCCATAAGGGGTATGTATGGGAATGGTATCGGGAAAGTATGCTCATGCTTCCACTTCCACACACATACGAGCATAACTGAGTCTTGATTCTTCAGCAGTCCTTGAATCCATGAACAGAGGGTTCCCAATGAAACTAGCAATTTTACTTAATCCTTTAGCACTCCAGAATTCGAGAGGCAAGCCTGGAAGACGAACCCACACAGGGATTGAGGTCAGGTTTAGTTTCTCTAGGGGTGTCCCAGGTTTCCACTTTCGTAGAATCAAAGGTCTCCCAGCATAGGAGTGCTCCCCTGATTCCAGCACTGAGTCACAATCATCCAGACAAGTGAACTGAAATAAGTAAAATCCATTATTAAGAGAAAAAATCAGCAATTCCCCCTTAAGTTTCCACTTTCTCGAGAGGTTTTCTCTCAGGTTCATGAAATAGGGCCTCCTACCAATAAAATATCCCACCAAAGAAGTTCTCCATTTACATCCAGTCTCTTCAAGCTCCTCATTTTCAAAAGAAATCCTCTTCTTCCCCGAATCAGCCAATACAGGGTTCACAAACTCAAGTTTTGAAAGCCCCTTGGTTGTGTTCTTTTCAAAGAGGGATCTCCAAGGACCAGGTGTGTCCTGATTAGCAGCAGCTCCTTTCTCTGAATGGGTTGCAAAAACAGTCCCCTCAGATTCCATGGTCAAGGGTTTGGACTTTGAAGCTGTCTCAACAGAATTTGAAGAAATTGAAAAATTGTGAGGGAGGGAAAGATGGGAGAGAGAGTTCTCATGGGAGTGGACGCTGGAAGGGGGGCTTTTCTGGTTTGAATTTTCAAGGGGACGGGAGTAATTCCCAGGGGTTGAAAAAGGTAATGAGCTGGAAAAATGTGGGCCATGGTTGCTGATTTTCTCCACTTTTGCAGCTGCAATGAGCTTTTGGTTAAGGAAAGGACTGAGGCCTGGGGTTGAAAGTCTGGGGGACAGATAAGATTGGGACAGCGGAGACATCAGAGGGTAGGTGTTGACTGTCAGGGGTCACAGAAAAGTCTGATGGACAATACCCCTTTGCCTGAATGAGGCTGTTTTTTCCCAGGTTTTCTTGAGCAATGGAGGAGATGCCAAATAAGGAAGGATTCTCTCCAGCAATCTCATCTTCTTCGTTTTGCAATTCCAGAGGTAAGAAATTGTTGAGAAGGTCTGGGTTATGGGATTTTCGAGGAGGAGGGGTTTGGAAGATAAGCTAGACGACTGCTTAGATTTTTGAAGAGAGATTGAAGTCTTAGCTAGGGTTTTTGTGAACCTTTTGTGCACTCGAGTTCCTCTCTTGAAGTGGGTTGAGGGATCATGTTCATTTCCAAGGGTATCATCTAGAGGGAACACTTTTTTTTAGGTATGCAATACGCTGGACAGAGTTCATACCTTTTTCAGAGAGAGGAGAAGTCTTTGGTTCAACAGTAGTGGGGAGCATTTCAAACTCATGGATATCCTCTAGCTCACGAACTGCTTGAGACTCCTTTCCATGGGAAGAGGGGGAGTTCATACCTGGTTGAGAGAGAGGTGATGGCTTTTGTTCAACCTCAAGCTCACGAACTGCTTGAGGCACAGTTCCATGGGATGAGGGGGGTTTGCCATGACTAGCAGGTTTTGGACTTGCCCAGAAACGGCCTTCCAAGACAGCACCAGGGGACTTGCCTGGGTCAGGAGGTATCTCCATGGTCTGGATTTCCTCCTAAACCACCCAAAAAACTGAAAAAATAGCTTCCCATGAGGGAGGAATGGATTTCCTCCTGGCCAGAACTTGGCAGAAGGAAAGGGAGGAACAAGAAGGGCTTGGGCCCTTGCTGCTTCGTCGGCCACCGCCGGCTCTCGCCGGAGAGAGGGGGAAGAAGAAGAAGACTTTTCTCTCTCCTCAGGAGTTGGGAGCTTGTTCCCTGTTTTTTTAGCACACTCTTTATGAAATGGACCAGAACTCTCTCATCCCACCAAATTTTGAAAGGAGATTTCTTTCCCCTGAAAGAGAATTGGAAGACCTCCGATTGGTAGAAATTTCACCAATTTTAAACTTAAAATTAGAGAGCTGTGGAGGTTTTAATTTTGGGTGACGTTTCGCACACTCTTTATGAAACGGACCAGAACTCTCTCATCCCACCAAAGTTTGAAACGAGATTTGTTTCCCCTGAAAAAGAATTTGAAGACCAACGATTGGTAGGAATTTCACCACCTTTAAACTTAAAATGAGAGACTTAGGGAGGTTTTTATTTTGGGTGACGTTTCTCACACACTTTATGAATCGAACGAGAACTCTCTCATCCCACGGAATTTTGAAACGAGATTTCTTTCCCCAAAAAGAAAATTTGAAGACTTCCGATTGGAAGAAATTTCATCAATTTTAAGCTTAAAATGTGAGAGTTTTGGAAGTTTTAATTTTGGGTGACGTTTCGCACACACTTTATGATATGGACCAGAACTGTCTCAAACCACCAAATTTCCCCTGAAAGAGAATTTGAACACCTCCGATTTGTAGAAATTTCACCACTTTTAAACATAAATTGAGAGAGTTGTGGAGGTTTTAATTTTGAGTAACGTTTCGCACACTCTTTATGAAACAAACCAGAACTGTCTCATCCACCAAATTTCGAAAGGAGATTTCTTTCCACTGAAAAAGAATTTGAAGACCTCCGATTGGTAGAAATTTCACCACTTCTAAACTTAAAATTAGAGAGTTGAGGAAGTTTTAATTTTGGGTAACGTTTCGTGCACTCGTTATAAAACGGACCAAAACTCACTCATCCCACAGAATTTTGAAACGAGATTTCTTTCCCCTGAAAATAAATTTGAAGACCTCTGATTGGTATAAATTTGAACACTTTTAAAGTTAAAATGAGAGAGTCAGGGAGGTTTTAATTTTGGGTGATGTTTCGCACACTCTTTATAAAACGGACCAGAACTCTCTCATCCCACCGAATTTTTGAACGAGATTTCTTTCACCAGAGAGAGAATTTGAAGACCTCCAATTGGTAGAAGTTTCACCAATTTTAAACTTAAAATGCTAAGGTTTAAATTTTGTGTGACGTTTCACACACTCTTTATAAAACCAATAACTCTCTCATCCTACCGAATTTTGAAACAAAATTTCATTCCCCTGAAATAGGATTTAAGGACCTGCGATTGGTAGAAATTTCACCACTTTTAAACTTCAAATGAGAGAGTTGTGAGGTTTTAATTTTGGGTGACGTTTCGCCCACTCTCTAAGAAATGGATCAGAACTCTCTCATCCCACATAATTTTTAAACAAGATTTCTTTCCCCTGAAAGAATTTGAAGTCCTCCGATTGGTAGAAATTTCACCACTTTTAAACTTAAATTGAGAGAGTTATGGCGGTTTTAATTTTGGGTGACGTTTCGCCCACCCCGTTTCAATCGGACGAGAACTCTCACATCCCATTGAATTTTGAAACGAGATTTCTTTCCCCAGAAATTTTTTTTGAAGACCTCCAATTGGTAGAAATTTACCAATTTTAAACATAAAATGAGAGTGTTATGGAGGTTTCTATTTTGGGTGGCGTTTCGCACACTCTTTATAAAATGGACCAGAACTCTCTCATCCCCTCGAATTTTGAAACGAGATTTCTTTCCCTTGAAAGAGAATTACAAGACCTGCAATTGGTAGAAACTTCACCACTGTTTAACTTAAAAAGATGGAGTTATGGAGGTTTTAATTTTGGGTGATGTTTCGCACACTCTTTATTAAACGGACCAGTACTCTTTCATACCAGAAAATTTTTAAAGGAGATTTCTTTCCCCTGAAAGAGAATTTGAAGACCTCCGATTGGTAGAAATTTCACCACTTCTAAACTTAAAATTAGAGAGTTGAGGAAGTTTTAATTTTGGGTAACGTTTCGCGCACTCGTTAGAAAACGGACCAAAACTCACTCATCCAACGGAATTTTGAAACGAGATTGCGTTCCCCAGATAATAAATTTGAAGACCTCTGATTGGTATAAATTTCAACACTTTTAAAGTTAAAATGACAGAGTCAGGGAGGTTTTAATTTTGGGTGACGTTTCGCACACTCTTTATAAAACGGACCAGAACTCTCCCATCCCACCGAATTTTTGAACGAGATTTCTTTCACCAGAAAGAGAATTTGAAGACCTCCCATTGGTAGAAGTTTCACCAATTTTAAACTTAAAATGTTAAAGTTATGGAGGTTTTAATTTTGTTTGACGACACACTCTTTATAAAACCAAGAACTCTCTCATCCCACCGAATTTTGAAACAATATTTCATTCCCCTGAAAGAGGATTTGAGGACCTGCGATTGGTAGAAATTTCACCACTTTTAAACTTAAAATGAGAGAGTTGTGAGGTTTTAATTTTGGGTGACGTTTCGCCCACACTTTAAGAAACGGACCGGCACTCTCTCATCCCACAGAATTTCTAAACAAGATTTCTTTCCCCTAAAAGAGAATTTGAAGACCTCCGATTGGTAGAAATTTCACCACTTTTAAACTTAAAATGAGAGAGTTGTGGAGGTTTAAATTTTAGGAGACGTTTCGCACACTCTTTATCAAACGGACAAGAACTCTCTTATCCCACTAAATTTTGAAACGAGATTTCTTTCCCCTGAAAGAGAATTTGAAGACCTTCGACTGGTAGAAATGAGAGGGTTATGCTGGTTTTAATTTTGGGTGACGTTGCACAGACTCTTTATTAAAAGGACAATAACTATCACATCCCACCAAATTTTGAAACAAGATTTCTTTCCCCAGAAAGAGAATTTGAAGACCTCCGATTGGAAGGATTTTCACCACTTTTAAACTTAAAATGAGAGAGTTAGGCAGGTTTTAATTTTGGGTGACGTTCCACACAGTCTTTATAAAACGGATAGTAACACTCTCATCCCCCCAAATTTTGAAACGAGATTTCTTGGCCCTGGAAGTGAATTTGAAAATCTCCGATTGGTACAAATTCACCACTTTTTAACATAAAATGAGTGAATTATGGAGGTTTTAATTTTGGGTGACGTTTCGAACACTCTTTATGAAACGGACAAGAACTCTCTCATCCCACTGAATTTTTAAACAAGTTTTCTTTCCCTGGAAAGAGAATTTGAATAGGGCTTGCAACGAGGGCCGGATGTTGCATTCCCTGTAGGCTAAAAGCTCGTTGACACCATCTCAAAGTTCTCTTATATCTAACAGATGGATGTTTTAAAAAGTTTATAAAATAAGAAACTTTTTTTTTTCATTCTCCATCCTTGATCAACTAAATCTCAGATTTCCTAGTGAGAGAAACTCTCCTCTTCGAGGAGATCATCTTCTTCCTCCGGCCTTTGCCGGCAGGAGGCCAAGGGCCCAAGCCCTTCTCATCCCTTTCTCCCTCCTGAGAAGCAAGTCTTATTTCGGAAATTTTTGCTCTTTAATGGAACCCCCTGATCCTGGCAAGTATGGTGCCCCATCTGCTGCTGATAAGCATCTCTGTGATGCTATCCTCTGTAATAAAAGCTACTGGCCTAATGAAGTTCTTCCCAGTGATTTTCAGAAGATACTAGAGGGCCCATGCCCTTCAACTACCTCCTCCTTCACCAAGAAACTGGTTTCTCAAGTGAATGATGAAGTTCAGCTAGATTACGACCCTAGCACACATACTAAAAGAGGAACCAGAGTTTATAAAATCATTCCAGAATCGACCCAAGAGGGGTCCTCATCAGGGAAAAAGAAAGGTAGGGGTAAAAATACAGGTAATGCTACCAATGTCCCTCATCTGGTTCACAGAAATAATGCTGGACTAGTTGAGAAACCAGCCCCCAAAGCTCCCAAAGTTAGTGACTTTTTTCATGAAGTTTTTCCAGAAGAGGAAAATCAGAGGTTGAAGAAGCTAGCCAAAAATGGAAATATGGAGAGACCGATGGTCCCTAGAGTGCAAGCAAGTGCAGAGACCAGACCAGTGGAGCATAGTACTGTTTCTGTAGGTTCTAGTCCTCCTAGCTCTAGCCCACCAATCAATAAAAAATTAGCAGCAGCAGGAAAATTTGAAATTCTGTCCAAAATCGAAAATGGTGCTTGTGCTCTGTTTTCTGACGAGAAAGGAAGTTTCTTGGAAGTTGGACCTGCTGTTGCAGGTCAGAAAAAATAAGGAAAGGTCCTTGAGCCTGTAGACACCCCCATTTTGCTACGCTTTAAAAAGCAAAAGATTCGGTAGTATCATCGAGTCTTGAGTCCGTATTCAGCATTAGATTAGGCATCTATGCATTTTATGGTAGATTTCACCTAATTATGGGAGTTTTGAAGTTGATTCGCGATCCTGAAGGTCTCTAGGGGCTTCCTTTGGCCTCTGGAAGATGAAAGTTTAAGTTTCCAAGCAAATGAAAAAAACCTGCTATTTTTAGAATTTTCAGGGTTTCCCTCATTTTTGCCTATTTTGAACTGCAGGGGTATCTTGGTCATTCCCGATGTGTCTCATTTGACCCACGAGTTATATTTGAGAAATCTTGAGTGATTTTACAAATTTTGAAAAAGCTGCTATTTTTAGAAACTCATGGGGCTTCCACATTTTCGTCATCTTATGGATATTTCAATCATTTCTCATGTCCAAAACCATCTCGAGGGTACGACTGATGGATTAAGAGTAATTTCGTAAGATTTGGGAAAGCTGCTAAATTTAGATCTCTCAAGATTTTCTCTTAGTCTTGCACTTTGGGGGTATTTTAGACATTTCCAAACATATCATATTTAGTCCCTAAGTTGTGAGTCCGTTCATAAATTTTTGAAAATCTACTATTTTTATAATTTCTCAAGGTTTTCCCTAGTCTCGCCAAATTCTAGCACCTCGGGGTAATTTGGTCTTTTCCTGTGTAATTCTTTTGATCCCCGAAATATGTCTGAGAGATTATGAATGATTTCCTGAATTTTGGAAAACCTGCTAAATTTAGAATTTCTCAGGAGTTTCGCTTAATTTGGAAATTCTAAGTGTTGAGGGCATTTTGGGTATTTTCAGGGGATACCAAATGATCCTGTTTGATATTGCTCATCAAAAGGACCCAACTTTAAAAGTTTCTATTTTTGAAGTTTGATCACAAAGACTTTCCATTTTTAACATTTCCCTTTAGGGGTGAACCAATTTAAGGTTATTTTGGTCACATTTGGATGTGTAATTGTCAAATAGGGGCATTTTGGTCCGAAAAATTACTTTCCCAAAAAAGATGGTTCGATCATGTGTGAGGGATGCACCATAAATGTCAAATGGGTTGGGTCCATATATAGAATGTTGAATTTAGAAAGATTTTATTGAATTTTTACCGAAAAACCCAAAACCCGTGTGAAATGGCCCATTGGACTAAAGCCCGTAAAGATGGAGCTCATGTGGGGTCACCCATATGGGTCGACCACCATGGTGGGCGCCCCACATGGCTGACCCACATGAATTGAGCATCCAACCTTGATGATGTCACAATGGTGACATCATATTTGTTAAAAGAAAAATAAAAAGAATAAAAAAAAGAAAAGAAGGAAAGAAGGAAAAGAGGAATGATTGCTTAAAAACTATTTTCTTCCAAAGAAGCAATGTGGAATAAAGAATAGCATGTCTTGATTGACAATAAATTAAGATTGGAATCAAATCCAATTTGGAAACAAGAAAGAAAGCAAGCAAGAGGGGAAAATTGGAAACAAGCCAAAAATGAGAGCTCTCACATTGGGAACTACTATTTCTCTCTTAACCCTAGCTTTTTTGTATAAAAATCAAAGCAAACAATCCTAAAAAAGATTGGAAAAAGATCAAAATTCGTTTTTTTCTCTCTCCTCCGAAGAAGAAAAAAAAAATCTCTTTTCTCTTGAAGTGTGATCTCTCTCTCAAGGGCTCTTCACAAAAGGAATTCTTGAATTCCTTCTTCTTCTCCAAGGCATCACACAATCAAGAATTATTGGAGTGTTATTTGGGTCTTCTTCATCATATAAAAGGGTGCGACAAAGCGTATACCTCGGATCTACGCACCCTAGAGACAAGGAGCGCGATCAACGGTAGGATCTTTATCGTTGTAATATCAAAAGTAGAAAAGCATGCTAGGGTTTTATTTTTGATAGATCAAATCAATGAATTTTTTCTTGAAATTCCAGTATGTTATAATATAGATTATGAGTTTTCAAAATCCAAAATTTGATCCAAAAATTAAATTTCCTCCATTTAATAATGATTTTTTTTCGTTTTTTATTCAATATGGATTTAAATAGGATTATCAAAGCAAGTGTTCGAAAACGTGAGTTTCTTTAAAAACTGATATTTTTTGGGATTTCTATAAAATAAAATACTACTGGAAACATAATTTTCAATCACGGTTTGGCCGTTTTAATTTTCATTCTAATTTTCAAACAATAACTCCGAAAGGGGTTATTTCTAGATGAACGAATCCAAAAGTATATCAAACCATGTCCAAAATTTATAAAATTTTATTTCCAAACTAATGTTTTGATTTCCAAAATACCCAAAAATTTTCGGATTTTTTTGAATTTGTTTAATCCGGTTTTAAATGATTTTAAATTTCGGCCATTTTTAATAAAGATCAAAATATTTTAAAAATTAATGAAACTCTCCATAATTAATTTTCAATAATAAATTGAATTTTTCATGAGATTTTTTTTTCGAAAAAAGGTTTTTTATTTGTTCTCTAATCACTTTTTCGTTTTACGTGCCGTAATTCTTTTTCGTATTAAATTAGTAAATTTTTGAAATTTTTCTTTACAAACCAGTAACTTAGGTTACTGGAATGTTAGATAAAAATTTTAAATTTATTTTGCAAAGTTTTAATATGGTTTTGTAATTTATTTTAATAAATGGGTTTCAATTTCTATGAAACAAATTCCCCTTTTCTATTTAAAAATCGATTTTATGGAGACGATTTAATTTTTAAGTTTTGAAATTTTGATAGAAAATTTTATAATATATTATATATCTACTGAATTTTTAATTTGATTTTAGGATACTATTAGGTTTGCTTTTTAAGTAATTATTTGGTTTCATCCGATTTTTGTGTGAATTGAAATTGGCATCAAATCCTAATAAAAGTTCATGAAAGTCATACAGTAGTCTAATATCATGATTATCTTTATTCTGTGAAAGTTTGGATTAATTTGAAATTGATATGCTACAAGTTGATGTGTTAATCTATAATTTGATTTAAATTTTTGAAAATCAGAAATTAATATCAAATCTTAATGATAATTCATGAAATTTTCCCAGTAAGCTAAAATTATCCATATCTTGTTACTAAAAAAGTTTTAACTAATTTGGAGTTCGATTCCTTAGGGTTACTGTGTATTCCTATCAATCTGGTCTTAATGATATTAAATCACAATTTAATAGCAAACCAATACAAAAGTCAGAAAAAATCTCCAAAAAACCTTAAATTTTCATCATAAATTCAATCCCTAACTTTTTGAAACAGAAACCTTAGGGTTCAAAGATTGCCTTTGTAAATTGGCTATGCTGTGACAATTTAACTGCCGAGATCGTAACCATAATCGTATACTAATTGCGATCGATCCAGCATAATTGGAGTGCGTAATATAGTATGATATTGGCTCTCAGGTCCACTGTCCACGGAAATCCTGAGAAATATGCCAGGCAATAAGATACTATAATTTACGTGCTAAATTATACAAGGGTTGAGAGCACGATTTCCTTCCATGGTTGTGATTCGATGTCGAAATTTGTGAACCATAGAGCCTTTGGTATTCCTTAAATGTTTAGGAATCGAAAATCCTTGAAATCTAAAATTCATTAACTATAAGAACTTGAATCAATTCATCTCATGTCTTTCGGAACCGTTGGATTACGATTTCCGTCATAAGAACTATTAGAGCCCTATTTAGGAACACTTATGTCATGTCAAGTCCTAGGTGTTAGGGAGTCCTAGAGTTAGGAGTCCAGCCTCATCACGGGCGTTTGCTATAGATAACAACCGTGCCATAGATCTAGTTACACTAGTCACCTAAATTTTTCCTAAGACAAGCTTAGTTATCTAGGATATAGGTTAACCTGCATTAGTCTAAGGAACAACTTGCATTTAGATAAGAATCATATAGCATCTTAGTTGAAATCCTAGGATAATAAAATCCTCAACTTAAATTAAATAACTCCTCTTAAAACTGTTGAAACAGTCAAATCAGTCTAGATCGGTGTCTTAGTTGAGTTAGGCATAAGTAGCTTAGCTTAGGTGCACCGAACTACGTCGACTCTGATCCCAGTGAGGCTTGGGTACGTAGGCAGCTTGGATGTCTGATGGCATACCAACCGCGAGTCGGCTCCACAACAAATTGTGGGGTTTTGTATATTAATTTTCTTGTAAATGCTTAATTAAATCACTTAGGATTTTCCATGAAATTAGAATTTTAGGAGAACTTTCACTTAGATACAAATAAAGAAATCAAGATACACATTTAGGATTCACACTGAAATTAGATCATAGGATGCATGTCACGTAGTTTGCACACTAACAAAGAGTTGAATGAGCCATTTAAAATAAATTTAAAAGAGTTAACTTTTGGAATTGAAGACCGATTATCGGGCAGGAATGGTGCATGTGGTGGATAACTCCCCATACCTTCCATTCTTGTAACCAGGTAGCGAGTCTAGATTTCTGGTTAATTATGGGTCCTAGATCTCACATCTAGGTGGCGACTCTGTCAGTCTCTTTTATGTGGAATTCGGATTACCTTAGTGATCCCAAGTTCACATAAAAGATGAATTAAAATCAATACTAAAAGAGCACACGCCAATCGCGTGGGTACGAGAGACCAAGAGAGAGCGTGGCGGCTAGCGCCCCACCCCTCTCGCGGGATCGGGTCCCACAGAGCCCTGTGATACTGTGGAATCTGCAAGTGGGTGGGAAAATTCAAAATTACCACTGGGTAAAGACCTGCCTCCAGAAGCCTGGCCTTCCATTTGTCCTCTTGGTGACCTGAATACTGAAAAGCCCAATGTTAATGGTCTGTGGAGGTCTCTGTTTGAGCAGAAAAAGCAGAAAGAACCATCTAAGCTGCACTTCGATGACTCTGTAATGGAGGAAGGAGGTAATATGAAAATCTCCTTTCAGCTTGATGAGATCGAGGAGATAGGGAGCAAGTGGAACGACTCCTTAGTGGGATATTTCATAGGGAGACGACCGTACTTCTTAAATCTCAGGGAGAACCTGAAGAGGAAGTGGAAACTTAAAGAAGATCTAATGTTGTTTACTCTCAGCAAGGGGTTCTATTTATTTCAGTTCACCTGCTATGATGATTGTGAGGCACTTCTTGAATCAGGAGATCATTCTTATGCTAGGAGGCCTCTTATTCTCAGAAAATGGAGACCTGGAATACCACTGGAAAAGCTGAACCTTACTTCTGTGCCCATTTGGATCCGTTTCCCAGGCCTCCCTCTAGAGTTCTGGAGTGCGAAAGGGATAAGTAAAATAGCCAGCTTCATTGGGAATCCTTTGTATATGGATTCTAGAACAACTGAGGCATCAAGATTGTATTTCGCTCGGCTTTGTGTTGAGGTGGAGGTGGGTGCAGAATATCCTGAGACCATTCCCATTCACACTCCGTTTGGAGTCCATGTCCAAAGTGTCGAATATGATTGGAAGCCTACTGCCTGTAAAATTTGTCACAATTTCAGCCACACATCAGAGGCATGCCCCAAAAATATCAATCAGCCGGCTCTTAAAACTAAACAAGAATGGAGGCCTGTAAAATGTCCTCAGGTATCCTCAACAGAAAGTGGATCTGAAAAAATCAGTGGAATTATTCCCGAAATGGTTATTGACAGTGAGACTCCGAATAAGAAGGATGGTGATTTCCTTCCGCAAATGAATGATCCTACCCAGAAGTTTAAACTTCAAAATAGCTTTGCGATCTTGGAGGAAGAGGAGGAAGAAGGAGTCATGCATGAAGATGGAAGTGATGATGTGTCAGAGGGATGTATAATTCAGAGAGATAAGGGAGGTAGTACTGTCCAGAATTACAGAGAGGGGCTTTAAAGTATTTGTGATCCCTCTGAAATTAATGTCACTGCTGAAGATATAGCCCAATCCTTAACTCTAAGGGTTGAGAATGATGAATCTTGGAGCGTGGAATGTTTGGGGGCTCTGCTCCCTTATCAAGAGGAGGGAAGTTCGGTATCTATTGGAGACCACTAAAATTTCCCTTCTCTGTCTTACTGAAACTAAAGCTTATAAAAAAGATATGCTCTCTTTTGTTAATGAAATTGGTGAAGGATGGCGATGTTATGCGAATTATAATCACACTATTAAAGGTAGAATCTGGATTATATGGGATCCGCGGTATGTTCAGGTTAACATATTAGAAGATGCGTACCAATATATCCATGGTGAAGTTTAGTTCCTGCAGACAAATATAAAGTTCTTATTAACCGCTGTCTATGCGGCTAATGTGGGAGGTGAGAGGAGGAATCTATGGACTCAGTTAATTAGAATGGCTTCTGCTATATCAATGCCTTGGATTGTTGCTGAGGACTTTAATGTAACTAGATATCAAGAGGAACGGTGGGGTGGGGTTGGTCCCAATCTGAATCATGTTGAGGAATTCAAGGACTGTATTGATCAGTGTTACTTGGCGGATCTTCGGGCCTTTGGGCATACCTTGTCTTGGAACAACAACTCCGGCATTGGCGACTTGAAGTTTCGGATGCTTGATAGGGCTCTCGGCAATGATGAATGGTTTGCCTCCTTCCCTAATTCGTCTGCTGAGTATAAAAATCCGGGTCTCTCGGATCATTCTCCAATTGTTATCAGGCTTCAGCCATCAGCCTCAAGTGGAGGGAAACCTTTCAGGTTCTTCAATATGTGGTTGAGGGATACTTCCATTTCTGAATTAGTAGAGAAGGCTTGGGCAAAAGAAATTAGAGGTAACCCTATGTTTAAACTGTGTAAGAAGCTGCAAGAGCTGAAAAGGGTTATAAAAGAATGGAATTCAAAAAAATTTGGTCGTATTGATACTAAGATGGCTGATATCAGACAACAATTAGGAGACATCCAAATGCAGGTGGTTGCCAATCCGGCCAATGCAGCCCTGAAACAATAAGAAATTTCTACTAAGATTGAGTTTACTGCTACTGCCAAATTGGAAGAATCTATGCTACCAGAAATCCAGAGTCAATTGGCTAAATTTGGGGGACTCCAACAATAGTTTCTTCTATTCTGATGGGCAAATAACCACTGATAGCAAGGAGATTGAGGAGACTCTTATCACTTACTTCAAAGACATTCTCACTACTCAATCGGGGAGGACAGAGGAGACTACTTATAGTGTGCCTGATCCTGTCATTACCTTGAATAATGAGGAGATATGCGACCTTCTTCTGGCGTTCACTGAAGAGGAGATATGTATTACCATCCATGCCATGGATGATAATAAAACTCCTGGTCCTGATGGGTTTAATGGAGCTTTTTTCAAGAGCTTTTGGTATCTTATTGGCAAAGAGACGGTGGCAGCCATCCAGTATTTCTTCGAAATTGGCAAACTCCTCCCTTCTCTTAACTCTTCTTTTATATCCTTGATTCCTAAATGCAATAATGCCTCACCCCTGATCAGTATAGGCCTATATCCCTCTGTAATCATGTGTACAAGGTCATTACCAAATTGATGGCAAATAGGATGAGAAAAGTCATGCATAGGATTATAAATCCCTCCCAATCTGCCTTTATCAAAGGTAGGTTGATCCAAGAAAATGTCCTTCTGACCCATGATATTTGTCATAAGTTTCACCGGAAATCTAATGTCAAAGCCATGTGTGTCAAAATTGATTTGAAGAAGGCTTATGACAATGTTTGTCATGGGTCCCTTGTTCATTTCTTGAGAAAGCTTAGATTCCCTGATATCTGGTGCAAGTGGATCCTCCAATGTATTTCTACTCCTTCTTTCTCAATTTTGATTAATGGATCCCCTAGGGGGTTCTTCAGATCTTCAAATGGGCTGCGCCAAGGTGATCCGATATCTCCTCTTCTGTTCTGTGTTGTGATGGAGATGCTTAGCTGTATTCTTCACAAAGCTCAGCTGGAAGGAAGAATTTCTTCTCCCTTTGCTAGAGGAAACTATTGTATCAACCATTTATTCTTCGCTGATGATGTAATGCTTTTTGCAGATGCTAATCTTTCTAATGCAGCTGGGTTGACTCAATGCCTTCTAGATTTCAAGGATTGTTCGGGTCTTGAGGCCAGCCTGACCAAGAGTGAAATTTTCTTCTCTGGAATCCCTCCTTAGCAGAGAGTTCAGATCAGTAGTGTTATGGGCTTTTGTGAAGGGGTGCTGCCTGTTCGATATTTGGGGTTGCCTTTGGTTACTACTCGGCTGACTAAGGGTGACTGTCAGCCTCTCATTAGCAGAATTAGGAACAAGATTGCATTATGGAGTAACAAAAATCTTTCAAGGGCGGGGCGTTTGGAACTGATAAAAACTGTCCTGAGCTCCTTCCAGCTTTATTGGTCTGCAACTTATAATTTCCCGAAGGAAGTCCTGAATAACATTGAAACAATTTTTAGGAATTTCTTCTGGGCTGGGTGTTCTCTGCAAAAGAAGTTTATTCCGGTAGCTTGGGCAACTCTTTGCAGGCCAGTGGAAGTAGGAGGGGTCGGGTTAAGAAGACTGAAAGATGTGAACGAATCCTGCCAGTTAAAACTTCTTTGGAGAATAGTGCAAGATTGTAACACCCCATGGGTTCATTGGTTTAAAGAAAAATATATAAGAGGGAGATGTTTCTGGTCCATCCCCATGCCCTCATCTCCTTCCTGGGGAGCTAGGAGCATCCTCCAGCAGAGGCAAAGTGCTAAAAATTTCATTTGTTACGTGGTGGGGGAGGGGTCTTCTATTGATTTTTGGAAGCATCCGTGGCACCCAGATGGGACGCTCAATTCATCAGATGGTAGGCTTTTTAACCTCCCAAAAGAAGGATCTGTTAAAGAATTCTGAATGAATGGGACTTGGGACAAAATTCTGACCCAACCTCAATTTCAAGAGCTTAAGATTGTAATAAATTCTGGCTTGTTCTCCCAGAATCCCTATGACTACGCCGTTTGGAAACCTGCTCCTGATGGTGCTTTTAGCATCAAGAATGCCTGGAATCAAGTGAGAAAGAAGCATCCTGTTTTGGAATGGACATCTTCGGTCTGGTTTAAGGGTAGTATTCCTAGACAGAGCTTGGTTACCTGGCAAGCTCTTTCCTATAAATTGAGCACAAGGGATAGAATTTTGTTTATGAACCCTTCCAGAGAAACAAGATGCCCTCTTTGTAAGGTCAATCCTGAAACCATTGACCATTTATTCTTCAAATGCTCCTTCTCATCTTGGATTTGGAAGTCGATTTTATGGAGATTTACTCATAGGAGGAACCTGTTCCGAACTTTAGCAAAAGAGGAAGAGTGGATTAGGAGGAATTTCAGAGGAAGAGGGCAGACAGCTACAGCAATGAGAATAGCCTTTAACACTGCTGTTTATATAATTTGGCTGGAGAGGAACACTCGCATATTTGAAAACAAAGAGGTTCATAAACAAAGAATCCTTGCTGCTGCTCTAAATGCCATTAGAGACCGAGTTCTATTCCTTAACCTTGAGGATATTCAGTCCAGCAAAAATGAGGAAGTGTCAAAAAATTGGAACTTTCCCTACTTATATAGAAAAACTGATAGAAAGTTCTGTTCTTGGGTTGTGCCGGTGGGGGAAATGGTCAAATTAAATACTGATGGCGCTCTCAACTCAGAAGGTGCGGGGATTGGGGGGATTCTAAGAGATGGTAAGAGGAATATCATAGCCATGTTCTCTGTTGATAAACCTGTGGAAGAGATTCATGGGTTAGAAATGGAAGCAGTCCTACATGGCTTAGAGCTTGCTCACAGAAAGAATACTCAGCACATCTGGGTTGAATCAAATTCGATGATGACTGTGAAAATTATAGAGAAGATGTGGACTTGTCCTTGGAAGAAGATCCCTACTTTTGAGAAGATCATGAACCTGCTTAACAAATTCAAAAGCTGGGAAATCTCTCATATTTGGAGAGAGGCTAACCAAGCAGCTGATTACCTCTCAAAACCAAATTGCTCTATCAAAGGCGAAGATATTCAGCTGGTTTCTATTCCTCCAGATCTCCAGAACATTGTGTCCCTTGATTATGATGGGATGGTTTATTCTAGAGTGTAGTTGTCCCAATCTTGTGAAGAAGAGAAGGATGTGCCTTGCTAGCCGTTTGCAGATCTCTGTTGGGAGGGAGTGGTTATTCTTTCACATTCTTCAGCAGATTAGCTTAATGCCCCTATGCTACGTGTTGAAGACAAGTGTTGTTTCTAGATGTTGGTGCTGTAGTGCTATCTGTAGCCCACCTTGTGGCATTTTTCAGCAATCCACTTTGATTTTCTTACTGGCTATTTGCCTTTGTAGCCCTTGTGGCCCCCCTTTGTAATCCTTTCTATTGTTCTTAATATATCTGGTCGGGGTCTGCCTAACCCCAGCTTACCAACCAAAAAAAAAAATTGTTGCATTCCCTGTCCCTGTCCCCGCCCCGCCCCCGCTTCGGGGATTGTGGGGAATCCCCGCCGGGGAAAAAATCAGCGTACAATCTCCGCCCAATGAAATAAGAAATGTGAGAACTGCTTACGTATAAAATATAAGACAAACTTAAATCATAAGCATATTTTTGTGGAAAATGATTTTTGCACAACCTCAGTTGTCTTTTCTTCCTTAATTTGCTGTGAAAGCCTTTGGGAAATGAAATGATCATTTGATAGATCTTCAAATTTTAAATAAGTTATTTTTTATAAAGAAATGAATCGGGGCGGGACAGGGTCCTCCCCGTCTCCGCCCCATCCCCATACCGGGGAATTTTGTACATCCCCGCCCCGTCCCCGCCTAGATCGGGGAATCCCCGCCCTAACGGGGCGGATCCCCTGTTTTCCTGGTTAAATTGCCAGCCCTAAATTTGAAGACCTCCGATTGGTAGAAATTTCACCACTTTTAAACTTAAAATGAGAGAGTCGTGGAGGTTTTAATTTTGGGAGACGTTTTGCACACTCTTTATCAAACGGACCAGAACTCTCTTGTCCCACCAAATTTCGAAACGAGATTTCTTTCCCCTGAAACAGAATTTGAAGACCTCCGATTGGTAGAAATTTCACCACTTTTAAACTTAAAATGATAGAGTTGTGGAGGTTTTAATTTTGGGTGACGTTTCGCACACTCTCTAACAAACGGACTAGAACTCTCTCATCCCGCCAAATTTTGAAACGTGATTTCTTTCCCCTAAAATAGAATTTGAAGACCTCCGATTAGAAGGATTTTCACCACTTTTAAACTTAAAATGAGAGAGTTATGCAGGTTTTAATTTTGGGTGACGTTTCACACACTCTTTATTTAACAGATAATAACACTCTCATCCCACCAAATTTTGAAACAAGATTTCTTTCCCCTGAAAGAGAATTGAAAACCTCCGTTTGGAAGGATTTTCACTACTTTTTAACTTAAAATGAGACAGTTATGGAGGTTTTGAGTTTGGGTGGCATTTTGCACACTCTTTACAAAACGGACCAGAACTCTCTCATCCCACCGAATTTTGAAACGAGATTTCTTTCCGCTGAAAAAGAATTTGAAGAACTCCGATTGGTAGAAATTTCAAAACTTTTAAACTTAAAATTAGTAGGTTGTGGAGGTTTTAATTATAGGTGACGTTTAGCACACTTTTTAAGAAAACGGACCAGAACTCTCTCTTCCCACAAAGTTTTGAAACGAGATTTCTTTTCCGTGAAAGAGAATTAGAAGACCCACGATTGGTAGGAATTTCACCACTTTTAAACGTAAAATGAGATAGTTATGGAGGTTTTAATTTTGGGTGACGTTTCGCACACTCATTATGAATCGGACGAGAACTCTTTCATCCCACGAAATGTTGAAACGATATTTCTTTCCCCTAAAAAAAATTGAAGAACTCCGATTGGAAGAAATTTTACCAATTTTAAACATAAAATTAGAGAGTTATGGAGGTTTTAATTTTGGGTGACATTTCACACACTCTTTATAAAAAGGACCAGAACTCTCTCATCCCTCAGAATTTTAAAACGAGATTTCTTTCCCCTGAAAGTGAATTTGAAGACTTGCGATTGGTAGAAATTTCACCACTTTTAAACTTAAAATGGAGAGTTGTGGTGGTTTTAATTTTGAGTGACGTTTCGCACACTCTTTAGGAATCAGACCAGAACTCTCTCATCCCTGCCCATTTCGAAACGAGATTTCTTTCCTCTGAAAGAGAATTTGAAGACCTCCGATTGGTATAAATTTCACCACTTTTAAACTTAAAATGAGAGAGTTATGGAGGTTTTAATTTTGGGTGACGTTTCGCTCACTCTTAATGAATCAAACGAGAACTCTCTCATACCACTGAATTTTGAAACTAGATTTCTTTCCCCTAAGAGAAAATTTGAAGACGATTGGTAGAAATTTCACCAATTTTAAACTTAAAAGGAGGGAGTTAGGGCGGTTTCTATTTTGGGTGACGTTTCGCACACTCATTATAAAAAGGACCAGAACTCTCTCATCCCACCGAATTTTGGAACGAGATTTCTTTCCCCTGAAGGTGAATTTGAAGACCTGCGATTGGTAGAAATTTCACCACTTTTTAACTTAAGATGAGAGAGTTAAGGAGGTTTTAATTCTCATTGACATTTCACACTCTTTGTAAAACGGACCAGAACTCTCTCAACCCACCGAATTTTGAAACGAGATATCTTTCCCCTGAAAGAGAATTTGAAGACCTTCGATTGGTAGAAATTGCAGCACTTCTAAACATAAAATGAGAGAGTTGTAGAGGTTTTAATTTCTGGTGACGTTTCGCACACTCTTTATGAAACTGACAAAAACTCACTGATCCCTCCAAATTTCGAAACGAGATTTCTTTCCCATGAAAGAGAATTTGAAGACCTCCGATTGGTAAAAATTTCCCCACTTTTGAAATCAAAATCAGAGAGTTGTGGAGCTTTTAATTTTGGGTGACGTTTCACACACTCTTTTTGAAACGTACCTTAACTCTCTCATCCCACAAAAATTTGAAACAAGATTTCTTTCCTCTGAAAGAGAAATTGAATAACTCTGACTGGTAGAAATTTCACCACTTTTAAACTTCAAATGAGAGAGTTAAGGAGGTTTTAATTTTGTGTGACATTTTGCACTCTCTATATAAAACGGACGAGAACTCTCTCATCCAACCGAATTTTGAAACAAGATTTCTTTCTGCTGAAAGAGACATTGAAGACCTCCGATTGGTTGAAATTTCACCACTTTTAATCTTAAAATGAGAGAGTTATGGAGGTTTTAATTTTGAGTGACGTTTCGCAAACTCTTTATAAAACGGACCAGAACTCTCTCATCCCACTAAATTTCGAAACTCGATTTCTTGCCCCTGAAAGAGCTTTGAAGACCTCCGATTGGTAGAAATTTCACTACTTTTAAACTTAGAATGAGAGCGTTGTGGAGGTTAATGTACTTTTAATCGGCATTCACTGAATCAAAGTTTCAGTGCCAATGTTTACCACTTCAATTTCATCTTTGAAAGGCCGGGATTGGTGCTCCTCCTCTTGTTCAAGTAATTGCTGTGACCCAAGTGGAGTTTCGTCAATTTTGTCCTCATTTGAGGAGGGAGTCTTACTTTAAGATCAGAAGCATGCTTAAGAAACAGACACAAGCGAACTATTGGAACTGAAATTTTATTTAAAGAAAAAGCTATTACATCTGACGACCTATCCTGAACATGCTCAGGATTCACAACTCTAAATAAAAAGAAAAGCAAAAGATAACTTGCCTGGACTAGGCATTGACCTTGAACTGTAAGACCGGACTCAACAATTGTACTGACCATGATGACTGACTCAACATAAAATAGTAAGTGACTAAAACTTTAACTGCTGCAACTGTCTAGCTTCGGAGGCTCGGCGAAAGCTGGCTCATAAATGGTGCTTTCACCTTCTGATTCTTTTCATTGTAATCAGACTTGTGCTTCTTTGAACCCTCAGTTATCTAAGCATTGCGATCGGCTGACGGCAGTACTGCATGATTCGGGTAAGCTAATTTCTTTCACCAATCAACTTTTGGATTCTGAATTTTAAGGCAATGCAAAATCAGTAAGGTGGCCAGGGCCTCTATGGTATTCACAATACTGGTCCATTCTCCCATTTGCTGGTAAAGGATTAGGAGGAGCCCTAATGCCAGGTAGGGTAATGAGGCCTGAAGCTAACCCTTGCTGCAAAATGACTGATGGTGGAAACGGGAGAGGGGTAAATTCCTTCTTGAGCGCTTGCTTAGGTGTAGCCGTTAACTGATTGTAGTTGAATAGCATAGGATTTTGTAGCTCGTTGATATTTTTTGAAGTACAATTGCCCCCGCTATAAGCCCCATGTGTTGTGGCCACTTTGATTTCCTGACCTATGGAGACCGGGCTCAATATATTTCGACCCATCATTGTACACTGCTGGTCGTGATTATCGTGAGATTTTCTCTTCATTTGCTCAAACCACGGTTTGCGGTCATCAGGAAAGGATGGAGTTTCGCCGCTTGACAAAAGATTTTGAGGGTCGAGGAGCTCCATGTCTATAAGGTCTTGAATATCACATTTCAAGCTGAGGCATTTATCAGTAGCATGACCAGGACGTAAATGGTAATCACAAAATTCTTTCATTTGGAAGGTCCTAGGAAGAGGATTAGGAACATGCTCTGGTCCCAATAGTGTTATCATTCTTTCCTTGAGCAACCATTTCAAAGCATCAGGTCGCGAGATCGCAAGTCAGTAAATTCTTTTTTAGGAGTTTCAGATGGTGGCTCTTGATCATATTCAAGAATTAAGGGCCCGACAGAATCCTGCTGGTGCTGGGAGACAGAGTTTCTGGTAACAACATCCTGGACCTTGGCATTTTTGTCAGCGAAATGTTCAGAACTTTGGGACTGACAATACCAGGTTTGCATTTGTTGCTTCATCTGATGAACTTCTTCTGTTAGCGCAGCCATTTGTCTAGAGAGGTTCACAATTAGTTCTTCTGAACCCATAACCATGGAGAGGCTCGGATTTTTGCCCTTAGAAACAACCGTGGTTGGACCAAAATTCTCAGTAAGTTGAGCTTTGATGAATTGATTTTCTTCCTTCAATTCCTTCATCTGTTGGACGAGCTGGGTCAAGGCTTCCATGATGTAAGAGAGCTGTGAATTCTTCATAGAGTCTGCCATGAATATGGAAGGAGAGGATTAGAGACGCTTCCAAAGAAAATGGGGAATTAGCTTCCTCAGTGACCACGAATAGATTCAAACCCAAGAAGCTTTCCTGGATTTTCAGCTGTGAACAATCCTGACATGGAAACAATAAGAACGGTATATAAGCTTGACATTCAAGGAGTGTTCATTCTCAATGACTGAAAAAAATATTACACATTTAAGCAAGTAATTGGGACAATAGAATGAATCCTAAAGGACCAAGACATGACAATGATGACAGATTCGTATAGGGGAATCCCCCTAGTTCAAGGATTATGAGAGTGAACTCTGAAGGACTTAGCAAAATATTCTTGGAAAAGGTTGCCCTTAGAGTAAGAAAAAACTAAGGGTACAAGTACGATCAGATCATCAAGATTGCACAATCAAATGATTGAGACACAATTCCTGCCAATTGAGGAAGGGAATGAAGACATAATCGAATCCCACAAGAGGCGAATGATAGACACATGATCAAAAGATTAGATGAGATTACATAAGATCACTTTCAAAGGGTAGATCAAGAATAACTAATCCTATGAGATCTTAGGAAAGATGGGATTTATATCCTAACCCCAAAGGGAAAAAATTTTAATCTCTGTACATTTTAACAGTGTTACCTGAAGGCATAAAACCCTAATCCTAATCTAGCGGAGTGGAGAGAGGATCTCGGCTCATGACTTTGTATGTGTACCTAAGGACCGATCGTAGCCATTGGAAGATGGACCACGGCCTAATCTAGACACCAATGGGTAGGATATCCTAAGCTAGGCTCACACACGTGATGCACATGTGTTCGTATACTACATGCATGTGTGGGTTAATCTAGGAGTAAGGCCAAGAGTTCCCTTAGCGCGAATCCATGTTCAATATACTGTACCAGTGTCCGGCGTATCAGTACGTGAACAAGAGATCCGTTTACGTACCATAAAGGTACTAGGCTAAGGGTGGAAGGCTTCTCTAGCACAGAGGCACCAGGTGATGAAATCCCAGTCAACCATGCTAGATAACACTCCGGGTTCCTAAAATAGGACGTGTGTGCATGTAAGATGCAAGGGTTTAGATGCAAGTGATGTAAGTGTGTGCAATAAGTTCGCGTAATCTATGATGCCTTCAGGTTTTGTTAGATTAAGTTTGAGTACGAAGTAATGAGAAAATAAAACAAGACAGACAAACTAATCTAGCAAACATATAAGATATAGAGTTTTTATGAGCCAGTTAAATTAAATTCAAATGAGTTATCCTTCAAAATTATAATGAAGTTAGGTGGTCCCTAGCAGAGTCGCCAAACTGTGGGATCCGATCCCGCGAGAGGGGTGGGGCGCGAGCCGCCACGCTCTCTCTTGGTCTCTCGTACCCACGCGATTGGCGTGTGCTCTTTTTATTATTGATTTTAATTCATCTTTTATGTGAACTTTGGATCACTAAGGCAATCCGAATTCCACACAAAAGAGACTGACAGAGTCGCCACCTAGATGTGGGATCTAGGACCCATAATTAACCAGAAATCTAGACTCGCTACCTGGTTACAAGAATGGAAGGTATGGGGAGTTATCCACCACATGCACCATTCCTGCCCGATAATCGGTCTTCAATTCCAAAAGTTAACTCTTTTAAATTTATTTTAAATGGCTCATTCAACTCTTTGTTAGTGTGCGAACTATGTGACATGCATCCTATGATCTAATTTCAGTGTGAATCCTAAATGTGTATCTTGATTTCTTAATTTGTCTGGATTCAATCTAGATGAAAGCTCTCCTAAAATTCTAATTTCATGGAAAATCCTAAGTGATTTAATTAAGAATTTATAAGAAAATTAATATACAAAACCCCACAATTTGTTGTGGAGCCGACTCGCGGTTGGTATGCCATCAGACATCCAAGCTGCCTACGTACCCAAGCCTCACTCGGATCAGAGTCGACGTAGTTCGGTGCACCTAAGCTAAGCTACTTATGCCTAACTCAACTAAGACACCGATCTAGACTGATTTGACTGTTTCAACAGTTTTAAGAGGAGTTATTTAATTCAAGTTGAGGATTTTATTATCCTAGGATTTCAACTAAGATGCTATATGATTCTTATCTAAATTCAAGTTGTTCCTTAGACTAATGCAGGTTAACCTACATCCTAGATAACTAAGCTTGTCCTAGGGAAAATTTGGGTGACTAGTGTAACTAGATCTATGCACGGTTGCTATCTATAGCAAACGCCCGTGATGAGGCTAGACTCCTAACTCTAGGACTCCCTAACACCTAGGACTCGACCTGACGTAAGTGTTCCTAAATAGGGCTCTAATGGTTCTTATGACGGAAACCGTAATCCAACGGTTCCGAAAGACATGAGATGAATTGATTCAAGTTCTTGTAGTTAATGAATTTTAGATTTCAAGAATTTTCGATTCCTAAACATTTAACGAATACCAAAGGCTCTATGGTTCACAAATTTTGACATCGAATCACAACCATGGAAGGAAATCGTGCTCTCAACCCTTGTGTAATTTAGCACATAAATTATAGTATCTTATTGCCTGGCATATTTCTCAGGATTTCCGTGGACAGTGGACCTCGGAGCCAATATCATACTATAATTTACGCACTCCAATTATGCTGGATCGATCGCAATTAGTATACGATTATGGTTACGATCTCGGCAGTTAAATTGTCACAACATAGCCAATTTACAAAGGCAATCTTTGAACCCTAAGATTTCTGTTTCAAAAAGTTAGGGATTGAATTTATGATGAAAATTTAAGGTTTTTGGAGATTTTTACTGACTTTTGTATTGATTTGCTATTAAATTGTGATTTAATATCATTAATACCAGATTGTTAGGAATACACAGTAACCCTAAGCAATAGAACTCCAAATCAGTTACAACTTTTCAGTAACAAGATATGAATAATTTTAGCTTACTGGGAAAATTTCATGAATTATCATTAAGATTTGATATCAATTTCTGATTTTCCAAAATTTAAATCAGATTATAGATTAACACATCAACTTGTAGCATATCAATTTCAAATTAATCCAAACTTTCAAATAATAAAGATAATCATGAGACTAGACTACTGTATGACTTTCATAAACTTTTATTATGATTTGATGCCAATTGAAATTCACACAAAAATCGGATGAAACCAAAGAATTACTTAAAAAGCAAACCTAATAGTATCCTAAAATCAAATAAAAAATTCCAGTAGATATATAATAGATTATAAAAGTTTCTATCAAAATTTCGAAACTTAAAAATTAAATCTCCTCCGTAAAATCGATTTTTAAATAGAAAAGGGGAAGTTGTTTCCTAGAAATTGAAACCCATTTATTAAAATAAATTACAAAACCATATTAAAACTTTGCAAAACCAATTTAAAATTTTTATCTAACATTCCAGTAACCTAAGTTACTGGTTTGTAAAGAAAAATTTCAATAATTTACTAATTTAATACGAAAAAGAATTACGGCACGTAAAACGAAAAAGCGATTAGAAAACAAATAAAAAAACCTTTTTTCGAAAAAGAAATCTCATGAAAAATTCAATTTATTATTAAAAATTAATTCTGGAGAGTTTCATTAATTTTTAAAATATTTTGATAGTTATTAAAAATGGCCGAAATTTAAAATAATTTAAAACCGGATTAAACAAATTCAAAAAACTCCGAAAATTTTTGGGTATTCTGAAAATCAAAACATTAGTTTGGAAATAAAAGTTTATAAATTTTGGACATGGTTTTGTATACTTTTGGATTCGTTCATCAAGAAATAACCCCTTTCGGGGTTATTGTTTGAAAATTAGAATGAAAATTAAAACGGCCAAACCGTGATTGAAAATTAAGTTTCCAGTAGTATTTTATTTTATAGAAGTCCCAAAAAATATCAGTTTTTAAAAAAACCCACGTTTTCTAACACTTGCTTTCATAATCCGATTTAAATCCATATTGAATAAAAAACAAAAGAAAATCATTATTAAATGGAGGAAATTTAATTTTTGGATCAAATTTTGGATTTTGAAAACTCATAATCTATATTATAACATACTAGAATTTCAAGAAAAAATTCATTGATTTGATCTATCAAAAGTAAAACCCTAGCATGCTTTTCTACTTTTGATATTACAAAGATAAAGATCCTACCGTTGATCGCGCTCCTTATCTCCAGGGTGCGTAGATCCGAGGTATACGCTTTGTCGCACCCTTTTATATGATGAAGAAGGCCCAAAGAACACTCCAATAATTCTTGATTGCGTGATGCCTTGGAGAAGAAGAAGGAATTCAAGAATTCATTTTTGTGAAGAACGCTTGAGAGAGAGATCACACTTCAAGAGAAAAGAGATTTTTTTTTTCTTCTTCTTGGGAGGAGAGAGAAAAAAATGAATTTTGATGTTTTTCCAATCTTTTTTAGGATTGTTTGCTTTGATTTTTATACAAAAAATCTAGGGTTAAGAGAGAAATAGTAGTTCCCAATGTGAGAGCTCTCATTTTTGGCTTGTTTCCAATTTTCCCCTCTTGCTTGCTTTCTTTCTTGTTTCCAAATTGGATTTGATTCCAATCTTAATTTATTGTCAATCAAGACATGCTATTCTTTATTCCACATTGCTTCTTTGGAAAAAAACCTTTTTTAAGCAATCATTCATCTTTTCCTTCTTTCCTTCTTTTCATTTTTTTATTCTTTTTATTTTTCTTTTAACAAATATGATGTCACCATTGTGACATCATCAAGGTTGGATGCTCAATTCATGTGGGTCAGCCATGTGGGGCGCCCACCATGGTGGTCGACCCATATGGGTGACCCCACATGAGCTCCATCTTTACGGCCTTTAGTCCAATGGGCCATTTCACACGGGTTTCGGGTTTTTCCGTAAAAATTCAATAAAATCTTTCTAAATTCAACATTCTATATATGGACCCAACCCATTTGACATTTATGGTGCATCCCTCACACATGATCGAACCATCTTTTTTGGGAAAATAATTTTTCGGACCAAAATGCCCCTATTTGACAATTACACATCCAAATGTGACCAAAATAACCTTAAATTGGTTCACCCCTAAAGGGAAATGTTAAAAATGGAAAGTCTTTGTGATCAAACTTAAAAAATAGAAACTTTTAAAGTTGGGTCCTTTTGATGAGCAATATCAAACAGGATCATTTGGTACCCCCTGAAAATAACCAAAATGCCTACAACACTTAGAATTTCCAAATTAAGCGAAACTCCTGAGAAATTCTAAATTTAGCAGGTTTTCCAAAATTCAGGAAATCAGCCATAATCTCTCAGACATATTTCGGGGATCAAAAGAATTACACAGGAAAAGACCAAATTACCCCGAGGTGCTAGAATTTGGCGAGACTAGGGAAAACCTTGAAAATTCTAAAAATAGCAGATTTTCGAAAATTTATGAACGGACTCACAACTTAGGGACTAAATATGATATGTTTGGAAATGTCTAAAATACCCCCGAAGTGCAAGACTAAGAGAAAATCTTGAGTGAACTAAATTTAGCAGGTTTCCCAAATCTTACGAAATTACTCTTAATCCATCAGCCGTACCCTCGAGATGGTTTTGGACATATGAGAAATGATTAAAATATCCATAAGATGATGAAAATGTGGAAGCCCCATGAGTTTCTAAAAATAGCAGCTTTTTCAAAATTTGTAAAATCACTCAAGATTTCTCAAATATAACTCGTGGGTCAAATGAGACACATCGGGAATGACCAACATACCCCTACAGTTCAAAATAGGCAAAAATGAGGCAAACCCTGAAAATTCTAAAAATAGCAGGTTTTTTTCATTTGCTTGGAAACTTAAACTTTCACCTTCCAGAGGCCAAAGGAACCCCCTAGAGACCTTCAGGATCGCGAATCAACTTCAAAACTCCCATAATGAGGTGAAATCTACCCTAAAATGCATAGATGCCTAATCTAATGCTGAGTACGGACTCAAGACTCAATGATACTACCGAATCTTTCGCTTTTTAAAGCGTAACTGAAATTAACAAGAGGGGGGGTGAATTGAATTTTAACACTAAATTACCCCTTTTGAAAATTACTTGTGAACCTAGTTAGAATTTTTATTCTTTAAATTAGGTTTTTGGTTAGTGCAAGTAAGATTGAAAACAAAAGATATACCAAACCAAAAACAAGAATGAAAGTACAAAAATGAGAGATGACACACCGATATATAGTGGTTCGGGCAAAGCCCTACTCCACTCTTCTTAAGATCGTCCTTAAGGATTTTCACTATTGGAGACCTCCACGATGCCCGGCTCCGAGGCGGTTACACTTCCAAGGGATATTAAATAAGGATGCCTTTACACCTTTACAAGAGACTCTCCTTCTCCGCCGAGTTCTAAGCGGTGCTCCCTAGGGTATTAAGGTAGGATGCCCTAATCACCTTTGCAAGAAATGAAGATTTAATAGCTTGGCTTCTTCTTGAAAGCTTGATGCTCTTTGTAGACCCTTGATTGATCTTCAATGATGGTAGTTGCGAGTGAAAGCTCTAAATATCCTAACTCAAGAAATTTGCAAGTGCAAGGCAAGTTTGGGAAGAAAACAAAATCTTAAGAACAAATGGATTGCAAGTTTTCTTTAATGCTCAAGGAGGTTTTCAAATCATCAAGAGAGAGGAGATGAATCCTCTACATGTTGTATATATAGCATTTCCAAAGAATATGACCGTTTGGGGGTGGGAATATCAAAAACCACAAAATAATTCAAATCCCAACGGCTATTTTTTGAGCTGTCGCGAGGTTCTCGGAGTTCCGAGAAATATTCTCGGAGTTCCGAGAGAACGGCCAGAAGAAATAAAATTTCTACTGGACCATTTCTCGGAGTTCCGAGAAAATGTCCAGAAGCTACTGGACCTTTTCTCGGAGTTCCGAGCTCGGAGCTCCGAGAAAAATCTCGGAGTTCCGAGAAGCCTAAAAATCAGCATATTTTGAGTTTTTATTGCTTGTTTGATTTTTGGCTTTTGGAACTCAACTCCTATGATAATTTTGGAATGTTTATGAGGGTCCCAACATGTTGGTCCACCACATAATCATTCACTAAGCCTTTAAAGTTCATTAAGTGTTTTTGAAAACTATTTTTAAAACACTTTGCCTTGACTTGAAAATCTAAAGAGAAGGGATGTACAATGATATCTATGCAACTTTCAATTTCTCTTTAGTCTTGGTCTTCAATTGATCTTCCATTTTGTGTATGCTTGCTTGAGAGATGAGGTGAGCTTCACTTAGCTCCTTTGACTCTTGTATGGGACATCTCCAAGCATGACCATGTAGTGTGTTGGTTTCTTCAATGATCAATCCTATCTTAAACACAACACTTCAAAGCAAATTGATTAGTATTAAAAAAAAACACAATCAATTATGTTTAGAATCATCAAAACAAGATTGGAGAGTAGACCCTTGGGCTTACAATCTCCCCCTTTTTGATGATGACAAACAAAATTGATTATGAGGTGTGTGTGGAGTGACAAAGTAGGCAAGTGAATGCTGGAACTCCCCCTCAATATATGCACACAGAAAAATGATAGCAATTATAAGCATATGGTGCATATAGTCAATTGAATAGATAATCAATTTCAAACTTCTCCCCCTTTTGTCATCGACAGAAAGGGTGTAAAAAAAATAAAATAAAGCAATTTAGGAGTAGATAAAGATTGAGTTAGGTACTCCCCCTAAATCAATGCTTATGGTATAAAAATATATAACCAAGTAATGCACATATACCTGTTCATGATCGAGATGTTGACATATGTCAAAAAGTTAGGTATTTTAATTAAAGTGAAGGTACCTCTCCAACTTAGAAAACTAAGAAGGCTAAGAGTACCAATTGAGTGGTTTTTAAGATTAATATTTGACATCTCATTCATGTAGATACTACCAAACAAAGATGATATATATAAATACTATATAGATAAGCTAGTGAAAGGCACAAAGTATTTATTTGGCAATTTCTTTGACTTGATCCGCACTCCAAATGTTTAAGGCACTTCGGATATAGCAAATTCTATCATCACTAAGGGGTTTTGTAAAGATATCTGCTAATTGATCTTCAATGTTGATATATTTTAAGCAAATATCCCCTTTTTGTGAGTGATCTCTAATGAAGTGGTGCCTAATCTCAATATGTTTTGTTCTTGAGTGTTGTATGGGGTTCTTTGTTAAGCTTATAGCACCGGTGTTGTCACATTGGATGAGAATATTTTCCATTTTAATTGCATAGTCCATCAATGTGCTTTTCATCCATAGGACTTGTGCACAGCAAGCTCCAGCTGCCACATATTCTGCTTCTGTTGTAGACAGAGCTACTGAATTTTGCTTCTTGCTAAACCATGAAACAAGTGATTTACCCAAGAATTGGTAAGTCCCACTAGTGCTTTTCCTATCCACTCTACATCCAGCGAAGTCTGCATCTGAATATCTGATGAGAGTAAAGGAAGATGATCTTTCATACCATAGTCCTAGACTTTGGGTTCCTCTTAAGTACTTGAAGATCTTCTTGACTGCCGATAGGTGAGACTCTTTTGGATCCGATTGAAATCGAGCACAGAGACAGACAGTAAACATAATGTCTGGTCTGCTGGCTGTCAAATAGAGTAAGCTACCTATCATACCCCTATACATCTTCTGATCCACAGATTTGCCAAATTCATCCTTTTCTAGCTTAGCAGTAGTACTCATGGGAATTCTTGATGTCTTACTGCTATCCATGCCATACTTCTTTAATAACTCCTTTGTATATTTTTCTTGATTTAAAAATATTCCATTTTTGTATTGTTTAATTTGGAGTCCTAAGAAGTAGGTTAACTCACCCATCATGCTCATTTCAAATTTATTTTTCATTAGAGTTGCAAATTCATCACACAATTTTTGATTAGTAGAGCCACAGATGGTATCATCCACATAGATCTGGACAAGAAGGATATCTTGATTTTCTCTTTTGATAAATAATGTTTTATCCACCTTTCCCATCTCAAAACCTTTTTCAACTAAGAAAGTGCAAAGCCTCTCATACCAACCTCTAGGAGCTTGCTTTAATCCATATAAAGCTTTATCAAGCCTGAAGACATGATTTGGGTGTTTGAAGTCTTCAAAACCTGGAGGTTGCTCAACATACACTTCCTCTTGGATATAGCCATTTAGGAAGGCACTTTTGACATCCATTTGATATAATTTAAATCCTTTATGAGATGCATATGCCAAGAGTATCCTAATAGCCTCCATACGGGCAACAGGAGCAAATGTCTCATCATAGTCTATTCCCTCCTCCTGATTGTACCATTGGGCTACAAGCCTAGCTTTATTTCTAGTGATAATTCCATTTTCATCCAATTTGTTTCTATATACCCATCTCGTGCCAATGACTGGATGATCACTAGGTCTAGGCACTAGCCTCCACACTTTGTTCCTTTCGAATTGACTTAACTCTTCTTGCATAGCCATCAACCAATATTCATCCTTTTCAGCTTCTTTGATGGATTTAGGTTCTAATTCGGATAGGAACGCCAAATTGTTACTCACACTACGATAGTATGATCTAGTTCTCACTGGCGATGTGGCATCACCTAAAATTTGGGATTCATGATGATCTACCAATGTTCTCCTATCCCTCGGTAATGAGTTATCATTTTCATTTTCTACTTCCTCACTAGGTAATGTATAACTTGTAAATGCATGAGGAGGAGCACTTAATATAGGTAAAAGATGTTCAATGGGTTCATCCTCATCATGTGGCATTTCGTGAGGTGTTGGCTCTCTCTCATCAAATGTCACATGCATGGATTCTTCGACAACTAGGGTTCTTCTATTAAATACTCTATATGCCTTGCTATGTGAAGAATACCCTAAGAATATTCCATCATCCGACTTCTTATCAAATTTGTGTAAATTATCTTTAATGTTTAAAATGAAGCATTTACATCCAAACACTCTAAAATAGCTTATATTTGGTTTCAAGTTTTTCCAAAGCTCATAAGGTGTTTTCTTAGAAATTGGCCTTAACTATACCCTGTTTATGATATAGCAAGCGGTGCTAACTGCTTCCGCCCAAAAATATCTAGGGAGATCATTTTCATGCAACATAGTTCTAGCCATTTCTTGGAGAGTTCGATTCTTTCTTTCTACAACTCCATTTTGTTGAGGTGTTCTAGGTGCGAAAAAATTATGTTTTATGCCATATTCATTACAGTAAGTGTCAAAATGTACATTTTCAAATTCCGTTCCATGATCACTTCTAATGTAAGAGATAGCAATACCTTTTTCATTTTGTATTTGATTGCACAATATAAGGAAGTTTTCATAAGTTTCATCTTTGTGTGCTAGAAATATGACCCATGTAAATCGTGAGTAGTTATCCACAACTACAAACACGTACCTCTTTCCACCTAGGCTACTTGTCTTCATTGGTCCAAAAAGATCCATATGAAGTAGCTCCAAGGGGTAGGAAGTTGAAATCATATTTTTAGGTGCAAATGAGCTCTTCAATTGTTTTTCTAATTGACAAGTTCTACAAATGTGATCTTTGGTGTATTTGAACTTAGGCAATCCTCTAACAATGAATTTTACTTTTCCATCTATCTTATTTTTAACAATGCATTTGTCGGGATTGAAGACTACTTCAAACCCATTATCACATAATTGACTAATGCTAATAAGATTATGGGACAAGCCATCAACAAATAGTACATCATGTATGGGAGAGGTAGAGTTACCTATGGTGCCTTCACCTTTGACTTTTCCTTTCTTATCATCTCCAAATGTAACGTCTCCACCATCCTTGAGTGATAGGGATGCGAATTGAGTAAGGTCTCATGTCATGTGTCTAGAGCATCCACTATCAAGATACCATGTGTTCTTCTTGTTATGGCTTTTAAGGCATACCTACATATGAATAGGCAAGTGAGATCCCTTAGGTACCCAAATCTTCCTAATCTTGCTATGTTCATTTATTTTCACTTTAGAGTTCAATTTGATTTTATCTTGTTTAGCATGCAAGCAAGAAACCTTGTAATGACCTTCTAGACCACAATAAAAATAAATTTTGGTACTACTACAAGAAGCCTTTTCAAGTTTGTTTTTATAGTTAGATATTGTAGTATTCCATTTATGTCCAAGTCTACTTTTGTCACTTGACATTCTTTGTATATTAACTAGCTTATCCAATTTCAATGAACTATTTTCAAATTTTTCAAAAAGTTTTTTTAGTTCATCATATTCAAAAGATAGTTTACCATTTTCATGCTTTAGCTTGTTGTTTTCATTAGAAAGTTCTTGTCGGTTTTCATTTAAGATTTTGATAGAAGCATTTAACTCATGAATTTCTACTTTGTATTTTTCATTTTTATCATCTAAAAATTCATGATCTTTCTTTAACCAACCAAATTCTTTTGTCATGTTAGCAAGAGAATTTTCAAGTGATGCAATTTTATCAAATTGAATTTCAAGTTCATCATTTGCATTTTGTAAGGAATCTAGAACTTCTTTTAAGACAATGACATCATTTAAAGTGTTTACCTCGTTATTGTCGTTTGTTGAGGCTATGAAGCACACGTTCCTTGCTATCAAGCAATCTTCGCCATCATTTTGTTCGCCTTCGCTTTCAATTTCCTCATCTCAAGTGGCGGTCATTCCTTTCTTGCCTTCTCTTCTCTTGAAGCGGTTGGTTGAAGAAGGCTCATTGTTGAGTGGACAATCGGGCGAATGTGTCCAAGCTTCTTGCAACCGTAGCATTGGGGTTGAGAAGATCCATCACCAAGTTCTTCTTTCTTCTTGAATGGAGGATTGGTCCTTCTATTTCTCATGCCTCCCATATTCCTTTGCAAGAATTTGATCCTTCTTGTTAGGAGGGCAACTTCATCTTCCATGTCTTCCTTTGCATCTTCATTTTCACCTACATTACAAGCAAAAGCAATTCCTTTTCCTTTTTCAATTTTAGTTTCAATTTCGGGTGCTTTTGTTTTGAAAATCATCTCATGGGTGATCAAGGACGCTATTAGTTCATCTAAGTTTAATGTATTCATGTCCTTGGCTTCCGTGATTGCGGAGGTTTTGGATTCCCATGACAAAGGTAGGGACCTAACGATTTTGGTCACTAAATCTCTATTAGAAAATTGTTTTCCAAGACCCCTTAGTCCATTTACAAGATTGGTGAATCTAGTGTACATGTCGGCAATTGTTTCATCGGATGTCATTTGAAAGAGTTCATATTGCCGAAAAAGATGATTCATTTTAGATTCTTTGACTTGATTGGTTCCTTCATGGGTGACCTCTAAGGTATCCCAAATTTCCTTAGCCGAATTCAAATTTGATACTCTATTGAATTCTTCGGGAGATAGAGCACAAATAAGGGAATTCATAGCTTTGGCATTATAATTTGAAGCTTGTTGTTCGGCTTCGGTCCAATCATTTAGATTTCTTGTAGGTAATGTGTATTCATTGTTAATTGCTCTCCACATTTGATAATCTTGGGTTAAAAAGATTTTCATCTTAGTTTTCCAAAAACCATAGTTTTTTCCATCAAAATAGGGTGGCCTAGTGTTTGAGTAACCTTCATGGTGTTGAGGATGGTTTGCCATTTTTAGAATCTTTACTCTAGACCGGTTAGGGTTTTAAAAATTAGAGACGAGGCTTTGATACCAATTGAAATTAACAAGAGGGGGGGTGAATTGAATTTTAACACTAAATTACCCCTTTTGAAAATTACTTGTGAACCTAGTTAGAATTTTTCTTCTTTAAATTAGGTTTTTGGATAGTGCAAGTAAGATTGAAAACAAAAGATATACCAAACCAAAAACAAGAATGAAAGTACAAAAATGAGAGATGACACACCGATATATAGTGGTTCGGGCAAAGCCCTACTCCACTCTTCTTAAGATCGTCCTTAAGGATTTCCACTATTGGAGACCTCCACGATGCCCGGCTCCGAGGCGGTTACACTTCCAAGGGATATTAAATAAGGATGCCCTTACACCTTTACAAGAGACTCTCCTTCTCCGCCGAGTTCTAAGCGGTGCTCCCTAGGGTATTAAGGTAGGATGCCCTAGTCACCTTTGCAAGAAATGAAGATTAAATAGCTTGGCTTCTTCTTGAAAGCTTGATGCTCTTTGTAGACCCTTGATTGCTCTTCAATGATGGTAGTTGCAAGTGAAAGCTCTAAATATCCCAACTCAAGAAATTTGCAAGTGCAAGGCAAGTTTGGGAAGAAAACAAAATCTTAAGCACAAATGGATTGCAAGTTTTCTTTGATGCTCAAGGAGGTTTTCAAATCATCAAGAGAGAGGAGATGAATCCTCTACATGTTGTATATATAGCCTTTCCAAAGAATATGACCGTTTGGGAGTGGGAATATCAAAAACCACAAAATAATTCAAATCCCAACGGCTATTTTTTGAGCTGTCGCGAGGTTCTCGGAGCTCCGAGAATTCTCGGAGCTCCGAGAAATATTCTCGGAGTTCCGAGAGAACGGCTAGAAAAAATAAAATTTCTACTGGACCATTTCTCAGAGTTCCGAGAAAATGTCCAGAAGCTACTAGACCTTTTCTCGGAGTTCCGAGAAGCCTAAAAATCAGCATATTTTGAGTTTTTATTGCTTGTTTGATTTTTGGCTTTTGGAACTCAACTCCTATGATAATTTTGGAATGTTTATGACGGTCCCAACATGTTGGTCCACCACATAATCATTCACTAAGCCTTTAAAGTTCTTTAAGTGTTTTTGAAAACTATTTTTAAAAAACTTTGCCTTGACTTGAAAATCTAAAGAGAAGGGATGTACAATGATACCTATGCAACCTTCAATTTCTCTTTAGTCTTGGTCTTCAATTGATCTTCCATTTTGTGTATGCTTGCTTGAGAGATGAGGTGAGCTTCACTTAGCTCCTTTGACTCTTGTATGGGACATCTCCAAGCATGACCATGTAGTGCGTTGGTTTCTTCAATGATCAATCCTATCTTAAACACAACACTTCAAAGCAAATTGATTAGTATTAAAAATAAAACACAATCAATTATGTTTAGAATCATCAAAACAAGATTGGAGAGTAGACCCTTGGGCTTACAGTAACAAAATGGGGCTGTCTACACCCTGAAAGGAAATTTGAAGACCTCCAATTGGAAGGATTTTCACCACTTTTAAAATTAAAATGAGAGAGTTATGGAGGTTTTAATTTTGGGTGACATTTCGCACACTCTTTGTACAACGGACCAGAACTCTCTCATCCCACCTAATTTTGAAACGAGATATCTGTCCCCTGAAAGAGAATTTGAAGACCTTCGATTTGTAGAAATTTCAGCACTTTTAAACTTAAAATGAGAGAGTTGTGGAGGTTTTCACTTTTGGTGACGTTTCACACACTCTTTATAAAACAGACCAAAACTCTCTCATCCCACCAAATTTCGAAACGAGATTTCTTTCCCCTGAAAGAGAATTTGAAGATAGATTGGTAGAAGTTTACCCACTTTGGAACTTAAAATCAGAGCTGTGTGGTGGTTTTAATTTTGGGTTACGTTTCGCACACTCTTTTTGTAATGGACCAGAATTCTCTCATCCCACCAAAATTTGAAACAAGATTTCTTTCCCCTTAGAGAGAAATTGAAGACCCCCGATTGGTTGAAAGTTCACCACTTTTAAACTTAAAATGAAAGAGTTTTGGAAGTTTTAATTTTCGGTGATGTTTCGCACGCTCTTTTTAAAACGGACTTGAACTCTCTCATCCTACCAAATTTTGAAACGAGATTTCTTTCCCCTGAAGGAGAATTTGAAGGCCACCGGTTGGAAGGATTTTCATCACTTTTAAAGTTGAAATGAGAGACTTATGGACATTTTAGCTTTGGGAAGTTTCGCACACTCTATATGAAACAGACTAGAACTCTCTCATCCCACCGAATTGTGAAAGGAGATTTGTTTCCCCTTAAAGAGAATTTGAAGACCTCAGACTGGTAGAAATTTGACCACTTTTAATCTCAAAATGAGAGAGTTATGTTGGTTTTAATTTTGGAAGACGTTTCACACACTCTTTGTAAAACGGACCAGAACTCTCTCATCCCACCGAATTTCGAAACGAGATTTATTTCCCCTGAAAAAGAATTTGAAGACCTCCGATTGGTAGAAATTTCACCACTTTTAAACGTAAAATGAGAGAGTTGTGGAGGTTTTAATTTTGAGTGACGTTTCGCAATCTTTATGAAACGGACCGGAACTCTCACATCCCACCAAATTTCGAAACGATAATTGTTTCCTCTAAAGGAGAATTTATAGACCTCCGACTGGTAGAAATTTCACCACCTTAAAACTTAAAATGATAGAGTTATGGAGGTTTGAATTTTGGGTGACGTTTCACACACTCTTTATGAATCGGACGAGAACTCTCTCATCCCACTGAATTTTGAAACGAGATTTCTTTCCTCTGAAAGAAAATTTGAAGACCTCCGACTGGATGGATTTTCACCACTTTTAAACTTAAAATGAGAGAGTTATGGAGCTTTTAATTTTGGATGACGTTTTACACACTCTTTATAAAATGGACCAAAAGTCTCTCATCCCACCAAATTTTGAAAGGAGATTTCTTTCCCCTAGAAGAGATTTTTTAGTCCCCCGATTGGTGGAAATTTGACCACTTTTCAACTTATAATGAGAGAGTTGTGGAGGTTTTAATTTTGGGTGACGTTTCGCATACCCTTTACAAAATGGACGAGAACTCTCTCATCCCACCGAATTTTGAAACGTGATTTCGATCCCCTGAAAGAGAATTTGAAGATCTCTGATTGGTAGAAATTTCACCACTTTTTAACTTAAAATGAGAGAGTTCTAGACGTTTTTTTTGGGTGATGTTTTGCACGCTCTTTTTAAAATGGATCAGAACTCTCTCATCCTACCGAATTTTGAAACGAGATTTATTTTCCCTGAAAGATAATTTGAAGACCTTCAATTGGTAGATATTTCCCCACTTTGGAACTTAAAATCAGAGCGTTGTGGAGGTTTTAATTTTTGGTGACGTTTCGCACACTCTTTTTGAAATGGACCAGAACTCTCTCATCCCACCAAAATTTGAAACAAGATTTCTCTCCCCTAAAAGAGAAAATTAAGACCTCCGATTGGTAGCAAGTTCACCACTTTTAAACGTAAAATGAAAGAGTTTTGGAGGTTTAATTTTCCTTAATGTTTCGCAGTCTCTTTTTAAAACGGACCAGAACTCTCTCATCGTACCGAATTTTGAACCGAGATTTATTTCCACTGAAGGAGAATTTGAAGGCCTCCGATTGAAAGGATTTTCATCACTTTTAAAGTTGAAATGAGAGAGTTATGGAGGTTTTAGTTTTGGGTGATGTTTCGCACACTCTCTATGAAACAGACTAGAACTCTCTCATCCCACCGAATTGTGAAATGAGATTTGTTTCCCCTGAAAGAGAATTTGAAGACCTCCGATTGGTAGAAATTTCACCACTTTTAAACTTAAAATGAGAGAGTTATGTTGGTTTTAATTTTGGGTGACGTTTCACTTACTCTTTGTAAAACGGACCAGAACTCTCTCATCCCACCGAATTTTGAAACGAGATTTCTTTCCTCTGAAAAAGAATTTGAAGACCTCTAATTGGTAGAAATTTCACCACTTTTAAACGTAAAATGAGAGAGTTGTGGAGGTTTTAATTTTGAGTGACGTTTTGCACACTATTTATGAAATGAAACGGAACTCTAACATCTCACCAAATTTCAAAACGAGATTTCTTTCCTCTAAAGGAGAATTGTAGACCTCCGATTGGTAGAAATTTCACCACTTTAAAACTTAAAATGATAGAGTTATGGAGGTTTGAATTTTGGGTGACGTTTCACACACTCTTTATGAATCGGACGAGAACTCTCTCATCACACTGAATTTTGAAACGAGATTTCTTTCCCCTGAAAGAAAATTTGAAGACCTACGACTGGAAGGATTTTCACCACTTTTAAACTTAAAATGAGAGAGTTATGGAGGTTTTAATTTTGGTTGACGTTTTACACACTCTTTATAAAATGGACCAAAAGTCTCTCATCCCACCCAATTTTGAAAGGAGATTTCTTTCCCCTAGAAGAGATTTTTTAGTCCCCCGATTGGTGGAAATTTGACCACTTTTCAACTTATAATGAGAGAGTTGTGCAGGTTTTAATTTTGGGTGACGTTTCGCATACCCCTTACAAAATGGATGAGAACTCTCTCATCCCACCGAATTTTGAAACGTGATTTCGATCACCTGAAAGAGAATTTGAAGATCTCTGATTGGTAGAAATTTCACCACTTTTTAACTTAAAATGAGAGAGTTCTAGATGTTTTTTTTGGGTGATGTTTCGCACGCTCTTTTTAAAATGGATCAGAACTCTCTCATCCTACCGAATTTTGAAACGAGATTTATTTTCCCTAAAAGATAATTTGAAGACCTTCAATTGGTAGATATTTCCCCACTTTGGAACTTAAAATCAGTGCGTTGTGGAGGTTTTAATTTTTGGTGACGTTTCGCATACTCTTTTTGAAATGGACCAGAACTCTCTCATCCCACCAAAATTTGAAACAAGATTTCTCTCCCCTAAAAGAGAAATTTAAGACCTCCGATTGGTAGCAAGTTCACCACTTTTAAACTTAAAATGAAAGAGTTTTGGAGGTTTTAATTTTCCTTGATGTTTCGCACTCTCTTTTTAAAAAGGACCAGAACTCTCTCATCCTACCGAATTTTGAACCGAGATTTATTTCCCCTGAAGGAGAATTTGAAGGCCTCCGATTGAAAGGATTTTCATCACTTTTAAAGTTGAAATGAGAGAGTTATGGAGGTTTTAGTTTTGGGTGATGTTTCGCACTCTCTATGAAACAGACTAGAACTCTCTCATCCCACCGAATTGTGAAATGAGATTTGTTTCCCCTGAAAAAGAAGTTGAAGACCTCCGATTGGTAGAAATTTCACCACTTTTAAACTTAAAATGAGAGAGTTATGTTGGTTTTAATTTTGGGTGACATTTCACATACTCTGTAAAACGGACCAGAACTCTCTCATCCCACCGAATTTTGAAACGAGATTTCTTTCCCCTGAAAAAGAATTTGAAGACCTCTGATTGGTAGAAATTTCACCACTTTTAAACGTAAAATGAGAGAGTTGTGGAGGTTTTAATTTTGAGTGACGTTTCGCACACTCTTTATGAAATGAAACGGAACTCTAACATCTCACCAAATTTCAAAACGAGATTTCTTTCCTCTAAAGGAGAATTTGTAAACCTCCGATTGGTAGAAATTTCACCACTTTAAAACTTAAAATGATAGAGTTATGGAGGTTTGAATTTTGGGTGATGTTTCACACACTCTTTATGAATCGGACGACAACTCTCTCATCACACTGAATTTTGAAACGAGATTTCTTTCCCCTGAAAGAAGATTTGAAGACCTACGACTGAAAGGATTTTCACCACTTTTCAACTTAAAATGAGAGAGTTATGGAGGTTTTAATTTTGGTTGACGTTTTACACACTCTTTATAAAATGGACCAAAACTCTCACATCCCACCAAATTTTGAAACTAGATTTCTTTCCCCTGGAAGATATTTTTAAGTCCTCCGATTGGTGGAAATTTCACCACCTTTTAACTTATAACGAGAGAGTTGTGGAGGTTTTAATTTTGGGTGACATTTCGCATACTCTTTACGAAATGGACAAGAACTCTCTCATCCCACCGAATTTTGAAACGAGATTTCTTTCCCCTGAAAGAGAATTTGAAGACCTCCGATTGGTAGAAATTTCAACACTTTAAACTTAAAATGAGAGTTATGGAGGTTTTTATTTTGGATGACGTTTCGCACACTTTTTATAAAACGGACTACAACTCCCTCATCCCACCGAATTTTGAAACGTGATTTCGTTCCCCTAAAACAGAATTTGAAGATCTCTGATTGGTAGAAGTTTCACCACTTTTTAACTTAAAATGAGAGAGTTATGGACGATTTTTTTGGGTGATGTTTCGCACGCTCTTTTTCAAACGAACCAGAACTCTCTCATCCTACCAAATTTTGAAACGAGATTTATTTCCCCTGAAAGAGAATTTGTAGGTCTCTGATTGGAATCACTGACAAAGTTGAAATGAGAGAGTTATGGGAGTTCTAGCTTTGGGTTATGTTTCACACACTCTCTATGAAACAGACTAGAACTCTCTCATCCCACCGAATTGTGAAATGATATTTGTTTCACCTGAAAGAGAATTGGAAGACCTCCGATTGGTAGAAATTTCACCACTTTTAAACTTAAAATGAGAGAGTTGTGTCTTTTTAATTTTTGGGGACGTTTCGCACACTCTTTATGAAACGGACCAAAACTCTCTCATCCCACCAAATTTCGAAACGAGATTTCTTTCACCTAAAAGAAAATTTGAAGACCTCCGATTGGTAGAAATTTCCCCACTTTGGAACTTAAAATCAGAGCGTTGGGGAGGTTTTAATTTTGGTTGACGTTTCGCACACTATTTTTGAAATGGACAAGGACTCTCTCAGCCCACCGAAAATTGAAATAAAACTTCTTTCCGCTGAAAGAGAAATTGAAGACCTCCTATTGGTAGAAAGTTCACCACTTCTAAACTTAAAATGAGAGAGTTAAGGAGGTTTTAATTTTGGGTGACGTTTTGCACACTCTTTATAAAACGGACCAGAACTCTCTCATCCCACCGACTTTTGAAACAAGATTTCTTCCCTGAAAGAGAATTTGAAGACCTCCGATTGGTAGTAATTTCTCCACTTCTAAACTTAAAATGAGAGAGTTGTAGAGGTTTTAATTTTGGGTGACGCTTCGTACACTCTTTATAAAACGGACCAGAACTTTGTCATCCCACCAAATTTTGAAACAAGATTTCATTCCCCTAAAAGAGAATCTGAAGACCTCCGATTGGTAGAAATTTCACCAATTTTAAAGCTAAAATGAAAGAGTTATGGAGGTTTTAATTTTGGGTGACGTTTCGCACACCCTTTTTAAAAAGGACCAGAACTCTCTCATCCCACCAAATTTTGAAACGAGATTTCTTTCCCCTGAAAGTAAATGTGAAGACCTGCGATTGGTAGAAACTTCACCACTTTTAAACGTTAAATGAGAGAGTTGTGGAGGCTTTAATTTTGAGTGACGTTTTGCACACTCTTTATGAAACGGACTGGAACTCTCTCATCTCACCAAATTGCGAAACGAGATTTCTTTTCTCTATAGGAGAATTTGTAGACCTCCGATTGGTAGAAATTTCACCACTTTAAAACATAAAATGATAGAGTTATGGACGTTTGAATTTTGGGTGACGTTTCACACACTCTATATGAATCGGAAGAGAACTCTCTCATCCCTCTGAATTTTGAAACAAGATTTCCTTCCCCTGAAAAAAAATTTGAAGACCTCCAATTGGAAGGATTTTCACCACTTTTAAACTTAAAATGAGAGAGTTATGGAGGTTTTAATTTTGGGTGACGTTTCGCATACTCTTTGTAAAACGGACCAGAACTCTCTCATCCCACCTAATTTTGAAACGAGATATCTTTCCCTTGAAAGAGAATTTGAAGACCTTCGATTGGTAGAAATTTCAGCACTTTTAAACTTAAAATGAGAGAGTTGTGGAGGTTGTAACTTTTGGTGACGTTTCGCACACTCTTTACGAAACAGTCCAAAACTCTCGCATCCCACCAAATTTCGGAACGAGATTTCTTTCCCCTGAAAGAGAATTTGAAGACCTCTAATTGGTAGAAATTTCCCTACTTTTGAACTTAAAATCAGAGCGGTGTAGAAGTTTTAATTTTGGGTGACGTTTCACACACTCTTTTTGAAATGGACCAGAACTCTCTCATCCCACCAAAATTTAAAACAAGATTTCTTTCCCCTGAAAGAGAAATTGAAAACCTCTTATTGGTAGGAAGTTTACCACTTTTAAGCTTAAAATGAAAGAGTTTTGGAGGTTTTAATTTTCGATGTTGTTTCGCACGCTCTTTTTAAAACGGACCAGAACTCTCTCATCCTACCGAATTTTGAAACGAGATTTATTTCAACTGAAGGAGAATTTGAAGGCCTCCGATTGGAAGGATTTTCATCACTTTTAAAGTTGAAATGAGAGAGTTATGGAGATTTTAGCTTTGGGTGATGTTTCACACACTCTCAATGAAAGAGACTAGAACTCTCTCATCCCACCAAATTGTGAAAGGAGATTTTTTTTCCCTGAAAGAGAATTTGAAGACCTCCGATTGGTAGAAATTTCACCACTTTTAAACTTAAAATGAGAGAGTTATGTTGGTTTTAATTTTGGGTGACGTTTCACACACTCTTTGTAAAACGGACCAGAACTCTCTCATCCCACCGAATTTTGAAACAAGATTTCTTTCCCCTGAAAAAGAATTTGAAGACCTCCGATTGGTAGAAATTTCACCACTTTTAAATGTAAAGTGAGAGAGTTGTGGAGGTTTTAATTTTGAGTGACGTTTCGCACACTCTTTATGAAACGGGCCGTAACTCTCACATCCCACCAAATCTCGAATCGAGATTTCTTTCCTCTAAACGAGAATTGTAGACCTCCAATTGGTAGAAATTTCACCACTTTAAAACTTAAAATGATAGAGTTATGGAGGTTTGAATTTTGGGTGACGTTTCACACACTCTTTATGAATCGGACGAAAACTCTCTTATCCCACTGAATTTTGAAACGAGATTTCTTTCCCCTGAAAGAAAATTTGAAGACCTCCGACTGAAAGGATTTTCACCACTTTTCAACTTAAAATGAGAGAGTTATGGAGGTTTTAATTTTCGTTGACCTTTTACACACTCTTTATAAAATGAACCAAAACTCTTTCATTCCACCAAATTTTGAAACGAGATTTCTTTCCCCTGGAAGAGATTTTTAAGTCCTCCGATTGGTGGAAATTTCACCACTTTTTAACTTATAATGAGAGAGTTGTGGAGGTTTTAATTTTGGGAGACGTTTCGCATACTCTTTACAAAATGGACGAGAACTCTTTCATCCCACCGAATTTTGAAACGAGATTTCTTTCCCCTGAAAGAAAATTTGAAGACCTCCGATTGGAAGGACTTTCACAACTTTTAAACTTAAAATGAGAGAGTTATGGTGGTTTTAAATTTGGGTGACGTTTTACACACTTTTTATAAAATGGACCAAAACTCTCTCATCCCACCAAATTTTGAAACGAGATTTCTTTCCGCTGAAAGAGATTTTTATGTCCTCCAATTGGTAGAAATTTCACCACTTTTTAACTTATACTGAGAGAGTTGTGGAGGTTTTAATGTTGGGTGACGTTTCGCATACTCTTTACAAAATGGACGAGAACTCTCTCATCCCTTCGAATTTTGAAACGAGATTTCTTTCCCCTGAAAGAGAATTTGAAGACCTCCGATTGGTAGAAATTTTAACACTCTAAACTTAAAATGACAGAGCTATGGAGGTTTTTATTTTGGATGACGTTTCGCACACTCTTTATAAAACGGACCACAACTCTCTCATCCCACCAAATTTTGAAACGAGATTTCTTTCCCCTGAAAGAGAATTTGAAGATCTACGATTGGTAGAAATTTCACCACTTTTTAACTTAAAATGAGATATTTTTTGGGTGATGTTTCGCACGACCTTTTTAAAACGGACCAGAACTCTCATCCTACCGAATTTTGAAACGAGATTTATTTCCCCTGAAAGAGAATTTGAAGACCTTCGATTGGTAGAAATTTCAGCACTTTTAAACTTAAAATGAGAAAGTTGTGGAGGTTTTAACTTTTGGTAACGTTTCGCACACTCTTTATGAAACAGACCAAAACTCTCTCATCCCACCAAATTTTGAAACGATATTTCTTTCCCCTGAAAGAGAATTGGAAAACCGCTGATTGGTAGAAATTTCCCCACTTTGGAACTTAAAATCAGAGCGGTTTGGAGGGTTTAATTTTGGGTGACGTTTCGCACACTCTTTTTAAAATGGACCAGAACTCTCTCATCCCACCAAAATTTGAAACAAGATTTCTTTTCCCTGAAAGAGAAATTGAAGACCTCAGATTGGTAGAAAGTTCACCACTATTAAACTTAAAATGAAAGAGTTTTGGAGGTTTCAATTTTCGGTGATGTTTCGCACGCTCTATTTAAAACGGCCAGAACTCTCTCATCCTACCGAATTTTGAAACGAGATTTATTTCCCCTGAAGGAGAATTTGAAGGCCTCCGGTTGGAATGATTTTCTTCACTTTTAAAGTTGAAATGAGAGAGTTATGAAGGTTTTAGCTTTGGGTGATGTTTCGCACAGACTTGAACTCTCTCATCCCACCGAATTGTGAAAGGAGATTTGTTTCCCCTGAAAGAGAATTTGAAGACCTCCGATTGGTTGAAATTTCACCACTTTTAAACTTAAAGTGAGAGAGTTAGGTTGGTTTTAATTTTGGGTGACGTTTCACACACTCTTTGTAAAACGGACCAGAACTCTCTCATCCCACCGAATTTCGAAATGAGATTTCTTTCCCCTGAAAAAGAATTTGAAGACCTCCGATTGGAAGAAATTCAGCACTTTTAAACGTAAAATGAGAGATTTGTGGAGGTTTTAATTTTGAGTGACGTTTCCCACACTCTTTATGAAACGAACCGGAACTCTCACATCCCACCAAATTTCGAAACGATATTTCTTTCCTCCAAAGGAGAATTTGTAGACCTCCGATTGATAGAAATTTCACCACTTTGAAACTTAAAATGATAGAGTTATGGAGGTTTGAATTTTGGGTGACGTTTCACACACTCTTTATGAATTGGACGAGAACTCTCTCATCCCACTGAATTTTGAAACGAGATTTCTTTCCCCTGAAAGAAAATATGAAGACCTCTGACTGGAAGGATTTTCACCACTTTTAAACTTAAAATGAGAGAGTTATGGAGGTTTGAATTTTGGTTGACGTTTTACACACTCTTTATAAAATGGACAAAAAGTGTCTCATTCCACCAAATTTTGAAACGAGATTTCTTTCCCCTGGAAGAGATTTTTAAGTCCTCCGATTGGTGGAAATTTCACCACTTTTTAACTTATAATGAGAGAGTTGTGGAGGTTTTAATTTTGGGTGACGTTTCACATACTCTTTACAAAATGAACGAGAACTCTTTCATCCCACCGAATTTTGAAACGAGATTTCTTTTCCCTGAAAGAAAATTTAAAGACCGCCGATTGGAAGGACTTTCACCACTTTTAAACTTAAAATGAGAGTGTTATGGAGGTTTTAATTTTGGGTGACGTTCTACACACTTTTTATAAAATGGACCAAAACTCTCTCATCCCACCAAATTTTGAAATGAGATTTCTTTCCGCTGAAAGAGATTTTTATGTCCTCCAATTGGTAGAAATTTCACCACTTTTTAACTTATAATGAGAGAGTTGTGGAGGTTTTAATTTTGGGTGACGTTTCGCATACTCTTTACGAAATGGAAGAGGACACTTTGATCCCACCGAATTTTGAAACGAGATTTCTTTCCCCTGAAAGAGAATTTGAAGACCTCCGATTGGTAGGAATTTCAACACTTTAAAGTTAAAATGAGAGAGTTATGGAGGTTTTTATTTTGGGTGACGGTCCGCACAGTCTTTCTAAAACGGATCAGAACACTCTCATACCACCAAATTTTGAAACGAGATTTCTTTCCCCTGAAAGTGAATTTGAAGACCTCTGATTGGTAGAAATTTCACCACTTTTAAACTTAAAATGAGAGAGTTATGTTGGTTTTAATTTTGGGTGACGTTTCACACACTCTTTGTAAAACGGACCAGAACTCTCTCATGCCACCGAATTTGGAAACGAGATTTCTTTCCCCTGAAAACAAATTTGAAGACCTCAAATTGGTAGAAATTTCACCACTTTTAAACGTAAAATGAGAGAGTTGTGGAGGTTTTAATTTTGAGTGGCGTTTCGCACACTCTTTATGAAACGAACTGGAACTCTAACATCTCACCAAATTTCAAAACGAGATTTCTTTCCGGTAAAGGAGAATTTGTAGACCTCCGATTGGTAGAAATCTCACCACTTTAAAACTTAAAATGATAGAGTTATGGAGGTTTGAATTTTGGGTGACGTTTCACACACTCTTTATGAATCGGACGAGAACTCTCTTATCCCACTGAATTTTGAAACGAGATTTCTTTCCCCTGAAAGAAAATTTGAAGACCTCCGACTGAAAGGATTTTCACCACTTTTAAACTTAAAATGAGAGAGTTATGAAGGTTTTAATTTTGGTTGACGTTTTACACACTCTTTATAAAATGGACCAAAACTCTCTCATCCCACCAAATTTTGAAACGAGAATTCTTTCCCCTGGAAGAGATTTTTAAGTCCTCCGATTGGTGGAAATTTCACCACTTTTTAACTTATAATGAGTTGTGAAGGTTTTAATTTTGGGTGACGTTCGCATACTCTTTACAAAATGGACGAGAACTCTTTCATCCCCCCGAATTTTGAAACCAGATTTCTTTCCCCTGGAAGAGAATTTGAAGACCTCCGATTAGTAGGAATTTCAACAATTTAAAGTTAAAATGCGAGAGTTATGGAGGTTTTTATTTTGGGTGACGGTTCGTACACTCTTTATAAAATGGACCATAACTCTCTCATCCCACCGAATTTTGAAACGAGATTTCTTTCCCCTGAAGAGAATTTGGAGACCTTCAATTGGAAGAAATTTCACCAATTTTAAATTTAAAATGAGAGAGTTATGGAGGTTTTAATTTTGGGTGACGTTTCGCACACTCTTTTTAAAAAGGACCAGAACTCTCTCATCTCACCGAATTTTGAAACGAGATTTCTTTCCCCTGAAAGTAAATTTGAAGACTTGCGATTGGTAGAAATTTCACCACTTTTAAACGTAAAATGAGAGAGTTGTGGAGGTTTTAATTTTGAGTGACGTTTCGCACCCTCTTTATGAAACGGACCGGAACTCTCTCATCCTACCAAATTTTGAAACAAGATTTCTTTCCTCTAAAGGAGAATTTGTAGACCTCCGATTGGTAGGAATTTCACCACTTTAAAACTTAAAATGATAGAGTTATGGAGGTTTGAATTTTGGGTGACGTTTCACACACTCTTTATGAATCGGACGAGAACTCTCTCATCCCACTGAATTTTGAAACGAGATTTCTTTCCCCTGAAAGAAAATCTGAAGACCTCCGATTGGGAGGATTTTCACCACTTTTAAACTTAAAATGAGAGCGTTATGGAGGTTTTAATTTTGGGTGACGTTTTATAAACTCTTTATAAAATGGACCAAAACTCTCTCATCCCACCAAATTTTGAAACGAGATTTCTTTCCGCTGAAAGAGATTTTTATGTCCTCCAATTGGTAGAAATTTCACCACTTTTTAACGTATAATGAGAGAGTTGTGGAGGTTTTAATTTTGGGTGACGTTTCGCATACTCTTTACAAAATGGATGAGAACTCTCTCATCCCATCGAATTTTGAAACGAGAATTCTTTCCCCTGGAAGAGAATTTGAAGAACTCCGATTGGTAGAAATTTCAACACTTTAAACTTAAAATGACAGAGTTATGGAGGTTTTTATTTTGGATGACGTTTCGCACACTCTTTATAAAACGAATCATCACAACTCTCTCATCCCACCGAATTTTGAAACGAGATTTCTTTCCCCTGAAAGAGAATTTGAAGATCTCTGATTGGTAGAAATTTCACCACTTTTTAACTTAAAGTGAGATCTTTTTTTGGTGATGTTTCGCACGCTCTTTTTAAAACGGACCAGAACTCTCTCATATCAAATTTTGAAACGAGATTTATTTCCCCTGAAAAAGAATTTGAAGGCCTTCGATTGTTAGAAATTTCACCACTTTTAAACGTAAAATGAGTGAGTTCTGGAGGTTTTAATTTTGGGAGACGTTTCGCACACTTTTTATGAAACGGACCAGAACTCTCTCATCCCACCAAATTTTGTAACGAGATTTCTTTCCCCTGAAAGAGAATTTGAAGACCTCCGATTGGTAGAAATCTCACCACTTTTATACTTAAAATGAGAGAGTTGTGGAGGTTTTAATTTTGGGTGACGTTTCGCACACTCTTTATGGAAAGGACTAGAACTCTCTCATCCCACTGAATTTTTAAATAAAAAAATTTTCCGTTGAAAGAGAATTTGAAGACCTCAAATTGGTAGGAAGTTCACCACTTTTGGACTTAAAATGAGAGAGTTATGGAGGTTTTAATTTTTTGTGACGTTTCGCACACTCTTTATAAAATGGACCAGAACTCTCTCATCCCACCGAATTTTGAAACAAGATTTCTTTCCCATGAAAGACAATTTGAAAAGTCAACAATGAAAACATGTAAGATAAATATATGGCCACCCAAAAAGAACGAGGCTTATTTCCCAACTCTCTTGGGTTTCTATTTTATATTAATTTTTGTTTCCAAAACTTTTGGTCAAAGATTCCTTTTCTCTTTCCATTTATACAAGCCTTTCCTTTCTTTCTCTTTCATCTAACGAAGATATGGACCAAGATATTATTTTATTTAAATAATAAGATATTAATAATAATAATATATTTCATATCAACCCCTTAATAATTAGATGAAATTCCATGTTTGCAAGTTTTGTGATAGAGGAAGAGAAAGAAATCAAGCTAATCTCTCCCATTTTTCTGTTATTTTCTCAAGGAAGTTGCTGATTTTTTATTGAGAAAAATCCAAGAAAATCAGGGAAAAAGAGAGAAGAGCAAAGAGGGCTGGTGTGAGATTTAGAGAAGTAAAGGGGTTTTCCCCTTCCCATTTTCCGAGAAAATTAGAAAGGGAGCTAAGAGAAATTGAAAGATCGAGAGAGGAGCTGAGAAATCAAGAGCGAGGAAGAGGAGAGGAAAGATCCAACGAATATAGGTAATGATCCTAACATTCCTCTGTGAATATGATTGTGTTATATTCTCTCAACTTTATCTCTAATAACATGTCTGGTTCATGAATTTGGTTGTGGCGTGATTTTAGCCTAAGGATGGATTCCAGTTTTAATTACAAATTGATTTGGAAGTTGATGGGGTGTAAAAACTCCGGCCTCTCACAGGCCGCCACCTGTCCTGCAGTAGGTGAACTCCAGCCTCTCACAGGCCGCCACCTGTCCCAGAGTAGGTGAACTCCAGCCTCTCACAGGCCGCCACCTGTCCTGGAGCAGGTGAACTCCAGCCTCTCACAGGCCGCCACCTGTCCTGGAGTAGGTGAATTCCAGCCTCTCACAGGCCGCCACCTGTCCTGGACACCTCACCAGGTTTTCCCCTATAAATAGGGGTTCAAAGCACAAACCAACGGGTAATAAGAAAAAACCCTCTCCACCCAAACTCTTAAACTAGCTCTGCACTCCTGCTCATACTGACTTGAGTGTCGAAGGGCCTGTCCGGAGTAAAACCCGGGTTGGTCTTCTGACCTCGCTTGCCTTTGTGTAGGACTCAGCCACTTCGCTCCCCTTCACTCCGGGCCCTCAGGACTCAGCTCCTCTGGTCATCCAGCTCAGCTCTTACGTCACTGTCGTACCTGTTACCGATTTCCGGCCTAACAGATTGGCGCCATCCGTGGGACCTCAGAACTAAAAGCCGTTCTCAGACATCTCACAAAAATGGCAGAGCGCAAGAGTGCGCGGATACCTACTGCACGGGCTACCCAAACCGTGCTGCCCCGCAGGACTCGGAGCGAGCGAATCGCCTCGCTAGTAGTAGCAGCTTCTGCTACAACCGAGCAGAGCCCTGCTCGCTCAGAACACCTGAATCCCCTGCTCACTCCGGAGCAAGTTCAAGCTCTTTTTCAACAAATAACAGCTCTCGTTGGGCAGTACCAGCAACTACTTCAGACGCCTCCCCAACCTCCTCCAGAAGCTCCGCAATCTGTCCAAGAAAGGCCAGACATCCACAGGGGAGAGTCATCGCGCCATGGTAAGCATCGAACTCACCACTCCACCAGACAAGTCAATCACCCCACAGCGAGGCATGCCCGAACAGAGCCTCACCGCCGTCAAAGGTCGCGGTCTCGCTCTGCACAAAGACGCCAAACTCATGAAGATCGTGCACCACCAGTGAAGTCCCGGCCTCGTTGTAGGAGTCCGGAGAGTCAATCCGGCTCCGCGGCGAGCCAATCTGTGGGAAGAATCGGGTCCTTGGAACATAGAACGGATCCGCTCCTACAGAGATGGAGGAAATGGACCACCGAATAGAGGAACTGGCGAAGGATCAGAGCCGGCCCGCCTCCAGGGCATTCTCAAGCAGAACGCCGTTCACTGATGATGTCCTGGGTGCCCCAGCACCCAGAGGTTTTAAAATGCCCGCCGTCCAGCAGTACGACGGGACTACTGACCTCGTGGACCATTTGGAGACATTCAGAACAATGATGCTCTTCCACGGCGCCTCCGACGGCTTCATTTGCAGAGCGTTTCTAACGACGCTAACTGGTGCGGCAAGAGACTGGTACTCCAGAATTAAACCGAATTCTGTCAGTAACTTCGATGACTTCGGGGAGGATCTGGTCCGCCACTTCATGAGCAGCCACAGGCCAAGGAAAACAACAGCATCCTTGATGGCCTTGCGGCAGGAGGATAATGAGCCCCTGAAAGTATTCGTCCGCCGCTTCAACAGGGAGGCACTTCAAGTGCCAAATCTAGATCCCTCAGCAGCTATGAATGCGCTCCTCGCAGGAGCCAGGTCTAATGATTTCCGTTGGGCTGTAGCTCGACAAAATCCGCACTCACTGGCAGACCTCATGGCCGGGGCAGAGGAGTATATAACGGTGGAAGAGACACTGGCGGCTCTTAATTCAAATCGGAGGATAACCTCTGAAGAGAAGAATCCCCCCAAGCAGCGCAGCGAGGATAAACCTCCAAAAAGAGAGAACTCCCCACTTCCGCAAAGGAGAGAAGAGAACTTCACACCTCTCAACACCTCCAGAAAACATATATTGGCTGCGATCAGCGAAGAAGAATTCGTGAAGTGGCCTGCTAGAATGATCTCCAAAGGAAACAGGAGAGATCCCTCAAAATACTGTCGGTTCCATAAGGACCACGGTCATGACACAGATGAGTGTTGGCAGCTCAAAGAGGAAATTGAACAGCTGATCGGCCGAGGCTATTTGAAAAAGTATTTCCGAACTGACGGCCGAAAGCAAGAGCGCAGGGAAAAGAGCCCCCAAGGCCGCAGCCCTCGAAGATTACAGCCGCCCCCTGCTCGGAACAAAACCCCTCAGCCGGCCAGTACGCACCCAGAAGCACCACGATCTCAGCCAAGGGGAGTCATTGGTACAATCATGGGTGGGCCTGCCGCTAGGGGCACGTCCTCTGCTGCTCGCAAAGCATATGCAAGACGGATCAACGCCGTGCACACGACCAGCAAGAAGACAAAAACAGAGAATGAGATCTCCTTCTCAGATGCAGATTTGGACAACCTCATACTGCCTCACGATGATGCACTGGTGGTAACCATGCTCGTCCCCAACCGGGAAGTAAAGAAAATCCTCGTGGATAATGGGAGTTCGGCGGATATCTTATACTATCACACCTTTCAGAAGATGATGATAGGTGACGACCGCATGAAGCCGGCAAGCTCAGACCTGTTTGGCTTCTCCGGAGAGGTCGTGAAAGTAGAGGGGCAGATTGAGCTCCCAGTCTTTGTCGGAGAGCCACCTTGCCAAGCGTTCGCCATGGTCAACTTCCTGGTAGTAAGGGCCACTTCGGTGTATAATGCTATCCTGGGACGGCCTGGCCAAAACCTGATTCGTGCAGTGGCTTCGGCCTACCACCAAAAGATGAAGTTCATAACGCCCAACGGCATGGGGGAAGTTCGAGGAGATCAACCTCAATCCAGGGAGTGCTATGCGATGGCACTCAAAGGCAAAAATGCAGTGGAATCACTACCAATCGAACTGTTCGATGTAAGGGACGAACTCAGGGGGACTCAACCCACTGAAGACCTCATCTCCATTCCGCTGTGCCCAAAAGATAAGGAGAAAGTCGCTCTGATCGGTTCCTCTCTCAGCAGCAGCATTCAGCACCAGCTCACTGAATTTCTCCAAGACAATGCAGATGTCTTTGCATGGGTTCTCGCTGATATGCCCGGCCTTGATCAAGTGGTCAGTACGCACAGGCTTGGTGTTGATTCAACCTGTAGACCGGTTAAGCAGAAGAGGAGGCATTTCGCTTTTGAAAGGCGACTGGCAATAAAAGAAGTGGAGAGGCTTCTGAAAGCTGACTTCATTCACGAGATTCGATACCCGGACTGGTTGGCAAACGTAGTCCTAGTCAAAAAGACAAATGGAAAATGGAGGACCTGCGTCGATTTCACCGATCTGAATAAGGCCTGCCCTAAGGACAGCTATCCGCTCCCAAAGATTGATCAACTTATCGACGCCACTGCGGGTCACGAATTGTTGAGCTTCATGGACGCCTTCTCCGGATACAACCAGATCAGGATGTACGAATCAGATATACCAAATACCTCCTTCATCACAGATCAAGGGACTTATTGCTACCGTGTTATGCCCTTCGGCCTTAAAAATGCCGGAGCTACTTACCAAAGGCTAGTGAACCGACTTTTCCAGAACCAGATCGGCCGCAACATGGAAGTATATGTGGACGATATGCTGGTCAAGAGCCGGAGTGCGCAGGATCATGTGTTTGATCTCACAGAAACATTCCAGGTCCTGAAAAAGCACAGCATGAAGCTTAACCCCACCAAGTGCACCTTTGGTGTCAGTTCAGGGAAATTTTTAGGGTTCATGGTAAGCCAACGAGGGATAGAAGCAAATCCGGAGAAGATTAAAGCCGTGATGGAGCTCACTGCTCCAAAAACTATCAGAGAAGTTCAGCGGCTCACGGGAATGATAGTCGCACTGGGGCGCTTCATCTCGAAGTCAGCGGAGAGGTGCCTACCCTTCTTTAGCGCGGTCAAAGGACTCAAGACTGCGCCCTGGACGGAGGAATGCCAGACCGCATTCGAAGAGTTGAAGAAATACCTGTCCTCCCCACCACTATTAACAAAGCCGGAGCCGGGCGAGGAGCTATTTCTGTATCTCTCCATTAGATCCACGGCTCTGGCAGCTGTCCTCGTCCGCGAAGAGCACCGCCAGCAAAAACCTATCTATTATGTCAGCAAGGTTCTTCACGATGCATAAATAAGGTACCAGCGGGTCGAGAAATTGGCTTACGCGCTGGAAATGGCGGCCAGGAAGTTAAGGCCGTACTTTCAAGCCCACACCATAAAAGTCTTGACTGATTAGCCACTCCGGCAAGTACTCCATCGACCAGATATCTCCGGGCGACTTGTGAAATGGTCCGTGGAGCTAAGCGAGTTCGATATCCAGTACGCACCTAGGCCAGCCATCAAGGCTCAAGTACTGGCCGACTTCGTGGCTGAGTGCACCATCCCCCAGCAGTTCGTCGATTCTGAAGCTGTGCAGCTCCCAGTTGCGGAGAGAGCAGCTCCTAAAGAATGTATAGCGGAGGGAGCTAAAACAGAAGTCGTTTATCAGCCAGCTAAGCCGGACCCCACAACCAGCTCATTAATCTGGGAAGTACATGTCGACGGGTCTTCGAATAAGAGTGGCTGTGGAGCCGGCCTCGTCCTCACCGGGCCTGACGACTTCACTGCAGATTATGCCCTGAGGTTTGAATTCCGCACATCCAACAACGAGGCAGAATATGAAGCTCTCCTCGCCGGAATGAGCCTCGCAATCCAAACCGGTGCCCGAAACTTAAAAGCATACTGTGACTCCCAGCTGGTTGCAAACCAGATTCAGGGGGTCTACGAAGCTCGAGATGAGCGTATGATCAAGTACCTCGCCAAGGTCCACCAACTTGCCAGCAAGTTTGAAAGTTTTGAGGTCATCAGAGTCCCCAGAACAGAAAATGCCAAGGCAGATGTGCTGTCAAAACTGGCTGCCTCCGGATATACCACCCTTGGGAGCATACGCATGGAGTTCCTGCCAAGATCCAGCATCGAAAGTAAAGCCGCGGAAACAATGCAGGTAGAGAATGAGCCGTGCTGGATGGACGAGATCATCAGTTATTTGCGCGACGGTAAACTCCCTGAGGATAAAAAGGAAGCCCGCAAGGTGATACAAAGAGTTGCCCGATTCTCCCTCAGCAGTGACATCTTGTATAAGAGATCCTATACTCTCCCATACTTGAAGTGCCTTAGGCCGGGCGACGCCGCATACACACTCTAGGAGACGCATGAAGGAATTTGTGGAGAACATCTGGGGGGCAAAGCCCTGGCAATAAAAGTGCTGCTCAGAGGTCTGTATTGGCCCACCATAAGGCAGGATGCGCTGAGTCTGGTCAAAAGGTGTGAGAGGTGTCAGAAATTCTCTCCCACCATTCACCAGCCCGCCGTGGCGATGGCTCCAATTATTAGTCCACTCCCCTTCGCAGTATGGGGGATGGACATCCTAGGCCCCTTCCCACCGGCCTCCGGAAAGCGCATGTTCGTGGTAGTGGCGATCGACTACTTTACTAAGTGGGTGGAGGCGGAACCTCTAGCACAGATCACAGAGCAAAATGTGCAGAACTTCTTCTGGAAATCAGTAGTTTGCAGATTTGGGATTCCTCGTACCTTGATAACGGACAACGGCAAACAGTTCGATTGCCGAAATTTTCGGAAGTTCTGCTCTGATCTAAAGATTGAACAGAGGTTCACTTCAGTAGCTCACCCCCAGACCAACGGGCAAACAAAGGTGACTAATAGGATCCTGCTTCAGGGAATAAAGAAAAGACTGGATGAAAAAGCTGGCCGCTGGGGAGACGAGCTGTATCACGTTCTATGGGCATATCGCACTACTCCACGCACGCCAACTGGTGAATCGCCATTCAACCTCTCCTTTGGAACAGAGGCTGTGATACCGGTCGATATAGTTACTCCGTCTCCCAGGGTCACCAGCTTCAACGAGAAGCTTAATAGTGACGGGCTCCGTGCCAATCTCGACTTACTAGAGGAGATCCGGGAAGAATCCCGAATCCGAGTCGCCGCTTACAAGCAGAGAGTATCCAACTATCATGACTCCAAGATACGTCCCAGAGAATTTCGGACAGGAGATTTAGTCCTGAGGAGAGCAGCCGTCTCCCAACCAATGAAAGTCGGGAACTCTCCCCGACTTGGGAGGGGCCGTATCGAGTGAAAGAAGTTATCCGCCCAGGTAGCTACAAGCTAGAGACACTGGAGGAGCGTCTATTACCCCACGCATGGAACTCCAGAAACCTCAGGAAATATTATCAGTAGGCACATCGTCCGGTGCGAGAGGTGATTTTGTAAATTATGTTTATGATAATATGAATAAATAATTCTTTTTGCAGATTCAAATTTTCCTCTTATAACTGGAAACCCAGTTCATAAACTTGGGTACTCTTTGGAAACCCAGTTCATAAACTTGGGTACTCTCTGGAAACCCAGTTCATAAACTTGGGTACTCTTTGGAAACCCAGTTCATAAAACATGGGTACTAACTGGAAACCCAGTTCATAAACTTGGGTACTCTGGAAACCCAGTTCATAAACTTGGGTACTCTCTGGAAACCCAGTTCATAAACTTGGGTACTCTTTGGAAACCCAGTTCATAAACTTTGGTACTCTTTGGAAACCCAGTTCATAAACTTGGGTACTCTCTGGAAACCCAGTTCATAAACTTGGGTACTCTTTGGAAACCCAGTTCATAAAACATGGGTACTAACTGGAAACCCAGTTCATAAACTTGGGTACTCTCTGGAAACCCAGTTCATAAACTTGGGTACTCTTTGGAAACCCAGTTCATAAAACATGGGTACTCTCTGGAAACCCAGTTCATAAACTTGGGTACTCTTTGGAAACCCAGTTCATAAAACATGGGTACTCTCTGGAAACCCAGTTCATAAACTTGGGTAGTCTTTGGAAACTCAGTTCATAAACTTGGGTACTCTCTGAAAACCCTGGTTATTAAAACTAGGGGGCAAGCCGGGCAAGCCACTCAGCTAGAGTTTATCAGAGACGGAGGAGGACAGAGGAGCACAAATATGGACAAGTATAATTTCATTGATCAAAATGTGGGGGGCCTCGAGGGCCAATACAGAATAAGCCTTAAAAGGTTGTCAAAAAAAAGGGAATCCTGGGGTCTCAAGGACCATTACAAAAAGAAACAGAAAATACTAAGAGATATCCGGGACAGAGGCGGTGTCGACAGCGGCATCAGCAGTATCAGTAGGGGCCTCTAGATCCTCCTCGACAATTGTCGGCCTAGCAGGAGGATTCCTATCTGTCATCACCAAGTTTGGGTTGCATGCTTTGAGTTGGTCAAGGCAATCATAGTACCCAAGACTATAGGCCTCGCTGGACAGACTGAAGAGTTCGGCCTCTTTCTCCTCTGCAGCCTCCTTCACCGCGATCCTTTGCCTCTCTTTGGCTCTCTCCCTCTGGGCGTTCATGGCTTCGGCAGCCTTATCCAGCTTCTACCTTTCGAGGGCCAAATCCTCCGTCAGCAGCTTCTTTTCTGCTTCCACCCGTCCGATGCTCGTTTGGAGCTCCTTGACCTTAGTGGCCAGCTTCCCGTTCACCTCTTCAGATTTGGTGATGGCTTCGGAGAACTTCTTGCTCTTCTCCTTGAGATCGTTGTAGTATATTCCAATCTACAGACAGAAACAAGCATCAGTATAGGAAGAAAGCAAAAGATGGACAGAAAGTAAGCAAATTCATTACCTGATAAAGTGACGAGAACACCGCCTCTTCTCCAGTAGCCGGCGGCTCGTCGACGACCTGTTGCTTATCCTTCAGAAGGAGACACTTGCTCACGATCTCAGCCGCTACTCGGCTCTCGCCCAGGGCAGTATCGTCCTTCTGAACGGCCCAATTGGGCCGAAAAACATTGTCACTCAACCTCACGGGAGGACGGGCTCCAGCTCCAGTTCCAGTGGATGTACCACCAGATTTAGAAGAACCACCTCCCTGAGCAAAGGGGCCCACTAGCCTCACTGTGGTTTTTGCCTTCTGAGCCGGGGGTGGCGCAGTGTCTCGTGACGGGGCCGGGCTCGCCAGCTCAGACGCCTTTCTCTTTTGGCGCTCTTGAATTGCCTGTTGAGCCCCTTCCTGCGCCCTTGGCTGGGCTCCTTGCCTTATCTTCTCGATTGTTGATTGTTTCTTCATTTCTGCAAGTAAGCAAGCAGTCAGAAGCAGATAAAAGGAAAAACAACAGTTTCAAGAGTCTAGCTACATACGTGCCGGAGTCGCGGTACTTATACCAAGTCCGAACAGTGAATGAGACCTGTTCGCTCCACCTCCTCCCGCATCAGGACGAGCGTCCTCTTATCGTCGCCCTCAAGAAGCGGCTTGCAGCTCAATCCGGTGGTATTCGGAGTATCCCACACTAGAGGAACTGGCCAGGGTTCGCTGGACTCCGTGTCGTTGACGTAAAAGAACCTATTTTTCCACGAGTGTATCGACGAAGGGATACCAGTAATGATTTTCAAATCAGGGCGCTGGCTAATATAAATCCAGCCCCCTTCCTTGTGCCTCTTCAGGTGTGCACAAGCACAGAATAGAGGCACGGACACGCCCCTCTCCGGCCGGCCATGAACAAGGTACAAGAACCCAGTCAGTAACCTCCATGAGTTCGGAGCCACCTGGGCAGGAGCCAGTCCATAATATCGGAGCACCGCGACATAGAAGGGGTGCAAAGGAAAGCGAAGCTCTGCTCTCAACGACTCTTCATAAATGCAGAGATCCGAGCTTTCGTTACACGCCCTATCTCCCTCTATTGCCGCTCTCAGCTCGAACGATGGGGGCACACAATATTTATCTCTAATGTCCTTCAGCATGGACTCGGTGAGGTAATTTTCCTCAACTACAGCCCGCATGTTGTACTTAGGGTTGGCCTCCATCCGTGCTCTAGCGATGACCTCCACGGCCCGGCCAGGAAGGAACGTTGTCGACGCCTCAACAACGTCACTACCCCCACTCCCCCCTACTCGGTGGAGACTATCAGTCGGGAGTGGGGTGACGTTCAGATCTAATATCACTTCGTCCTTGTCCCCTCCGTCGTCGCTGTCTATAATATCTACTCTAGCAGCCGGACTAGCCATTACAGGCTTCTGAAGCGGCCTAAGTTCTGAGCTACTACTGGTGGAAGACTCAGAACCGGTGAGTAGAGAGCTCCTAGATCCACGCGCGACTCCAACCACGAACTGCGAAGCCGAACTCGCAGAGCAAGAGAAGAGGAGAAAAAGAGGAGAAGATAAAAGGTGAAAAGTGAAAAATGAGAGGTAAAAGCCTCCTTTTATAACTTTTCGAAGGCGGTGGGGCATTAAATGCGAAGCACGCATCTCGAGGGCACTTAAATGACTCCACATGTCCCTTATTTAATGACGGACACTCCCAGACAAAGATGTGATTGAGCACGCGCGTATGGATACGCGCGTATGAACGCGTACCTCCAAAGGACAACCGGACTGGATCTCCGCACTCCGGACTGGATAATCGCACTCCGGACTGGACTTCCGTACTCCGGACTGGATATAACGCGTTTTTGCAAAACGACAAAAACCAGTCCGGCCCAAGCCGGACTGGACGCAAGACGACAAAAACCAGTCCGGCCCAAGCCGGACTGGATATAACGCGTTTCTACAAAACGACAAAAACCAGTCCGGCCCAAGCCGGACTAGACGCAAGACGACAAAAACCAGTCCGGCCCAAGCCGGACTGGACGCAAGACGACAAAAACCAGTCTGGCCTAAGCCAGACTGGATATAACGCGTTTCTACAAAACGACAAAAACCAGCCCGGCCCAAGCCGGACTGGACGCAAGACGACAAAAACCAGCCCGGCCCAAGCCGGACTAGATATAACGCGTTTCTACAAAATGACAAAAACCAGTCCGGCCCAAGCCGGACAGGCGGACTCCGGACTGGACCTCCGGACTCAAATTCAGCCGGACTCCGGACTGGATTTCCAAACTTGTTTCCAGCCGGACTCCGGACTCAAATCCAGCCGGACTCCGAACTGGACCTCCCGACTGAACCCTCCGATTCTCTTCCATACAGCGCCTGCCCGTCCAGATAATCGATCAACCACACTTTCCCAAGTCACTCAATGACTTGGAAAACTGGGGGGCAACTGATGGGGTGTAAAAACTCCGGCCTCTCACAGGCCGCCACCTGTCCTGGAGTAGGTGAACTCCAGCCTCTCACAGGCCGCCACCTGTCCCAGAGTAGGTGAACTCCAGCCTCTCACAGGCCGCCACCTGTCCTGGAGCAGGTGAACTCCAGCCTCTCACAGGCTGCCACCTGTCCTGGAGTAGGTGAACTCCAGCCTCTCACAGGCCGCCACCTGTCCTGGACACCTCACCAGGTTGTCCCCTATAAATAGGGGTTCAAAGCTCAAACCAACGGGTAATAAGAAAAAACCCTCTCCACCCAAACTCTTAGACTAGCTCTGCACTCCTGCTCATACTGACTTGAGTGTCGAAGGGCCTGTCCGGAGTAAAACCCGGGTTGGTCTTCCGACCTCGCTTGCCTTTGTGCAGGACTCAGCCACTTCGCTCCCCTTCACTCCGGGCCCTCAGGACTCAGCTCCTCTGGTCATCCAGCTCAGCTCTTACGTCACTGTCGTACCTGTTACCGATTTCCGGCCTAACAGAAGTAATCTGTGATTGCAAAATGTGTCTGATTTGCAAACTGATTTGGTTACGCTTTGTGTTAATAAGATGAGTTTAGTTTAATATCTGGAGATTTCTCCAATCTTTTCTTTGTTATAATCCCTGTCATTTGTTTTGGGTTTGTTGCAATCCTAAAATTAATGGCTTCAATTCCTCGTGCCAAATATATTGATCCATTTTACATTCCTCAGATTGCATAGTCCAGCTTGCATTTGGAATTCTAAGTCATTCCCCTATTCGAGTCATGGTATTCACTTACAAGATATTTTCTTCTGATATGAGAGTTATTCAGTTCATGAGATGATATCGAATTGGTTGGTTCTCCCATCTATACTTGCATGCATTTGAAATTCCTCATGAAGTTTTCTCTCATTAGAACCATGACAAAGCTCATATGGAACCTAAGATGTGATCACCTGTTATTTTCCCATGTTCCCTTCTAAAGCATTAAGATAAGGAAAGATGCACTTATTAGATTCTCCCATCCGAGGATTTTGATTGGTTGTGATATAAATTAGCAATAGCTCCTTCATTGCGTCTGTCAAAATCTATGAATGCTATTGATAGGAATCTCGTCTGATGCGTCGTATCACTCAAAAGTTGTTTTCTATCTTGTGGGTCTTAATAGGTCATGTCATCACGAAATGTAATCTGATTACCAACGCCATTGAATTGTCATTTTACATCTACCTTCGGTTTAGAAATATTGATTGAATCATCTCATGTTCTGATAAACTTTGGGGAATACCAAATATTCCTAAAATCAGCCTGAATATAGTAGAGCATACATTATTGAGAGATGATCCAAGCCATTTATTTGGTATCTATTAATGTAGAGGGGACATTCTCATCATATCATCATCCTACAAAGAAAATTCTTAGAGAGACATTAAAGGGGTTTCGGATCATCAAGCAAATGTAAGCTCCCAATATTTTGTTCATCAGGTAGTGTGAACCCATTAGGCTAGAGTCATTGAATAAGGGAACCTTTGCTATTGAAATGGCCAAGCAAATCTTGTTTTCTTCACCTTGGTGAATCGACTTAGCAGAGATGGTATTAAACCTTTCTCTATGGTTGGTGATGTTATTTCAAGTGGTGTTCCCGCACCCTTTTTTCCTCTTTATTTCTTTCCCTTCTCAGGATATCTATATCGGGTTCGGGAGTTTCCTTTGTTTCCGTGTCTTCCTTCGGTTGCAAAGTTCCTTTCCGTTTTTTTAGGCGATGACGAAATGATTCTTGAGCCAACTCTTTACCCTTCTTGTCCTCATACTAGGATTTCTCATAGGGTTTAGGGATTCTCCCTTTGTGGGGCCTTTGCTTCTTATAGGGTTCAACCTTGTCTTCTTCTTCGGGTTTACTTTGCACGTTCCTCGGGATCCTTTTCGAGTTTCGGGATTCCATCGATTTTGGGAACGCCTCGTCGGGTTTAGGCGACGACGGACGGAAACCTCCTGAGCCAAAACCCCTTTCAATCAAAGGGATAAACAAAAACACATAAAAATCAAACAGTAGAAATCCAAAAACAACAAAAATCTAAAAACATAAAAAACACCAAAACATTTTTCGAAAAAGTTATTTCGAACTACGTTGGCTTGATCCCTTTCCACAGGGTACTTAGGTAGCTTGGGTCCACCCAAGTTCAGTCAAACCTTTTTAATAAATATTTTCAAACATTTTCAAACATTTCAAAATAAAAGCAAAAATGGGCAAGGATGGTGATTGCCAGGTCACTCGGAGTCCCCTTTTCATTCCATTTCCGATTTTGATCGTGGTTTTTCGATTTTCATCGGTTTTCCGACGTTTTATCAAGTTTTGAGATTGCGATGACATAACGTGGTCCCTTCACAGGGATTGTCCTCGCTGAGTCCAACGATAAGTCATGACGATCGCGAGACTTGTCCGATCTTCAGCAGATTAGGATCGCTGGGCTTGATTCTCTTTGAATCGCCCTCTGAGCCTATCGCGTGTTCTATTTTCTTTTCCCTGGCATTTCTAGTCCTTGCATATCGTCGACTTTCTGATTCATTTCTTTTCGTTCATCTTTTAGCACGTTTGTCTTTAGTTTCTTTTAATTTGCTTACTTCTCTAGCTTGTGATTGATTGTTATTTCCTTAACCTTATCTCTCGCATAGGTTCGCATGCTAATATGTTTACTTTACTGCTTTGGTTGCTTAGCTATAACGTTTATTCATTCGTCTTGTCCTGATTATCTGTCTAGATATAGCTCTTTACTGCTTTCTCTATCTCATTATATCTGTCATTATCTGTTTAGCTCCTTACTTCTCTGCATGTGCTTGTTTACTGCTTTCTTAGATGTGATGAGTTAAGATTTGTTTATTTTCTTTGCCCATCCCCGGGTCATGCATGCTTAGATAGACGTTTTCTCGGGGATGATTGTTCCCATTTCACATGAATTTTGCCCAAAACTCTTCAAAGTTAATTAAAAATGGCATATGAGACCAGGTGCTTGCACTTAGGCGAATTGTGGGTGCTCTTCGAATCTTCCTCATTCGTCACCAGGCACGGACCTTTTGTATCTCTGGTTATCTGTTGCAACAGAGTATTTTATGGGGTTCCAGGGCCAGCTCCTTTGGATGGTGACTCTAACTTATTTTAGGTACGTCTTGGTTTCGAGGCTCCTGTCTCCGGATCAAGAGGTATCTCATACATATACATCGCCACCAATGCTGTGAGTGGCATCATTTCGAGAGTTCCTTGGTAGAGCTCTCATTCACATTGTGGAGGTCTTAGAGGATTGACAGGGATCTCGTATCCCTCACTCACTGTCCTCGGGATCGGGGTCCACACTTATGGACCCGTACCAGGGAATCTATCCATGACTAAGATGAAGCTTGTGTGAAAGTAAGTGGAGGTCAAGACTGGTGTTGAAAAATTGGTGAATGAGATTGTTTCTTGATTTCTTTGCTATATTTCACTCAAATTGTGAGTTCACCAGATTCAATCTGACACGAAGTATCTTGATGAAAAAAATATGATTTTTACCTTTTTCAATAACAGAATGATCTTTTATTTTCTTCTGGCCACATCATTTCATCAGATTTTCCCACCCAAGGTAAGCAACGGCACACAGCCATAGGAACATATAACACAAACCCCAATACATTCACCATCTTACTTAGCGAAGACGTGACAGCATTTGACACACAAGGTTTTAGAGCATCTTTAAATGAAAACAAATGACATACAAATGCTATAAAGTATTACCAATACAAGAGGTCTCCCATTCAAGAACACATCTCTAGCAGCAAAATCACATCACATGGCAAAGTGTAAAATCTTACGTTCTCTGCAAAACAATAACACCATCAACCCATATCTCATGCACCCACAACTGCTCATCTGTACGCTAGCAGAGAGCGATCACGGCCCCAAACGGTACGACCCATCGCTCATAAAGTGGCTTTCCATGAAGAGAGCTGCATTCTGGGGATGGAGTCCATCCATCACGACGAACTGCATGTCTTCTGATGGTTTCCAATGGCGTTTCCGTTGGTTTATAAACCAGTTATTAATCTGTTTCTGGTCTAGACCCGTCGATTCGGCTAAAGCTACCTTCTCCGTCTCCTGTACATATTAATATGTATGTGTTCATATTCAGTATAATCACATGTTTAAAATTCTATTGATTATGGGAAATGACATTCGGACACCATATTTGGTAATGAAAGTCATCTCTCCAGTTTATGCTTTTGCAATTGATTACCAGAGGCTGTTAAAATTTCACAAAATGTTTTCAACATATAAACATAGTAAGTGTATAACAAAAAGTGTCGCTACGAAACTATGGGACTGAAGACATCATTTCAAGGAAGGTGGAAGTAATGAATTGAGAGAGCATGAGTAACAAGAGGGTGAGAAGTGGCTGAAAAGCAGGGAGAAGAAAAATTCTACTAAAAATAGTCTTATTTTTCCTATTTCATCCACATAGCAGCATCACCTCACTCCTACCCTTTCAGTTCTCTCCCCCTCCCATCCTCTCTTCTCTCGCAACTTGGCAAACTAATATTCTCTGAACAACAAATCCTGGTTGCCAAAAATGGCCTTGGGATCTGTTGTTTTTTTAACAAAAAATGGGCGTAAAACAAATTTCAGTCATTTGGGTTGAAAGAAACAGAACCACAGCAAAGTATCCTTTAATTTTACCAAACAGAGCAAAATTGCAACAGTACTTACCGACGGGTACGGCCATTTGTAGTGCAGCTCCCACCAGTTGAGTAGCTTTTGCCTGGCTTCCTTTGGCAGTTTACCTTTCTTCTTTTTCTTGGAAAGTTCATGCTTAAGGCTGCTCAGGTACCCACTGTACTTCTTCAGAAGATGATGCTTAAGTTCTCTGTCTTCAGCACGAGGATCGATTTCCGGAAGTTCAGTTTCTCCCCCACTACCATCTTGATCCTCTTCAGAGGAACCAACACCCTCACATTTTTCGTCTGCATAGATCATTGGAATAATATAAATGAAACTAAAAAGAAAGCATAGGTAGATGGCGCTGCCAAGATGGCCCACACCTTATCTGGTAAAGACCCGCGGAATAAAAAGAGTGCAGCTGTGGCCTTTGCTGACACAACTGCTGAATTTCTGCAGGTCTCTCAGAGGACATGTCTGTTGACTAACAAATGCTTCATTGTCTAGTAAAAGATGGTGATCGGGAAGAAACTATTGTAATAAGTCCTCAGACTATTGAATTTGCAAGAGAATGTTAACGATAACTTAGCTAACCACAAATCTAACCGCAATCTCTTCATATTGCTACAGATTTTGTAGGAGATAATTATCTTTTCACCTTGAAAAATGTGTGACATGGAATTACATGATGCACTCATTTAATTCCTACGAAAATTAATGAACGAGAAAGATAAAACATAGAGAGAAGAATTCATTACAGATAAAGGTCTCAGAAAACAATAAAAATAGTGAAAAAAACAAAGATTTCATGTCTGAAACAAGATTATGGGAGAAAGCTAGCACTCTTGCAAATAGACAAGCACATTGCAGAGTTTTTCACAGAAGCCTTAATAAACATAGTAGAAATCTTTGACAAGATAGATATGCTATGCTGCTGGTATTGCAGAGCTTGAAATAGAAAGGTATGTGGTTAGCCAGCAATGCCGCAATGTAGCAAAATAGACAATGCATAATTGACTGTAGTGTACATCAGTTCATAATGAGCAGAAAAATACAGCTGACACACATTGCACATGTCACCCTGATGGCATGCAAGAAACCTCGATCCTTTGCAATGTGTACCACCCGTGCCACCTACGAGGAAATGGTCTCTCCTAGGCTTCAAGAATGTGACAATTTCAATATGACCGTTCCTTCCGTGAAAATTCTTTCGGCAGAGAAACTCCTTGCAAAATCTATGCAGATCTACCAAAAATTCGGCAATATCACCCTAGAGCCGAGTGAACAGAATGATAAAAATATGCTCTACAAATGCATGGATGTTTACTCCCACCGTTTTGAGGGTGGTCAACAACTTGCAGAGTAACTCCTTGCAAAATCTACGGAGAGCTAATAAAAACTTGGCAACATACCCATAGAACAAAGTGAACTGAAAGCTAAAAAACGCTATACAAATGCAAGGATGTTTTTGTTAGAAGGGTTGTAACCCCCGGGCAAAATCGTTACGCGTAGCGGAATTAAAATCACATAGAACAAAGCAATTTCTTCAATTTTGCCCGTATCCCAGAAATCCTAGGGTCTAGATGATCTGATAGTGATCAAAATAAAACATATAAAATATAAATTACCTCAATTGCTGTTGCCAAGAAGAACCTCTGCGTGATCTACTCCTTGAACGGTCACGATCGTTCCAAACGCCGCGAACCCGAAAGTTGATCTGATGGAATCCTTTTTGTTGCACAAAGGGAAAAAGAGTAACTTATATTCTCTAATGTGACCTGATCTATATCAGATCCAAGGATAGGAAAAAAAATTCCTTTTGATGGAGCTTTGATGGTTGTCTCACAAAATAGAAGTAGAAAACAAGAAGTATAAGATAGAAAGTGGAGAACGATTGGGCAGTTTTGCAAGGCTGCAAAAACGTAAATTTTTAGCACTTGGAAGAAGTAGAAAACGTCCCATAAAGCCTTTTCTAATGTGTGTTTTCTTTATTTAAAAGTTTTCTTTATTTGATAAAACTTTTATCAAGAAAAACATTTGATAAAACTTTTATCAAATCCACCTGGCCAGGTAATTTATAAGCCTACTGCTCTGACCAAAGCTGCAGATGATTCCCAATAATTTGGGCAGAGAATTCCATGTCGGGTATCCCTATTAGTCTTGTAGGTTTGTCTAACATTCCAGTACTACCCTCATGTGATCCTTAAGATAACCACTGTTAAATAGACCAAGAAATAAAGACGGGCCCACTGAGTTTTGTCCCACGAAGGGTGGTCATAGACTACCCCTTGGGCCCACTCGTGGTATACCTTTCAGTCAAGCAGTTTGAGCCCATAAATGCATTTCCTAAAATCATTTCAAAATATATTTTGAAAAACATTTGATAAAACTTTTATCAAGAAAAACATTTGATAAAACTTTTATCAAGAAAAACATTTGATAAATTTTTTATCAACTCCACCTGGCCAGGTAATTTATAAGCCTACTGCTCTGACCAAACCTGCAGATGGTTCCCAATAATTTGGGCAGAGAATTCCATGTCGGGTATCCCTATTAGTCTTGTAGGTTTGTCTAACATTCCAGTACTACCCTCATGTGATCCTTAAGATAACCACTGTTAAATAGACCAAGAAATAAAGACGGGCCCACAGACCAATATGATTCCTCAGGTCGAAGGACATGTAAAGGGTCCTGTCAAGTAGAATAGCCTTACCATCTCCTGTCCACAGGCTATTCCAATGTAATCATGTTTAGTGCGTAATCACATTGTCGCACACCCACTCTGCTTGCTTAGGGTCCACGACCCAAGTGACTGAGATAAGCCACTCCACGACACGTGCATGTAGGCAATACTGGTGCTGGTTGTGTACAAGAGGAGATGTCCAATCTTGACTAAACTAGGAACTTTTAAGGTCTACAAAGAACTGGAATTTCATATCTCCTTGCTCCCCAAGATCTTTGAATCCTAGAGCATGGGATTCCTACTTTGATCCCTAAGGGCAAATATGTGTAAAACAAATAAGCACATCTCACATATTTATTTAAATAACACCCAAGAATGTCATGAAATGAAACTTTTATTAATAAATAAGCAAAGTACACTGGTTTTTAGGGCACTAACTATAGCAGTTTCGTCTCACTGTTTTGTGGGTGCTTAACAACTTCCATTGTTTTGGGCCTTCCTCCCTCACTATCAATGCATATATGACAATCTACATTAAAATCATAGTAGTTTAACCAACTAGTACTGCTCAACTCAACTCAACTAAGCCTTTGTCCCAAACCAATTGGGGTCGACTAATGAATCCTTTAGAAAATTTTCATGATGAAGGTGAAAGAATCTACCGGGCTCAAAATGACTAAGTCTAATGACTCTAATTCTGACACTAGTTGGATTCATCTACATGGATCATTTTCTTCCATTCTCTCCTATCCAAGGTCATGTTCTCTGTTATGTTCCAAGCTATCAAATATTTCCTCACTGTTTCTACGCAAGTTGTTTTCGGTTTGCCCCTACATATTTATACTCCATCAACTTGGCACAAGTCGCGTCTTCTCACTGGAGCATCCAAAGGCTAACGTTGGATATGTCCAAACCATCTTAAGCGGTGCTCTCTCATCTTCTCCTCAATTGGTGCCACCCCCACCTTTTTACAATTGTCTTCATTTTTTATTCTACCTAACCTTGTGTGGCCGCACATCCATCTAAGAATTCGCATCTCCGCTACACTCATCTTATGCACATACTGCTTCTTGGTGGCCTAACATTCTGAGCCGTACAACATGGTTGGCCTCACAACTGTCTTATAAAACTTTCCCTTCAACTTGGTAAGGATTTTACGGTCGCACAGAACTCCTGAGGCAAGCTTCCACTTCCACCAACCTGCTCTTATTTTATGGTTAACATCCTCTTCAATCTCTCCTTCCTTATGTAAAATTGAGCGAAGATAGCTAAAGATATCCCTCTTAGGTACCTTCCGTCCAGTCATATTTACTACATCCTCGCCTCGCCTCCTTACATTACTAAAGTTGCACTCCATATACTCTTTCTTAGTTCTACTCAGTCTAAAACCTTTGGATTCTAAAGTAGTTCTCCATAACTCTAACTTAACATTTACTCCTGCTTTGGCTTCGTCAATTAAAAAAAGGAAATGGTTTCATCAATTAAAAAAAGGAAAGGGAAGAGTTTTAACCAACCAACACTAAATAAATAAAAAAGAAAGGGAAGAGTTTAGGGTGAAAATTTTACCCATGACGACTCCACTCCACCTTTTGATTTGGAGTAGTTGGAGACATCCGGGGGTTTCGTTCTTTTGGCTTCTTATTGTTCTCTTGTCATCCTGGCTTCTCCTTGTTCTCTTCCCCTTTTCGTTCGATTTTCTAGGAGAGTAAAGCCAGCTATTTCTAAACACTAAAATATTTTCTTTGTGATTCCCAAGGCCCTTAAAATGGATAAAAGAGATAATTTATAGGAGATGTATATTTTGGGTTTAATTCGAGGTAAAGCAATGGTGCTCAAGTCATTGCCTAAAAATGTATCCTATATATTGGATCATCAAGGTCTATCTAGAGAAAAGGATGGCCAGGATGGACTAATTGTGATATAAACTAGGGTTTCTGACTAATTATGGGCAGGTAGATAGGATCATGGTTTTAAATTTCGGTTTCAGCTAAAATTTCAGAGTTATCCGAAATCAAAATTTCAGCCGAAATCCCGAAATTTCTGCCGAAGTTTGGTATTCACGCACAAAATCTCGGATTTTAGGGACCAAATTTCGATCGAAATTAGTTGACGCAATAAAAAATTATTGTTTTAATAGAAATTTCGACGAAATTCCCGAAATTAATGAAATTTCGAACGAAATTTCTGAAATTTTGTAAATTTCGGTTTCGGTACCTTTTCGTTTCGGTCTAAATTTAAAACCATGGATAGGATTGATACCATCTGACATCATCAAAGTGTGAAGAATAAAAGGTACTAGTAGATATGCATTTAGATTTCAGCTTCGGGCCCGAAATTCAGGCCAAAATTTGGTAGATAGAAAAAAAAAAGCAATATTTTATTTACAAAATTTCAGAAAAATACTATATTAGAAATTTTGAATTTAGCGAAATTTAGAAAGAAATCAGAAATTTAGGATTTCACGAAATTTCAGTTTTGGTAGTTCGGACGAAATTTAAAACCATGTAGATTAATGGTAATTTTCGTGGATCAAGGTGAAAGTTATAATTGCAAATGTAAGCAATTTTGGGAGCTCCTAGATTAGATAATTGGGGTATTTTTAAAAGTTGGTGACAGTTAAGAGGGACAGGTTAGGATGAAGCGAGAGATCTCGCCAAGTGGCAGAATTATATAAGCTGGCATATGGTGGTTCCTATGGGAACCAAGAGTCATCTAAGAGGTGTGCATGATTAGGTCAATGGACACTAATTAACTGAGCATCATGCTTGATCTAGGATCTTTTGTATCATTCCAAAATCGAGGTGAAACTAATCATTTGCCCACTATTGTAGCCAATTTTAGATGAGACCTAACAATTAAGATGATGCTGACACTTGACAATGTTTCCAACTGGTTACCACAATGCCTCCAGATTGAATCTGAGTCATTGAGCGTACCTGCGTCATACTTTTTGCACGAATCTTCATTAATCAAATAAGATGTTTAGTGGTTTAAGAGTGACTAGGCCAAGCAAGGCTACACAGAGTAATAAGTGTAGGATAAGGAAAGGCTGAATAGGGAACGGACATTAATGGTAAACTAGATAACATAATGCTTCAAAGTGATGGGGCTCACCCATTTTCTCCTTTACTTATGATTGTGCATTGAGATTAGTAAATGTTAGCCCAATAGTTAAACAAGTACCCCTAGTTCAATGTTTTGATGATTAACAAACTCAATTTGTCAAGTAGAGACTATTTGGACTAATGCTCTTTGATGTTTAAGTGAATGTTCGTCAAGTCCAAGTACTCTCAATGATACACCTCAAAGGATAATCCATTCAAGTACAAATACAATTCAAAAGCTTGAAGAAGGCAAGAACAAAGCAAAGTCAAAGCAAGTTCAAGACATGTCCAAGAACCCTCAAAGGCTAATGGAAGCTCAAAAGATGGTGATCACTCCAAAGACCAAAGCCGTGCTCAAGCAAATCAAAGGAGTTAATTGAAGCCAAGACAAAGCATCATCAAAGTGCCATCAAGTTGAAGAACAAGGTTTACTTAGATTGTAATTTTAAAGGCACAAAAGACAGCTAAAATCACCCTAAAAGAACCTAATTGGACAAGTGAATGTCCATGGTGGTGTCCTCACATGTTTGGACCCATATGGCATTCCATTAACCAAGATAGAAGTGAATTCCGAAGGCCCAATCAAAACAGGAAGCAAAAGGGAAATTGTGCTGTCTAGAAGCCTTCATGAAATTCCGTGGGATTCCATGGAATTCCGAGGACCCCCACGGAATTCTGTGACATGTTATGGTGGAAAAAAAAGACCCAACGGTCGCTACGGAATTCCGAGCAATGCTTCCATAATGACAGTTGGAGACTCTATAACGGCCATGTTTTACTTTATTCTATAAATAGGGGTCTTTACGCTTTCAAAGGACTTCTTCAATGACTCATACATTATACCTTGAGTACATACATAGCCTTGAATCATTCTAAGACTCATAATCACACTCTCATCCTCTCTCTTGTGCCTTTATTCTTGGATTACCTTTGAGAGACCTTAGGATTTACTTGTTCTTTTCTATCTAGAGTGAGAGTGAGTGTTGTATACTTTGTAATCAGCCTACTAAGAAGCAAGTGAGCTACATCTTCTCTTCTTGATTGTATTTGGTGAAAGGGGCACCGTACCTAAGTCCCTTAGAGCTTTTGTGCTCGGATTGTATTTGGCGAAAGGGATGCCATATTTAAGTTCCTTGAAGCGTTGTAATCGGCCGGGTTGGCGAAGAAGATTACTAGTGGATTCCTCAAGAGATCAACTTGGGAAGAGTGGAGTAGGTCTTGGGTTTAAAACCGAACCACTTAAAAATCTGTAAGCCCAAGGGTACATCCCACTCTTGTTTTGATGATCAACAAATCCAAATTGATGGTAGTCTGCTAATGGCTTCTCTAGTGTTGTGTTTTAGACAGATTTCATTCAAGTCAACACTTGAAGCTAGAAGAACAAGGGCTAGTCTTGGAGAAAGTCAAGTATTGGTGTTTAACCTTCAAGCCATATGGTGTATTGAAGAAACAAGGGAACCACAAGTACAAGAACATGTTCAAAGACTATCTCAAGACAAAGGAAGCATCCAAGAAGATTGAAGATCAAGAAGACTCAAGGTTCATATGTTTGGAATGCATAGGAGTCGTCTTGGCACTTAATGTTTGCATGTTTTGATGTTTTCAAATCATATTTAAAACCATTTTTCTAAGTGTATTAATGTCTTTGAAAACACATGTTTAAAGCCCAAAGAGCAAAGCCCTAAGTCCCTCCCACAAGTATTTTAAAACAAGTTTTTAAAGCAGGGCCGGTCGACGGGGATAGGCCGGGCGACCGCGGGATGCTACCTGGAATTCCAATGCATCTCCAAATTTATTGGGACGGTCGACCGGGCCAACTCGATCGGCCGCGGGATGATTTCTCAATTTTGAGAAATCATCCAGGTTGGTCTTCACGGACAACCGCGACCCCCTCGGTCGACCGCGATATTGAATTCAAGCCAAAATATTTTTTTCAAGCAGGTAGCCCTCGGAGGGCGACAGCGGTGACCCCGGTCGACCGCAGCGATAAAAATTTTGAAAATAAAAATAGGTGCCCTATAAGGGCGGGCGACCGCAGAGGCCCGGTCGACCGCGCCGGTTCGGCGAAAGAGCCGTTTGAACGTGCTAGTGGTAAGTGCAACTACCCCACCTACACAGTTTTATCACGGCTTTGCCATTGTGGGTTTCTAAATCAACTATGGGTATTTAAACATGTTGAGAAACCCCATTTGATACCTTTTGAGCATTTTTCAAACCCTAGAGCTTTACTCTTTGAAATCAAAATGATCCTTTTTCAAAATCTCTTGAGCATTCAAACTTGCATTCATTTCTTGCCAAGAGGTTCTCCCTAAGCTTTTAATTTTAATCATTGGGAGGTTTGTGAGCTTTGAGAGTTGTATACGCCTACAAGAGGCTTGAGTGTGTTTCATTTTCTTTTATCCTTCTTTCATTTGCTTTTGAGATTGTAAAGAGGAGTTTCTTGCTTCAAGGCCGGAGTGCAACGAAGAGGAACGTCCTTGGAGGTGGATTTGTAATACAAGGGTGTGTCCCCTTGTTGAGGTGGTGAATGTTGTATACGCTTTGTGAGGCGGCATCAAGAAGTCTCATCATAGTGGAGAAAATCCCAAGGAAGCGAAGTTCTTGGGTAGTGGAGTGGGTCAAGTTGTGACCGAACCACTATAAATCATTGTGTGGTCTCCTTACTCTTTTTCCTCTCTTGTGATGTTGGTAATCTCTTTATCCTTTATTTTGAATATAACTTGAACAAGGGATAGAACTAATTAGGCTAATCTCACTTGCCCTAGCTTTTCAAATAGAAAAATTTGAAAACACCAATTCACCCCCCTCTTGGTTGTTGCCCTTTGGGATTTCAAAATCTTGTGTCAAGCTTCTCATTGTCTCATCTTCTTCTCTTTTGGTAAGTGCTTCAACTCTAAACTTTAAAAGTAACTCCCTTTCTTAATCAATTTAAAACAAGTAGAAGAAAGTTTTTCAAAGTTTCTTAAAATTTTAAAAGACACCCAATTCACCCCCCCCCCCCCCCCCTCTTGGGTTGCTAAGTGGAATTTCACTTGGTATCAAAGCTAAGGCTCTTATGGATTATTTCTCTTGAAAACCTACAAGGGAAAGATCCAATGGCAACCTTTTCTCAAAGTGTTGAGGGGCAATCCACTTCTAGACCTCCCTACTTCAATGGATTGAACTATTCTTATTGGAAAGCTAGGATGAAGGTCTTTCTAAAATCTTTAGATTTTGATGTATGGAGAAGTATTCAAAATGGATATAATAAACCTAACAAAGACATGAGTTCATGGGATGAAAATGAGAAGAAAGAATCCACCATAAATGCAAAAGCTATGAATGCCTTAATTTGCGCCCTTTCACCCGAAGATTTTAACCGACTTGCTACTCTTGAAATCGCTAAGGAAATTTGGGATGTGTTAGAAATAACTCATGAAGGGACTAATCAAGTAAAAGAATCTAAAATGAATCTTCTTTTTAGGAAATATGAACTTTTCATGATAAATCCTAATGAAACCATTTCCGAAATGCACACAAGATTCACCATTATAACCAATGGCCTTAAATCATTAGGAAAGCAAATGTCTAACAAAGAATTGGTAACCAAAATACTTAGATCTGTAAGCCCAAGGGTCTATCCTCCTACCTTGTTTTGATGATTCTCAAACTAAATTGATTATGCTTTTTGGATCTAATCAATTTGCCTTGAAGTGTTGTGATAGGACAGGTTAATCATTGAAGGAACCAACACCATTCAAGGGACAAAGAAGCTGGAATCAAAATTGAACCAACTCACCTTGGAAGAACAATCAAGGTGAAGCTCACTTCAACACACTCAAACAAAGCAAGCACACAATGGAAGATCTATGAAGACCAAGACCAAAGAGAAGTGTTACTACACTTAGACTTTGTGTACATCCTCTCTCTTTGGATTTTCTAAGTCAAGGCAATGTTTTCAAAACATGTTTTTTTTAAGAGACTAACACTCCTCCCCGTAATAGACTTAATTTGTTAAGAGAATGTTTGTGTGGTGGACCAACATGTTGGGACCCTCATAACATTCCAAATTATCATATAAATATGAGTTCCAAAAGCCCAAAAGAAAGCAGCAACAAAAACTGGAAAATAGGCTTCTCGGAACTCCGAGATTTTTCTCGGAACTCCGATAAATGGTCCAGGGAGTATTGTTCTATTCTCTGGTCGTTTTCTCGGAACTCTGAAGAGTTTTTCACGGAACTCAGAGAATTTTCTCGGAGCTCCGAAAACGTCGTGACAGCAAAAAATAACTGTTGTAATTCAAACGGCTAGTTGCTTTTTGGGGTGTTTTTGTTACCACCACCTCCAAACGGTCATATATTGTTTTGGGCTTATAAATACACATTCAAGAGGTTCATTAAACTCTCTTGAATGATTTACCAACCATCCTAAGCATTGAAAAACACTTGCAAATCCTTTTGGCTTAAGCATTTACTTTTCTCCGCCAAACTTGCCTTGCACTTGCAAATCTTGAGTTTGGATTTAGATTTTAAACTTGTAGTATCTTGGAGAGCATACAAGGGGATTTTATTGTGCATCAAGCCTTAAAGGAAGGCAAAGCAATCTTCTCTTCTTTATTGTAAAGGTGGCTAGGGCATCCTATTCTTAATACCCTAGGGAGAAGCGCTTAGAAGTCGACGGAGTAGGAGAGTCGGTGTAAAGGTAGCAAGGGCATCCTCATTTAATTCCCTTGGGTTGGTAATCGCCTCGGAGCCGGGCATCTTAGAGGTCTCAAATAGTGAAAATCCTTGAGAACGATCTCAAGAAGAGTGGAGTAGGGCTTTGCCCGAACCACTATACATCGGTGTGTTCTTTTCTTATTCTTGCACTCTCATTTTGTATTTGGTTGGGCATTTCTTTTTACTTTGATATTATTTGAACTAACCAAAAACTAAGCAAGTAAAGAGAATTTGAATTAGGTTAAAAATTTGATTTCAAAAAGGGATAATTTTTTGATAAAACCAATTCACCCCCCCCCCCCTCCTGGTTCCATAGACCTTTATTTCAAGATCACTACCTAAGGAATGGGATCCCAAAGTCACTGCCATAGAAGAAGCTAAAGATATATCAAAAATTGGACTGGAAAACCTTATAGGATCCTTGGTAACTTATGAAATGATTCTAAGAGGTAGGGAAACATTAAACAAACAAAAAGAAGATACTAAGAAAAAAGGAATTGCTTTTAAAGCAAGAGTTGAAAGTGAAGAAGAGAGTGATAAAGAAATTCAAGATGAAGATCTAGCTCTCTTCACTAAGAAATTCAAGAAGTTCCTCAAATTCAAGAAAGGAGGAAACACAAGCTGAAGAGATAGACCTACAAGTCAAGAAGAAATGAGATGTTACAATTGTAGGAAGATTGGGCACATAAGGCCAAATTGCCCTCTAAACAAGAATGATGAGAAGAACAAGAAGAAAAGAAGAGATTGCAAGAAGGCTATGTGTGCGGCATGGGATGAAGAAAATTGCCCATCCGAGAATGATTCAAGTGGGAAAGAAGATGACCTTTGCTTCATGGGACTTGCCGAAGTAACCAATGAAATCCCCATTTCCGAGGTAAATGATCTTGATGATATTTCTCATTAATTTTCTAAGGATGAATTATTAATTGAATGTGAGAAACTTCATTTAAGCTTGGATTTACAAAGTTCAAAGAATAAAACAATAAAAAAATCCTTGCATGATATAACTAGAGATTTTGGCTTCTTAAAGAAAGAATTTGATTTGCAAGCAAATACAAGTAAAAAATTGATTTTGGAAAACATACTATTGAATGAAGAAATTGATAAGCTTATCTTGGAAAACAAGAACTTGAAAGATGAAAATGAAAAACTTGATTTAAAATGCAATTAATTAAATCTATTATTTAGAAAGTTTTCATGTGGAAAGAAAAAGCTAGATAAAATCCTTAAAAACAAGCTTGTCTCTTTAGAAAAGGTTGGACTTGGATATCAAACATTTTTCAAAGGAGAAGCTTCGTTCAAGAACAAAGTGGTGAAATCTTCTTGCCACTCGCATGCTAGTTCTAGCTCATTTGTACCTACTTATCACTACTGTGGTAGAGTAGGTCATTTAAGATTTGCACGTAAAATTAAGAAATCAAATAGATCTAAATTTATTTACGTTAGAAAAGATGTCCTTGATGATGTTGCTAACTATTAAGGACCCAAGAAAAGGTGGTTACCTAAAGTTTCAACTTGAGCTTTTCATTCTTGTAGGTGTGCTTGAAGGGCGAGCCCATAAAAGACAAATGGTTTTTGGATAGCGGTTGCTCAAGGCACATGATCAGAGATGTGACTAAGTTTGCCTTCATCACCATGAGCGACAAAGGAAAAGTCACCCTTGGGGACGATACGAAAAGTAAGATCATTGATGAAGATACTATCAACATCAAATCAAAGGTATTAAAGTCGAAAATGTTTTGGTTGTTGATGGCCTCTCTTTTAATTTGATTAGTATTAGTCAATTATGTGATCTAGGTCCTAAAGTTCTATTTTAAAATGATAAATGCCATATCCTAAATGCTAAGAACAATGAGGTAGAATGTATTGCACATAGAGATGGAAATATGTACTCATTAGTCTTTAGAAGATCTTGACAACCAAAACATCCAATGTCTTTCCGCCATAGAAGATAACCCTTGACTATAGCATAGAAGACTTGGTTATGCTCATATGGATTTAATCTCAAGGTTGACATCTAAGAACTTAGTAAGAGAATTACCCAAACTTAAGTATGTAAGAGATAAGATTTGTAGTGCTTGCTTGCATGGAAAACAAACAAAAGATTCTTTCAAACCCAAAAGTGTAATATCAACATCTTGTCCACTACAACTCCTTCACATGGACCTATTTGGTCCCATGAAGACTCATAGTAGAGGAGGAAGTAGATATGTATATGTGATTATTGATAACTATTCTAGATTCACTTGGGTGTTATTTTTAGCAAGTAAAGATGAAACCTTCAAAATGTTTTTTTAATCTATGTAAAAGAATTCAAAATGAACAAGGTGTTTTCATCAATGAGATAAGAAGTGATCATGAAACCGAATTTGAGAATATTGATTTTGATACTTTTTGTAAAGAAAATGGAATCAAACATAATTTCTCGGCTCCAAGAACACCTCAACAAAATGGAGCTGCTGCAAGGAAAAATAGATCACTTATTGAAATGGCTAGAGCAATGCTAAATGAGCACAGTGTACCGAGAAACTTTTGGGCGGAAGCCGTTCACACGGCTTGCTATATTCTAAATAGAGTACTAATCAGACCTCATCTCAACAAAACACCCTATAAACTATGGAGTGGTACACCTCCTAAAGTAAGTTACTTTAAAGTTTTTGGATGTAAATGCTTCATATTAAACATGAAAGATAATGTGGACAAATTTGACTCCAAATCCGACGAAGGATCTGCTTAGGATATTCTACACCTAGCAAAGCCTATAGGGTGTATAACAAAAGAACTCAAATTGCTAAAGAATCTGTCCATGTTAAATTTGATGAATCCTTTGAACAACCTAGGGTGATAAATGATGATGATGCAAATCTCTTAGAGCCTCCAAGTCCAATAGACAATATTGTTCAACCTTTAGAAAACCTTGATTTAGAAGGACAACCAATAGAAGATGTTGAAGTTGAAGATCCCACCAAGCATAAGAGAATAATGTCTAGTCATCCTCCTAATCAAATCATAGGTGAAACTTCACAGGGAGATAGAACAAGATCGCATTATAGAAATGTATGTGCTAATATGACATTCATCTCCCCAATAGAGCCTAAATCCATAAAAGCCGAAAATGATGAATTTTATATGGCTGCAATGCAAGAGGAACTAAATCAATTTGAGACAAACAAAGTTTGGAGATTAGTTCCTAGAGCCTAGTAATCATCCGGTTATTAGAACTAAATGAGTGTTTAGAAACAAACTAGATGAGCATGGAGACATTCAAAGGAATAAAGTTAAATTAGTAGCCAAAGATTACAACCAAGAGGAAGGCATCGACTATGATGAAACATTTGCTCTAGTTGCTAGATTGGAAGCCATAAGGATGCTTCTCACATTTGCATGTCATAAAAACTTTTAAGTTATATCAAATGGATGTGAAGGGTGCATTCCTTAATGGGTATATCATGGAGGAAGTTTATATTGAAGAACCTCCCTGATTTGAAGATTTTAAATACCCTAATCATGTCTATAGGTTGGATAAAGCCTTGTATGGTTTAAAGCAAGCTCCTAGAGCTTGGTATGAAAAGCTTAGCTCCTTCCTATTACATAGTGGCTTTCAAATGGGCAAGGTTGATAAAACCTTGTTCTTCAAACGAAAAGGAAAAAATGTGCTTATTGTTCAAATATATGTTGATGATACTATATTTAGTGCTACTAATGAAAGCATGCATGAAGAATTTGCTAAATCCATGCAAAAAGAGTTTGAGATGAGCATGATGAGAGAGCTCAGATATTTCCTAGGACTTCAAATCAAATAGTGCAAAAATAAAAAATTTATCAATCAAAAGAAATATACTAGGGAACTCCTAAAGAAATTTAGAATGGATAGTTCACAAATCAAGCCAACTCCAATGAGTACATCCACCAAATTAGAGAAAAATGAAATTGGAAAACCGGTTGATGAAAAGAAGTTTAGAGGGGTGATAGGAAGCATTTTGTACTTGACTGCTAGTAGGCCGGATATAATGTTTAGTGTATGCATTTGTACTAGATTTCAATCGGCTCCTAAAGAGTCTCATTTGAGTGCGGTTAAGAGAATTTTTAAATATCTCAAAGGAACTCCTACTCTAGGTTTGTGGTATGCATTTGTACTAGATTTCAATCGGCTCCTAAAGAGTCTCATTTGAGTGCGGTTAAGAGAATTTTTAAATATCTCAAAGGAACTCCTACTCTAGGTTTGTGGTATGAAAGGACTAAAGAATTCGACCTAGTAGGTTATTCGGATGCCGATTTTGCCGGTTGTAGGATAGATAGGAAGAGTGCTAGTGGTACATGTCAATTACTAGGTAGATCTCTTGTGTCTTGGTTTAGCAAGAAACAAAACTCCGTAGCCCTTTTCTACTACCGAAGTCGAATACATTGCGGCCGGAGCTTGTTGTGCACAAATCCTATGGATGAAGCATACACTCATGGATCATAATCTTGAAATCAATTGTGTTCCAATCCATTGTGATAACACAAGTGTAATAAACTTTACTAGGAATCCAATTCAACATTCAAGAACCAAGCACATAGAGGTTATGCATCATTTCCTTAGAGATCATTCTCAAAAAGGACATATTTCCATAGAGTATATTAATACTAATGATTAATTAGCGGACATATTCACTAAACCCCTAAATGAGGATAGATTTTGTGATATTAGGAGTGGCCTAAACATTTGGAGCCTAGAACAAGTGAAAGAGCTTGATAAAGAAGCATGAAATGGTGATAAATGTACTCCTTAACTTATGTGTGTGTGTATATAAATATCACTCTTGTTTTGTTATTGACTACATGGTTCAAGATGATTAAATCTAATTGCTAAAAACTACTCAATTGGTGTCGATAGCCCATTTTGATCAAAGGAGGAGTTGGTACCATCACCTTTAATTAAAACACTTAATCATTTGGCCTAGTGCCATCTTCTAAACCATGCTTATGTCTATATTTGTTCTTTTCATGCTTGAATACACTATAGCATAGCTTGTTTATGTCTCTCTATTGATTGTGCCCTGACTTGAAAATTTCATATGTTAAAATCGCTCTTTAATTGCTTAGTAAGCTTGTAAAACCACCAAAATCTCATACAATTCGAACCAAAAATTTAAAAATTAAAAACTAAGAAAAATACACTTGACGGAACTCCGTGATTATTCACGAAATTCCGAGCTCGGAATTCGGAATTCCGTGAAATCCGACGGAATTCCGTGGAATGATCCAGAAGCAAAAACAATTCCGACGGAATGCCGTCAAAACGCACGGAATTCCGTGCATGCTCTGGACAGTTTTTTAAAAACGGGCCCGAGATAGCTCTAGCCACACAAAACCTCCTTTCCTCATTTCGTTTTTCACTCTTCCACTTCTCAAAAACAACCTAACTCTCATCCCTCATCTTCCCCTCTCCAAACCACTCATTCCCCTCTTTTTTTTGATGACGTAGGGTGTCCCCACCCCACTTCGTAGAGTGGGACTAATTCCCTCTAGATGCGCGCAATCACCCGTAAACCACGTGCATCGGGCAAGCCCAGGGGGATTCGAACTCTCGTCTTTGGGAAGCATACCAAAGACTTTAAGCCAACGAGCCACACCTGTACGGGTTCTCATTCCCCTCCTCTCCAAGATCAAATCCACTCCTTTTATCCCTTAAAACCCTATTTTTCTTCCAAAATCTGAAAATTTCCAATTTTGTTTGATCTCCATCAACAATCCCTTGTTCTTTACGCATTTCTCACTGTTTTCTTCCTCTTTTCCCTAGATCTACCACTTACCCCAACTCCCTCAAATCCTTTCCACTTCTACTCTCTTTAGGTTAGATCTTCTCTCATTTTCCACCTAAAATCCTAGATTTTCCTATTTTTCTTCAAACCCTAACATCAAAACCATTCCTAGACAAAAAAATCTGAACCTTGAAGGATCTTCCCGCGGCCGTGATGATTAAGAACCATCGCAAAAGAAGTCTAGGCTCCGGACACAGAGATCATACCCTCTTCGTACTTCAATGGCCAAGCGGAGAAGAAGCTATGGAAGAACGAGAACCGTGGCATCCTCACAGGGACATATGTCGAACTGAGCGTCCTTGAGCACTTTGGGCTCAACACTGCCTTCGACAACCTAGGATGGACTCCAATTCTTCACATCAACGAGCATGTTTACCCTCAATTGGTACGGTTGTTCTATGCTAATCTTCGTCTTTTCGCCTTCGAATTTTGTGATGGAATCTCGCGTCAAGAAAACTGTCATTAAAATTAACCAACGTCAGTTCAGTATGCTATTCGACATCTCTCACAACGACGCCGACCACTATTTTTGGCCTGAGGATGGTATAGATGAAATTGAAGGTCTTGATCAAGATACCGTGTATGGAGCAATTGTCAATGGGTATGCTCTCGGCATGTACGTTGAAGCTGAGCACCTTGTTCCTGCCGTCAAAATGCTACACAATATCATCTTCCACAACATCACTCCTCGAGGTGGGATGTTTAACGCTTTGCGGCCCTTAGAGGCCTGCATCATGTACTGTCTTTTCGTGCGTCCTCCCCTTTGCCTTGCAAACATCATCTTTCGATTCATGCATGAGGCACCTCGATGATCGCGCTCCTCTATGCCCTATGGCATGCTTCTGACCCGACTCTTCTGCCACTTTAGTGTCTCCTTGGCAGGAGAAGCAACAATCACACCTAAAGGCACATTCAATGATCGTTCCTTTAGGAGGATGGGACTCAATAGGGAGGCGCAATCAGATGATGATGATGAGTCTGACGTAGAGGGAGATGAGGATCAGGACGCCCCAGCACCAGAGGCCATGGAGACTACACAAGACCTTTCTCAGGCATGCACCCGCCAGGATCTCATGGCCATGCAGGAGGCTCTCGAGCATTCCATGACTTCTCAGTTCCAATAGCTTCGTACTCACGTGGACATTCAGTTTACCTACTTCACAGGGGCTAGGGAGAGTCAGTATCCCGACAGTTCTTCTGACCCTCCTTCAGAGCAGTAGATGGATTCTGATCTCTTGATTATTGCTCTAGATTATGTTATCTTCACTTTCTAGGATCCTGAGCTTATCTTTGCTTTTGGTTTGATGTTTGTATGACATTCTGTCTAGTTTGATGTCTACGGTTTGTACGTTCGTTTGGGTCTGTATGTGATCAGACTATACGATCTAGATCTTTGCTTTGTGAGCCTGTGGCTCATCGTTTAGTAGTAGGAGTGTATGGCCAAGCACCTCCTTATGTGTTGATCTCTTGTATGGCCTTTCTTCATAAATAAATTGTGGTTTGCTTATACATTTGAGATTGTATGAGATTGGATTCTCTTTTATGGATGGAATATCTTGTGGATTGCCAATGTCTATCACTTGTATTAGATGGTCTTATCCTTCATTATTAGACATAATTCACAGTTGCTCTTTCTTGGTTTATATTCCTTGTATTTCACATTTTTGTGCTGACAAAAGGGGGAGAATATTTGAGCTCCTAAATCATGATTACATGCATAAATTAAGGGGGATCAAAGCTCAATTTCTTTTAATTGTCTATCATTGTACTTATTGTCAATTAAATCATATTCTTAGGGGGAGCATTATTTGTTTTAATCAACCCATAAGGGGGAGCTCCTACACTAAGGCAAATTGTGTTTGTCACCACAAAAAAGGGGAGATTGTTCGCCCAATGGTTAAAAATGTACTCCTAGTTTAATGTATTGATGATTAACAAACTCAATTTGTCAAGTAAAGACTATTTGGACTAATGCTCTTTGATGGTTAAGTGAATGTTAGTCAAGCCCAAGTACTCTCAATGATACACCTCAAAGGATAATCCATTCAAGTACAAAGACAATTCAATAGCTTGAAGAAGGCAAGAACAAAGCAAAGGCAAAGCAAGTTCAAGACATGTCCAAGAACCCTGAAAGGAAAGATCAAATGCAAGCTCAAAAGATGGTGATCACTCCAAAGACCAAAGCCATGCTCAAGCAAATCAAAGGAGTTGGTTGAAGCCATCAAAGTGCCATCAAGTTGAAGAACAAGCTTTACTGAGATTGTAATTTGTCAATCATATGTATCTCATTTTAAAGCACAAAAGAGAGCTTAAATCAACATAAAATGAACCTAATTGGACAAGTGAATGTCCATGGTGGTGTCCTCACATGTTTGGACCCATATGGCATTCCATTAACCAAGATAGAAATGAATTCCGAAGGCCCAATCAAAACAACAAGCAAAAGGAAAATTGTGCTGTCCAGAAGCCTTCACGGAATTCCGTGGGATTCACAGAATTCCATGGATCCACACAGAATTTTGTGACACGTATTGGTCGAAAAAATAAAGACGCAACGGTCACTACGGAATTTCGAGCGATGCTTCCGTAATGACCGTTAGAGACTCTATAACGGCCATATTTTACTTTGTTCTATAAATAGGGGTCTTTAAGCTTTCAAAGGACTTCTTCAATGACTCATACATTATACCTTGAGTACATATATAACCTTGAATAATTACAAAACTTATAACCACACTCTCATCCTCTCTCTTGTGCCTTTATTCTTAGATTACCTTTGAGAGACCTTAGGATTTACTTGTTCTTTTCTATCTAAAGTGAGAGTGAGCGTTGCATACTTTGTAATCAGCCTACTAAGAAGCAAGTGAGCTACATCTTCTCTTCTTCATTGTATTTGGCGAAAGGGGCACCGTACTTAAGTCCTTTAGAGCATTTGTGCTAGGATTGTATTTGGCGAAAGGGACGCCGTATTTAAGTTCCTTGGAGCATTGTAATCGGTCGGGTTGGCAAAGAAGATTACCAGTGGATTCCTCAAGAGATCAACTTGGGAAGAGTGGAGTAGGTCTTGGGTTTAAGACCGAACCACTTAGAAATCTTGTGTCAAGCTTCTCATTGCCTCTTCTCTTCTTCGCTTGTGGTAAGTGCTTCAACTCTTAACTTCAAAACTAACTCCTTTTCTTAATCAATTTAAAACAAGTAGAAGAAAGTTTTTCAAAGTTTCTTAAAATTCTAAAAGATGCCCAATTCACCCCTCTTGGGTTGCTAAGTGGAATTTCAGTAAACAATTGTTTGGGTTGTTCATTGACAAATAGTGGTGCCTAAATAGGTGCTTGTTTTAGAAGGGTTTCTACCCCAGGCGAAATCACTACGCGTAGTGGAACTAGAAATCGTGTAGAACAAAAATTAATACCGGCTTTTAACCTTTATTAATAATGAGCACATCACACAGTTAATTAATTAATACCCAATAGATGTCATGAAATATAACCTTTATTAATATTTAAGTGACACGATGTATGAAAAGTACTGGCTTATAACACTTGTTTATGCAATACACCTTATACGAGTCTAAAATAAAATCTTTGAAGTTCTACTAGACACATCTCAACTTGTTTAGTGATTTATAACCCAATTAGTTGAATTCTAAGGAGATTCACACAAAACATGCACAATCCTTGAATAGTAGTCATTCTACATTGCATATCGAATAGTTATAAATCTTATAGGATAAAAATAACAAGATATTATTTCTCCTGGCACACATATTGAAAAAGTAGAAATAGATAACTAGTTTAGAGAGGGACCAGAGGAAGAAAGAACCATTCTTCACATTCCGAAAGTCCATCCCATTAGAGGCCAAAATACCTCCTTTTTATTAGCGTCTCTAAAACATAACCCACTGTCCATCAGGCAATACCGCTGCCTTCCAAGCAAATCAGTTTATCAAGTAACAAAAAAGGACACCTCCATGTACAACCGGAGTTGAATTTCCTGCAACGACAATATTTGAGCATCCTATTTTTATTACTAGGTGAGTTTTGGAAACAGTAAACAAGGTTCTGAGACAAAGATTCCCAACTTTCACACCCAACAAATGACATGAAAATTGTATCTGAATTACTTGGAGAAAGATTCCAATAAAAAACCGACCTCACAAAGCAATAAACTACAGGAACAAAATACTGAAACTGTAATTCACGGAGTCTAAATAAGTACTTTGTGAGACCATACAATACTGGGCAAGAAAATGTAATTAAGATTGATTAATTTTTTAAACCATATGAAAAATTGAAAGGGGACTCTAAATTCTGGGTAAAACAATATACTGGAACACTTTACAAGCACACCGTGAATTCTACGGAAATGAAATGTTTTCTTCTTTTTTTTTGCATAGGTAAGCTGGGATTGAACCTGCGACCTCAAGGTGAGAGACAAAGGCTCAACCATTGAGCAACAGGCTCGACCCCTACATAAATGAAATGCATACAGTACGATCATGAGATTTTTTTTTTGCGTAGGTAAGCTGGGATTGAACATCTGACCTCCTGGAAGAAGAACAAAGACTTGACCGTTGAGCTAGAGGGTCAATCCCACAATCATGAGAATTTAGGAATTGACAACGAAGAAAAATCAATAGCAATGGATGACTAGAAGAATAGGATACAGACCACATAGGTATTGAAATGTTGTGAAAACATCAATCTAGGGTATGATGGAAGCACAAATAAATAGAGGAATTAAACAAAAAAATCAATCGAAAAAACAAGAGATTGTGTGGTTTATCACGTTCCCACCCACAACTACACCCCGCACGCACAAGGGGTGGATGGGGGTGGTGGGGAAGAATTTGTCCTAGTCGGAGCGGCTGATATTACACGAGGACCATTGAAATCATTGGCAGGGGCATGAGAGATTCAGAATATACATGCATATACATTTGAAACATAAATATAACATGAAAAAAGCTCAAAGATTTATGTGTTCTGAGTGCATTGATCATATTTATTATATTTATTATATTTATTCCCATGAAGCATACATTGGTAACCAAAAATGTGCATATTCAAGTGAAATCACCACAATTTCAGGTTATCGAAGAAGTCGGATATAGGCAAATTGTGACAATTGACCTAACTAGAAATTGAAGCATATGTACAGAAAATTAAGACATAAAAATAATTACCAAAGGTTCCGTTTAACAACCTTTGGATAAAAGTTTCAATCGAACACACAGTTTGTCATAGCTTACAAGACATGGATAGAATTCATATACAACTATTTTCTGTGACAGACATATTGCACTGGCCATGCTAGAATTTAGAAACTGCTTCTTTCCTGCTGACACTAGAAACACACCCCTTTGTCTAAATTCACATCCACCAAAGCCTTCATATATTTCCTAGGGGTCCGTTTGGATGCACCGAAAAGTGGGGAAATCTAAGTAAAAGAACACATTCCATTTCCCATCATTGTTCAATTTCCATTTACTATTCACATGGCAGTCCTTGTCAGCTGTAAATCATCCAAATGCAAGCTGTTCACTACTGTTTGACTTTCCACTCAAATCAGGAGAAATAAGAAAGTACAGAAATAAGAATATATATTACTTGTAGTTCTATCTTTCGAGCATCCAAATGGACCCTTAGATGCTTCGCCCACATTCCTCTCTTGACACTTATTCAGTTCGATGAGCAGTTTAGACTTCTATTTTAACAGTTTTAAAAACTAGTAGGGTGATAAGTAGCCAAAACACATCGATCACATTATATAAGGAACATTTTCTCTTAGAACTGTTAGGGGCTATTTGGATACACGGACAATCTCTCGTTCAGCTACATTGCTAACATCTAGTATATGGACAATCTGTCTTCAACCTTGACATCATGCAGGTGAGACTCTGCATGTGACACCACCCTCCCTCGTGACATTTAAAACAGGATCTTTATGTGACAAACTCGATTAAAATGTGTTGCTCCTTACTCTGATTGTCAATAACTACAAATTTCAGAGGCATAAGCACAAGCCAACACAGAGAAGGCCAGGCAGAATTCAATTCCGGTCAAAACTGGGGAGGGGGAGGAGGTGAAAAGAATTTAATTCTTACATTTTTTATAAAAAAAATATTTGTACTAAATTAATGGTTTGGGCTTGTATTTAATTTATGCGATGCAGCTTATATGTTACACACAGAAAATGTTTTAAACTTAAAAGAGAAAGAGGATACATTAATCAATCTATAAAATAAAGTAAGAAACAGAATCGGAGAACTTATACTATCAACTAAAACCTTTTAACATCAAATGTTTTAATCCCATTTGCTATCTTCAGCCAGCCACATTACAACTCATTACCACCTCTCCAATCACCAATGTCACTATTGTAATGACTGGGATTGATGCTGCGATTTCCATCTCTATAGTCACACTTGTCATCTTATTTTCCATGAAGTATGCAATAACGTTCAGCACGCCCCACTCATTATTTTCATAATCACTTCATTTATCATAAATGCCAGTCACCATTCCTAGTAATATTACTCAATCCCTGACTTCATTACCATCATCATCAAACATATAACAAATACAATGAACATGCTCTTCAAAGTGTTCTTCCACCTCAGGACAAATGGAGAACAAATTCTCTACCAATCAGTTATAGAATTGTATTATGTCTTATAAATTTATGCTGATGCAACCTCAAATTATAATTCTGGCATAGGAGACTCTCTAATACCCATTACAAGTTGGTTATATATCTTCATTAGACTGCATTGAAAAGATATGGTTCATCAATGAAACACAATGTTTTATGGATTTTAGAAGGATAGTACATGTGGGGAGTTGGGAAACCAAAAATCCATAAGTCATGTATTTTTCCATGCTAACAATGTTTGGATCTAACCCCACGTCATTGCTTTGTAGAGATCTACATCTACAGTCATGCACACAAACTGCATCCTAGAAAGAACACACTTTGATACTGTTAGAACATGTATATGTACCTAAATGGCATAGTGGTCATTGTATTCAAGTCCTCTTATATAAATATACAAGTGAGGGGGAGCTTGGCTCTAACTCCCTTTCTCATCTTCCTTCTTTCTCTTGTCTTCTAACATGGGTTGTGGTGCCCTAGGGACCACCTTCGGAAGACCACCTTCTTCTTCTTTCTTCTCCTTCTCCTCTTTTTTTTTCTCCATCATCACCACCATCGTCGGTGCCTCACCCACCCCAAACCAAACCCCCCCAGTCCTCGCCGGCCCTTCCCAGCCCCCTCGCCCCACCCCCTCCGGCTTCCTAGCCACCTCGCCTCCCTCTCGGCCCCTCTCTCCACACCTCGCCCCCACCCCCGGCAGCTTCCCTCGCCCCATCCCGCCGGCTTCCCAGACCCCTCGCCACATCCACCACTCCTCCCTGCACTCCTCCCGACCTACCTGCAAGCCCGCTACCCCCTCTAAACCCTTGCCTCCTCCTCGATCTCACTCAAAACCCTCTCAACCCCTCTTTGGCCCTATTCCAAATAGTTTCTCACCCTTAACTTTTGTCCTTCTCTCTTCCTTTCCCTTACAGCCCTCTAAAACCCTTCTATTCACCTCTTTAATCCTCTACTCCTAAACTTCTAAACCCTTCACACTTTCCCTCATCCATTTTCTTGCCTTAATGGCCTAAATTATCTCAGATATCCTTATTATTTGTCAATGCGGCTCTGATTTCATATCATAGCCTCCCTTCTCATTATGGCTAATTCGTCTCTCTTGTGTTGATGTTCTTCTCTATCGAAGCCGCAGTCTCCTTGTCGGGCCCATCGTGTAGTTTTACTTTTTCTCTTCTCTTGTTTATCCTCCGTCGTGGTGGTTGAGGGTCCTCTTATCTCTATCTCTATGGATCCTCCTCTCATCATGGATCCTCCTGTCAGCTCGACTGCTCAGGTTAGCTCGGTTCCTCCATCTATGGGCCCATCCTCTAGTTATTCTAATTCTAGTTACTCTCCTTCTGTGGAGAACTCTTACCCACAGATGACTTCAAAAAAGCCTGACGGGTCCAATTACCTTAGTTGGAGTCAGGCAGTGAGACCTACCTCCTAGCTCGAAGTAAGGTCGCTTTCATTGAGAGGGATCCTCCATTCCGTTCCAATCCATATTATGACCGTTGGCGGTAGGATGATGCCCTGATCCGCACTCTTCCTTGGCAGAGCATGACTACTTAGGTGGCTCGCTCGATGATGACCTTGAGGACTACGAAGGCCATCTGGGATCACGCCTTTATTTTGTACTCTGGGGTGCATAACCTCATGCGTATTTGTGCCACCTATTCCCAGTGGATACGCCTCTAGCACGGTGATACACCTCTCCATGACCACTATAGCCATTTCAACTCTCTATGCCAGCAGCCGGACACTTTTATGCCTCTGACTTCTGATATTGTTGTTCTCTCCCCGCAGTAGAATCGGCATCATGCAATTCATTTCCTCGAGTCGCTAGATTCAGACTTTCTACCATTTTGACAACAGTTTCTTGGCTCCAGGTCTCTTCCATCTCTCACGGAGAGCTATTCCAGAGCCCAGTAATTCCTCCCTGGTGGCTCTTCCACTGCTCTTCATGTCGACGGCTCCGCCCTTGCTTCCTATGATGGTAGCGTCTGTTATGGTCGTGGCAATGGTTCCTTTGGCCGTGGTGGTGGTGGTCGCGATATTGGTAGTGGTCGTGGATGCAAATATTGTACTCACTATCGGCGGGAGGGCCATCATGTTGATACTTGCTATAGTCTTCTTCCCGAGCTTCGTCTCTCCCGCTTTGCGCACCTCACCGTTGCTGATTCTCTTGATGCTTCGCCTTCCCCTTCCATCCTTGGCAGTGCTCCATCAGCACCCCCGAGAGATACTTTTACCAACTCCAAGGCAAACTATGAGGAGTTACTGCGCCTTCATCTTAGCAACTGCCCACCCACTGCGGGTTTCGTACAGCCAGGTAGTTCTCCTGCCTCTCTCCTTACTAGCTCCAATTCTTGGATTATTGATTTCGGGGCCTCAAACCATCCTACTAGTAATTCTACTTCCCTGAATTCCTTTCGCCCATTTCATGCTGCTTCTCATTCTATAACCTTGGCCGATGGGAACACTACTGCCATCTCTGATATTGTTACTCTTTCACCACATTTTGGTTTTACTTTATTTTTCGTACTCTGTGCACCTAAGTCTCCTTTCTATTTGATTTCTGTCAGTTAGATTAATAAAAATCTTAATTGCTCAGTCTCATTCTTCCCCTCTTACTATGTTTTTCAGGATTTCTCGACTGGGAGGACGATTGGATCGGGTCGTGAGGTGGATGGACTCTATCGCCTCGATAGTGATCCGCCATGTACTGCTTTACATAGCTCTGTCGACTCGTACTTGTGGAATTATCGTCTCGGCCACCCCTCTATCCAGAAGCTTCGCCAGACATCTACTATATCCTCTGCTATTGAATCTTTTCATTGCGAGTCCTTTGAACTTGGGAAACACCATCTGTGTCTTTTCCCTCTAGGGTTATTAGTTGAGTCTCGCGTACTTTTGATTTAGTGTACTCTAATGAATGGGGTCCTTCGAGGACTATGTCACTTTCTAACTATAGATATTTTATCATTTTTGTGGATGATTTCTCTCGTGTGACTCGGTTGATTTTACTTAAAGACCGCTCTCATCCGCACTCTCCTCTTTCAAATCCATGTTCCAAATCATATTGGAGTGAAGCAGTTCTGATAGCCTGCTTCTTAGTTACTCGCCTTCAGTATTCGGTATTGGATGGCTCCTCTCCTTACTCTATCCTCCATCCTGAGGGAGATTCCTTTCCCCTTATCCCTCAGGTCTTTGGTTGTGTCTGCTTTGTACACAACCTCCCACCCGGTCCTGATAAGTTGAATCCTCAGGCAGAGAGGTGTGTCTTTCTGGGCTACTCTCGTACCCTGAAGGGCTATCGATGCTATAGCCCTCGGCTGAGATGGTTCTTTGTTTCTGCTGATGTCACCTTCTTTGAGTCGGTTTCCTTCTTTACTATTTCTGAGAGTACCCCTCTTCTATCTGATCCTCCAGTTCCCCATCCTCTTCCTGTTGTTCCTGATCCAGCTCCTTCCTCTTCTTCTTTGAGTCCTCCTCCTTCTCCTCCTCCTCCTCCTCCTCCTCATCTTCCTTCTTCCCCTGCGCCCCAGGTATTTCAGCGACGTCCGAGATGCGATGTTCCTCACCTAATGCCTGAGACAACACCCTCTCAGCCGGAGATCCCGGCCTCTTCATCTCAGCTACCTCTTTTACCCACTTCTAATGATTCTGTTGATTCCCCAATTTGATCACGCACTCGGTCCCGTACGACAGCTGACCATATTTCTTCTGTTATTTCCTATTGCCATCTCAACCCCTATGTTTCGCAGTTGTCTTCTTTTTCTTTGCCCAGGTCGGTAGCTGAGTCCCTCACTCACGCCAGCTGGCGTGCTGCTATGGAGACTGAGATGGCCGCTCTTCAGGCCAATCATACTTGGGATTCAGTCCCTCTTCCTCATGGGGCTCAGGCTAGATGGGTTTTTTGCCATCAAATATTTACCAGATAGCACCGTTAAGCAAGGTTTTAAATGTCAGTTTCGAAGTCAATTTCGGCCACCATGTAAAATTTTGACAAAATTTTTCAGTTTTCTTAAAATTTCCACCGAAAAGTAGAAAATTTCGATGGAAATTTCGGCCATTTCGATTGAAATTTCGTTAATTTCAGTGGAAATCTTTACATTTCAGTAGAAATCTTTTATATTTTGGTGGAAATTTTGTAAATAAGGGTGAAAAACGAAATTTCGGTTGAAATTTCGAATTTTGGAGAAATTTCGGGAAAATCATGTAAAAATCCAATTCAGTATAATTTGGGTTTCGGTGCAAACTGAAACCGAAATATTTTGAACAAAATTTCGGATTTCGGGCGAAATTTGAAACTATGACGTTGAGCATTTAAAGGCGCGCCTAGTTGCCAAGAGCTACACTCAAACCTTCGGAGTTGACTACACCGAGACCTTCTCACTAGTTGCCAAAATTCCTTCTATCAGAGTCTTTATCTGTCTCTTTTTCAACCTAGGATGGCCGTATTAGCTTGATGTCAAGAATGCCTTCATGGCAACTTGACTGAGGAGGTTTATCTGCAGCAACCTTCTGGTATGTTGCTCAGGGGGAGATGTCATTCTCAATCTGCAGGCTTCGCAAGTCTTTATTTGGGCTCAAACATTCTCCTCGAGCATGGTTTGGGCGATTCAGTGATGCTATAATGCGACTTGGCACGAGGTAATATGCAGTTGATCATTTTGTTTTCAGTCACCATTCTGAGGATGGGTATGTCCTTATAGTCTGCGTGGATGACATTATCATTACCGGCCGTGACACAGTTGGAATACAGAGGTTGAAGGCCTTCCTGTAGAAAAAAAATTTCCACAAAAGAACTTGGGCGACTAAGATATTTTCTGGGGATTGAGGTAGCTTATTCAAGTAGTAGTCTCTCCCTCACTCAAAGGAAGTATGTGCTAGATCTGTTGTATGAGGCTGGTTCTATGGGGATGAAACCAGCTGTTGTTCCCATGGACCCAAATACAAAGCTACTTTCAGAAGAGGGAGACTTCATGGATGACCCTGGCAGGTATTGTCAACTAGTTGGGAAGCTTATTTATCTTATTGTTACTCGCCTAGATATCTCGTACGTAGTTGGGTAGTTAGCCAGTTTACGAGTGCTCCACGTAGATCTCACTGGGCAGCAGTGATTCAGATTCTTCACTATCTGAAGGGGGCGTCAGGAAAAGGCCTGCTATTCAAGAAGCATGGGCATGCAAGGTTGGAAGGAGTTTGTGATGCAGATTGGGCAGGGTCTCCATCAAATAGGAGATCCACCACTAGCTATTGTACCTTTGTAGGGGGTAATTTAGTGTCATAGCGAAGTAAGAAACATGAGATAGTCTCCTAACACAGAGGACCATCCTCCACACGTTCCTTATAGTACGGGTTCCCTCTGCCAACAACGCCATCATCGGAAGGCCATCTCTCATATAACTCAAGTGTGGGGCTCTGTGTCGAAGGTTTGCTATATATATATATATGTGTGTATGTGTGTGTGTGTGGAAAGTGTTTCTGGACGATCGACCAGATAAGCTATCTCGTCCATCGACCAAATACACACTGTTATCGGTTTGCTTGAAGTGTGGAGCCATCTCTTAGTCGAGCTATTTTGTTTACACGAAAAACTCCCCAAACCATCTTCTTCGAGACTTCTGGTTACATGCTAGGGTTTCAAGATGTAAATCGACCAGAAACATAAGTTATCTTCTTTGAGAGTTTGAAATAAGCTAGGCGGTGAAATAAATGTTAGAGTTGGTGCCCTAAAACCCAGTATATTTCGCATGTTAATCAATAAAAGTTTCTTTTCATGACAATTTATGGGTAACTAACAGTTAAATATGTGTGATATGTTATTTATCATTGACACGTATTTGTCCTTAGGTAGCAAAGTAGGAAACACATGCTCATGGATGGATTCACAGATCCTAGGGAGCAAGGAGATATGGGATTCCGGTTCTTTGTAGACCTTAATAGTTACTAGTTGGGGTTGAGGTTGGACACCTCCCCGTGTATACAACTAGCATCTATCTTGTCTACATGCACGAGATGTGGAGTGACTTATCTAAATCACTTGCGTGGTGGACCCTAAGCAAGATAGAATGGGTACGACAATGAGATTGCGTACTGAACAGGATCACATTAGAATAGCTTGTGGACAGGAGACAGTTGAGCTATTCTACCAGACATGAGCCTTTACATGTGTGTTGGCGAGTCTCTCATTTTCTGTCTATCTAACCGTGATTCTCTTGGAGTCACCAGAGGGTAGTACTGGAGTGTTGGACAAACCTTCGATGTAAATAGTGACACCCGACATGGAATTCTCCACCTATTTTATAGGATAATATCTACGGTTTTGGTCAGAGTAGTAAGCCTAGAAAAATACCTGGCCAGGAGGATTTGATAAAGTGTATATCAAAAGGATTTCACAAAATAAGTTATGAAATGGTTTTAGCAAATGCATTTGCCGGCCAACACTACTTGACTGAAAGGTATACCGTGAGTGAGCTTAGAGGGTAGTTGATGTCCACCCCCCGTAGGCCTCAACTCGGTAGATGTGGACAAGGAGAAAGGACTTGCACATTTGATGTGATTAGGGGTATGACGATTTGACGGTTATCTTCAGAGTTACGTCTCGATGGAGGCCACTGACTCAATGCGATTGTAGCATTGGCTAAAGAGCAATAAATCGCAGTGGGGCCCATTTATGGGTTCTGCAGGATCTACCGTTAAATCCCGCTACGATCCCACTCACTACTCGATTGACCTATTATAATCTATTAGATAGAGGCATTTATTTGGTTCGCACACATGAATTATTTTTATGGCATTTGATGCAAAGAGAAAGATTTACATAGTTCTAATGATGTATACACACCATAGGACGCAATGGGAATATTAATTTAGTTAAATGTTAACTAAAGGGTATTGTGGGAATTATAGAAAAATATGGATGGAGCTTTTGTCCCGTTGGATGGGAGGAAATATGTTTATTTAATTAAAAAATTAAATAAACAATTGTAAGTTTAGCTTATAAACTCGTTTTACTAAAACAGTAATAACTTACTCACCTCTTGGCCAAAATTAATGTGTAAGTACTCGTTTCGAAGGACTTTGAAAGATCTACAACTTTGTAGTTCATATTTTTTCTAATTCGACCATTTACTTGTCCACAAAGGATGACGAAATTTGACCTACAACTTTATAGCAGGAAAGTAGAAAAAGAGTAGGAGATATTTTAGGGATTGTTTTTATCCAATAAAGCAACCCACGTTTTCTACTTGGAAAAATACCCAATTTAGAGTTTTCACGTCCAAGAATTTCTAAAAACATTCCCCAAATTGTTTAGTTTCTATTTTGAAAAAGGCAAACTAGCTTGTCCCTCCCAATTTTGACTAGTTTCCTTGTTTTTTAAGAATTCTCAAGAAACTTTGGATTGTATTAAAGGCAATTCAAATCTCTATAAATTCAAGACAAAGGAATAGAGTTTTATACAGCTCTTTCATAATCTAGGTGTTGGAAATTGAAAGAGACACACTAGAAAATTCGTCCCCTTTGTTCTCTTTCTCTCTCTATTCATCAACTAGTTTTGGATTTTTGAACTCAACGGCATTCATTCAACTAATCTCCATTGTTCTAAACAATAATTCCCATATTATAATTTGATTAAGATCAGATTATAAGGTAAACAAAGAGTTGTTTACAAGACCATTTGTGCAACAAAAGGAATCCATCGATTCAACTTGCGGTTTCGCGTCGATTAGATCGTCGACGAATTTTCGAGGAGTAGATCAAGAGGACGAGTTCTTGTCTACAACAACTTAAAGGTATTTATATTTGTGTTTATTAAATCACAATAAAAATCAATTAGTCCCTAGGAATCCTGAGTTAGAGAAAAAAATGAGATGATCATATGACACAAAATTAGAAATGGGGGTAGTGGTACAAGAATGAGTCCGAGAAGTGATAAGGGAATCCACAGGCACAGGAGGAGAAGGAAGAAGAGGTACCTAAGAAGTAGAGGAATGTTTGACTAGGAAGACGACGCCTTGAGCATGGTGTGATGGACATCTGGCCTTAGGCGATGCTGATAGACCTTCGTAGGAGGTGGAGGAGGGGCCGAAGTCACCTACAAAGGAGATGAAGTGGACTCTAGAGGCTCAGGTAGAACGAGAAGAGGAACCCGAGAGATTGGTACAACGCCATCACGGTGTGAGGTAAAGAAAGACATGGACTCGAAGAAGGTGATACGAGCAAAAACAAACAACCGGCGCAAATGAGGATTATAACAGCAATAACCTCTCTGGGTATGAGTACCCCAGAAAGATGTTAGAGTATATGCCCTGAAAAGCAAGTAGAATGATATTTTCTAATCAATAAAGGTTTATTTCATGACATGAATGAGTATTTACATTTATGAATGTGTGTGATGTGCTTATTTTATGACACATGTTCGTCCTTAGGTAGCATAGTCGAAATGCTATGCTCATAGAATTCACAGATCCGATGGAACAAGGAGATATGGCATCTCGGTTCTATGCAAGCCCTAATAGTTCCTGGTTGGGAAAGAGACTGGACATCTCTTACTGTATACAACAGTCTTGCCTACATGGACGTGTCGTGAGGTGACTTATCTCGGTCATCTGGGTAGTGGACCTTAAGCAAGAAGAGTGGGTGCGACGATTAGATCGCGCAACCAAACCGGATCAAACTAAGAACAACTTGTGAACAAGAGAAGTATAAAGTTTTTCTTCTAAACAGGACCCTTCACATGTCCTTAGACCTGAGGGATCTTATGTTAGAGTATACACCCTGAAAAGCTAGTAGAATGACATTTTCTAATCAATAAAGATTTATTTCATAACATGAATGGGTATTTACATTTATGAATGTGAATGATGTGCTTATTTTATTGACACATGTTCGTCCTTAGGTAGCATAGTAGAAATGCCATGCTCAAAGGATTCATAGATCCAAGGGAGCAAGAAGATATGGCATCTCGGTTCTATGCAAGCCTTAATAGTTTCTAGTTGGGAAGAGACTGGAAATCTCTTTCTGTATACAACTAGCACCAGTCTTGCCCTTAGAAGCACGAAGCGAAGGCGGGGGCGGGGGTGGGAGCGAGAGCGGGGGAGTGTGGGGGTCTAGAAGAATCTAAGGTTAGGAGCGCCATGGGAGCGCCTGTGTAGTATTTTCTTTGTCATTCAAAATTCAAGTACATCAAAAACAGTAATTTGTAATCATATTCGTAAATATGTTTCAAAGTTTAAGTACATCAAAAAGTAGCAATTTCCAAGTTTCCAACCATCATCATATATATTTCAAAATTTAAATGCATCAAAAAGACAAAAAGTAGTAATTTGTAACCATCGAAGATCTAAACCGTTCATTTATCGGGTCCAAATGTAAATACATATTTGCTCAAAAATAATCTCCATAAGATGATCCTAACCCTTCAATTTGTAAAGGTTTAGAATGGATGTGATAAGAAAATTGGTTTTTAAGTTAGACTAATCTCAGTCATTGACACAAAAGTGGATGGCTGAGATTATAATAATAGATGTGATTCATTTACTTTAGTAAGTCTCAATTGCCTATAATACATTATTATTAGGCATGTTTAAGAAAATTAATGAGTGCCCTTATCAAATTAATGGAGTGCCAAATATCATTCTTAAAGAGGAAAGATATTGGGAAATCAAGAAGGGAAGTGACATATTCGCCCCCTTTTTTTACTAGGGACATCCCCCTCTAGTGTAAAACTGTAGTCATAAATACACTGTAGATGGCTGTTCCAAGTAAAAAAGGGGCTAATATATCATTTCCCAATCAAAGAATTAAAGAATAGTATTTTCGTTCCAAACTTTTCCATCGATATTCCTGCATCCCAAACCTGGCGGTGTTGAATCATTTCCCTTAAATAAATTCTTTACATTTAATATTCCCAACATTTATATTGATCACAGCTGGCAAGTGGACGGTTCAGATCATATTTCAATGCTCTCATGCTTTGCATTTAATGTAAGGAAAGTGGTATATTCACCCCATTTTCTTACTTGGACAGCCCTCTCTAGTGTATTTATGACTGCTCTTTGACACTAGAGGGGGCTTTCCCAAGTACAACAAAAGCCTTAAGTGTGTTCATGACTACTCTTTTACACTAAAGGAGCTGTCCCAAGTACAACAAATGGGTGCCTTCCACGGGTTTCAAGCTGCTTTTCATGGTTTTCAAGCCGCCATTCACGCATGCCAAAAAAAGCCTGCCTTTCAAGTCATGCATGCAAGAAATTTTTAATAAAAAGCCAGCAATGAATGATATCCAATCACAAGGTTTAGTTCCCTCTTCGAGGAGTGCCTATATCAAATAAAAGATAGTATTTTAATATTCATTAACAAGTGGGGGTGTCTTTATCATTTAACAGTAGTGGATTTCCAGAGTACCATTTATTAGGGCTTTCACTTTGGACTAAAAGCAGAGAACGATGGAGTATTCAGTCCTTCAAGATTATACTCATCTCTTCGATCTTATCATCTCCTTTAGGGATTATGACAAGGGGTGTGTGAACTTCATCTCCTTCAATATCGTCATTTCCTAAACGTTCCAGATAAGATTCATTGCTTTTCTTTTCTTTTCTTTTTTATCATTTCTGTGTTTTTTTTAATGAGACTTTGGGGGCACGATCCTTAGCCGATCCATGGGGAGGAGCGCGGAGTCGTGGTTCTCACATGGGAGCGGCACCCATGTGCACGATTCCTGCTTCTAAGGTCTTGCCTACATGCACGTGTCGTGAGGTGACTTATCTTAGTCATATGGGTAGTGAACCCTAAGCAAGAAGAGTGGGTGCGACGATTGGATCGCGCAACCGAACCGGATCAAATAAAGAACAATTTGTGGACAAGAAAGCATAAAGTTGTTCTTCCAGACAAGACCCTTCACAAGTCCTTAGACCTGAGGGATCTTATTGGTTTGCCGGTCCGTTCTAGGGTCTTAGTCTATCTTATAGTGATTCTATTTTAGAGTCACATTCGAATAGAGTCATATCCTAGAGCAAACCCTCGAGACCAATAGTGATACCGAACAAGGGATTCTTCGCCCTAAAATTTAGGGATTGGCATCTACAATTTTGTCAGAGCAGTAGGCCTATTAAATAGCCTGACCAGGCGGATTTGATAAAATATTTATCGGAAAGTTTTATGAAACATTGAATTATTTTCAAAGGATTTTACAAATGCATTTGGAGGCCGAACACCGCTTGATCAAAATGGTATACCAAGAGTGAGCCAAGGGGGTAAATGGTGTCCACCTCCCGTATGACTCAACTCAGTAGATGTGGTTACGAAGAAAGGACTTGCACATACATGATGTGATTAGGGGAAAGATGATCTGACGATCATCTTCAAGGTTACGTCTCGATGGAGGCCACTGACCTAATGCAAGTGTAGTTTAACTACAGAGTGCGATCGCAGTTGGGCCCACCATAGGGTTCTGCAGGATTGACCGTCGGATCCCTACGACGATCCCACTCATAACTTGAATGACCCAGTAACGTCCAAATGAATCAGGGTTCCGCATTTTATGTAATTGCACGGACGGATATGATCCGTTAGATTAATGTGGATATTAATTAAATATATATATATATATGTGTTGATATATGTATATATATGTCTTTGTTAAGTAAGTAACAAGAGACTGTAAGAGAATTTTTTGAAGACAAATTGGAGCCGAAATAACTCTCATTGGATGTGAGTTATTAATCAATTAAATTATTAATTAATTATTTAATTATTATACATTATTATGCATAGTTAAATTGATTAATAATAAGCATAATAATGTGTAATCCAAATGAGGATAGTTATTCTCAAACCGGTTTTGCAAAAGTTGCAGAATTGGAACTGAATTGGGAATTGGGATAGGACTACACATTTGGATAAGGTTTGTGGGGCCCACAACACTCCTAAATCAGTTGGAGAGTTGGGGAAAAGAGTCTCAATTGCACTCAAACTCGTTGTTGAATAAGAATTGCTAAATTGTAGGATCTACAAAGCAAGCAATTTGTTTCCAACACCAACACTTATGAGATAAGGCCACAAGGGCTGGAGGGAGGCATCCATACACGTTCTCCCATGTATCTTAAGTATCCCCACCCAGCCTTGGAGGTTTGGGAGTCTGAATCACTCGAGGAGTCTCAATTCAAGTTGGTTTCTCAATTTGATTGGAATTGGGAGAGAGGAACAAGAATTTATCAAACCAAAACTCTACTTTATATAAAGGAGAGAAGGGAGAACGAAATTTGGTGTGTGGAATACTCAAAAATTCGTTCTCCCTTGCTTCCCCCTTCGGAAAAATAGTTTTCCATCTCTTTGTCTCTCTATTTCTCTTTCAAATGAAATAGTTTCAAAGAGAAAGGCTTCCAATCAATTTCTCTATTCTCTACAACATCTACCGAGTTGAGTCATACGGGGGAGTGGACATTAACTACCCCCTAGGCTCATTCATGGTATTCCTTTCAGTCAAGCAGTGTCGGCCCGCAAATGCATTTGCTAAAACCATTTTCAAACTTAATTTGTGAAAACCTTTTGATAAACATTTTATCAAATCACCTGGCCAGGTATTTTTCTAAGCCTACTGCTCTGACCAAAATTGTAGATGTTACCCTATTAAATATGCAGAGAATTCCATGTTGAGCATCAGTATTGACCTCAAAGGTTTGTCTAACACTCCAGTACTACCCTCTGGTGACTCCAAGAGAATCACGGTTAAATAGACAAAAAATGAGAAACTCGCCAACAGACCAATATAACCCCTCAGGTCAAAGGACATGTAAAGGGTCATGTCTGGTAGAATAGCTCAACTGTCACCTGTCCACAAGCCATTCTAATGTTATCCTGTTCAGTACGCAATCTCATTGTCGTACCCATTCTATCTTGCTTAAGGTCCACTACCCAAGTGATTGAGATAAATCACTCCACATCTTGTGCATGTAGACAAGATAAATGCCAGTTGTATACATGAGGAGGTGTCCAACTTCAACCCCAACTAGAAACTATTAAGGCCTGCAAAGAACCAGGATCTCATATTTTCTTGCTCCCTAGGATCTGTGAATGCATGAGCATGGGTTTCCTACTTTGCTACCTAATGACAAATGCGTGTCAATAACAAGTATTATATCACATATTTAACCTTTTGTACCCATTAATTGTCATGAAAAGAAACTTTTATTAACATGCGAAATACACTGGGTTTTAGGGCACCTACTCTAACAGGACCCACTATGAGGTTCTGCAGGATCGACCATCGGATCCCTGCGACGATCCCACTCACAACTCGAATGACCCGGTAACATCCAAATGGATTAGGGTTCTGCATTTTATTTAATTTCGCGGACGGATATGATCCGTTAGATTAATGTGGATATTAATTGAATATATGTATATAAATATATATGTGTGTGTGTGTATATACATCTCTTTGTTAATAGTTAACAAGGGGTAGTAAGAGAATTTTTCGAAGACAAATTGGAGCCGAATAACTCCCATTGGATGCGAGTTATTAATTAATTAAAATGTTCATTAATTATTTAATCATCATACATTATTAATTTGATTAATAATAAGCATAATAATGTGTAATCTAGATGAGGATAGTTATTCCCAAGCCGATTTTGCAAGAGAAGGGGAATTGGAACGGAATTGAGAATTGGAATAATACTACATATTTGGATAAGTATGGAGGGGCCCACCACACGCCCATAACAGATGGAGAGCTGGGGGAAAAGGCCCAAATGCTCAAGGACTTTGAATTGTACCCAAACTCCTGTTTGGATTGGAATTGCTAAAATATAGCATCTACAAAGTAAGCACTTCATTTCCAACATGAACTCTAAATGGATAAAGGCCACAAGGGCTGGGGAGAGGCTTCAAATTTCACCCCCCCCCCCCCCCCCCCCGCGGCATCTCCACATGCCCTTGGTCAATTGAGAAGTGTCCCAATTGCCCGAGGAGTTCAATCCAGCTTGTCTTCCTACTTTGGATAGGAATTGGAGAGAGAAACAAGGAGAAGATCAAACCAAACTCTTTATATTATATATGAGAGAGGGCTGAACGAATTTTGAAGAAGGAATACTCAAAAATTCGTCCAGCCCTCCCCTCCTTTGTGAAAATTCGTTTTCACTCCTCTCTCTCTCAATCTCTCTTCCAATTGAAAAAGGTTCAAAGAGAAAGGCTTCCAATTAATTTCTCTGTTCTCTACAATAATGGTGCTGATTAAATCAAACCTTAAAGAAGTGAATAAGAGTTATTCACATCCACAATAATCCGAGCAAAAAAAAAAAGAATACATCGGATCAACTTGCCGGGTTCGCGGCGTTCAGAACGATTGTAACCGTTCGAGAAGTAGACCAAGCAGCGTGATTCCTTGATTTCTTCTTCAAAGAGGTATTTCTTTATGTTTAATTAACATAATTAACTAATCTAGACTCTAGGATCTTAGGCAATTGCAACTTGCAAGATCAAAAAGAAAAATTTAAAGTTTTATGCGATTTTTGTTCTGATGCGCATGGCGATCTTGTCGGAAGGAGATAACCTTCCTTCAAAAGACACACCTCTCTGCCCATGGATCCAATTTATCCAGGCCAGGCGAGAGGTGGTGGGCAAAGCAAACACGGTGAAAAACCCATGGAACCAAGGGAAAAGGGCCACGCTGAGGATGTAAGACAGAGAATGAGGATTTACCATCTAACACAAAGGAAGCCAATTAGCTAGGAAACAAGAAGTGAGGATGGCATCGCTCTAATAGGCTTTGGGAACCCGCATTTGAAACAGAGGAGTGTGGGTCATATCAATCAAATATCGCAGTTTTCACTTAACTTCACCATTTTATTGAGAGGTGTAGGCACAAGAGGACTGATGCACAATATCATGAGTAGTTAAGAAATCTTGAAAGCAATTGGAAACAGAATAGTATTCCCATCATTGTCAGTGCATAAACATTTAAGAGTGCAATTATATTAGTTAGTAATCTCAGCATGAACCTACAAAAAGCAGTAAACACCTCTAAACAGTCTCTAAGGAGAAATAACCATGTCATACGTGAAAAATCATCAACAAAAATAATAAAGTATTTGTATCCTAACATAGACATAGTCCTGCAGGGACCTCATACATCATAATGTACTAAAGCAAAAGGACTAGAGACGTGACTAAGAACTGTAGATGGAAAGGACACATGATGGTGCTTCCAAGTTCATATGACTAGCCTTTAAATGATGTAACAAAACTACAAATAAAAGGAGACTACTGAAGCTTCTGGATGGAGGGATGGTTGAGATGACAACGCCACTGATGGGGATTGACTGAAGTATGCAAGACAATATGAGGGGGGACCACAGTTAAAGCAATAGAAACCATTCACCTCACAACCCGAACCAATCATCCTCCCAGTCGAGAGATCCTGAAAAATACAATAAGAAGGAAAGAAAGAGACAAAGCAGTAGCAGTTAAGATTTTTTGTTATTTGGATAACAGAAAGTAAATTAAAGGGTGAATTAGGAATACAAAGAACCAACGATAATGTAAGACCAGAATGTGGAGAGATAACACCAATACCAGATATGGGTGTAGTGGTCCCATCGGCCAGAGTAATCGTATGAGGGGCAGAATGAAAGGGCTAGAATTACCCCTCAATAAGCCAAGAGCTAGATGTGGTAAGGAGACCAGAAGGGGAACTACCTGGCTATGCAAAAGTGGCAGTAGCTGCCTATGCTCACACAGGCGCAAAAGCTCATCATACTCGGCCCTGGAGATGAGTAAAGAATCATCCTTAGCAACGGGGCCTGAGGAGGATGGAGAGACCTCCGAAAGATTAACAAATGTAATGTGAGCAAAACGGAGTGGAAAAAGCTTCGGATGTAAATCATGGTAAGTATCCATAGTATAGCCATCGAAATGGCAATGAGTATAGTAGGGACGCCCACACCCACCTGTGCCACTTTCGCCCCATGAATCACAGTCGCTGCTACATCCACGGCGTCCACAACCACGGCCAGACCGACCACCACCATGGCCAGAACGATCACCACCAAAATAAGTGGCAAGAGCGGAACTATCAACAGGAGGGTCACTGGGCCCCACGCTCCTCACGAGAGAAGACCTTCGTGAGGGAGGGGATGGAGTAGGATCCAATAATCTGCTATCGAAGCAATAAGAAATTAAGGCCCAAACAATCAAGGAAGCAAACAACACGGAGGTCTGCCTGGCGCTTGGCAAGGACAATTGATCGACGGTGAAGGGCTTATAAAAATCAAGTTGCTATAAGAGAGCAACATACTGATTGTAGAAGGTAGTTAAAGGCATTTCTCCGTGCGAGGCTCATCCACTCAGAGTAAACATCACATATGCGAGGGAGGTTATCAACCCCGGAATATAGGGTCACTGCACACTCCCAAATTTCCTTGTAGGTCTGGAGGTACATCTTCGTGCCAGCTAGTTGGGACTCCATATTGTTCCATAGGAGAGTCCAAATGAGTGCATCATCCTGGCGCCATTTAGCATATGAGGGATCTGTGGCAGAGGAAGGGCCACGCTCAATGAAATCATCCTTACCACAAAGCCAAAATGTAGGTCTGAACAACCATACGCCAAGGGGGTAGTTGGACCGGTCAAATTTGATGGAGGTCATCTATGGGAAAGGTGCCTCCGCAGAAGAAGACAAACTAGAAGAGGGAGCTGAGGCTGGGGGATCTATGACAACGGAATGATCAATATTGACGGGAGGGTCCATACTGACAGGAATAAAGAGAAGCTAACAACCGCAAACACTACAAGAGAATGATAGAAAAAGGGCAATAAACACATGGGCCCAAACACACGGATCCAAACCACAGACATATCACAAGGAGGAACAGAACCTCGAGACACAATGAGGGGACCAACCATCATAGGGAATCGAAGCCATGAAATGGCAAAGAGAGGACTAAGGGGAGAATTTAGACCATTAAAAGGCTGTTGCGTGGACAAGAGAGAGTCTTGGGTTAGGGTTTGTAGGAGGTGCAGAATGAGAAGGAAGGAAGCTAGGGTTTCTTCCAATGGTGATACCTAAGGCACCAAACCCTAGCGCTCTGATACCATGTTGAGAGAAGGGAAGAGGAGAGGAATGTGTGAGTTACGGATTATCACCCTTCACTAATTTATATATATATATATATATATATATATATATATAAATAATACAATGACCAAAATACCCTTAGGCACATACACACTTCTACCAAGAAGATGGATCCGGGTAAGGAGTAACTAACAGGGAAATCATCGTTTTGATCTTGATCAAGTGTGACCTAATCCGCTTATTTCCTTTATAGATCTGTTATATATATATATATATAGAGAGAGAGAGAGAGAGAGAGAGACTACAACTTAGACCTTTGGTTTCTAGGAAATTTTTTAATGGTATTTTTTGAGAAAAATATTCCTATTCCATATAATTCTCTTTGAGTTGGAAAAATGGATATTAAAATTTGAGCATGCTCAAGATGGGAAGCAATACCTTATTCCTTATCGTTTTGCAAGGTGAACTACGATACGGGCTTACGAAAATCAATAGGTCACGTGGACCAGTAGCTTGACGTGCAAGATTAGACCTCGATAGGCATTGACCCTCGTGGGAATGGGTCACGATGGACTAGTACCTCAATTGGAAAGATTGGGCCTCGATGGGCATGTACTCATGGACCGTTTTTGTGTATTGATCTTCATGGAAATGTGGATTTACACTTTCAGGAACACACCTCAATTGAATTGAGGCGCCTTAACCAAGATTTCAGGTGCCGTTATCGATATGTGTTTCGGTCATGACAAAAATGGAAACATGTCAATTTCGAATGAAAATTTTAGTGGAAATCCTATAAAATCACCGAGCATATGGAAACATATGAAAATGATGTACTCATTATATCAAACTTTACAAAGTACTAGAGTAAGCACAAGTTCAGAGTAAAAACAATCAAATAAGTCAAAAGACTACACAATAATTTAACAACAACAGAAACTTAGTCAAATGTGTTGTCGCACATGTTTATAATTTTATACATACTAAATTTGAAATGTATTTCATGTAATACGTAATACATACTCCACATTTCACATGTAATTCATATAAATATAAGTATGTAACACAAGGTTACCAGAGCGGGAATCGAAACGAGAATCGAAAGCGGGAATAGAAGACTCTCGGAATGGTCGGAAGCGGAAATCGTGAAGCCGCCGGAGTCACCGGAGAGTCGCTGGGGAGTCGCCGGAGATTCGCTAGGGATTCGCTGGGAATCATTGGGGAGTTAGGAATCGCCGGAAAATCGCGTTTCACATATCATTAAACAGCGGTTCCCAAAAGTGGGAATCTCGTCTCCGGGGAATCATAAACCGCGATTCCCAAAAGTGGGAATCGGATTTCCGTCGAATCTGGACCGGGATTCCCAGTCTTTTGGGGATTCGAGAAGAATCCTGTTTCGGATTCGAGAACAGGAGAATCGGGGTTCCTCACTCCCAAGGGAGAATCCTGCTTCATATTACTTAATATATCACCAATACACTTAGGTGCTGGCTATGGCATGCATTGCAATCAGGATGAAAATATTAATAGAAACATTTCGGTCATTTTGTCAGTTTCAGTGAAAATTTAAAACCATGATCACAATTGAGTAGAGAAACTAAAGGTTTATAAACCCTAAAGAAGTGTTGATGATGTGCAACAACAAGAGGATGGTGGTGTATTTGGCAACTAGTAGAAATGACAATGGTGAAGGCATGACAAATGTGGTTATGATGATTCGATTTTAGTCAACCTCCAAGACATAAGTTCAATCTTTCCAAAGAGGACACCCTCAAACCTCTTTACCAGGATGACAAGGAACTTATGTTCTCATAGAATAGACATTTATTGTGATCTTGTTTTTGGTGTGTGCACGATTGGGCTGGTGGTTTCTCCCTGTTCAAAGATCGTAATGGCAAACAACAACAATGAATTTAACAATGGAGAATCTATCCAAAAATGGGGACTCAATTGAAAATCAATTTAACAAAAATCTAAAGAAATAACAGGCTTGAGCAGACAACAAGATCTGAAGAGCATAGATTAGGTGTTGTAATAAAGTCAAGGTTCGATCAACCTAGTTTGATACTATCAATAAAAGAAATAGACCTTTTAGCAACAAAAAAACGGCCCATTATAAAGAGGCGCTAAAGGCATTTTGCGACAACTTTTTATCCATCGCTACTTTTCTAGGAAATGAAAATAAGAAATAACGGTCGTTGAATTACCTTTCTTAAACAAAAGAAAATAATTAGGTTATTAGCGATGGAAATTATAGTTGCTAAAATTGTCTAGAGATGGAGTTAACCGTCGCATGCAATAGCATTTTCCGCAACAAAAATGTCCATCAATAAAATCCAAAAATACTTCATACATTTAAGACAATAGAGATGGCTATAAATATCACCAATAATATAGCATGGGACATAATCCGTCGCCAATAAAATATCGACAGACAAGAAAATCATCGTCAATAATCTGTTTTTTCTTTTAATTATTTATTTGTTCCCGTGGAGTACTTGTCAGCTGAATGACTACTTATTAAATAAATTCCAACTACATAATATAAAATTAAAGTTTAAATAAAAAATTTGGCTATAAATATTCGCACAATCATGTTTAAATTAAACAAACAAGACATCGAAATTAATTGTGCATGTGATTGGTTGAGGAAAAACACAGATGACCATGAGATGAGGATCTTGACTAAAATGATGATCTAATGTCTCTGAACTAATCGGTCATAAGTTATGCTTAACAGATTTGAAATGCACAAAAGAGACTAATAAGTGAATCAGCCCCCAATGAACGAAAGTCAATGGAAAATCAACTAGAGAACCTGCAGGTTTCCTTCAAAGTAACATCAAATATGAGAGGCTTTTGTTTTTGAGGGATTTCCATTTTATCGTAGGCTGAGAGAATGTTCAACATTTTAATTGCTGTTTCTCGTCTGTAATCCTCTTCCATAAGTTATAGCTTTTTCTCTATTTCCTTATTTCTTTAATAAATTTCAGACCATTAGTTTTAGAGTGTGCAGTTTGTTTAAGTATGATTAATTGGTTGTTTGACATGATGAGCAAAGGTCCTGGGATCAAAACATATTAAAAATCCACATGTGGCCAACCCAAAAGAAGGGCCACATGTGCCACGTGTAGGCCAACCCTAAAAAGAGGGGCCACATGTGAGGGGTAGTGTTTAAGTATACAAAATTAAATAATGTTATCTCCAACGGCATAAGCTTTTGGAGTAATCGGTTGTTTCATACAGGTAACTGAAAATGATTATAAATTTGAATTGGTCAGGTATTTAGAATGTAATAGGCATGGTGAGAAATACTTTTAGACATAAAATAGATACCGCAGACAAGAATAGTTCCCTTGCCCCAATTTAAAACAAGAATAGAAGTCCAAAAGAAGAAAACAATTATGGCAGATCAATCAGGATCTAAAGACGCATTAGGATAAATACTAAATTGTTATTGATTTTACAAGGCACATGAAAAAGCAATCTCACAGAAATTCTCTTCACTATAGTATTTGATGAAGTATATTTAAATTGGATCTATGTGATAAGATTTCTCTTCAACTCAACCAAATACTGCTTCCTAAAAATGAGCACATATGATTTCCCATCGATGTTCATTATAATTTAGAAGCAAAGTTCGAACAATCTAACAATGCATATCTTTTATGTTAACAATAAAAATGAAAAAAAAAAAGAGTCTAATAGTCATCCCCTTGCTAAGAGAATCAAAACATTCCATGCCAATGTATCTTGGTCTAACAAAAAAAATAGAGAAAGAAGAGGACAATCTGAACTTTTTTCTATCGGCTGTTTTTCAACTCTTGTATGCCTCGGATGCAATCCCAACTTTCTGCTGTATTTCACGGGTAAGACGAAGAAATACAAATAACGTACATTGCACCCAATAAGTCATATCAAGAGCCATCACTAAAGATAGAATAAAAAGAAATAAAATACTCTATCAAATCGGCCATCACACACGTACAAGACTTGTTTAATTGCCAAATAAACAAAACGAAAGTGGCAAATCTTTTTCTAAACTAAATTAAAATAGATTTACTTTGGAAAGAATCCCTGACAATCTCCTATTAGGGTAACATGGGTACAAGCGACTTGAACGGCACCCGATGTTCTTCATTTAATTTAATAGTCCATCCCATAAGGGAAGAAAATAAAAGAAGGCCACGGAAATTACGATGATGATGTTATCGTTCTCGAGGTAGGTGCAGGAGCTTTGGAACCCTAAGATCTATCAGCACCGAAAAGCTAACCTAATTAGAGACGAACGTGTGATTTAAATTCTCTGTTAAGATATTAATAATAGCGTTTTGTCTTTGTTCTTTCTGGGGAGAGAGAGAGAGAGAGTGTGTTCTGAAGGCTTTCTGTACCGTATCAGTTTCTTTTCAGTTTCATCACGTTAGCCTGGTCAAAGTTCCCTCGCGGAAAACGGGGGGTGGGAGTAATAAAAATTGGGACTGCTATACGACCAAGACCGTACCGTACAGTTTGGGAGCTTTGTACTGTACAATGTAAACCACTTCTGCAGGGCATTTTCTCTCTATGGAAGAAGAGAATTGTTCTTTTCCTGGTTCAGTAAAAACGACCGTGAAAGAAAAAGCTCTTGGGATCAAAGGATTCGTTTTTTCTGTGTTTATACAAATCTTTCTGGTGTTTTCAATTTATGTAGTAAGAGTGGAGCTCTTGGGATATAAGGATCTTTTTTTACTCTATGTACTTATCTTTGTTCGATCTATTTTATTTTCGACTTTTGTAGTAGAAGGGGAGAGAGAGAGAGAGAGAGAGAGATTTACCAGAAGAGAAGATACTAACAGATCCGTTGCTCAAGGTGTTGAGCTGCGATTCGACTCTCCTCATAAAATCCATAGCCTCTTGCAAGGGCCTCGTTAGCTCCTCTCGGTATTTCACCAACATATCATAATAAGCTTCCTGTTATTGTGGAAAAGAAAGTGGAAAAGATCGAAAGGGAAACAACCAAAATACAAAGAAACAAATAAATCATAAGAAACCAAAAAAAAAGATGAAAAGAGAAATGAATAAAGAGAATCATCAAATCACCATGAATTGATCTAGTTCAGGATCCGACGCAGTGTCCCGGCAGCTCGCCGATGATCGGTGCCGTGTTTCGAACTCGCCACGAATAGCAGTGAGCCGAGCCACCACTTCTGGCGGAGCTCCTACCTATTTCATCAAAACACATAAAATTAGAAAATCTCATGAATTCCTCATATTTCCCCTTCACCCTTTTGTCATCATTTTTTCTCTTTACCTTTTGACAATCCATGTAAGCTTCCAACAGATTACAATACTGAGGATGAGCTACAATTTTAGCTTTAATGGCATCAGCCTCACTAGGGTTCTCATTCCCAACTCCTCTTATCAAAGGATAGTGAAAGTCCTGCAACTGTTGGGAGGAGCTTCCTTCACTCTTGACAGAAAAACACTCGCCAGATTGATTATGATGGAAGGGATGTTGGATGGGCGAAGGCTGGTGGTGCTGCATGTTGGAGCGATACAAAGGAGAATTCGGTGCAATAGTAGGACTAGCATATATAAAGCTGCCCCTTGTTGTAGTATTCTCTCTCAGTTGTGAATAATCATCCATGTCTAGAACAACCCAGATGAGAAAAAGGTCTAAATTTTGAAACCCTAGTCTAAAGGGGAGAGAGAAACATAAAAAACGAGAGAGAAACACAAACCCCTCGTGGGCTAGAGTCTAATATTTCCGGTCAAGAAATCTGAAAAAGAAAGCCATGGTTTTAGGCTTTCTTTTCCTGTTTCAAATCAGATGAAGCGTTTTCTTGCAGAGAGAGAGAGAGAGAGAGAGAGAGAGAGATTCCCCGTTCCTCAGGGGTGTGGAGCTGGGTATTGTTGCACCGTTCTCAAGGCGTTGGAGTTGGGTGGAACATCAGATATAGAGTCTGCTTTGCATCTCGTATCGGCACTGCCGGAAACCGGCAAGTCCTCTTCATGTTTCGGTGGATGACAAGACGTTTTTATCCGGAGTCTGGAAGCAGGATGTTGTTTGAAGGGTGAGATGGAGGAGGAATTTTTTTTTTCCTCACGGGGGCGCTTTAATTTTCACCCTCTTTCCATTTGTTTAATATTTTTCTATCCTTTCGTTCCGAGGCTGTTTCACACTTTCACCTCCGTTGTCGTGATGGAGTGGGTCGCTAAAAATCAACCTTTCACTTTTACGTGAAGAGTTAATACTAAAAAACATATAGTTTTTAGTGGAATAAATCTCAGCCGTGTAGGATGATTTTTAGGCCAGCGGTGAAACCAAATCTTTGTTACATGGATGTGGATCCTGTTTTGGTTATACTTTGGGTGATGTTTATTTTAAGTTATTTGCTAGGGACCATCAAGTAAGGCATTTTGTAGTCCGGGTGTTGAATAAGACAAAATCAGTTGAAAAAATGAGCCTATGTATGTCACGCCCCAAACCGTGTACATGGCCTAGAAGGTGACAGCGCAGTATACCTGCAAAGAAAATCCCTACAAGTATATGTTGATTTTTCCTTCAAAATCGAAATATTGAGTACCTGATTTTTGTTAAAAATAGAAAATATATGAGTTAAATAAACCTTTTCGAGGCGGCGAGATGAGGCACGGACTATATCGCTCTCTTTTAGGTGAATTTGCACCTCTGCGGAAACTTATTCCGATGCAGCAGATTAGTGGTCACAATCACCCTAGGATACAACAACCTGACTCACGGTCAATATCTAAGAATTGAACGATCCAAGAGGTTCGAACCACACGAACACTCTAATTGCCCAATAAAATAGATAAAGTAGAAGAAGAAAGAAAAGGTGAAAGAACACATTTTGTAGAGAAAAGAAAAAACAGAGAATGAAAAAGAAAACAGAAAGGTCTCTGTTAGGTTTTTCTATGTAGTGTATAAATACATATCGGTCTATGTTTTTATAAGCCAAAAGTGCTCGTTTAATTCACCCTTTAATACAGTAATGACATCCTTTAAGAAAAGAGTTGTTTAAATAACGATACAGATGCGAAAGGTCGATCCCAAAAGTCATGACACGCAAGAATGGTGAAATTCTTCACTGGGAACTTCAAAGTTCTTCAGCAAGAACGGTGAAGTTCTTAACTAGGAACTTTGAAGTTTTTAGTTGAGAACGGCGAAGTCCTTAGTCGAGAAAAGTGAAGTTATTTACCCAGTAACTTCGAACTTATGTGTCAAATAACTGAGAACGGCGAAGGTAATGGCAAAAAACATAATTTGGACTGGGGAAAACCTTAGATCACATGTGTGGCTGGCCGATCCGGGTCGGACAATGCATGTGTTGTATAGCCTAAAGCCCATCGAGTCCGCTTGGTGGCTCATGCGCGTAGGCCCCCTTTCTCCTCTTCTCATTCACAAGGCTAGAGAAGTAAATAGCTATATAAGCCCGTGAACCTTTCCTCCATTTTCCAATACGGGACTATTCTCTTTTAGAGAAAGGAAAAGAGAAAACTCATGTTTCAAACCAATGTGGCTGTTTTGAAGATAAAACAAACTTTTAGAAATACAAAAGAATGCTACGTATTGTATTAAAATACCAATAGTATACAAGGCTGAACAGAGATAATCAGAACCATCTATAGCAATAATCTTATAAACTAATAAAGGTTATACATGAATCAAAATAATCAAATGAAATCCAATGGGCAACACAAGAGAGGGGTCGATTTGGTAATTAAAAATTTTACCTAATTATTTGGCAAGTGTAGCTCTAACCCTTGTTCATATAAGCATAATAATAGAAATAGGGTTTAGATATTACCAATTACCCAAATGTGAAGGAGAGAGAAGATAGTATGGACCCCGATCTCGAGGCGCCCGAGGGCCTCTCGATCTCTCACACGAGTCGGAGAGCTCCGCTGCGGCTCTCTCAGAATATAGCGCCCTCACACATGAGTCATGATTGGGTGCGATACCTCTTAATTCGGAATAAAAACTCAGAACCAAGACGTACCTAAATATAAAGAAGAGTCGTCAATCAGGGATTAAGGCCCTAGAACCCATAAAATACTCTATTGCGACGGATAACCAGAGATGAAAAATGTTCGTGCTTAGTTACGAGTGGGGAAGGTGTTAGGCACCTCACTCGCCCGAGCGAACTCGGTCTCATATGCCATTTTTATTATTTTCGAAGAATTTTGGGCAAAAATTGTGTAATGGGAACAGACATCCCCGAGAAGACGATCTACCTAAAGCATGCATGGCCCGGGAATGGGTAAATAATAAAAAACATCCATGTTCTAAGGAGAGTTGATATCAGTATCACCTGTCATTGGAACGAATACTAAAGTCCACTGTCCCCCCTCTCAAAATATAATATGGAGGCAGAGAAGACTAGTGCCAATCCAATGCCAGATAACCCTACTATCTATCTCCACTATTCTTAACCCATCACATCTAATCTTAACTCATCACATCTTAAAAAGTGGTAAACAACCACATGCACAGCTACAGCTAAGCAGATAATGGCAGATAAAATGAGATAAGATAAGCAAAAAAAACAGTAAAGAGCTACACTAAGCAGATAATCATGATAAGATAAGCAGATAAACAGTAAAGAGCTACAGCTAAGCAGGTAATAAAAAATAATGAACACATATGTGTTACAGCTAAGCATGTGAACAAGCAAGTAGACAAGATAAGATATGCATGTAATGTGAATGAACAAGTAAAACTACACAAGAGATGTATCTAAAGTGTGAATACTCAAGACAAGCAAATAAACACACTAGCATGCCTCTATACAAAAAGTCATAACAAACAACAGACCACAAGCACTAAAACCCTAAAAGCTTAAAAAAATGTGCCACGGGTGATCTGGACCTTGATGGCCATCCAAGCTGCCTACGTATCCAAGCCTCTTTTTGGAATCAAGATCAATGTAGTTTGGTGGCGCTATTCTAAACTACGATGCCTATTGTGCTTAGAACCACTAAACTAAACTTGACCAACTAGACTTGACTTGTTATTAAAGCGTATTGAAGATGATTAGTTAAGTTGAAGTTGATTGTGAATTTTAGGACACCCTATATGCTCCTAACTAGATGTAAGTTCATTCCTGGACTAATGCAGGTGGGCCCTACATCCTATGTGCGACTAGGCTTTGCTTAAAGACAAAGATGGGCAAACTAAGTGAATCCTATTCTAGTCATCAGTTGACGATGTGTACAACTGACCACACAGAGGCTCCAAACTCTGAGACTCTCCTATACATCTAGGGCAGACTCCTATCTATCTAAGACAGACTCATATGCTTGTAGACACCCCATTTTGATTGAACTCTATATCTCCATGTTTGTGCAAAACCTTATCAAATCATTGAATTGGAACCCCAAATTTCACCCCAAGTTAGGTTAGGGTCCCACTAAGGTCCCTATAAATTTTGTCAAAATCTGAGCAAGTTTGCCTAGCGAATGAGCCGAATGGGAACCGTAGTACAAATGCAAAAGGGGGCTGGATTATCCTGGGAGATGCAGGGTAAAGATTGGAATAAGACACGAATTTGTAGTGCGCCCATTAACTTTTGCGCAACCGCGCGCCAATCAATTGGGGGGTGCCAATATCAGTTGCCTCTTTATTTTATAAAAAAAATGATGAAAAAATAAAGGAGGATTTTCATTTTCGTCAAAAATCTGAGAAGAGAAAGAGAGGAAAATCATCAAATCCCCAACCCTATCTTCTTCCACTTCCGATCATCTTCGGCAAGATCTGATTGATTCCCGGCCAAATTCCTTTTTTCTGGCCAATCATTTTGCTTTCTTAGCTAACTATTTTTCTTCATTTGCTCTCATTTCTAACCCTAACTCTCTTTTCCTTCTTCTCCGATTGATTTTTTGCTAGCTTCAGCCATATTTTTCGGCCAAAACCTTCTTCATCGGCACCTTTGATCTCTTCTTCAACTATCTCTTGTTATCCGAACCTTGAAACTTTAAATTCAGCTCATAGATTTCAGTTTCAATCTAGTTCTGCTCAAAGCGCAAGATCTGTTTAAATCTGAATAATACCATCTAGATTCATCACTGGTGCATGTTCTCTTTGTTGATTCAATTGCAATCCGCTAGCCAGAAGCAAAGATAGTAGAAGAAACAAAGGAGTGTTCATCGATTCTGAGAAGAAGGTGAAAATTTGTATGCAACAGGTAAGATCTGAATCATTCCCTTGCACAATTTCAAGATTTGATTGATTTTTCTTCTTAAAATTGCATTTGTATTATTTGCATGATAGTTGATTCGAGTGATATGCTTTTGATTTTGGCCCTCTGATAGAGTTGATTTTCAAATCACACTCTAACAATTGTTGTGTCTGATTTTTTATGTTGATTTGTGGATGATATTTCCTTACTGCCATTGTCTTACTGTTGATAATCGTTGAATCGATGCATGATGATTAGATCATTAACTTCTATTTCATGTTATCGTGTATTTAATAAAAAGGATCTGAATAGCAAATGTCTTTTAAAGAGTATGATTGGTTTCAATTGAATTAGAAAAGGTATTTCATAGTTTCGATTATTTATGTATCACATTAATCTTCATCAGATTTCATTGAGTAATTTAGAACTTATGTTATATAGATCGAGCGAACAATTGATGGCCCGTGTGGGAAAGTAAAGGATCTTTGTGTTTGTTTGTTTGTTTTTTTTTATCATTTTCAGCCATCTTAATCTTGATTTCCTAATCAGCAAGGCATGTTCAGTTTAAATTTTCTCAAGATATACTTATTCGAGTGATTTTCTTCATACCTGGTCTGATTGGAGGAATTTTGGAGAATTTTGACTTCTTTGATACTTGAATATGTGCCAGAATTTTTAGATTAAATAAAGTGTTTAGTGTAAATTCTATTTTGGCTGAGATTTAAGTTTTTTGTTTGATTTTGTCTCTATTTTATTCCTAAATTTTATTCTGGATACGGATAATTATGCTGGAATGGTGAATTTGTATAATATTTTGTCAAAATTAGAGATCTGTGTGTTTTGCATAGTATAAGATTTTACAAGGATAATATGTTTTTATGTGTGGATTGGGTTTTTCATTCATAATTTGTAAAGAACATTGTGCAAACACTCATATAGCCCATATGAAATGTATTTGTATCAAATTTTGGAAGCTTTATAAATGTTTTCTCATTAAGATTCATGATCTTAGATTATAATTTTGAAATTTCATTCCATGAATCATCATATAGAAAGACATATAACATCTTCTGTATAGTAGTAAACCTCATTTGGGAAAAACTTTAGTCCACCTGTTGATTGCATAAAATTTAAGGTTTGTGTATTTCAGAGGGTCTTTTATCTCAGAATTTTGAGGCTAATGTAAATGAGCATAACTATTTTATAGAAAATCTCAATGTTAATATCACCTTGTGCATGATCAGCTTGACTCTATTTCATTTCAACTCTGTCTTATGCTCACATATATCTGTTGATTAGTTTTCATGTTCATATATATGTTTAGCTCATTAATTTGGAATCCAGTCCATGTGTTGTGTGATACAAGTTCAAGCCCATAAGTCAGCCCTGTTATTACCCCATAAGTCAGCCCTTATTTTGCACAATACTAGTCAATAGTTCAGCCCCTGTTTTGCTTGTTAAGGGTGTGTGTTTGTCTATTTGTGTATCTGTAATTACATATGTATATGTGAAAGTGTTTGTGTGTGTGTGTGTGTGTGTGTGTGTGTGTGTGTGTATGTATGTGTGTTCATGTATGTATGCATGTGACTGTGACTGTGAGTGTGTGTGATGATGAGAAAATGTGTGGCCATGTGTGAGTGCAGGTGTGTCTATGAAGATGTGTCTATGAGTATAATTATGTGTATATACATGCGTATGCTAATGTGCGTATGTATTTGCATGTGTGTATGTGTAAGTAGATCATGTTCATTTTGACGATATTATTACCCACTAGTAATAGGATTTAATTGAGGTGATCACTTTATAGTGGTTGAAGAAATTTCATGTTCAGATTATGCTTGCACTCTAAATTTTTTATTGCCTTCAGCCTTTAGCATACAAAGTAATATTTTAGTATGCATTTTCGAATACTTGTGTAAATTCATATTGGCTGTAATGTCTTTTCTTCATAGCTAGTATAAATTTAGGTTACTTGAAAGATTTGTAAAAATCATTGGGATTTTTTCTTCAAATTGATGGGCAATTTATAAGGAATTAGGGTTTCGTTTATGTGTTTATCTCAAATATTTTGAGTGGTAATGTGTCTTTACACTAGTTAGAACATGTTGATGAAATTCCTTGGACAGTTGATTGTTTTAGCCAAGTTATGATAAGAAGCCTAGATAGTTCATGGATGATATGTAGCACTTTTTATTCTCAGTTTTGTTATTCAAGAATGATTTCTTGTTTTCTATATCTTAGAAAATAATGCTAGCCTTATTAAAATTGTTTCACTCTGCATTACTCTGAGGCTATACATTATCTTAAGGAGTTTGATTTTCTTTTGTTCAAATTGTTGGATAGAATGGTTTAAATGATGTGAAGTTTTCTAGAAAAATATTTTCAATACAATTTTAGAGGAATCAGGACCTGTATGTGATTGTATTTCAAGGAATCATAACTAATCATATATTCTTTCATTTTCTCATAACTCATTGAAACATGTCTTTGTACTTACCTCATGAGTTATAAGTGTTAATTTTCTTGAAATGTGAAGGTAATTGTTTGGGACAAAGGATAGTAAATTCTGTTGTAATTGAATGTACATTGCCATGTGATGAATTTTTATCATGCGGTTACATGATGTGATATTGAAATTGTCAGTACATTTTTGTTAGGCACTGGAATGAATAGAAGTATGATCATGGAATGACTGGGATGATTTTGTTTTTTACCTTAATTTGTTGAGCATAATCCGTGTTGATAAGGTTTACATACAAGCATGCAATTTTACTTCCAATTGTTTTATCACCTTGTTATTAGTACTCTTAAAAAAAATATTTATTGGATTGAAAAGTTGTCAGGGTTTGGATAAATTTGTATGGTTGTAGTTACTGCCATTACAGATTATTTCAATTTGAAACTATGATTTAGGTTTACTTAAAAGCATGTAGTTGCTATCATATAACACTTAGCTACTATTCTATATGCTCATACACTTCACAGTTGTAGCATAGCTGCTGTCCTATATGATTATTCACTTCACAGTTATAGCATAACTGCTGTTCTGTATGTTAATTCACTTCACACTTGGCGTAACTACTGTTCTATATGTTTATTCACTTCACAGTTGTAGCATAACTGCTGTTCATCATTGCATAATTGCTGTCCTACAAGTTATTGCTTTATAGTTGTGATTTTGGTTGGGTTTAAAAGTGCATATATGATGTTCATCTTTGCATAGCTGCTGTCCTACAGTTTATAGGCTTTGTAATTGTGATTTTGGTTGGGTTAAAGAGCACATCTTTGCTGTCCATCTTTGTGTAGCTGCTGTCCTATAGTTTCTATACTTTATAATTGTGATTCGGTTCGGTTAAAGAGCATATATTTGATGCCCATTACTGTATAACTGCTGCTCTTATAGGTTGTATACTCTCTAGTTGTGAATCATACTTTACTTAGCATATGAATTGTTTTCATAAGAATTGGATGAAAATTTGAAATTGCCCAAATTAAAGACAAATGGAAGTGATATTTAAATCCAAGTTTGATGGCATAAGAATTGATTGTATGCCCAGTTCATGACCTTTACAAAATTAGCATTACATGTACAGGAGTTACATCAGTTGTATTTTTCTCTATACTATTAGTAATACAGGTTTTATTGTTACATCAATTCATGTTCTCTTTTGCACCACCAACTGTATAGCTCAATTTTCCTACGATTGTCATTATCAATTGTGGATTCTTATAGATTCCTCATTTTCTTTTAGTCTTGTAACTTTGAATCTTAAGTTCCCTCTATGCATTGTAAAGCAATGGCGATGAAGGCGTTAACCCAAGCCCATCTTTAGGGGACTAGTTTAGTCTGAGTAGCTTTACCCATTTTAGTTTAGTAGACTTACTTTGTCTTTTAGACACCATTAGATGATAGTTCTTCATTTTCATTGCAAGAGCAATGAAAGAGTTATCTAGAGCCCTCATTTAGGAGACCATTGTGGTCTTATTAAAGAGTTACACTAGAAGACATACTTTGTCTCGTTAGGCACCTTGGGAGACAAGCCTTATTTAGAACCTACCCTCAGGGAGTTTACCTTTGTCTCATTTCTGGAACCCTTCCTAAGTTGTACCCCAACTTGTTTCCCCCTACTAATTGGAGACCAACTTGGTCTATTAGTTGTCTCATTCCTCTTATTCATTGCAAGGGCAATGATAAGGATACTTGGAACCCACCTCTGTGTCTAGGAAACTTGCCCAGTCTTATTAGTGCCCTTATAGGGTTATTGGTCATACCTTGACTTATTTGCACCCCCTCTTAGAGTGATAGATAGTCTTTTATTCATTTGCCCCTCCTTTAGAGTGTATTTGATGAACTTATAGCCCCTCTTTAGAATTACTTGTTTAGGATTTTATCCTTAGAGACTATCTTAGTTCTGTTAGAATTTGACTTGTTTGGGATCTTAGATCATTTCATTGTCTTGGACATTAGCTTATCCGGTTTAGGGCTGTTTGCCCTAGGGTTTGGCTATAGGGTGTTGCTTTGTGAGTTCCCTTTGGGTCTTGGACTAAAAGGGGATAGCATTTAAAAAATTTAAAAAAACATTTGAAAATTTTAAAAATCTAAAAACATTAAAACATTTGAAATTTAAAATTCAAAAATATTTGAAAACCAGAATAATTCAAAATTATTTAAAGAGTTAAAAGCTTTACGAGCGTAGTAGGAGAGTTTGTTTCCGAACTACGTTGGCTTGATCATCTTCCACGAGGTACATAGGCAGCTTGGGATTCTTATCCCAAGTTCAGTCAAACTTTGTAAATAGACTTTGTAAATCTTTCAAAAATCATTCAAACAACTTTAAAACATTGTTTTCAAAAAGATCTTCCTCTAGAGTTAGGAGTTTGTCCTAGATAGAGAGTTTAGAGTTAAGAGTTTGTCTTTGATGTGTTGTGTGTTTTGTTTGTGTTTGTGTTTGTGTTAGAGTTAGGAGTTTGTTACGCCTCAGTCCGGTCAGTTGGCGATTCACATCGCCGATTGATGATTAGGTCTAAGATGCGTTAGTGATTCCATTATTTTCCTTATGATACACAGCCTAGTTACACACAGGTTGTAGGAATCACCTGCATTAGCTTAGAGCTAACTTGCATTTAGTTAGGACATATAGGATGTCATAAAATCCACAATCTACTGGAATATAAATAATCGCACAAGAAGCTTTAATAACTAGTCCTGTCTTTTAGATCGAGTCTAGGATAGAGGTCTAGATGTCTTAGGCATCATAGTTTAGAATATGTGCGAAGAACTACATGACTCTGATTCTCGTGGAGGCAGGGATACGTAGGCGGCTTGGATGAACATCAGACCATCCAAGAGTCGAGGAGTACGTTTAGAGTCTAGAGATTTATCTTGTTGTATTGTATGTGATGTCGAGTTGTGTTGTATGTTTTGTTGTGTTTTCTTACTTTCCTGTACAGACCTTATACCTTTAGCTGTAGCATGCATGTGTTTGTCCACCAGAACTTAGACACCAGTTAGGCATGTCACTCATAACTTAGTTGTGATTAGGCGACACTACTTCCATTTATTTTGTGCATGCTTATTATTTTATCCCCGGCTCATGCATGTTTAGGTAGACGTCCACTCAGGGATATTTGTTCATATTTTACATGATTTTCGCCCAAAACTCTTCAAGGTTAATAATAAATGGCATAGGAGACCAAGTGCTTGCACTCGGACGAATTGGGGGTGCTCTTCAGACCTTCTCCATTCGTAATCAGGCACGAGCCCATATATATTTCTGGTTATCCATGGTATACAGAGCATATTTATTTTTGAGGTTCCATGGCCTATCCATGGATGGCGACTCTGAGTTATTTTAGATACGTCTTCGTTTCGAGCCCTGGCTCCGGATCAAGAGGTATCTCATTCATTTTGTATCGCCACTCGTGCTATGCTATGAGTGTGGCATCCGTTTCGAGAGTTCCTTGGTAGATCTCTCATTCACACGTGGATGATCCAGAGGCCGTTGGAGGCTCGTCTCCCACCGTCTCTCCAGATATGGGTCCACAATGCTAAAGGAAGATCTTTTTGGAAAGGTTTATTGAAGAATTTTTTAATGTTTTGGTTTGAAAGATTTTGTTTAAATATTTTTTTAAAAGGTTTACAAAGTTTTGTTTAAAAGGTTTGTAAAATTTTATTTAAAAGGTTTGACTAGACTTGGGATGACGGTCCCAAGCTGCCTACGTACCTCATGGAAGAGGATCAAGCCAACGTAGTTCGGAATCAACATTTCCAAAATACTCTCCTGATGTCTTTTAGATTGTTCTCATGTTTTTATGTTTTTCTAAACTTTCTAATGTTTTAAGTTGTTTTTGTCTTTTCTGAAGTTTCTTGATTTTTGGTACTTTTATGTTTCTGTTGTTTTAAGTTTTTCTATGTTTTTTGTATTTTTGAGGTGTTTTCACCCTTTTGGCCAAAGGGAACCTATATGACCACACTCTGTGATCCACAGCCTGGTAGAGTATCAACACTAAGGACAGAATCCCTAGAGCCTAAGGAAAATCCCTAAACAAGTGAACTAGTGTCCGACTATGAAAGCTATGATTCCAAGATAGACCTATCTAAGAAGACTAAGCTAATCTCTATAGAAGAGGGAAGATACCCTAACAAAGGACAAAATCCTAACTAAAAGACTGACTCCTAAACTAGTAGCTCCAGAAATGGGAGAGAGATACTAATGAGACTGTGCAAGTCTACTAAGAGAAAAAGAGATAACTGATGCTAATGAGACAAAGCATGTCTTCTATAGAAGAAGATATAAACAAGGGTGTTAGAGAGACTGAGCTAGTCTCCTAAATAGAAAGGAAACAACTATGTTAGCCCAAGGTTTCCCATGGGTTCATTCAATCACCTTGTTTTGATGACTAACAAACGCAAATTGATTAGTCGTTTATGGACTAATTGTTTGCCTTGAGTGTTGTACTATGGACAGAAAATTCACAGGCTAATCCATGATAACACCAACACGCCATTGATGGCCTATGCTTGAAAATGAACCAACAAATGGACAAAGGAGCTAGAGCATACTTTGACAAACCATAGCTTAAAGGATCTACCAAGGAGAAGCTCGACATCATCTACATCAAGCATTTGGACAATTAGGAAAAATCAATGAAGGCCAAAGCTGGAGGATCAACAAGGAATGCAAAAGACAAAGGAGCTTGAACCAAACAGTGGCATCATCCTTGGAAGGTGTCAAAGAAAGAAGCTCAAATTTGAAGATCCCAAAGCAAGCCAAGCACCACATTGAAGATCAAATGAAGATTGGCTCAAGAAAAGTTGAAGAGAGTACTTAGAATGGTAGTATGTATCACCTTTCTCTCTTGTGTTTTCTCTTGATAAAGGCACATCTTAAAACCCCTAAAAATATATTTTTTAAAGAGACTAACACACCCTTTAAGAACTTAAATGGATAAGTGAATGGCCATGTGGTGCACCAACATGTTGGGACCCATATGGCATTCAACACAACATTGAACAAAACAGAGTTCTAAGAGTTCAATCTGGCCAACAACTACATCCTATCAAAACTTGTTTAAAATATTTTCAAATATTTTTGAAAATATTTTTAACAGATAGCTCTCATTTTTCTCATATCCGTAGAGTATAAGAACGTCGAAATCCGACAAGAAACGAAGGAGATATGAATTTTTCAAATTAGAAGCTGATTGCTGGAAATCCAGTCTCGGAGCTCCGAGAATTTGCTCGGAACTCCGAGACATTTCTCGGAGCTCCGAGAAAACAACCTGGACACAAAAAAATAGAGCCGTTAGGAGTCTAACAGTTAATAGTTTATTGACCCGAAAATGACCGAAATACCCCCAAAACGGTCATATTGAGTTGGAACTCTATATATACACATTGTATGGACCTAAAACTTCAAGATGAACATGTTCCAACTCAAAAGAACCCTTGAAAACTACTTGCAATCGTTTTTGGGTTAATTTTCCTCACCAACCTCTTGTTTCTTGATTTGAGAAAATTATTTGAGATTGGTTTAGGCATTACTTGTAATTATCTTTGAGAGTGTTTTGTTAGCTCTACTTTATATTAGCCTATCTAGAGGCAAGTGAGCAACATCTTCTTCTCTATATTGTATTTGGCAACAAATGGCGCCGTATTTAAGACCCTTGGAGCTTGGATGCTCGGATTGTATAAGGCGAAAGGAACGCCGTATTTAAGTTCCTTGGAAGATAGTGGATACCTCAAGGAGAGCAAACTTGAAAAGAGTGGAGTAGGTCTTGGGTTTAAGACCGAACCACTATAAAAGCGCTTGTGTCAAAGCCTCTTATCTTTCTACCTCCTTCCCTTGATTGGTGATTGGTACACATCTCTCTTACTCTCTCTTGTAGGTGCTTTAATATTCATATCCTTGCTTGAGTGAGTGATTAGCACTTAAGTTGAAATTGCATATTCATTTCTTTCTAATTAAGCCTCTCATCATTCTAGTCAAGTTATAAAATCAACTAGGGAATAAAGTTTACATCATTTCTATTAAGCTTAATTAATCAAACTAACTTGATTGAGAAAAGTTAAAACTAGGATAATTTTGGTAAAGAGTTTTTAAAGAGAATAAGTTTTTTAAAGAAATCCAATTCACCCCCCTCTTGGGTTGCCTAGTGGGATTTCACTTGGTATCAGAGCTAAAGGCTTTTATATTGATTTTTGAACTTTCAAATTTTTTTCAAGAGAAAAGATCTATATTGGCAACCTAATGGCCTCTAGACTTCCTTGTTTTGATGGAACTGACTATGGATCTTGGTCGATCCGTATGAGGTCTTATCTAAAGAGTCTAGATAGTGAATTATTAAAAGTAATTGAAAATGGCTTTGCACTAAACTCAAAATCTAGAAAAATTAGTGAATATGATAAAAGAATATTTTCTTTGAATTCAAAAGCCATGATTGCTTTATGTTGCTCTTTGCCATCCAACATATTTGACAAAATATCTAATTGTAAAAATGCCAAAGAAATATGGACATCACTTGAAAATATTTTCAATGTAAACTATTTTATGGCACTAGAAAACAACAATGAAAAAAATAATGATTTAGATATGGATGAGTCTCTTATTATTGATGAACTTATTAATGGATGTGAGAAACTAAATGATGCCTTAATTATTGAAGTCTTCAAAAATTAAAAACTTAAAAACTCTCTCAACTCAATTTCTAAGGAATTTGAAAAACTCCAAAATGATTATCAAATCTTGTTAAATGAAGAAAAAAAATTGATGGAGGATAGTAACACTTTGAAAAAGAAAAACTTAGAATTCATTGAAGAAGTTGAATTGTTGGAAAATGAACTAAAAGAATTGAAACTAAAAGAAGAAGAAGAAAAGTTTAAAATGAGCTCATCTTATGAGAATAAAAATATGAAAAATAACATTGAGGAGATGAAATTAGAAAAATAAAAGATTGAGTTAGAATACAAAACCTTACAAGAAGAATGTGCTAAACATGTTTGTGAACCTAAACATTCTTGTAGTTGTTTATCTTGTCCATCTACCTACACATATATGTCTTGTGATTTTTGTGGTAGATTTGGACATTACAAATCTAAATGCAAGTTTAGATTTGTAAAAAGTAATAAGTTTGTTTGGGTTAGAAATGACTTATCACCTAGGACAACCTTGCTTGGAACCAAGATGGTTTGGGTTCCAAAACCCCCAACATGATCTATATTATGTTTATCTTATATTAGGGGATGTGCTTTAATTGAATATCATTTGAAAATAAATTTGTTGATACAATGTGCTTGTTCTTGTTTAAATTTTTTTTTTATCAATACATGTTGTGCCTTAAATTGAAAATCCTTTCAAAACATGTGTATGTAGATATCATACGCTCATATTTGCTTAAATAACATATATCTATATATCACTTTGTTAGCCCAAGGGTTCCCCATGGGTTCATTCAATCACCTTATTTTGATGATTAACAAACGCAAATTGATTAGTCTTTTATGGACTAATTGTTTGCCTTGAGTGTTGTGCTATGGATAGGAAATTCACAGGTTAATCCATGCTAGCACACACCATTGATGGCCTATGCTTGAAGATGAACCAAACACGTGTCAAAGGAGCTAGAGCATACAAAGGATCAATCATACCTTGGAGGATCAACCAAGGAGAAGCTCAACATTAGTCATCACAAAGCATTGAACAAACAAAGAAAGATCGATAAAGGCCAAAGCTTGGAGATCAACAACTTGTCAAGGAGCTTGAACCAACTTGAAGGAGTGATCCATGCAAGAGAGCAAGACTTGAAGATGAGCTTTAAATTTGAAGATGTGAGTAATGAGTCTTGTGTTAGATTGTATAATTTAATCCCACTTAGGTATCCCTTGTTGAGGCATAATCAAGTCACTAATAAGGTCCCAAACAATATTAGAATATAAGGAAAAGACCCGTAGACTAAAGCCCTAGTGCCATAGATAGCTTAGAATTGTAAAAGATTCAAATCGACACACTTAGCAATTGAATTTTGAGATCAGGTCATAAATCTTATCATAACTGATCCTAAACATTTTTAAATATTTTTTAAAAATATTTTTAACAGAAAGAGCTCATCATTTCCGTTCAAATCGAGTATAAGAACGTCGAAATCCGACGAGAAACGAGTGAGATATGAATTTTACAAAACCGAGTCTGAAATTTGAAAAATGTCAAAAATGCCCTGAAATAGATCCGTTGGGAAGTTGCCCAGAATTATAGAAATGCCCTTGTAACGGCTAGTTTTGGGTTTTCTCTATATATATGGGTTCCCTAAGCATGTGAACCAATCTCTCTCATTCCTAAACTTGTTGTAAACATATTAGAGAGTGGAAAACACCCTTGTGCCTCAATTTGGAAATATCTAAAGGGATTAGACCTAAGCTTATCTTTGTAATTATCTTTGAGAGACTCTTGTGAGCTTTACATTGTATCAAGCCTTCAAGAGGCTAAAGAGTGTGCTTCCATCTTCTTCTTCATTGTAAACTTGGCGACAAAGGGTGCCGTATTTAAGACCCTTGGAGCTTGGACGCTCGGATTGTACAAGGCGAAAGGAACGCCGTATTTAAGTTCCTTAGAAGATAGTGGATTCCTCAAGGAGGCAAAACTTGAGAAGAGTGGAGTAGGTCTTGGGGTTAAGACCGAACCACTATAAATCTTCGTGTCTCTTGTGTGGTATTTATCTCTCTCACCCTCACTCTTATTTGTGCTTGCATTTATACACTTAGAATTTAATGAGTAGTTAGCATTGGTAATTAACTTGCTTATCTAGTACCTTGCTAATTAGCCCATTTAATCTTGTTAATTAAGTTTGCATGAACCTTCGACCAAGTGTTTGATAAAAGGCCTAAAAGAAACCATTCATCTAATTCATTTATCTTGTTGTGGGATTTACAATCCTTAATCAACCACCAAGTATTTTGATAGAAAGATTAAAAAGGGAATAATCAACTATGGTTTTCAATAGCCATCTAACAAGTGTTTGACAAAAAGTCTAAGAGAGGATATTCATCTAAGATTTTAAAATTATTCTTACAAAAGTTTTTAAAGAGGATAATTTTTTTTAAAGACACCCAATTCACCCCCCTCTTGGGTTGCCTAGTGGGATTTCACTATAAAATTCAAAGTCTATATACTCAAACTTAGTTAATATGAGACTTTGATACATATGAGCTTAATTGAATGTCATAATTAGAAACACCACTCTAAGTGCATACATTACGATTTAGATCTTCTTGCACTTAGTGAACATCCACAAAAGAAAACCACTCTAAAGAACTTAAAGTGAAAACCATAAATTGTGCTTATAGAATATTCAACCACACATATTGTCCATATGTTCAAATTAAATCTTCAAGTGCATCTTTAAAATTTGAACCCATTTTGGTAGTTGCTAGGAGTTAGGTTAATTGATCACATCATTCTAGCAAAACCAAAAGAAAAGAAACCCATAGGTTTAAAGAGTTGAGCTTAAATGAAAAATTTTGGCAATCAAATAATACTTGAGCAAAAATTGAGAAAATGCCAAAGTATTATTCTTTGAACTCTATTTTGGACAAACATGGCACTTGCTAGATAATTAAGTATCTAAATTGATTTAATATATCTTCTAGCAAAATTAAGAAACTAAATACTATGTCTAAGAAATCACTTAAAATTCATTCTTAGATATCTATTTGTACCCTAGGTGAACAAACATGTTTATTCTTTGCACCTAGTTGTCCTATCAAACCCATTCTAGTACATACTTAATAATTTTCATCAAATGTAATAAGAATCATAGATGGGTTAAAAATTAGTGTATTTTCAAAAGCTTTAATTGGATAATCTCATGACTAAGTTGAATCTTGAAATGTATAGGTATTTTATATGTAATTCACTTCAAGTAGTCATGAAAGCTCATATTGGAATACATGTGTCCAAGGTGGTTTCTATCATATGATAAATATATTCCAAAATCCTTGGATCTTTCCCTGGAAACACAAAAGGATATAATATGTAGAAAAGTTAAAAATATGCCTAGATTCAATGTATGACTTGAAATGAAAATATCAAATGAATCTAGAATCATATTTGGGCATTTACTCACTTGAGTAAAATTAAAATTCACTATGGTGGTTGTATACATTAAATTATAATGGGAACATGTGTCTCCCACACATTTTTAGTTTTCAATGGGCTTATGCACCTTGTGCCTAATGCCTTGTCATTTTACATGTGGTTGTGGATGTAGATATAATGTTTGGACCATGCACATTATGTGTCATGTCTTTTGTGTCCAAACATGGTAGATTATCCATGGAAACCTTGATGATCATATCTTTCTCATGAGGTATACTCTCACCTTCATGAATCATGGATGTCTCTCTAAGACATGGTACTTTACCGACCATGCTCACTATGTCTTAGTCCTATAGAATTGAACTAAAATTGGTTTATACATATTCTATAGTTATCACCCCTTGTTTGATAATATCTACACGTATGAGATGTTAAACCTTAATCTTAAAAGTCACTCAATTGGTGCCCTTAGCCTTCTTAGATTCTAAGAGGGAGATGGTACATTCACCTTAATTAAAATATCTAACGAATTGGCCTTGTGCCAACATCTCAAACATGAATAGATATATGTTTGTGTGATCTCCCTATCTAGTTTATATGGTAAACACTTAAGGGAAGCAAAATTTGAAATAGTAAAATCAATATCACACTTAGGAGCAGCATGTGCTCTAAATTGCAAATCTTTTGTGCTATACTTGTTTATCATGTGGAGCTAGACTATGGTATCACACTAATCATGATAAGCCGACACTTAGAGAGTAAAGTGTCATTGTAGCCCAAGGGTAGAGTTTAATAGGTTATCCTTTGAAAAATATTTCTAAAAAATCCCTTGGAGTCTATGTTAGGATATCCCTTTGGATTCATGCATTGCATGATCCTTTTCAAATGAGAGCTTAATACGATAAGATTTTATCCTAAATGGCTTATCATATCATATTAAATGTGTATATCATTATGCATATGATAAGTACACTCATTTGGAGCATTGTTGCTCCATATGTGTTATGACCGGGTTTGTCTTGTGTTTTCAAGTGTAGTTGAAGATAAGAAGGCCGTGTTAGTGTCATATTATTTAGGCTTTTGACTTATCTTGGATGTTAAAATATGCTATCATATGTTCCAAGAATAAGTTTTAGTGGCCAAGTATGCAAAATGTCATATTCTTCGGCCTATTGTGTAATGTCATGTCTTAAATCATAGGTTCATATAAGGCCAATGACAAAAACAGAGGGGGAGAGCTAAATTGTGCTATTCTTAGGTTTATATGGATCATTGCGAGATGCTCACATTGTCTATTCTATTATATCCCCACTAATTGTGCTAAAATTGCATATATTTAAAAAAGAAAAGAAAAGAAAAGCTTAAATGAACAATCTTTTTAAACAAGAGCTAAAAATTGCACATCTTTCTAGATATACATTCATAGAAGTAAATCAAACTTGATTATCTCAATTTCTATGAATTTGAATGCTTATCATGTGTACTTATCCATATACCCATGATAGGGCTCACTGTCATGTCATGAAAGTAGTAAATGGTTATCTTTACGCCTGACAAATTTAGAAAAGGTTCTTAACTTGATACACATCTATTCTTGCTTATCATGATAGGATTTACATCATAATTAATCCATCACCACATGATAAGATTCTATAAGGAATTTTAAAAACAAAAGGGGGCTTATTATGCTAAACTTTAAACTTGCTTGTTTTCTTTCATGATAAGTAAAATATAAGCGGTAACTTGCTAATCTATTATTATATTACGGGTCATAGGGTAGATTTATATTGGATTTATATATATACTAAGATACACCCTAAAAATTTGTGCCAAAATTGGAATGTCTCTTTATTTTTTTTCTAACATAAGCTTGATTTATATTAGTTTATTCGTTTCCTATGTTGATATGGTCTTATCATGCCAATATATTTTGGATTATACTTTGATTTTAATTGGTAACTCATTATAAGTAGTTAGGCGGAGCATCATATTCTCATTGTATATCCTGATGTTTTATGTACTGTGCTTAAATGCTTAATTATTTCTTTTTGCCGATGCCAAAAGGGGGAGAATTTGTGTAATTGATTAGATCCATAATCATATGCATCATTGTACTATAACTTGTGAATATAACTCATGCATATGTTGAGGGGGAGTAGTATCTATTAACTTGTTTATATAATCCACCTGTCTAATCAATTTGGTTTGTCATCAACAAAAAGGGGGAGATTGTTAGCCCAAGGTTCCCCATGGGTTCATTCAATCACCTTGTTTTGATAACTAACAAACGCAAATTGATTAGTCGTTTATGGACTAATTGTTTGCCTTGAGTATTGTGCTATGGACAGAAAATTCACAGGTTAATCCCTGATAACACCAACACCCCATTGATGGCCTATGCTTGAAGATGAACCAACAAATGGACAAAGGAGCTAGAGCATACTTGGACAAATCATAGCCTAGAGGATCTACCAAGGAGAAGCTCAACATCATCCACATCAAGTATTTGGACAATTAGGAAAAATCAATGAAGGCCAAAGCTGGAGGATCAACAAGGAATGCAAAGGACAAAGGAGCTTGAACCAAACAGTGGCATCATCCTTGGAAGGTGTCAAAGAAAGAAGCTCAAATTTGAAGATCCCAAAGCAAGCCAAGCACCACATTGAAGATCAAATGAAGATTGGCTCAAGAGAAGTTGAAGAGAGTACTTAGAATGGTAGTATGTATAACCTTTCTCTCTTGTGTTTTCTCTTGATAAAGGCACATCTTAAAACCCCTAAAAATATGTTTTTCAAAGAGACTAACACACCCTTTAAGAACTTAAATGGATAAGTGAATGGCCATATGGTGCACCAACATGTTGGGACCCATATGGCATTCAACACAACATTGAACAAAACAGAGTTCTAAGAGTACAATCTGGACCAACAACTAAATTCTATCAAAACTTATTTAAAATATTTTCAAATATTTTTGAAAATCTTTTTAAGAGATAGCTCTTATTTTTTTCATATCCGTAGAGTATAAGAATGTCGAAATCCGACAAGAAACGAAAGAGATATGAATTTTTCAAATTGGAAGCTGATTGTTGGAAATCCAGTCTCAGAGCTCCGAGCATTTTCTCGGAACTCCGAGACATTTCTCGTAGCTCTGAGAAAACAACCTGGACACAAAAAAATAGAGCCGTTGGGGGTCCAACGGCTAGTAGTTTATTGACCCAAAATGACCGAAATACCCCCAAAACGGTCATATTGAGTTGGAACTCTATATATACACATTGTATGGACCTAAAACTTCAAGATGAACATGTTCCAACTCAAAAGAACCCTTGAAAACTACTTGCAATCATTTTTGGGTTAATTTTCTCTCACCAACCTCTTGTTCCTTGATTTAAGAAAATCATTTGAGATTGGTTTAGGCATTACTTGTAATTATCTTTGAGAGTGCATTGTGAGCTCTACTTTGTATTAGCCTATCTAGAGGCAAGTGAGCAACATCTTCTTCTCTACATTGTATTTGGGAACAAAGGGCGCCGTATTTAAGACCCTTGGAGCTTGGACTCTCTGATTGTACAAGGCGAAAGAAACACCGTATTTAAGTTCCTTGGAAGATAGTGGATACCTCAAGGAGAGCAAACTTGAGAAGAGTGGAGTAGGTCTTGGGTTTAAGACCGAACAACTATAAAAGCGCTTGTGTCAAAGCCTCTTGTCTCTCTACCTCCTTCTCTTGATTGGTGATTGGCACACATCTCTCTTACTCTCTCTTGTAGTTGCTTTAATATTCATATCCTTGCTTGAGTGAGTGTTTAGCACTTAAGTTGAAATTGCATATTCATCTCTTTCTAATTAAGCCTCTCATCATTCTAGTCAAGTTATAAAATCAACTAGGGAATAAAGTTTACATCATTACTATTAAGCTTAATTAATCAAACTAACTTGATTGAGAAAAGTTAAAACTAGGGTAATTTTGGTAAAGAGTTTTTAAAGAGAATAAGTTTTTTAAAGAAACCCAATTCACCCCCCTCTTGGGTTGCCTAGTGGGATTTCAAACTATCACTAATGAGACAATGTATGTCTCCTATAGAGAGCCCAAAGTAACCTCATCATTGCCCCTGCAATGATAAATAGAGGTTATCTAAAAAACTAAGTTAGTTTTTATCTTAGTAAGGGGAGTGTAACTAATGAGACTTGGGTAGTCTCCTAGAGGTTGACTCGCTAATGAGACAATGATAGTCCCCTAAAGGGCTAACTCGCTAATGAGACAAAGCATATCTCCTAAAAGGGGTAGCCATTTACCGAGACAAAGCATGTCTCCTAAAGTGATGACTTGTTAATGAAACAAGGTAGGTCTCCTAAAAGGAGAGGCTCCAGATAGCTCCATCATAGCCCTTGCAATGATGGGATGATCTAATGTCTAAAGTACACTTCTAAAAGACTAAAGTATCATGACAGAACGGAAATCAAGATGAGCAATCATGTGTTTCAAGTAAAAGGTATCTAAACAGATAAGGCATCTAAACAAATAAAGCATTTTATTCTAGAACGCCTCGAATGTGATACTCAACACAAATGAAGATAACAACTATAAGAATCAATAACTGTCATTAGGGTAAACACTATGTAAACGAAATTTAAAATTAATTCTATGAACTATGGATACTCTAATGAGGAACAAATGACTATAAACTTTTATTAATATAAGCTATATTTGTTAATCACATGCTAAAATATCAAACTACCATTTTTCAAGAAAAATGATCTTAACTTAACTATACATGGTTACACATACTAACATTTCTTCCTCTTTCATTATGACATATAAAGATAACACTACTGAACTCTTTCAACTGATCATAGCAATGTTCTCTAAATTTACAAATTAACTAACAAAAAGACAAATTTGGATCATCAATATCAAAACATGATCAAACTGGAAAGGCTACGATATTAATTCACTGTCATGCTATTTACATCTTTATCTGTTAATTGTTTTCAGGAATCCAAATTCATAAAAAAAAAACTGTACATACACCGAAACTTCATTTGATAAATATTACTTCTCGTGCATTCATTAATAGAAAAAATAATTAGGCTCAAATGCATATCAAGATAAAGTAAAAATGAATGCCAATTGTTTAAAGAAATGGGAATTAATTGGACTCTTTTCCAGGAAATCAAATGGGACTCTATTTTTCACGAAATGGTCAATTAAACTCAATCATCTGACTTTTCATCACAAAGGATCTATAAGCACAAGTTCTAAAAAAAACCAAACTTATTTTTCTTAATACTTTCATTTAATGTGCTTTTCCAATATAATGCAATCAACATCCTGATGTAGCGTATCCATACACTTTTGATAAATCTCTTCTTTATAGTTATCTAAATTTTTAACAACAATATTTCTCCACTGATCTCCATTTGGCACCAATAGTTCATATAAATTGAAATCAATAGAACAATGATCATTTCTCATCAATTGGATCTATCCTTGAACTTTTTCAGATGTAATCATAAGCACAATGCTAATTTTAGTCTTTAAAATCAAATATACTAAGAGGAAATCTAAACAAACAAGCATAAACGAAACAAATTCATAGCTAAACTCACATCATCCTAACATTACCAATTCTTAATATTTAATAACCTAAACGAAACAAATTCATATAATCAAATGATCAATTTATGACTGATTGAGATATTCAACGTTTCAAAACAGCATAATCTACAATTTTTTTAACATTTTAAACATACCAGTGCCATGCTGAGCCCATGTTATTTTAAAAAAATTACATGGATTGATGACAGAACAGAAGAAGTTGTGCTATTTAGCAATCAGACAATTCACATTCAAATACTAAATATCCTGAAGGAAATAGCTCACATCGCTAACACAACTTACTCTTATGAAAATCTAAAGGGATAAAAAAGGGAAGATGCTTTGACAATACCATTTTTGTTTATTTGTCAGAGAATAAGATATGAAGGTTGAAATTCCACTTAGCAAACCAAGAGGGGGGTGAATTGGGTGTCTTTTCAAATTTTAAGGATTTTAAAATTTGCTTGCATTAGTTTTAGTTTAATTAAAAAGATTAAGAAAAAGATTCAAAGACAAGAGTTTAAGCACTTACCACAATAGAGAAGAAGAAGAGACAAAAAGCTTGACACAAGATTTTTATAGTGGTTCGGTCTTAAACCCAAGACCTACTCCACTCTTCTCAAGTTGTCTCCTTGAGGATTCCATTAGAATCTTCTTCCAATGAACTTAAATACGGCATTCCTTTCGCTATGTACAATCTGAGCTTCCAAGCTCCAAGGGTCTTAACTATGATGCCCTTTGTTGCCAAGTACAATGAAGAGATGAAGAAATAGCTCACTTGCCTCTAGATAGGCTAGTTACAATATAAAGCAGACTCACTCTCAATAGAAAATAAAAGTACAAATCAATCATAAAGTTCCACAAGAGTATTTTAAGGTTTAGGCACAGAGTGAGGATGTGAGAGTGATTAAGGATCAATAATAATGCTAAGATATGTATTCAATGATCCAAGATGGTTTGGAAATGTGTTAGAAGAGCTAAATGAGCTCTAGACCATCATATATATAGTGGAGGCTCAAATATGACCATTTGGGAGTCTCTAAGGGCTAGTACGGAGGCATAGCACGGAGCTCCGTCATAGCCGTTGCACATAAAAAAATTTCGGACAGGTTGCTCCACGGAGCTCAGTGAGGTTCCACGGAGTTCCGTGGAGGTGCCTGGAACAGATTTAAACTCAATCTGTTTTTCTTTTTGTTTGGGCTTAGGAACTTTGGTTTTCTTGAATATTTTGTGACGCCATGTGGGTTCAATAATGTATGAACACCACCATGGTATGCACATGCATGTATGGTCCATTTTAGTATGATTTTAGTCCTCTTTTTGTGCCTTGAAATTGAAATACAAATTATGAAACATTTCACATTCTAAGTATACTTTTGATATTCATTTTGTTGGCACTTCAACGAGGCTTTGTCTTCACTTCGATCAACTCATTTGATTCGTGTGTGCATAGCTTTATCATTTGGAGCAATCACCTTCCTTGAGTTCACTTTAACCTTGCAATTTGGTCTTGCATTTGAGGAACATGGATCTTGCCTTGATTTTGCTTTGCTTTACCATTCCTCTCTTCATGTCTTTGACTTCGTCTTGATCACTTAATGATTAACCCTTTGAGGTACATTCTTGAGATTGCTTGTGCTTAAAACATGATCACTTAAACATCCAAAATCATTAGTATAAACAAGCATTATATGACAAATTGAGTTTGTTAATCATCAAAACAAATGTTTAGGAGTACTTGTTGAACCTTTGGGCTAACAATCTCCCCCTTTTTTATGATGACAAACACAATTTGCTTTAGGGCAGGAGCTCTCCCTTATGGGATGATTAAACCAATTAATTCTCCCCCTAAAGAAATATTTGATTAACAATTTAAACATTAATTTGTATTAGAGATAGATAAGAGAAATTGAGCTTTGCTCCCCCTTAATTTATGCATTTAAGTATAGTAAAGGGGCTCAAACATTCTCCCCCTTTTGGCATCACAAAAAGGTGAACCATAAAGAGAACAAGCCTAGAGAGAATAAGATCATACATTACAAGCAAGAGCAATGGGCAAGTAAAAAAGAAATGGCATCCATAAAGAGAATAAAATTCCATACAAGCTCAAAATGATAAGCAAACCATATTTTATTCATGATGAAAGGCCATACATAAGAACAAACGCAAGGAGAGTGCTTGGCCGACACTTCCATATATAAAGCACACACTGGCTAGTACATAGAAATGAGATAAACTAGCTATAAGCACACCATAGAGATCCTACATATCATAGACAAAAAGTCATACAAGCCATCAAAACATAATTTAGAGATAAACCCAAACTAATCATCAACGAGAGCAAGCTGAAGATAACAAGGCTCGTCTAATCCTTGGAAGGAGGCGGAGGGTGAGATGAATTGCCATGAGATGGACCACCCTGACGAGCCGAGAAGATCTCGCGAAGTGAAGTGAACTGAGTGTCCACATGAGTGTGGAGAGAGTCGAATTGAGCTGTCATGGAGCACTCAAAGGACTCCTGCATAATGGACAGATCATAGCGAGTACATGGCTGAGAAAGGTCTGTCTTGTCGGCATCGCTGCCACCATCCTGAGATGCCTTTTCTTCTGACGTATCCTCATCTCCTATCTCTTCTTCCTCAATCGCAGGAGCAACTTCCAATTGCATGCGCTGAACGGTGCGCTCATCAAATGGAGCAATAGGGGTGCATGTCACCTCACCACTAAGAGGAACACCGTAGGCCTTGAAGATCCGGTTCAAGAACATCCCATATGGCATGGAGGAACGAGACCGAGTAGGGGCCTTACTCATGAATCGGAAGATGATGTTTGCAAGATGGAGAGGGCGATTGGCTACGATGAAGTAGATGATGAAGGCCTCAAAGGGTCTCACAGAGTCTGTCTGCCCACCACGAGGGGTGATGGTGCTAAAAATGAGGTTATGTAACATCTTGTACCAGGTTTGAGATGGGATGAGTGAACCTTAATGTGGGGATAATATTGATTGGCAATGGTACGAAAGAGTTGGAGACAAGGAACATCGGTTTTATCAATTTCCTCATTAGGCCAAAAGTAATCATCACCACCGGCAGGGGAAACGCCAAAGAGGGTGTGTAGACACCCCCATTTTGCTACACTTTAAAAAAGTAAAAGATTTGGTAGTTTGTCAAGTTTCGAGTTCGTATTCCACCTAGGATTAGGCATCTGTGCATTTTAGGGTAGATTTCTCCTCGTTGAAGGAATTCTGAAGTTGATTCGCGATCCTAAATGTTTCTAGGGTGTTCCAATGGTATCTGAAGATAAAAATTCAAGTTTCCAACCAACTGAAAAAACCTGTTATTTTTAGAATTTTTGGGCTTTTCCTTATTTTTGCCCATTTTTACAGGGGTATTTTGGTCATTCCCGATGTGTCTCGTCTGACCCCCGAGTTATATTTGAGAAATCTTAAGTGATTTTACAAATTTTGAAAAAGCTGCTATTTTTAGAAATTCATGGGGCTTCCACATTTTCATCTTCTTATGGATATTTCAATCATTTCTCATATATCCAAAACCATCTTGAGGGTACGGCTGATGGATTTAGAGTAATTTCGTAAGATTTGAGAAACCTGCTAAATTTACATCTCTCAAGATTTTCTCTTAGTCTTGCACTTCGAGGGTATTTTAGACATTTCCAACATATCATATTTGGTCCCTAAGTTGTGTCTAAGAAATCTTGAGTCCGTTCATAAAATTTTGAAAATCTGCTATTTTTGGAATTTCTCATGATTTTCCCTAGTCTCGCCAAATTCTAGCACCTCGGGGTAATTTGGTATTTTCCTGTGTAATTATTTTGATCCCCGAAATATGTCTGAGAGATTATAAATGATTTCCTGAATTTTGGAAAACCTGCTAAATTTAGAATTTATCAGGGGTTTCGCTTAATTTGGAAATTCTAAGTGTTGAGGGCATTTTGAGTATTTTCAGGGGATACCAAATGATCCTGTTTAATATTGCTCACCGAAAGAACCCAATTTTAAAAGTTTCTATTTTTGAAGTTTGACCACAAAGACTTTCCATTTTTAATTTTTCCCTTTAGGGGTGAACCAATCTGAGGGTATTTTGGTTGCATTTGGATGTCTAACAGTCAAATATGGGCATTTTGATCAGAAAAGTTATTTTTCAAAAAAGATGGTCCGATCATATGTGAGGGATGCACCATAAATGTCAAATGGGTTGGGTCCATATATAGAATGTTGAATTTAGAAATATTTTATTGAAATTTTTACGGAAAAACCTGAAACCCGGGTGAAATGGCCCATTGGGCTTCAGCCCGAAAAGATGGAGCTCATGTGGGTACACCCATATGGGTCGACCACCATGGTGGGCGCCCCACATGGCCGACCCACATGAGTTGAGCACCCAACCTTGATGATGTCACAATGGTGACATTATCTTTGTTAAAAGAAAAATAAAAAGAATAAAAAAGAAGAAGAAAAGGAAAAGAGGAATGATTGCTTAAAATGTTTTCTTCCAAAGAAGCAATGTGGAATGAGAATAGCATGTCTTGATTGACAAGAAATTAAGATTGGAATCAAATCCAATTTAGAAACAAGAAAGAAAGAAAGCAAGAGGGGAAAATTGGAAACAAGCCAAAAATGGGAGCTCTCACATTGGAAACTACTATTTCTCTCTTAACCCTAGCTTTTTTGTATAAAAATCAAAGCAAACAATCTTAGGAAGGATCCAAAAAAAAAAATCCAAATTCGTCCTTTTTCTCTCTCCTTGCAAGAAAAAAAAAGAGAAAAAAACCTCTTCTCTCTTGAAGTGTGTTTATCTCTCTCAAGGGTTCTTTACAAAAGGGATTCTTGAATTCCCTTTTCTTCTTCAACAAATCACACATTAAGGACCTTTGGGGTGTTCTTTGGGTTTTCTCCATCATACCAAAGGATTGGACAAAGCGAATATCTCGGATTACCAACCCAAGAGACACGGATCGCGATCGACGGTAAGAATTTCCCTTCTTTGAGAATTGGAAAAGCATGCTAGGGTTTTATTTTTTTGAAACAACAAATCTATGAGTTTTCTTTTAAATTTCTAGTATGTTATAACATAGATTATAAGCTTTTAAAATCTAAAATTTTTCCCAAAAATTAATATTCATCCACATAAATCTTGAATTTCTTTCTTTTCTTTTTAATATGGATTTAAATGGAATTTTCAAAGCAAGTGTTTGAAAAAAGCATCTTTTTCAAAAAACGAATTTTTTAGGGTTCCAAAAATTCTAAAACTACTGGAAATAATCATCTTTGACCATGGTTTGACCGCCTTGGTTCCCGTTTTATTTTTCGAGAGTTAACCCAACAAAGGGTTATTTCTTGAAGAATAAAATGGAAAATGGGTCAAATCAAGTCCAAAATTCATGAAATTTTGTTTCCGAACCGACTTTTGGATTTCCAGATCACCCTAAAATGTTTAGAATTTTTGGATTTTTTTAATCGGATTATTAATTATTTTAAATTTCGGCCATTTTTAATAAATATCAAAAGGTTGTAAAAATTGATGAAATTTTCCAGAATTAAAAGCTTAAAAATAAATTGAATTTTCCATTGAAAAAAAAAGTTTGAAAAACATATGGTCTTTACTGTTTTCCAATCGCTTCCGCGTTTTACGTACCGTAATTCTTTTTCATATTAAATTAATATATTTTTGAAATTTTCTTTACAAACCAGTAACTTAGGTTACTGGAATGTTAGACAAAAATTTTCAATGGATTTTGCAAAGCTTTGATAAGGTTTTACAATTTATTTTAATAAATGGGTTTTAATTCCTAGAAAACAAATTGATCTCTTTTACTTAAAAATCGATTTTAGAGAGGAGCTTTAATTTTTGGATTTTTAAATTTTGGAAAAAAATCATATAATCTATTATATATCCACTGTAATGTTTACATGATTTTAGGATACCCTTTAGTCTACCTTTTAATTAATTCATTGATTTTAGAGAAAATGACCAAAAAAAAGGTCTTTATTATGATAATGACGTGTCCAGAGGGGAGATTTGAAAATGACTAATATTGAGTGATAGTGACTTGTTTGGGTGTTTTAAGACCAAAGTACCCCTCAGTTGAATTTTTCCTTTTACTTTGGTAATGAGTAAAAAGATATTTTGACAGAGATATTTTCACCTCTCTCTCTCTCTCTCTCTCTCTCTCTCTGTCGCAATCACCGGCCTCTCTCTCCGGCCTTTCTCTCTCTTTACTCTCTCTCTCTCCGGCACTCTCCGTCGACGGCACGGCACTCTCTCTCTCGACCTCTCGACGGCCCTCTCTCTCGACCTCTCGACGGCCCTCTCTCTCGACGGTACCCTCTCTCTCTCCGGCCCTCTTCGTCGACGGCACGGCACCCTTTCTCTGGACCTCTCGACGGCCCTCTCTCTCGACGGTACCCTCTCTCTCTCCGGCCCTCTTCGTCGACGGCACGGCACCCTCTCTCTCGACCTCTCGACGGCCCTCTCTCTCGACGGTACCCTCTCTCTCGACGGCCCTCTTCGTCGACGGCACGGCACCCTCTCTCTCGACCTCTCGACGGCCCTCTCTCTCAACGGCACCCTGTCGCTCTCCCTCTCTCATAGGTTGGTACTCTCTCCCTCTCAGTTTTTTTTTGGGATTTTAGGGTTTTGAAAAATTAGGGAAACCAAAAATTAGGATTTTAGGGAAACCAAATTTTTGGAAAACCAAATTTTTAGGATTTTAGGGAAACCAAAAATTAGGGGTTTTGAAAACAAAAATCAGTTTGAAAATCAGTTTTCTGAAAACCCCTAATTTTTAACCCCTAATTTTTTAGTAAACCTATGGTTTAAAGTCCTAAAGGTTGGTTTAAACCCCTAAGTTTTTACTAAATGTATGGTTTAAAGCCCTAAAGGTTGGTTTAAACCCCTAATGTGTTACTAAATCTATGGTTTAAAGCCCTAAAGGTTGGTTTAAACCCCTAATGTTTTACTAAATCTATGGTTTAAAGCCCTAAAGGTTGGTTTAAACCCCTAATTTTGTACTAAATCTTTGGTTTAAACCCCTAAATGTTCGTTTAAACCCCTAATGTTTTACTAAATTTATGGTTTAAAGCCTTAAAGGTTGGTTTAAACCCCTATTTTTTACTAAATGTATGGTTTAAAGCCCTAAAGGTTGGTTTAAACCCCTAATTTTTTACTAAATCTATGGTTTAAAGCCGTAAAGGTTGGTTTAAACCCCTAATTTTGTACTAAATCTATATTTTAAAGCCCTAAAGGTTGGTTTAAACCCCTAATGTGTTACTAAATCTATGGTTTAAAGCCCTAAATATTGGTTTAAACCCCTAATGTGTTACTAAATCTATGGTTTAAAGTCCTAAAGGTTGGTTTAAACCCCTATTTTTTTACTAAATGTATGGTTTAAAGCCGTAAAGGTTGGTTTAAACCCCTAATTTTTTACTAAATGTATGGTTTAAAGCCGTAAAGGTTGGTTTAAACCCCTAATTTTGTACTAAATCTATGGTTTAAAGCCCTAAAGGTTGGTTTAAACCCCTAATGTGTTACTAAATCTATGGTTTAAAGCCGTAAATGTTGGTTTAAACCCCTAATGTGTTACTAAATCTATGGTTTAAAGTCCTAAAGGTTGGTTTAAACCCCTAAGTTTTTACTAAATGTATGGTTTAAAGCCATAAAGGTTGGTTTAAACCCCTAATTATTTACTAAATCTTTGGTTTAAAGGCCTAAAGGTTTTTTTAAACCCCTAAATGTTCGTTTAAACCCCTAATGTTTTACTAAATTTATGGTTTAAAGCCTTAAAGGTTGGTTTAAACCCCTAAGTTTTTACTAAATGTATGGTTTAAAGCCGTAAAGGTTGGTTTAAACCCCTAATGTGTAACTAAATCTATGGTTTAAAGCCCTAAATGTTGGTTTAAACCCCTAATGTGTTACTAAATCTATGGTTTAAAGTCTTAAAGGTTGGTTTAAACCACTAAGTTTTTACTAAATGTATGGTTTAAAGCCGTAAAGGTTGGTTTAAACCCCTAATTATTTACTAAATCTTTTGTTTAAAGGCCTAAAGGTTGGTTTAAACCCCTAATTTTTTAGTAAATCTATGGTTTAAAGCCCTAAAGGTTGGTTTAAACCCCTAATGTATTACTAAATCTATGGTTTAAAGCCCTAAAGGTTGGTTTAAACCCCTAATGTTTTACTAAATCTATGGTTTAAAGCCCTAAAGGTTGGTTTAAACCCGTAATGTTTTACTAAATCTATGGTTTAAAGCCCTAAAGGTTGGTTTAAACCCCTAATGTTGTACTAAATCTTTGGTTTAAACCCCTAAATGTTGGTTTAAACCCCTAATGTTGTACTAAATCTTTGGTTTAAACCCCTAAATGTTCGTTTAAACCCCTAATATTTTACTAAATTTATTGTTTAAAGTCTTATAGGTTGGTTTAAACCCCTAATTGTTTACTAAATCTATGGTTTAAAGCCCTAAAGGTTGGTTTAAATCCCTAATTTTGTACTAAATCTATGGTTTAAAGCCCTAAAGGTTGGTTTAAACCCCTAATGTGTTACTAAATCTATGGTTTAAAGTCCTAAATGTTGGTTTAAACCCCTAAGTTTTTACTAAATGTATGGTTTAAAGCCCTAAAGGTTGCTTTAAACCCCTAATTATTTACTAAATCTTTGGTTTAAAGGCCTAAAGGTTGGTTTAAACCCCTAAGTTTTTACTAAATGTATGGTTTAAAGCCCTAATGTGTTACTAAATCTATGGTTTAAAGCCCTAAAGGTTGGTTTAAAGCCCTAATGTGTAACTAAATGTATGGTTTAAAGCCCTAAAGGTTGGTTTAAACCCCTAATGTGTTACTAAATCTATGGTTTAAAGCCCTAAAGGTTGGTTTAAACCCCTAATGTGTTACTAAATCTATGGTTTAAAGCCCTAAATGTTGGTTTAAACCCCTAATGTGTTACTAAATCTATGGTTTAAAGTCCTAAAGGTTGGTTTAAACCCCTAATGTATTACTAAATCTATGGTTTAAAGCCCTAAAGGTTGGTTTAAACCCCTAATGTTTTACTAAATCTATGGTTTAAAGCCCTAAAGGTTGGTTTAAACCCGTAATGTTTTACTAAATCTATGGTTTAAAGCCCTAAAGGTTGGTTTAAACCCCTAATGTTGTACTAAATCTTTGGTTTAAACCCCTAAATGTTGGTTTAAACCCCTTATGTTGTACTAAATCTTTGGTTTAAACCCCTAAATGTTCGTTTAAACCCCTAATATTTTACTAAATTTATTGTTTAAAGTCTTATAGGTTGGTTTAAACCCCTAATTGTTTACTAAATCTATTTTTTAAAGCCCTAAAGGTTGGTTTAAATCCCTAATTTTGTACTAAATCTATGGTTTAAAGCCCTAAAGGTTGGTTTAAACCCCTAATGTGTTACTAAATCTATGGTTTAAACCCCTAATGTGTTACTAAATCTATGGTTTAAAGTCCTAAAGGTTGGTTTAAACCCCTAATGTATTACTAAATCTATGGTTTAAAGCCCTAAAGGTTGGTTTAAACCCCTAATGTTTTACTAAATCTATGGTTTAAAGCCCTAAAGGTTGGTTTAAACCCCTTAATATTTGAGAAATCAGTTGGTTTAAAGCAGTTGTTAACTTTTTTTCACCACATTCTGTTTCAACAGGTCGAAATCTGATTTAGTGGATTTGATTCCATCTTTTCCCCCTAGTGATCATCTCATCAAACCATGGTAATGCCTCCGTTATTCTTTTAGGCCTTGTATTTTTTAAAATGTTGTATATATCTAATAATGGTTTGTTTTGCAGGCGTCTTATGCTACGTCGAGATGCTGCCCCTCTAAGTTTGACGAATTCTTCAGGTCCCTTGACTTGAGGAAAGCACATACCGATATGCTAGAGCGCGGCCCATTTGGGGCCTTGCTTAATTTGGAAGGTCTGAAATTGCACAAGGCAATTTTGACCGTCCTCGTGCGATGTTGGATACCCGAGTCAAGGGCATTTCAAATAGGTGGCATATTACTCCCCTTTGAGGTAAGGGATTTAGCATTGGCATTGGGCCTAAGCTTGGTAGGAGATAGAATACGAATAGACTGGGATTCGACAGAGGAGGTCGAAGGTTGGAGGTTTTCCGGTGCTTGGGCGAGATTTAGTGAGATTGCAGATGTTATAAGGGCGGAGTCGAGATCGGATGAGATTGCATCCGTCCACGCAACAGTGAGACATTTGTTACTGCTTCTGTGCTGCTGTGTTCTTTTTGCCCGAGCTGACCCTGTGGATCACAGGACAAAATCCTGCCTCTTCCCTTACTTAGGAGCAGAGGCCGTGGGAAGAATTGCTTGGGCATACCCTGTGTACGACTTCCTGGTAGACTCATTGGATTCATATTCGAAAAACGGGAAGACAGGATATATCACCGGATGCGCTATTGTGCTACAGGTGAAGAGTACATATATTATATACATGATTACTCTTTTGTAAGTTTGGTTTTTTCTTCTCTAAAGGTTGACTGTCTGTCTTCATTCCAGGTGTGGCTCTTTGAGCATACTACCTTGTGGGCACCTTCAGCACCAGATGCACATCCACGCCTATTAAAGTGGATCACAGGGATCGATACAAGGCGGACTGACCATGCAGCCTTTATCAGACAGATCCGTGATGGGAGGCTAAAGAAGACCCAGGTAAGACCTAGAGCGTCTGTACTCCCCTAGTACTCACTTCTTGTAACCGAGATTAACTATTTGATTTCAGGTTGTGAGGTGCCTACTACCTCTTCCTCGAGAAGAGGGCCTGCTATCTTTCACGGCAGATGAGGCTGATACTGTGATGGGAGAGGTAACGAAAATGACTCTCTTTCTTGCATAGGGTCGTTATATTCAAGTTATCTAAATTTTCTGTATTGTTGATACATTTATAAGAAAGAAGCTTCTGCGACCGCCCCAACAGTTGAGGAATGCCTCCAAGACATTCGGATTTTAGAGGAAGAAACGATAGCGTCTCTGAGTGATATGTTACGTAAGGTACTGAATTTTAAGTCTATATTCAATTACTATATAGTACATTCTCTGAGTGATATGTTAATAATTTTCCATTTCCACTTTTCAGAGGAGCATACCTTTTAAGGGGAGGACAGGGAGAAAAAGACATGTTGATAGGGAAGTGAAGGAAGACCATGTGTCTATAAGCAAGGCTGATTTTGATTTGTTAGTGGAGAGGGTTAGAGACCTTGAAAGGAGGTCAGTACGACATGAAAATGAAATAGCCGAGCTTAAGAGGATCATTGCCTCGGGTGGAATGGAGGCCGAATCACAGGATGAAGGAAAGGGGGAGATGATGGAAGGGGATGACGGAGGGGTGGCCGAATCGCAGGATGAAGGAAAGGGGGAGATGATGGGACGGGATGACGGAGGGGTGGTAGTCATCCCCAGCCACGATTCGTTGGAGGAGGAAATAAAACGGAATGTCATTTCCATCCCCGACAGTCCACTGAAACCTGTGGCAAAAGTGATTTGGAGTATTGAGAGAGGAGTGAGGCTGCGTTTGAGGAAAACTAAACCCTCTAAACATACTACTACGCCGTATATGGCTTTCGGGACTAAGAAGGTCAATGATAAAGCATTGCTGGTGGCAGACCCGCAATGCCATCGGTTGCTCCCAAAGCTTCTTGCGCTTCCCCCAAGGTAAATTGGATTTAAGCCCTTTTCCAAAACTATCATTTGTAAATCCTAAACTATCTAGCCTTTGTAAATCCTAAACTATCAGGTGTTTTGCAGCGAACGAGTTATACAGGTCAACGACGACTTCCTGTGTGCTGAGGACTTGGTTATCCTTAACAACCCCAATGAGTGGTTAAGTTCTCCGGTAAATAATTTGGTTATTTATGCTAAAGCTGAATTCTTTCACCATCGATATTTGTCTCAAATCTCTATATGTTATTTTATGTAGATTATGAATGTATACGCCGAATATCTAAACGTTCGGGACGAAAATAAAAGAAAGCCTGCAGAAAGAGCCTGTGTGGCCATTAGTACCTTCCTCTTTGTAAGAATAGATAGTTTTTCATTCCCAATCACAAGTTATTTTTTAGAGGTGGTTGTTCACAAGGTTTGAATTTGTTTTCGTCACTCCATTAACTTCTCTTGTATTATGTTTTTAGGATTGTCTAACTAACAAAGAGTACACTGGCGGAGATAGTCTTATGAAGTATGTGAAACGATTAAACGACTACCCGCCGGATACCCTAAAAAGAGTCTTATTCCCGCTGCATGTCCCTAACCATTGGATTCTCCTGGTCCTCGATATGGTGGATGAGAAGTTCTACATCTTCAACTCCTTGCGAGACCAGATCTACTATAGAGATGTTCTACCATTGGTGAGTTCGCGTCCCACTTTCCTTCGTTATATTTCAATGTATATAAAATCCTTAGCTTGTATGGATTGTTTTATAGATACGATACCTTGAACGGCTATACATAAGTATGTGGGACTTCGATGTAAGCAAGTTTAGAGTGGTGGAAGTCGAGAAGAGGCCCTTACAACTCAACAGGTAATAAAGTTCACTTAAAATCAGTTTGGAAGTTTAAATTTATTGTGGAAGAGCGTGGTCGATGATGTGTTGTTGTTTTGCAGCAATGATTGCGGGCTGTTTGTGCTTAAGGAGATGGACTGCCTTGCACGTGACGTTCCGCCTGAGTTCAGTCAGGCAGATATAGCGCTGATGAGACGACAATTGTTTGAGGATTTCTTAGAAGGCCGGTGTGGCACGGTTCTGAACTTGTAGGAGTTCATGAACAGGCAGGCTTGGCGAGGTTGAATTCCATTTGAAATGTAGGTTTGTAAGAAAAAATATCCTTGTAATGTTTATATGTGGGTAAAGGCTCGGAAGAATTCGAAATCGTTTTTGATATCAACATTGTATTTGGTTTGTCTTTTTCTACCAACCAGCAGAAAATGCTGTTGTAAATAAGATAGGCTGTACACGGATATGTAAGTGGTACACATTCCAACACGAAAACATGTCATCTCTGTTGTTCTATATGTGGATCTTATCAAATACATGGATGATGGTTTTTACTCTATAAATTTGTTTTAGATTTTGAGATCCAATGTAAGCCGAAAGTTGATTACTTCAGTCGGTAATAAATTTGTGACCAATAATCAGTTTTGATCCCAGAATTCCGTGGCCAAAAAAAAATTCGTCGGAACCTTACTGCGGAATTCCGAAAAATGATTCGGAATTCCGACTTCGGAATTCCGAATTATTTCTCGGAATTCCGCAGTACCCATATCCCAAACGTCGACATTCGAGTTGCGTACTGCGGAATTCCGCTCTATTTTTCTCGGAATTCCGCACTAGCCGAAATGAGAAAAAAATGTCGCGGAATTCCGCATGTTTTTTTCGGAATTCCGAGTTTCGGAACAGGCGCGCATAAAGAGTGGACCGACTCGTTTTTCTCATTTTTGTTTCTCCCTTTTTCTCCTCCATCTCATTTTGTTTTTTATTTTTTTTCCCCTAAATCCACCATCCATACTCCCTCCATCCTCGATCCTCTTCTTCCTTACGAAACCCTACATTCCTCTCCTAAACCCTACCCACACCATTTTTCTTGAAACCCTTTCCTCTTTCTCTCATTTTTCCATCTTTTAGGTGTCCCTTCCTCTTCTTTTCCCCAATCTCTCCTCTCCATCCTACATGCAACCCGTTTTTCTTCCTTCTCCCCCCTTCTTTCGTCATATTCTTCCATTTAGGGCTTCAAATCCCTCTTTTTCTCTCTTTTCTTTCCTTCTCTTCAAACCCTAATTTTCCAACCATGCCTAGAACGAAAAATCCTAAGTTTGGCCGTTCCTCCGGCGGCCGAGACGATGAAGGACCATCAAGAAAGAGAGCCAAGGCTAAAGCTCCGCTTCGGGAAACTGAGTTTATTTCCGATTCATACTTCTCCTCCGCCCAAGCCAAGAAGACATGGCCAAAACTGGCTAATCGGGGCATCCTCACCGGCCGATTCATTGAGCCCGACGTTCTCCACCATTTCGACCTTCAAGCGCGATTTGATGCCGTTGGGTGGACCCAATTTCTTCATCTCAACGAGCTTGTCTACCCTCGGTTAGTTCGTCTTTTCTATACCAATCTCACTATCACTCCCTCTTACTTCGGAATTGAATCTCGTGTCAAGAACACCCCCATCAAACTCAATATTCATCAACTTGCTGAGATTCTCGCAATTAGTTCCGACGGCTTTGACCATTACTTTTGGCCAAGCAATGGAATCCATTCCCTCCCAGATCTTGATCACGACACTGTGTTTGGCCGAATTACGAAGCACTATCGGCCCAACATGCTTGTGCAAACTTCTCACCTCATACCCGTGGCCAAAATGCTTCATAACTTCATGTTCAACAACTTCACCCCACGCGGTGGCATGACCGATGCCATCCGACCCCTTGAGGCATACATCATATATTGCATCCTTGAGGGTCGCCGGCTTTGTCTACCATACATCATCTTTCGCTTCATGTTCCAGACTCTTTCTCGACATCGCGCCTCATTGCCGTATGGCATGCTCCTTACCTGTGTATTTCGCCACTTCGGTATCACTCTGGAGAGTGAGGCAACCGACACTCCCACCGCTCCTTTTGATGATCGGACCTTCCGGCGCATGGCACTTGCGAATCAAGAAGTTGCCGTTGACCCTGATGAAGAAGTTGCCGTAGACCCTGATGAAGAAGAAGACGAGGACGCTCCGGACACTGAGGCCCCTGCGGCGCCCTATGCCTCTTCGGATTTGTCTCAGGGTTTCGCAGCCATGCAGGAGGCCCTTGAGCGATCTATGACCACACAGTTTGAGCGGCTCACTACCCATGTTGACACAGAGATGTCTACGCGTTTCCAATCGCTCTCGACTCACGTTGACGCCCAGTTCTCTACCCTTTATCAGTACCTCACCGGTGGTCCGTCGAGTAAGCACCCGGGCAATTCCTCTTCTTATCCGCCACCACCTCCTCCAGACCAGTAGATGGATGCAGTTATTTGCTGATGGCTCAATTTTTTTGGTCCGACTCCTTTGCTATATTGTGAGTCTCTTTCTGGATGTTTTGGGCTGTATTAGCTTTATATTTCTACAGCTGCTATATGATGGTTGGATATTTTTGGAGCTTTATATTTCTACAGCTGCTATATGATGGTTGGATATTTTTGGAGCTTTATATAGCTTTATACTTTTTGACAGTGAGTGTGCTTGATCAAGGATACCCATTTTAGGCAGAACAAAACTTGCATTCATAATTGCCCCCATCTGCAAATGGCATGAAAGTAGCATCTAAAATTAAACCTGTGTTGCAAACTTCATTAATCAACCATTTTGTACGTACAAATTGAAGGCTGTACATTATAGGGTATCAAACAGTAAAATTTCTCAAAAATAGACTACACATAATTCTAGGCCATTCCCATATAACTTCATAATCTTCAGATGAATCCAAACTTCTGAATTGCGCAGTGCTTCATTGGTCCTTAGACCAGAAGTTTTCGATAAAGCATTAGATGACGACCCTCCAAACAGTTTCTATCAACGAAATCCAAGTCCCTTCAATTCAAATGATCCGAAAAATAGAACAAAAGAATCCTACTTAAAAGAACGGAGGCGGGCGGGATAGGACGGGCCTGCAATCAAATTTAGTAGAATAGTTTCAAGATGGGGCACGGATTGTATTGAGGATCATAATATAAGAGTAAACAGAAGTTCAAAAATTACATACCAATTTTCCATTGCTGCGGAAGGCCCGATTGTGACCACGTTTGGTTGAGGAGTTACGATGGGCGGATTCTTGCACGATCTCTTATTATGTCCAAGTTGACGGCAAATACCGCACTTATGGTGCACTCCTCTTTGCATCCCTCTCTCCGTTCTCACTTTTTTCGGTCGGCCTGGCTGTCGTCTTGATTTTGGCGGCAATACCAACGGCAAAGGATGGGTACACTCCGGCCATTGCGATCGGTCTAACGTGGGATAAATTGCTCCATCGTAAGTCCTCCGATACGTATCGGCATGATACCATTCCCCGCAGTAACTGTATGGGTCTCGTTGGTCCAGTCCCATGGCTGCTATTGCATGGGAGCACGGCATTCCCATCGTTTGAAACAAACGACACGTACATGTTTTCTTTTCTAAGTCCACCTCATCAACGTGGTACTTGGACTTCACCTCATATACGGTCCAACCACACTGGTGCGCCATATAAGCACCTGCTAGAATACATTGTTCGGCCAACCAGTCTTCCGCGTTTGGGGTCAAACGAGTCGTCCACTTCGTACCTGCCTTCTGACGGTACTGAAAGAAGTCAGATAGTTTCCATCTTGTCTGTTCCACAAGTGCTGCAATAGGCAGCTCCCTTGCGCCCTTTAAAAGTGCATTGAAGCTCTCAGCCGCGTTAGTTGTCAGCACGTTATATCTACAACCTTCAAAATAAGAGCTGGCCCAATTTTGTTTAGGAATCTCCGATATCCATTTCTCTGCACTTTTACTCATGGTTTTAATACTCTCCATCGCATCCTTAAAAACACCCTCCCTTAGGGAATATGCAGCATTCATAAAAAGTTTCCGCAGATCTTCACTCTTAAATTTTCCATGGAAGTTGGCACTGAGGTGGTGGATGCAATAGAAATGGTACGACCCTGGGAGAGCTTCCGCTACGGCTCTAGGCAACCCCTTCATCCGGTCAGACCCAATCGTGATGACATCTCGTCCTGCCGAAATGAAATTCTGACGGAACAAATGCAAAAACCATACCCAGCTTTCATACGTCTCGGCCTCGACTACTGCAAGTGCCAGCGGGAATAACCCATTGTTGCCATCTATCGCAGTTGCGGCTAGTAGAGTCCCCATGTACTTCCCCCGCAGATGGGTCCCATCAATTAGGGCGAGGGGCCTAACTGTTCGATTGAACGCACTAATGCTAGGGCCAAATGACCAAAAGAAACGCCCAAATGTATCATCCCCTCTTGGCCGCAGGTCTCGAGTTCGGCACAACTGCACTACTGTGCCAGGATTCCTTCTTACCAACTCATCAGCATATGCAGGCAGGATGCGATATGACGCTTCGGCATTCCCACACATAATTTCCTGTATGATCATCTTTGCCATGTGGGCTTTTCGATACGACATTGTTATACTCCAGTGGGCCTTGATGTACCGTCTTATCATAGGAGCCCTAACATCTTCTGGGCTTTCGAATAAGGCTAGAGAGCACTCAGCAGCCCACTTTGCTGTGGCCATGGGATGATCGTTCCCTTTCATTGTGCTTGAGCATGTGTGCTGAGGGATAAATGTTTTTACCTTAACATAATATGTATAAGTGGTCCCTGTGATACGCCATGGGCATGTACGATCCTTGCATCTAACGCCGTACTTTGTGGGATTTGTCTCTTGTGGGACAAACACAAACCGATGCCGGATTGCGTACTCTGTGACTTTCTTCTGAAAGACTTTAAGATTTGGGAAGATTGCCCCGACCGTGAAATCCTCAGGTCCCACGATCACATTTACTTCATCACCCCCTACAACCATTTCATCCGCTTCCATCGGCTGCCTTATATTGGTATTTCCCAAAGCATCGCCTACATAATTACTAGGTTCATCCTCCTCCTCATGACCCAATTCATCATCGTGACCGAAGTCCTCTTCATCATAACGGAATTCCTCTTCATCATAACCGAAGTCGTCTTCATCATAACCGAAGTCCTCTTCATCGTCGTCATTACTGCCATCGTTCGGTCGAACCAAATCAATATCATGAATATCACCTCCAAAATCCCTACAGAAGTCCCAATCGTTTATGCCTGGTTGGCTTTTCTCAAAGTCGGTCTCAATCGCGCCGGTCTCATTCAAAGTGGGATCTTCAAAATCCTGATTCAAGTCCACTTCATACCTGCAGATCGGTAGCCAATTAAAGTTAAAGTAATTGATGATCCAATGAAAGGAATGAATATTAATCGCACCCAACGTTCAATACTATAATTTACCGATGTATGGTATGAATACCGCCAAGCGTTCTTTTCTCTTTTCGACCAACGGCCGTTACAATCGGTGATGCAGAAACCACGGGGACAGTACTAATATTCGGCCTCGAAGCCTCTGCAAATGAGGAAGGAATCGTAGGCTCCGGAGAATTGTTCCCTCCGAATCTGAACTCTTTAGTTACATATAGGCTCACAGTGTTAATGACCGTACTATCAAAGAGCATCATTACTAGATCAAGGTCGTTGTCATCTCGAATATCATATAAGATGATATGAGATGAGTCGAAAACATATCGACACTTTATAAATAGAGAAACGTCACTTCTATTGGTCCCAATTTTCCTATGAATTAGATTCTCAAAATCTCTATATTTTGCTCTCCGACCAACAATAAGAGGCAACATCTTGCCGCCCACGTATTCAAATGATAGCACATCCTTTAGAGTGCCGTCGATGTGTAAGACAAAAGAAGCCCTTCGTTCCTCTCTCCTGTAAAGACAAAATTAAACACTTATTAGAAGTTGTTTAATGCAATTTAAATGTGCTAAAAATGGAAATAGAGGAGAATGGAAAGGGAACTACATACCTTTTCATGGAAGGGAGGTTAGTATTGGTGCAATGCAATAGAATGATACTTTGGAGTGAACCAGTCGAATGGTGGTTTATGCCCCTACAAAGGAAGCAATGGAATGGGGTGTAAACAAATAATGTGTGAGGAATTATTGATTTAAACCATTCATATTTGAAAAATGAGGGGTTTTCTCAACTGAGTTCTAAATTATTAGGCGTGTAAACCAATGATATCCCACACATTATTGGTTTAAACAATTGATTGTTCAAACTTTAGGGTTGTAAACCAATAATCTGTGAGAAATTATTGATTTAAACCATTGATATTTGAAAATTTAGAGGTTTTCTCAACTGAGTTATAAAATATTAATGGTTTAAACGAATGATATCTCACACATTATTGGTTTAAACAATTGATTGTTCAAATTTTAGGGTTGTAAACCAACAATCTGTGAGAAATTATTGATTTAAACCATTGATATTTGAAAATTTAGAGGTTTTCTCAACTGTGTTATAAAATATTAGTGGTTTAAACCAATGATATCCCACACATTATTGGTTTAAACAATTGATTGTTCAAACTTTAGGGTTGTAAAGCAATAATCTGTGAGAAATTATTGATTTAAACCATTGATATTTGAAAAATTAGAGGTTTTCTCAACTGTGTTATAAAATATTAGTGGTTTAAACCAATGATATCTCACACATTATTGGTTTAAACAATTGATTGTTCAAATAATCTGTGACAAATTATTTCAAAAATTAGCTGTTTTCTCAACTGAGTTGTAAAATATTAGGTGTTTAAACCAATGATATCTCAACTTTTTACAAACTGTAGGTTTAAACCATTGATTTTGCAGAAATTACGAATTTTCCAATTGATTTTCTACAAAATTGTGGTTTAAACCATGCAGATTATGGGTTTCAAAATATACTTCTGACAAACTATTGCTTTAAACCATCTCTTAAACCATTGATCTTTGAAAAATGAGAAAATATATTAAGGGTTTTTAAAAAACGATTTTTCACAAATATTGATTTAAACCATTTTTTCCAAAACTCTATTGGGTTTTACCTATTGATCTTTGACAAAAGAGAAGGAGAAAGTCACGGTGAGGCCATTTCCGAAAAAAAAAACCCATCTCAAAAAAATAAACTCACAGTCAGAGGGGTACCAGCCTCTTTTGTGCCGGTGGCGGGGAGAGAGAGGACCGGCGAGAGAGGTAGAGAAGACCGCCGAGAAGACCGCCGGAGAAGACCGCCGGAGAAGACCGCCGGAGAAGACCGCCGGAGAGGGAGAGAGAGGTGGGTGGGTAAAGTGCTTTGCTTTTCTGAATTTGTAATTTTCAACAGCTGAAAGTAATCATCATAGTTCTGTTGATTTGATAGGGGAGAGAGAGGGAGAGAGAGAGGGGGAGAGGGAGAGAGAAGAAAAACGTATGTAAGGAAGGGTATTCTCGTCAAAGTCACTCAATATTAGTCATTTTCAAATCTCCCCTCTGGACACGTCATTATCATAATAAAGGCCTTTTTTTTGGTCATTTTCTCTTGATTTTATCTGAATTTTGTGTGAATTTTAATTGGCATCAAATCTTAATACAAACCTTTGAAATTTTTACAGTAGTCTAATACCATGATTCTATCTATACTTTAAAAGTTTTACTTAATTTGAGATTCATATGCTATGAGTTAATTTGTTAATTTGTAATCTGAACTAAATTTTGGAAATTTCAAAATTGACAGCAAAACTTGTTCACAATTCATAAAACTCTTCCACTAGTCTAAACTCATTCATATTTAGTTACTGAAAACGTTTCAATGAATTTGGAGTTCGATTACTTAGGGTTACTGTGTGTGGGACCCGATCCCGCGAGAGGGTGAGGTACGAGCCGCCACGCTCTCTCTTGGTCTCTCGTACCCACGCGAATGGCGTGTGCTTTTTATTATTGATTTTCATTACCCAACCAAGCAGGCAGCAACCAAGCCATAGGGTGTAAACAAACGTGCAACCCAGTACCCATAAGGGCAGGGGTAAGCCGCCGAGCCTAGCGAGGTGTGATTTAATTCATCTTTTTCGTGAACTTGGGATCACTAAGGCAATCCGAATTCCACGCAAAAGAGAGTGACAGAGTCGCCACCTAGATGAGAGATCTAGGACCCATAATTGACCAGAAATCTAGACTCGTTACCTGGTTACGAGAATGGAAGGTATGGGGAGTTACCACCACATGCACCATTCCTGCTCGATAATCGGTCTTCAATTCCAAAAGTTAACTCTTTTGAATTTCTTTTAAATGGCTCATTTAACTCTATGTTAATGTGCGAACTATGTGACATGCATCCTAAGATCTAATTTCAGTGTGATTCCTAAATGTGTATCTTGATTTTTTTAATTTGTTTGAATTCAATCTAAGTGAAAGTTCTCCTAAAATGCTAATTTGAGGGAAATCCTACATATTTTAATTAAGAATTTATAAGAAAACTAATATACAAAACCCCACCACTTATGTGTGGGGCCGACTCGTGATTGGTATGCCATCAAGCATCCAAGCTGCCTACGTACCCAAGCCTCACTGGGATCAGAGTCGACGTAGTTCGGTGCACCTAAGCTAAGCTACTTATGCCTAACTCATCTAAGACACCGATCTAGAGTGGATTGATTGTTTTAACAGTTTTAAGAGAAGTTATTTAATTCAAGTTGAAGATTTTATAATCCTAGGACTTCATCTAAGATGCTATATGATCCTATCTAAGTGCAAGACACCCCTTAGACGAATGCAGGTGAACTTACATCCTAGGTAACTAGGCTTGTCCTATGAGAAAAGAGGGTAACTAGTGTAACTAGATCTATGGCACGATTGCTATCCGTAGCAAACGCCCGTGATGAGGCTGGACTCCTAACTCTAGGACTCCCTAAAACCTAGGACACGACATGACGTAAGTGTTCCTAAATATGGCTCTAATGGTTCTTACGATGGAAAGCCGTAATCCAACTGTTCCAAAGCCATGGAGTGAGTTAGTTCAATTTCTTGAACTTGATAATTTTTGATTTCAAGGATTTTTTATTCCTAAACATCTAAGGGACACCAAAGGCTCTATGGTTCGCAAGTTTCGGCCTTGAATCGCAACCATGGAAGGGAATCGTGCTCTCGACCCGCGTATAATTTAGCACGTAAGTTATAATATGTTATTGCCTGGCATATTTCTCAGGATTTCCGTGGACAGTGGACCTCGGAGCCAATAACATATTATAATTTACCCACTCCAATTATGCTAGATCAATCGCAATTAGCATACGATTATGGTTACGATCTCGGCATCTAAATTATCCTAGCATGGCCATTTTACAAAGGAAATCTAAGACTCCTAAGATTTCTGTTTCAACGGCTTAAGGAGTAAGTACGTGACAGAAATTTAAGATTCCCTGGAAGTTTTCATAATGATTTTGGTTAATTTCAATTTTCAATAGATTTTATCAATTTCAGATCACATGAATGATTTTACAAATGAACTCATTGCAAAAAAACTCGAAATAAATTGAAATTTCTACAGTAATAAGACATGAATAAATATAGTCTACTGTGAAAATTTCATGAATTTTAGATATGATTTACTATCAATTTCAGATTTTTAAAGAATCAGATCAGATTATGAATTTACACTGCAACACCTAGGAAAAAAATTCCAAATCAATTGCACATTTTACAGTAATATAATATTTATAATATAAGACTTCTGTAAAAATTTTGAAAATTTTAATTATGATGTGATATTAATAAAAAACCTCACAAAATCTAGTTTTTTCAAAAGAAAATATCAAACGATATATCAAATAGAATCCTAAAATCATTAAAAATTCATGGAAGAATATATCAGAATGATATTATTTTACTACAAAATTTTATTAATTTTAGAACTTACTTGGTATATTTTCCATTTTTCTTCTTCAAAAAGATGTCTTTTAAGAGTTTTCTATTTTTTAAACATGATTTTTGAGAAAATTATGACTTTGAAAGATGTCCTTTAACATTGCTCTGATATGATGAACACAAGAAAATTATAATATTCCAAGAAAGAGATCATCCTAAGATAGCTGTTTTTTTCAATTTCTTAATATCTCGGTCATTAATTCAAATTAAATTTCAATCTTCATTCAAATTCTGGAAATCCTTAGATCCAATGTCTGATCCAATCCGATAGTTCTTTTAGTCCCATTAAATAGATCATTGCATTAAATTTTGAGACGAATCGGACTTCGAAACACTCATGTAAACCCGATTTTGAGCCAACCCATATATTATTGAATTAAATGAGCGTAAATACTAAAACCATGCAAAAACACGTAAAAAAAATACGGAATAATTTTAGAAAAATCTGAGAATAATGAACCTACCTTTGGTATCGATCCGAGCCTAATCCGAAAGCACGAGAGTCCGCGGATGATGATTTGATGCCGAAATTCCGAGATTGAATCCGAAAGCCTCTCCCAATGTTTGTGAAAAATAACCTTTCATTTCCCAAGTGTGTGAACCAACGGATGATCAAACTTCAATAGAGAGAGAGAGAGATTGAGAAGCAAGATGGATGGTGAAAGTGAGAGATTTTGAGAGAGAACCGAGTGCGGGTGAGAATGAGAGAGGGCTGTAGAGAGGGTGAGAATGAGAGAGGGCTGTAGAGAGGGTGAGAATGAGAGATTGAGAAAGAGAGCTTGTTTTTTAGAGAGAAATAGACCAGACTTTCGTTGGGTCCTTTTTCCCTTTTTTTTTTAAGCATGAACCATATTATTTATGGGACCAATTTTCAAAACATAACTACACAGGACAGAACATCATGATCCGAAGCCATGCAAATGATTTTTTTACGCTAACCATATTGAAAAGGATGCAGAAAGGCCTAGCAAAGTGAAGAAATCTCCTTGTACTCCTTTGTTGAGATCTATGAAGACGATGGCCTTTAGTGCTGCTGTACTTTGAGATCAGTTCCGTCAAACTCTGCCACTTTCCGGAGGTGGTTTGATGGGTATATGGTGTGGAGAGGTATGGGATGAATGTATGGGTTGATCGGATAATGGATGTATGCTCATGGGATTTAGGAACAACCCCCCAACTCCTTGACCGAATCCTCATTTTTCTTTTCTTTTTTCTTTTTCAGCCCCTCTTGCTAGATTTCAGAACTTCCTTTTTATCCAATCCTTGAGAGGGAGAGAGAGCACCCAAGATAGCAATTTTTCTCTTCATCACAAAAGGAGTTGCCGAATCTATGGGGAGAGTAATTTGCTTTCTAAATACTAGAAGGAGTCTTGAATGGCAATGCAAATGTTTTCTAAATATGAGAAATATTTATTCTATTGAAAATTTTCAATCACCTAAAACATCAATGAAGAACAGCAGCTTTCCCAATGGGTTGCCTCAACTACCAAATTAGGAAGGAATAATCGGTCTTTCTAATGAGAAATAAATCCCACCCAAATCATACATATCACATGCTTCCCCAAAATAATAAAGAGAGGGCTGATCTGGCTTCTTTTTATATAAAGAAAGAGAGTGTTATTTTCAACTAGTTCCCAAGAGAAATTGCAAGGAAGGGAGTTCGGCTCTTGTTTTTGTTTTTGTTTTTGGAGAATGATAATACAAGGAAGTGAAACAAGGGGAGCCCAAAAGTGACCGAATGCCCATCCTTATATTCTTTCTATAGCTTTAATTTTGGATTATTAAGAACACCCCCACCTAATGAGTTTCCATTAGATGATCCAAACCGTCCAAATCTTGGGCCATCTCATAAGTAGATTATATCCCACAAGTCCTTTTGGTGGGCTGATTTATGCCGTTTCATAACTTCCAAATAACAGCCAACTATATGAATGTGATATAGTATGAGTGGGGCCATATCATGCACATCGTAAGCATCCATATGGCAGTAACACACGAATCCACCCATGTAGATCGCTTTTCACTGTGGCAATATGTGCTAATGAACGATCAATCAGTGGGCCCTCACGTATGAAATAAGTGATCCGACATATTGTCAAGCAGCTTATGCAAACATAGTCCAACCTCATTAAAATTAGCCGAAACTCCCATGAAATGAAAAAATCAAATTAAAATAGCGGCCCCAAAATGATAATGACCCTACCAGTGTTTAAACTTTTTTATCATGGCGGCCCTACTCCAATTTGTCTGAATGTTTTACAGATATGGTGATGGGCCCACACCATGTTGGGCACCTGGTGGGCCCCATCCCCTGGCTTAAAACACATGGGCGCCTTCTCATAGAAATTAATGTTTCAGTGTTAATTCCAAATAAAGCCGAAATGCATTTTCCATGGAAACATGTATGGTTTCATTGTTTGACCCAAGTTTAAGCAAGATGATAATGTGGGCCCCACTTGTATAAAATATGAGAGATAGAGGGTCAGTTGAGAAGGCCGCTCATAGGATGATCTAAACCGTCCATTTAGAGGGCTGCGAGATAAATGTTTTGTACCCTTAAATTATTTTCGAAAAGTATAATCCAAATCGTTCCTTTGATGGGCCGCCACCCTAAGTTTTAATTTTTCACAATAATGGGCCCAGGCTAGATCGACCAAAATACACAATGTCCACGACGGACATTGGTTTTGCTTATTGGATCCAAATATAATCAAAACTCATGCTTTTCATCAAAAACAATGAGGGGCACACTTGCTTGATCCCATTCCAATCGACATGCTCAATGCGGGCCCACCCAATGGGTTCAAATTCTCTCTTGTTTAAGTTCTTGTGAATAACCCTCCTCAACAGTTAGCGGAAAAATGCATATTATGATGGAAATGACTGAAAAGATTGTAAGAGATGGACACGAAAATAAAAAATATTAGAAAACCGTTAGAAAGACACTAACTTCTTTATTGATTAAAACGGAGCAAAATGGGGGTGTCTACACTGTGTAATCCCAGCAATCTGGTCTTAATGATATTAAATTATAATTTAATAGCATATTAACACAAAAATCAGTAAAAATCTTCAAAAAATCCTAACTTTCCATCATGAATTCAATCCCTAACTTGTTTGAAACAGAAGCCTTAGGATTCATAGATCACCCTTGAAAATTTGCCATAGCGCGATAATTTACTAGCCGAGATCGCAACCATAATCGTATACTGATTGCGATCGATCCTGCATAATTGCAGTGTGTAAATTATAGTATGATATTGGCTCCGAGGTTCACTGTCCACGAAAATCCTGAGAAACATGCCAGGCAATAAGATACTATAACTTACGTGCTAAATTATACAAGAGTTGAGAGCACGATTCCCATCCATGGTTGCGATTCGAGGCCGAAACTGGCAAACCATAGAACCTTTGGTATTCCTTAGATATTTAGGAATCGAAAATCCTTGAAAATAAAAAATCAGTCAATCTAAAAATCACCAATCTCAATAAATTGAATTAACTTAATCAAAGTCATAGGAGCCGTTGGATTGCGGTATCCTATCGTAGGAACCTTTTTGGGCCCCTTAGGAATACTTACGTCACGTTTTGTCCTAGGTTTTAGGGAGTCCTTGAGTTATGAGTCTAGCCTCATCATGGCCGTTTGCTATGGATAGCAACCGTGCCATAGATCTAGTTACACTAGTCACCCAATTTTCCCCTAGCACAAACCTAGTTACCTAGGATGTAGGTTAATCTGCATTAGTCTGAGGGACGACTTGTACTTAGATATGACCATATAACATCTTAGATGAAGTCATAGGATAATAAAATCTTCAACTTGAATTAAATAATTTCACTTAAACTGTTAAAACAGTCAATCAAGTCTAGATCGGTGTCCTAGATGAGTTAGGCATAAGTAGCTTAGTTCAGGTGCACCGAACTACGTCGACTCTGATCCCAGTGAGGCTTGGGTACGTAGGCAGCTTGGATGCTTGATGGCATACTAATCATGAGTCGGCCTCACATACAAATTGTGGGGTTTTGTATATTAGTTTTTTTTTTAATTCTTAGTTAAATTAATTAAATATATAGGATTTTCTCCAAATTAGAATTTTAGGAGAACATTCACTTAGATTGAATCCAAACAAATCAAGATACATATTAGGGAATACATTGAAATTAGATTCTAGGATGCATGTCATATAGTTCCCACATTAATAAAGAGTTAAATGAGCCATTTAAAAGAAATTCAGGAGAGTTAACTTTTAGAATTGAAGACCGGATTATCGGGCAAGAATGATGCTTGTGGTGGTAACTCCCCATACCTTCTATTATCGTAATTAGGTAGCGAATCTAGATTTTTGGTCACTTATGGGTCCTAGATCTCTCATCTAGGTGGCGACTTTGTCATTCTCTTTTGCGTGAAACTCGGATTGCTTTAGTGATCCAAAGTTCACGGAAATGATGAATTAAATCAATAATAAAAAGCACACGCTAATCGCGTGGGTATGAGAGACTAAGAGAGAGGAAGGCGGTTCGCGGGCCATTCCCCTCTCGTGGGATCGGGTCCCACAGTTTGGCGGCTCTGCTGGGGATCACCTAACTTCATTAAAACTTCAAAGGATAACTCGTTTGAATTTATTTTCGTTGGCTCACGAAAACTCTATCTTTTATATGTTTGCTAGATTAGTTTATTTGTCATGCTTTATTTTCTCATCACATGATACTCGAACTTAATCTAACAAAACCTGAAGGCATCATAGATTGTGCAAACATATTGCACACACTTACATCACTTGCATCTAAACCCCTGCATCTCACATGCACACACGTCCTTTTAGGAACCTGGAGTGTTATCTAGCATGGTTGACTGGGATTTCATCACCTGGTGCCTCTTTGCTAGTGAAGCATTCCACCCTTAGCCTAGTACCTTTATGGTGCGTAAACGGATTCGTTGCTTCACGTACTGATACGCCGGACACTGGTACAGTATATCGAACACGGATTCGCGCTAAGAAAACTTTTGGCCTTACCCCTAGATTAACCCACACATGCATATAGTATACAAACACACGTGCACCACGTGTGTGAGCCTAGCTTAGGATATCCTACCCATTTGTGTCTAGATTAGGCCGTAGTCCATCTTCCAATGGCTACGATCGGTCCTTAGGTACACAAACAAAGTAATGAGTCGAGATCCTCTCTCCACTCCGCTAGATTAGGATTAGGGTTTGATGCCTTCAGGTAACACTTGTTAAAATGTAAGAAGATTAAAAGCTTTCCCTTTGGGATTAGGATATAAATCCCATCTTTCCCAAGATCTCATAGGAGTAGTCCATTCTTAATCTATCCGTTGAAAGTAATCCTATGCAATATCATCTCATCTTTCCCAAGATCTCATAGGATTGGTCTATTCTTGATCTATCCGTTGAAAGCAATCCTATGCAATCTCACATAATCTTGTGATCGTGTGTCTTTCATTCTTCTATCATACAATTCGATCAGAACTTAATACAAATCTCACCATCCCCTAACTGGCGGGAACAAAGTCTCACGACCTCTCGATTATACAATCTCAAGATCTGATAATACCTGGTCCAGATGATCCAACTATCATTGGTCTCTTCTTACTCTAGGGGCAACCTTTTTTCGAGATTATTTTGCTAAACCCTTCAGAATTCACTCTCATGATCCTTGAACTAGGGGCATTCCCCTATATGATTCTGTCATCATTATCATGTCTTGGTCCTTTAGGATTCATTCTATTGTCCCAATTACTTGCTTAGCGTGAATCGTTTTTCAGTCATTGAGAAGGAACACTCCTTGAATGTCAAGCTTATATACCGTTTTTATTGTTTCCATGTCACGACTGTTCACAACTGAAAATCCAGGAAAGCTTCTTGGGTTTGAATCTATTCGCAGTCAGTGAGGAAACTAATTCCCTATTTTCTTTGGAAGCGTCTCTAATCCTCTCCTTCCATACTCATGGCAGACTCTATGAAAAATTCACAGCTCTCTTATATCATGGAAGCCTTGACCCAGCTCGTCCAACAGATGAAGGAATTGAAGGAAGAAAATCAATTCATCAAAGCTCAACTGACTGAGAAATTTGGTCCAACCACTATAGTTTCTAAGGGAAAAGGTCATAGCTTCTCCATGGTTATAGGTTCAGAAGAACTAATTGTGAATCTCTCTAGACAAATGGCTGCGCTAACAGAAGAAGTTCATCAGATGAAGCAACAAGTACAATCCTGGTATTGTTAGTCCCAAAGTTCTGAACATTTCGCTGACAAAAATATCAAAGTCCAGGATGTTGTTACCAGGAACTCCGTCTCTCGGCACCATCAGGATTCTGTTGGGCCCTTAATTCTTGAATATGACCAAGAGCCACCATCTGAGATTCTAAAAAGAGAATTCACCGACTTGCCGATCTCGCGACTTGATGCTTTGAAATGGTTGCTCAAGGAAAGAATGATAACACTATTGGGACCAGAGCCTGTTCCTAATCCTCTTCCTAAGACCTTCCAAATGAAAGAATTTTGTGATTACCATTTATGTCCTGGTCATGCTACCAATAAATGCCTCAGTTTGAAATATGATATTCAAGACCTTATAGACATGGAGCTCCTCGACCCTCAAAATCTTTTCTCAAGTGGCGGAATTTCATCCTTTCCTGATGACCGCAAACCATGGTTTGAGCAAATGAAGAGAAGGTCTTACGATAATCACGACCAACAATGTACAATGATGGGTCAGAATATTTTGAGCCCGGTCTCCACAGGTCAGAAAATCAAAGATACCACAACACATGGGGCTTATAACAGGGGCAAATTTACTTCAAAAAATATCAAGGAGCTACAAAATCCTATGGTATTCAAATACGATCAGTCAGGGGCTACACCTAAGCAAGAGCTCAATAAGGAATTTACCCCTCTCCCGTTTCCACCGTCTATCATATTACAACGAGAATTGGCTTTGGGCAATATTTATTTACCTCCCATTAAACCTCTTCCTAATCCACTCCCCAAGACATGGAGGGCGCAGGATCACTGTGATTTTCACCAAGGACGGGGGCATAGCACTGATCAGTGCATAACTTTGAGGCATGTAATCCAAAAATTGGTTGATGAACGTAGGCTGGCATGCCAACAAGCGCTGAATATTGTTGATAATCCCATGCAGGACCTTGCCGTGTCGTCTGCTAATCTCAATGCTTAGAATAGGCCCTATACTTGAGAAGCACCGGTCCAGGTGCAGTGAAGAAGAATCAGAAATTGAGAATATTAGACATGAACCGGCTTTCGTCGGGCCTCCAAAGCCAGACAGTTGCAGCAGTTGCAGTATTAGTCCTTCACATTTTTATTCAGTTGAGTCATTATGGTCAGTCTAGTTATTGAGTCAAGTCTTACAGGTCTACAGTTCAAGGTCAATGCCTAGTCTAGGCCAATTATCTTATGCTTTTTTTCTTATTTTTGAAAGTTGTGAATCCTGAGCATGTTCAGGATAGGTCATGGGATGTAATAGCCTTTCTTTAAATGAAATTTCAGTCCCAATAGCTCTTTGTGTTTATTTCTCAAGTATGCTTCTGATCTTAATAATAATAATAAGACTCACTCGAATGAGGAAGATGCCGACGAAACTCCTCTTGAGTTGCAGCCTATGCTCAAACAAGAGGACGAGCGCCGAGCCCAACCTCTAAAAGAGGAAATTGAAATGATAAACATTGGCATTGAAACTTTGATTCAGTAAATGCCTATTGGAAATACACTGCCCTCTGAAGAGTGTGAAGAATTGGTAAACCCATTTCGAGGATGAAGAGATGGTCCAGTAAACGCTACCAATAATGCCAGGAGAAAGACCTAGATAGAAGGTCTAAGAAAGAATGAAGGAAGAGAATGTCACATGCTATACAAGGGGCATGGATTGGAAACAACTTCCATATCTCCAGTCAATGGCCCTGGTCACTGGTTTCACCAGTGACAATGTAAAGCCATCGAATTCAATATGAAAAGTGCAAGAGCAATAATCTCAGAGCGATCATCAAAATATCAAGAGTCACCGATTCAAGGATGAAAGGATGTAAAAAAAAAACCATTATGCACTCTCAAAGTCAAAGTATATCAATATCCAGAAGGAAGAAGAATCATTATCTCTTACTGGGAAATGCTGTCAAACTCCGTGAAAAAAAAGAAAAAGAAAAAAAGAAAAAAGTACCAGAGGGACTCTAGTAACCTAGATTGATTCCCAATCTGAACATCGAGAGGCTTCCTTTGGCCGAATAAATCCCAAAATCATAACCCAGCGTCAAAAGAATATCGGTTTGCAAACCCTTTGAGCCTGAATGAAATTTTCTTGAAAACCTATCAAACTAGGGGCATCCGCCCAGAACTACGCTCAGCCTGATCTCTACATTGGGGTACGTAGGCAGCTCGGTAAAACTGAGTTCGGTCATTTCAAAAGAAAAGATTCAATGGTTCCAGAACCGAAAAAGGGAGGGACAAGGTTCCAAAAGAAAAAAGGGAAAAATCCCATTTACCTTCAAACTAGGGGCATCTGTCCTGAACTACGCATGACTTGATTCTTACCCTGGGATACGTAGGCAACCTATTCACAGGTTCGGTTGAAATCTTTGTTCAACCTTAAGCCATTCTTTGAAAAGCCCTATCCTACCTGCAAAGTCCTTCAGATGTTCAGAATCAAGGATCTAGGTCCCAAAATTGAAAAAAGAAAAAAGAAAAGAACGGAGTTTGAAGATCTGCTAGACTGAAAACCTGAAAGAGCGGTTTAGGCAAAATTTAAGACCATTCCCCTGCTAAGTTGAAAACCTGAAATGGCGGCTTAGGCAAAAGCTAAGGGGATAGCCTGCTGAGTTGAAAATCCAAAAGGACGATTCAGGCAAAAGTTAAGGCTAACACGGTCCGCCAAGTTAAAAATCCTGAAGAGGTAACTTGGTTATGCTAAGAGAATCATTATAAGAAGGCTACAACCGGAATCAAGACTGAAGATCGAAAGGAAGTTCAAGTAAGCTCAAGGGTCATCCTAGAAACTTGGGGCGTTGAAACGAAGGAATTAAATCCTTGAGGCATTACTGTTTTAAGGAAGAAGTCCAGTGTTTACCAATTGAGAAACTACTCTTTGAAAAGCTAAGACTTACCAAACAAAACATTAACTAAGTCAGAAGCATCACTGTGTTTGTCAGTGTAGTCAGTCAATCTTTATTATTCTAAGTTCACTCTTCCATAGCTCCTCAATCATTTGAGTAGTGTCTTCTGTCCAAACTTCCTCTTTAGGAAGAGTCAATCGTCGTCCTTATGTCCAAATGATGCAACTGTCTCGGAGAAAGAGGCCCGGTGTCTTCAGCTCCCTCGATTGTTCCTGCCCCAAGTTAATCCTGAAGGAAAGATCTCGATAATCTAGTCAAAGAGCTTCGTTTTAAAGAAGATCAGCTCAGAAGCATTCCGAACTAGAAACATCAAGAAGTGCAGTTTTCTTAAGAGGACCATGCCCCAAAAAGGCACCTGATGCTTGGAGGATTTCATATGTGATGATGGTTGAGCCAGTTTCTCAGAAAGATGAACCCTTAAAATTTTTAATTTCCTTCCTGGTAGTTGAATAATATCCCGGTCAAGAATGTTTATCTAAACACCTGTCAAAGGAAAAATCCCACTTTCCAATTTTCAGTATCCAAGAGAGCCGTTATTCTAGATTACCAATCCTAGGTAGTTAGATCAAGGTTTCAGTTATCAAAATCCCCAGAAGAAAAGACCAACAGTCTCTTTGCAAAAAATCTTGTTGAAGCTTCCTGAAAGCGTTCCTAAACCATTCTCGTTAGTCATGCTTCTTCATTCCTAAGGTTTGTCGTCTCGTCATTCGTCAAAGTCTTAGTTTCCAATATCTTCATCGGGCATGATCTCCATTGTCGCCGATTTCATCATTCATTGATTTCAAGAAACTAAAGTTCATCCAATTCAACTTCACATCGAATTCAAGTTCATGAAAAATCTCCAAATTCTCCATCGTCAAAGTCATCAATTAATCAAAAATTAATCAACCAAGCAATCTGAATTTGATCTCCCATCTTGCTTACAAACAAGTTAAATCTCTCTGAGTCCTTATAAATACGGTATTTCATTCTCTCTGAGTCCATACAGCTATGGTCCCTTATCCTCTTTGAGCATCATACAAATATGATGTTTTATTTCCTTGAACTTCATATAAATACGGTATTTCATTCTCTCTGAGTCCATTCGAAAATGGTCTCTTATTCTCTTTGAGCATCATACAAATGTGATGTCTCATTTTCATGAACTCCGTATAAATATGATATTTTATTATCTCCGAGTCCATACAACTATGGTCCCTTATTCTCTTTGAGCATCATACAAATATAATGTCTCATTTCCTTGGAATCCGTAAAAATACAGTATTTCATTTTATCTGAGTCCATTAAAAAATGGTCTCTTAATTCTATTTGAACATCATGCAAATATGATGTCTCATTTCCTTGGAATCCGTAAACATATGGTATTTCATTCTCTCTGAGTCCATTAAAAAATGATCTCTTATTCTCTTTGAGCATCATACAAATGTGGTGTCTCATTTCCTTTGGGAACTGTACAAATACAGTATTTCATTATTTCAAAATCCATTAAAAAATGGTCTCTTAATTCTCTTTAAACATCATACAAATATGATGTCTCATTTCCTTGTCATCTGTAAAAATACGGTATTTCATTCTCTCTGAATCCATTTAAAAATGGTCTCTTAATTCTCTTTAAACATCATACAAATATGATGTCTCATTTCCTTGGAATCCGTAAAAATACGGTATTTCATTCTCTCTGAGTCCCTTAAAAAATGGTCTCTTAATTCTCTTTGAGCATCATACAAATACGACGTCTCATTTCCTTCGAATCCGTATAAATAAAATGTTTCATTTTCTCTGAGTCCATTCGAAAATAGTCTCTTATTCTCTTTGAGCACCATACAAATATGATGTTTCATTTCCTTGGAATCCGTATAAATACGATGTTTCATCTTCTCTGAGTCCATTCGAAAATGGTCTCTTATTCTCTTTGAGCATCATACAAATATGATGTCTCATTTCCTTAGAGTCCGTATAAATACGGTATTTCATTCTCTCTCAGTCCATTCGAAAATGGTCTCTTATTCTCTTGAGTCCATACGACTATGGTCTCTCATCCCTTTTGAAAATGATCTCTGAGCATCATATCAATATGATGTCTCATTTCATTAGAACCGTACAAATATGGTATCTCATCCTTTCTGATTCCATTAAAAAATGGTCTCTTATTCCTTTTGGGATCCATACAAATATGATATCTCATTTTCTTTGGGAACTGTACAAATACGGTATCTCATCCTTTCTCGGTCTATTCAAAAGTGATCTCTCGTTCTCTCAATGCCATTCGAAAACGGTGTTGCGTCCCTTCCTGACTGGCAAAATTTTGGCAGTCAGATTGAATCAACTTTTCCCATTATTCTGAACCACCAAACTCAGGGTGTTCAAAGTAAATGATTCTTTAAACCTTTTAATTCTAGGACTTTATCTAGGGTCTTGCATTAGGAAGCATTTAGGTTGCATTGCGAGTTGTGAATATTTTGTTGGTTAAAGCTATGCAAAATGGTTCTGTCACTTTTGCTTTGGTATTCGATTGGTATTCGATGACTAAGTCATCTCTACCAAAGAGGGGCATCTGGAGACACCCCCATTTTGCTACACTTTTAAAAGAAAAAGATTTGGTAGTTTGTCAAGTTTCGAGTCTGTATTCCACCTAGGATTAAGCATCTGTGAATTTTATGGTAGATTTCACCTCGTTGAAGGAATTCTAAAGTTGATTCGCGATCCTAAAGGTTTCTAGGGTGTTCCAATGGTATCTAGAAGATAAAAATTCAAGTTTCTAACCAACTGAAAAAACCTGTTATTTTTAGAATTTTTGGGGTTTCCCTCATTTTTGCCCATTTTTACACTACAGGGGTATTTTGGTCATTCCCGATGTGTCTCGTCTGACCCCCGAGTTATATTTGAGAAATCTTAAGTGATTTTACAAATTTTGAAAAAGCTGCTATTTTTAGAAATTCATGGGGCTTCCACATTTTCATCTTCTTATGGATATTTCAATCATTTCTCATATATCCAAAACCATCTTGAGGGTACGGCTGATGAATTCGGAGTAATTTCGTAAGATTTGGGAAACCTGCTAAGTTTAGATCTCTCAAGATTTTCTCTTAGTCTTGCACTTCGGAGGTATTTTAGACATTTCCAACATATCATATTTGGTCCCTAAGTTGTGTCTAAGAAATCTTGAGTCCGTTCATAAATTTTCGGAAATCTGCTATTTTTGGAATTTCTCAGGGTTTTCCTTAGTCTCGCCAAATTCTAGCACCTTGGGGTAATTTGGTCTTTTCTTGTGTAATTCTTTTGATCCCCGAAATTTGCCATAGCGCGATAATTTACTAGCCGAGATCGCAACCATAATCGTATACTGATTGCGATCGATCCTGCATAATTGCAGTGTGTAAATTATAGTATGATATTGGCTCCGAGGTTCACTGTCCACGGAAATCCTGAGAAACATGCCAGGCAATAAGATACTATAACTTACGTGCTAAATTATACAAGGGTTGAGAGCACGATTCCCATCCATGGTTGCGATTCGAGGCCGAAACTGGCAAACCATAGAACCTTTGGTATTCCTTAGATATTTAGGAATAAAAAATCCTTGAAAATAAAAAATCAGTCAATCTAAAAATCACCAATCTCAATAAATTGAATTAACTTAATCAAAGTCATAGGAGCCGTTGGATTGCGGTATCCTATCGTAGGAACCTTTTTGGGCCCCTTAGGAATACTTACGTCACGTTGTGTCCTAGGTTTTAGGGAGTCCTAGAGTTATGAGTCTAGCCTCATCATGGCCGTTTGCTATGGATAGCAACCGTGCCATAGATCTAGTTACACTAGTCACCCAATTTTTTCCTAGGACAAACCTAGTTACCTAGGATGTAGGTTAACTTGCATTAGTTTGAGCGACGACTTGTACTTTGATAGGACCATATAGCATCTTAGATGAAGTCATAGGATAATAAAATCTTCAACTTGAACTAAATAATTTCACTTAAACTGTTAAAACAGTCAATCCAGTCTAGATCGGTGTCCTAGATGAGTTAGGGATAAGTAGCTTAATTCAGGTACACCGAACTACGTCGACTATGATCCCAGTGAGGCTTGGGTACATAGGCAGCTTGGATGCTTGATGGCATACCGATCACAAGTCGGCCTCACACACAAATGGTGGGGTTTTGTATATTAGTTTTTTTTTAATTCTTAATTAAATTAACTAAATATATGGGATTTTCCCCAAATTAGAATTTTAGGAGAACATTCACTTAGATTGAATCCAAACAAATCAAGAAAATCAAGATACACATTAGGGAATACATTGAAATTAGATTCTAAGATGCATGTCATATAGTTCGCACATTAATAAAGAGTTAAATGAGCCATTTAAAAGAAATTCAGGAGAGTTAACTTTTAGAATTGAAGACCGGATTATCGGGCAAGAATAGTGCTTGTGGTGGTAACTCCCCATACCTTCCATTCTCGTAATCAGGTAGCGAATCTAGATTTCTGGTCACTTATGGGTCCTAGATCTCTCATCTAGGTGGCGACTCTGTCATTCTCTTTTGAGTGAAATTCAGATTGCTTTAGTGATCCCAAGTTCATGGAAATGATGAATTAAATCAATAATAAAAAGCACACGCCAATCGCGTGGGTACGAGAGACCAAGAGAGAGGAAGGCGGCTCGTGGGCCATTCCCCTCTCGCGGGATCGTGTCCCACAGGGTGCTAAACTGCTCTTGATTGATATTGATGGGGGTTTGCTTGACTTGGGTTTGAATGACAAAATTCAACGGAGAAATGCGAAGATTCGCGTAGAAATGTTTGACCAAGCGAGGGTAGAGACGTTCGTGGATGTGAAGGATGGGTGTCCAGCCCAAGTTATCGAAGCATGTGTTGAGATTAAAGCGTTGAAGAGCAACGAGTTCTACGCACCTACCTGTGAGAATGCCACAATGGCGGATTTTGTTCCATGTGGAACGGGCCGCTTTAACTTTGAAAAGAGAAGGATGTTCTTGTTTGGAGGCCGGTTCCCTTGCTCTTTTTGGTGAGGGTTCATCGTTGTGACGACCCCAGGAAGATCCTTCACCACTAGGTTTAGGTGCTTTGGTTCGTGCCATGAGGAGTTTGAGGAATTAGGGTTTTGGAGACGAAAAATGGGAGGAAATGGAGGAGAGAATGAAAAGAAATGAAGAGAAAATGGAAGGAAAGGGAATAGAAAGAGTGGAGGAGTCAAATCAATAGAAAAGAGAAGAGAAAAGAAGAGAGATTTGGGGGTTTTGGAGGTGGAAGAGAGAAAAAAGGAGAAATTTTAGATTTTGGAAGAAAAAGTGGGTTTCAATAGAAGAAAGAGAAGGGATTTGGTGTTTTGAGGGTTTGGAGGAAAGGGGAATGGAAGAGGAGAGCTAGGGTTTGTAATAGAATGAAAAAGAGGAGAAAACGAGTATAAAACCCGTGGCTTAAGTGTCCCCGAGCATGGCTCGGGTCCCATTTTTTAAAAGCGTCCAGGCAGTTGCACGGAGCTCCGTGGGATACCACAGAGTTTTGCTCATGGAGCTCCGTGGGTATCCACGGAGTTTCGTGGACAGAACAGAAATGGGGTTTTGAATGGGTCCTCTAATTTCCAATTGAGATGGGACATGTGGGGTGAGTTTGCAATGGAGCCCTTTAATTCTTGTATGAAATGGACCATGATTGTCTAGACATGCCTCAAGATGAGTTGGATTTAGGATTGAAATCCCCAAGAAGTGTGTTTTCAATGGATTGTTGAGATATATGGTTGAACCGTCCAAATCCATTCGATAACGCTAGAATGATTCAATCTTGGAAAAATCTACGCATGAGTGTATAGTGTTGTAAACATACAAGAATCAGTCACTAACATGAATATAAACAACGTTCCTTAAGTATTTATCACCCATCAATGAAAAATCCCATATTTTTTTTGGTTATACATAGATATATAGAGACAAGTGAATTGCAAACCACATATACAATTCCATGATTAAGATGACAGCATGAAGCCAAATGATTAAGTGTCTTAATTAAAGGTGACGGTACCGACTCCCTCTTTGGTTAAAGAAGGCTATGGGCACCAATTGAGTGATTTTAACAATTAGGTTTGATCATCTTGAATCATGTAGTTAATACCAAAACAAGAATGCTATATATATATATATATATATATATATATAAAGAGTACAAAATTATTTTTCATGCTTCACTTGCAAATTCTTTCACTTGATCTAAGCTCCAAATGTTGAGATCACTCCTAATATCACAAAATCTATCATCATTTAGGGGTTTTGTGAACATATCCGCTAATTGATCATTTGTGTGGATATACTTATGTGCTTGGTTCTTGAATGTTGAATTTGATTCTTCATCAAGTTAATAGCACTTGTGTTATCACAATGGATAGGAACACATTTAAATTCAAGATTATAATCCATGAGTGTGTTCTTCATCCATAGGACTTGTGCACAACAAGCTCTGGCCGCAATGTATTCGGCTTCGGTAGTGGATAAGGCTACGGAGTTTTGTTTCTTACTAAACCAAGACACAAGAGACCTACCTAGGAATTGACATGTGCCACTTGTGCTTTTTCTATCAATCCTACATCCGGCAAAGTCGGCATCTGTTAGCCCAAGGATTTCCCACTGGTTCATTCAATCACCTTATTTTGATGATTAACAAACGCAAATTGATTAGTCTTTTATGGACTAATTGTTTGCCTTGAGTGTTGTGCTATGGACAGGAAATTCACAGGTTAATCCATTCTAGCACACACCATTGATGGCCTATGCTTGAAGATGAACCAAACACGTGTCAAAGGAGCTAGAGCATACAAAGGATCAATCATACCTTGGAGGATCAACCAAGGAGAAGCTCAACATTAGTCATCTCAAAGCATTGAACAAACAAAGAAAGATCGATGAAGGCCAAAGCTTGGAGATCAACAACTTGTCAAGGAGCTTGAACCAACTTGAAGGAGTGATCCATGCAAGAGACCAAGACTTGAAGATGAGCTTTAAAGTTGAAGATGTGAGTAATGAGTCTTGTGTTAGATTGTATAATTTAATCCCACTTAGGTATCCCTTGTTGAGGCATAATCAAGTCACTAATAAGGTCCCAAACAATAATAGAATATAAGGAAAAGACCCGTGGACCAAAGCCCTAGTGCCATAAATAGCTTAGAATTGCAAAAGATTCAAATCGGCACACTTAGCACTTGAATTTTGAGATCAGGTCATAAATCCTATCATAACTGATCCTAAAATTTTTTAAATATTTTTAAAAATATTTTTAACAGAAAGAGCTCATCATTTCCGTTCAAATCGAGTATAAGAACGTCGAAATCCGATGAGAAACGAGTGAGATATGAATTTTACAAAACTGAGTCTGAAATCTGAAAAATGCCAAAAATGCCCTGAAATAGATCCGTTGGGAAGTTGCCCAGAATTACAGAAATGCCCCTGTAATGGTTAATTTTGGGTTTTTTCTATATATATGAGTTCCCTAAGCATGTGAACTAATCTCTCTCATTTCAAAACTTGTTGTAAACATATTAGAGAGTGGAAAACACCCTTGTGCCTCAATTTGGGAATATCTAAAGGGATTAGACCTAGGCTTATCTTTATAATTATCTTTGAGAGACTCTTTTGAGCTTTACATTGTATCAAGCATTCAAGAGGCTAAAGAGTGTGCTTCAATCTTCTTCTTCATTGTAAACTTGGCAACAAAGGGCGCCGTATTTAAGACCCTTGGAGATTGGACGCTCGATTGTACAAGGCGAAAGGAACGCCGTATTTAAGTTCCTTGGAAGACAGTGGATTCCTCAAGGAGACAAAACTTGAGAAGAGTGGAGTAGGTCTTGGGGTTAAGACCGAACCACTATAAATCTTCGCATCTCTTGTGTGGTATTTATCTCTCTCATCCTCACTCTTATTTGTGCTTGCATTTATACACTTAGAATTGAGTGAGTAGTTAGCAATGGTTATTAACTTGTTTATCTAGTGCCTTGCTAATTAGCCCATTTAATCTTGTTAATTAAGTTTGCATGAGCCTTCCACCAAGTGTTTGATAAAAGGCCTAAAAGAAACCATTCATCTAATTCCTTTACCTTGTTGTGGGATTTACAATCTTTAATCAACCACCAAGTATTTTCATAGAAAGATTAAAAAGAGAATAATCAACTAGGGTTTTCAAAAGCTATCTAACAAGTGTTTGACAAAAGGTCTAAGAGAAGATATTCATTTAAGATTTTGAAACTAATCTTACAAAAGTTTTTAAAGAGGATAAATTCTTTTAAAGACATCCAATTCACCCCCCTCTTAGGTTGCCTAGTGGGATTTCACTTGGTATCAGAGCTAAAGGCTCTTATATAAATTTTTAAACTTTCAAATTTCTTCAAGAGAAAAGATCTATATTGGTACCCAATGGCTTTTAGACTTCCTTGTTTTGATGGAACCAACTATGGATCTTGGTCGATCCATATGAGGTCTTATCTCAAGAGTCTAGATAGTGAATTATTGAAAGTGATTGAAAATGGTTTTATCTTAAACTCCAAATCTAAGAGAATTAGTGAACATGATAAAAGATTATATTGCTTGAACTCAAAAGCTATGAATGCCATATGTTGTGCCTTATCTTCTCATATGTTTGAGAAAATAGCTAATTGTAAAAATGATAAAGAAATATGGACCTCACTTGAAAATATTTTTAATGTTAAATGTTTTATGGCATTAGAAAACAACAATGAAGAAAATAATGATTTTGATATAGATGAGCCTCTTACAATTGAAGAACTTCTTGATGGATGTGAGAAACTAAATAACGCCTTAAATCTTAAAGTCTCAAAGAATCAAAAACTTAAAAACTCTCTCAACTCAATTTCTAAGGAATTTGAAAACCTTGAAAATGACTATCAAAATTTGCTAAATGAAGAAAAGAAGTTGATTAAAGAAAACAATATTCTTGAAAAGAGAAATTTTGAATTAATGGAGGAACTCAAAATCTTGATAGAAAAAGAAGATGAAGTAAAAACATCCCCATCTCATGAAATAACTCACTTAAAAATAGAAATTGAAGAAATGAGATTGAAAAATAAAAATCTTGAGTTGAAAAATAAATTCCTACAAGAAATGAATGCTAAACATGTTTGTGTGCCTATGCATTCTTGTAATTGTTCATCTAGATCCTCATCTACCTATTCTTATGATTCTTGGAATGTATACTTCTAGATACAATATGCTTGATTCCCATGTATCTAGTTAATCTTGAGCTTAAATGCCATATCCCTTGAGTTTATTTGGGTACTAGATGTCACATTAATATTTTCTTGCATCTAGCCTCATATGTGTTTTAAAGATCACATTTTTTTTAAAGAAATAACTTATAGATATATTAGACTTATATTGTTTGATTCTTGTGTATTTATATATACTACTCTAAGTGCACTCACTAAGACTTAGATCATTTTTCACTTAGTAGTCATCCACATATAAAACCACAACAGAGCAGTTAATGTGAAAACCATGATTGATCTTATATGAATATCAACCTCTTTATTGCCCATGAGTTAAAGTTAAACTCATAAGAGTAAATCTTTCATATTTGAACTCTAATTTGGATAAAAATGGCATTTGCTAGATTAGTAAATAATTGAATTGATTTATTTATTTCTTCTAGCAAAATTATGTGCTTAAATGTCATGTCTAGGAAAATTATTTCAAATCCTTTCTTAGACAACTTTTTATGCCCTAGGTGAGAAAATGTATTTGAAAATCTCTGTGCACATAGTTATCCTTTACACTATCACTAGACTTTCCTATTATACCTAAATGGTTATCATTATATGTAAAGTCTTTGATGAGTTGTAAGTATATGTATTTCCAAAGGTTTTAATTGGATATTTTTTCATGACTAATGTGAATCTTGCTCTTTACAAGTAATATAAATTATTCATATAGTCTTTGAAAATCCTTTTTGGAATGCATATGTCCAAGGTATTAACTTGATATTTATCTTTAGAGTCCTTGGATCCATCCCTAGAATCTTATAGAATATATTTTGTAGGGAAAATAAAAAATGGTCTAGATTCAATGTATTTAAGTAAAATTGAAAACATCTTGTGAATCTAGTATCTTATTTTGGCATATTTCACCTTGGTGATTGATACCCTATACCTTGTGATGGGAACATGTGTCTCCCACGCATTTTGATTTTCCTATGGGCTTATGCACTTTGTGCCTAATGCCTTGTCTTTATATTGGTGGTTTGTGGATGTAAATGCAAATATTTGGCCCATGCACCTTATATGTCATGTTCTTTATGTCCAAACATGGTAGACTATCCATGGATGTTTTGATATAAATTATATCTTCCTCCTGATTACCCATAGTGGTATACTCTCACTCATGAGCCATGGATGTCTCTCTTAGACATTGTACTTTATTGTCCATTCTTTTATGTTTAAATCCCATAGAATTGATCCAAATTGGTATATTTAAATAATCTATAGTTATCACCCCTGGTTGGTAGTATCTACATAATTGAGATGTCAAACCTTAACCTTAAAAGCTACTCAATTAGATCCCATAGCCCACTTTGACCAAAGGGGGAGTCGGTACCTTCACAATAATTAAAATACTTAATCAATTGGCCTTGTGCCACCATCTCAATCATGAATAGGTATATGTATTTGTGTGATCTCCCTAACTTGTTTGTATGCTATATACTTAGGGAAGAAAATTTGAAATTGTAGAAAATAATATCACACTTAGGGGAGCATGAGCCAAAATTGCAAATCTTTTGTGCTATGCTTGTTTATCATGATGAGCTAGACTATGGCTATCATTTTGATCATGATAAACCGACACTTAGAGAGTAAGTGTCATTGTAGCCCAAGGGTTGAGTCTAACTTGGTATCTTTTGAAAAATATATCCAAAAACCCTTGGTAACTATGTATTGGACAACCCTTTGGATTCATACTTTGTATGAGTCTCTAACAAAGGGGTACTATATATGTAATATATGTCCTTCTCATCTTATCATATGTTGTTTAATATGTATACTTCATTACATATGATAAGTGCACTCATTTGGAGCATGGTTGCTCCATATGGGTTGTTTTGGCATTGTCTTGTGCTTGTATATGTATTTTGAGGTTAAGAAAAGTAAGCCCATTGCCTAGATTTTAAGGTCATATCCTATTAGGCTTCATACTTATTGTGGATAATCGAATGTGCTATCATCTATTCCAAGGATAAGTTTTGTTGGCCATGTACTCACTTTCATTTCTTTGGCCTATTGTGTCATATCATGCCTTGCCATATAGGTTTCACCTAAGGCCAATGACATAGACCTAGGGGGAGAGCTAATCTTTGCTATCTTCATGTTTATACGGGTCATTGTGAGATACTCACATTGTCTATTCAAACATATCCCCTCTAATTGAGCTAAGAATTGCATATCATTTTAGATATTCATTCATAGGAGTGAACTAAAATTGCTAATCTTAGTTCCTATGGATTTGATTGCTTATCATGTGTCATTTCACTTCATGATAAGTTTGTTTGTCATGCTATATTAGGATCAAATGCTCATTTCTATGCATGTCAATTTCAGAGAACGTTTTTAACTTGAAAATATCTATTCTTGCTTATCATGATGGGTTTAACATTATTTCATCCATCTCTCCATGATAACATTCTAATAGAAATTCAAAAAATTCGGGGGCTTATCATGCTAGATCTAAATCTTGCTATTTTTCTTTCATGATAAGTAAAATATAAGCCTTAACTTGCTAATCTAATATTGTATTATGGGTCATAGGGTAGATTTATATTGGATTTATATATATACCACGATATATCCTAAAATTTGTGCTAAATTGGTATGTCTCTTTGTTTTTCTAACATAGGCTTGATTTGTATTAGTTTATTCATCTCTTATGTTGTTATGCTCTTATCATGCCATATGTACTTTGATTTTAATTGGTAAATCATGGTAAGAAGCTAGGGAAGCATCTAGTTTGATTAAAAATCTTTGATGCATTACTTTTATATTTAATTGTGTATCATTCCTTTTTGCTTATGCCAAAAGGGGGAGAAGTATGAAATTGATTAGATTGTCCATAATCCATATGCATGTATGCTAAAACTTGTTAAATTTATCTTATGCATATGTTGAGGGGGAGTAGTTACACTCATCTTTCTTATCTAATCCTCATAAGAGGGTCCTCCCACCTCTCTAATCAATTTGGTTTGTCATCATAAAAAAGGGGGAGATTGTTAGCCCAAGGGTTCCCCATGGGTTCATTCAATCACCTTATTTTGATGATTACCAAACGCAAATTGATTAGTCTTTTATGGACTAACTGTTTGCCTTGAGTGTTGTGCTATGGACAGGAAATTCACAGGTTAATCCATGCTAGCACACACCAATGATGGCCTATGCTTGAAGATGAACCAAACAAGTGTCAAAGGAGCTAGAGCATACAAATGATCAATCATACCTTGGAGGATCAACCAAGGAGAAGCTCAACATTAGTCATCTCAAAGCATTGAACAAACAAAGAAAGATCGATGAAGGCCAAAGCTTGGAGATCAACAACTTGTCAAGGAGCTTGAACCAACTTAAAGGAGTGATCCATGCAAGAGACCAAGACTTGAAGATGAGCTTTAAAGTTGAAGATGTGAGTAATGAGTCTTGTGTTAGATTGTATAATTTAATCCCACTTAGGTATCCCTTGTTGAGGCATAATCAAGTCACTAATAAGGTCCCAAACAATATTAGAATATAAGGAAAAGACCCGCTGTAGACACCCATTTTGACCGGGCCCAGTCGAATAAAACTCTTGAAGTTGAATAAAATCTCGAGAGAGTGGGTCCAAATGAGGAGAGAACCTGAGCTTCTACCACCCTATTGTGCGCATTTGCGGGCGCAAAATTCCCGAGAGATTATCAATGGCCCCAAGGATACCCCAACAAGATTTCGTGGCAATTGGATAGAAAATGGACGAAATGGCAAGCCAAGTTTATGCCTATATCAACCCATAGAAGGAGGGTGAATTATTTTAAGAGGGTTGTCCATAGGAAAAACAGGGAGCAAGTATTATCATTGTTTTTTTTATCACCCCTCTTTCTACCCAAGATCCCCCCAAATAGTGCAAAGAGAGTAATCATAATATACTCGAATGGGCTGTCCAAGGGAGGTTTGGGGGGGGAGGCCGAATATAGCATGTCCCTTACATAAGAAGGGATCGGCTAGGGTTTGAAGGGGGGAGGTCTTCATTTTTTTCTTCTCCCCAAGAGAGAAACCTGATTTCTGCAGCTGCAAGAAATTTTTTCGCACAGGGAGGAGAAGGGGGAAGATTGCAGAGAACGAGAGGGGTTTTGAGGCCAGCCACCATCTTATTCTTCTTCTTCTTCTTCTTCCATCACCTTCACCTACCCTCCTCTACCCATTTCCATCTACCCATCTTCTCCGGTGGGTTCTTCACCGGAATCCGAGCCACCTCCATTACCCTCCTCCATTAAATCCGGCTTCCCAAGCTTCATTTTCGCCAATTTCATTAACCCTAAACCCCCACCTTCTTCTATCTCCCACCTCCATCACTTCCGACCACCCAAAATCCTTCCACCACCAAACCCTCTTCCCTCAGCCACCACCTCCCCTAGAAACCCATTTTAAAACCCCTTCACAAAAACCCCTAATCATCGAAACCCCATCTTCACTATCACCGACCCCATTTCCCTCCGACCACCACCATCTCTCCGCTCATCCTTTTTCTGTTAACCCATTTTCATTTTATTTTTCCCCATTCACAGCAGAGGAAGAGAAAGCAGAGAGGAGGAGGGGATTTGCAGAGGAGGCTCAAGCTCCACCCACCGCCACCACACCGAGCTTTGGCCAAGGCCCCTACCTCGGCCAACTCCATTGAATCCGGCAAGGCCGCCGGAGCTCTAGCCGTTTTCCCCACCTTGACCCAACAACAGCTCCAAGACCCATCTTCATTTTAGAGAAAGGGAGAGCAGGAAAGAAAAAGAAAAGAAAAAAAAGAGAGGTGAGAATCCATCTTCTCAGGCTAACCACCGTTTTTGCCGACCACTTTATCTTCTCCGGCCAGCCCATTCCCGCCGGCAAATCTGAGCTCAATATTTCCACAATCGTTTCTACAACCCACCTTCTCCTTCATTTTTCCTCTTTCTCCTCTGCAAAAATCCAAAACCCCAAAACCCAATTTCATCTCCAATACCCTTTGAAGCCCATCTATCTCAGAACCTAAATTAGCTAACCCTAGCTGGTGTCGGTGGGATTTCACCTAAATCTGGGCCACCTTGCTGCAGACTTTTCCCTTCTAGGATCTGATTGAAACAACTGAGACTTGAATCTTGGTTGTTTCCTTGGTGGTGGTGGTTTTCTTGACCCCAAGTACTGCTTTCTAATAGTCTCTTTCCCGGCAATTTGTGCAAATCAGGTAATATCTCTAATCTCACTTATATTATTAAGAATTACATGGTTGCTTATCTTGTTTTCTGTTGTGGTGGCATTGCTTCTAGCTTTAGATGTTAATTTGACTTTTGAATGCAAGATGGCAATCTTATTTTCTGTGATGAACGGATGGTGGAGGGATGTATGCTTAACTGATGTAGGAAATCAGGTTATTACTCTACTCCATGTCATGGGTATGAGTACTATCTGATTTCACAGGAGACCCCATGTCGAGGGTTTGTTTGTGTGTATAACTTGATTTTTGTTCCTTTACCCTATGTTGTGGGTATTACTGGAAGGATTTGTTTTTGCTTATTTCTGGAGCATCTGTAGATTCCTGGAGTTTGACATTTTCATATATTTCCTGAACCTTTCTTTGGTTGAGTTAATCCTTGGTTTCTATATTTTGATTTGAAAATGGCATGTGTTAAGTAGATGATGTTTCCGGCATGACTGGTTTTGTTATCTGATCCCTTTTGGATTGGTTGTAATACCTGATCATTGTGAGGATGTCATTTCCTTGAGACATTCACCTGTATTCCTAACTGAATGTGTTTTGGGCATTCATTTCGGATGGCTATGATGAGGCTACTCGGAGCCCCTCCTTTTTTCTTTTTATCTTTACCCCTGTGGGTTTTGGTATTGATATTCGGGTTTATCTGGGATTTCTTGAGCAAACTCTTGTCATCTTGATTTTCCATTAGAGCTTAAGTTTTTCGTAAGTGTTTGGCATTTTCATCGATTTTTGGGAATTTTCCTCTTGGGTTAAGGCGATGACGGAATATTTCTTGAGCCAACCCCTTGCCCTTCTTATCATTTTTTTCCCATCTTAGGGTGTTCACAGGGTTTGAGGGGTTTCCTTTCTTTCCGGGATTATTCTTTGCACGCTCCTCAGGATCCTTTTCGAGTTTCAGGATTCTATCGATTTAGTAGTTCTTTTTATAGGGTTTTGTCTGTTCCTTTTGTTTAGAAGTTTATCCTTAGGGTTAGAAGCTTTTCAGCTCTCGTTTGTTTATGTTTTTTTCCCTCGCAAATTAGATTTCGTCTCCTTTTGAGATTGATTAGGGCTCGTTAGTTTTGTTTTCGTCTCTTCGAGATTGTTCTTTTCTTTGGGATTTTAGTCCCCCATATTTTGATTTCTTTCCCCTTAGGCTTTAGGGATCCCGTTTCCCTCTAAATTACTCTACCGCGATATGGTGGGTAAGGAGGCTCTTCTATCGGATTCCTTTTAGCCGAAAGGGTGTTAACACACCTTTTAATCGTCAAAAATATAAAAACACTTCAAAAACATTTGAAAAACATCAAAAACCTTTAAAAAAAATCTAAAGGACTTGAGATATAGCGTATTAGGAAAGTTCGTTTCGAACTACGTTGGCTTGATCCTCTTCCACGAGGTACGTAGTGCAGCTTGGGATACATATCCCAAGTCCAGCCAAACTTTGTAAATAAATGCTTTAACTCTTTTTCTTCAAAAACCTTGTTTTCAATAAGATCTTCCTCTAGAGTTAGGAGTTTGTCCTAGATAGAGAGTTTTAGAGTTAGGAGTTTGTCTTTGATTTGTTGTGTGCTTGTTTGTGTTTGTTTTAGAGTTAGGGGTTTGTTACGCCTCTATCCGGTGTCGCCGACTGATGACTAGGTCTAGGATGCGCTAGTGATCCCATTATTTTTCTTAGGACGCACAGCCTAGTTACACATAGGTTGTAGGAACCACCTGCATTAGCTTAAGGCTAACGTGCATTTAATTAGGGCATATAGGGTGTCCTAAAATCCACAATTCACTGGAATTTAAATAATAGTACAAGAAACTTTAATAACTGGTCCGGTCTTTTAGATCGAGTCTAGGATAGATGTCTAGGTGTCTTAGGCATCCTAGTTTAGAATAGGCGCGAAGAACTACGTTGCCTTGATTCTCGTGGAGGCGGGGATACGTAGGCTTCTTTGGATGAATATCAGACCATCCGAGGACTCGGGCTAAATCGTTTAGAGTCTTAGGATTTTTTTATTTTGTTATGTTGTGTGTTTTGCTATGTTTTCATACTTTCATGCGCAGACCTTATACCTTTAGCTGTAGCATGCATGTGTTTGCCCACCAGAACTTAGACACCCATTAGGCATGTCACACATAACCTAGCGATGCTTAGGTGACACACTTCTTTCATTTATGTTGTGTATGCTTATTATTTCTATTCTCAGGAAATGCATGCTTAGATAGACGACTCCTGAGGATTGTTCCCATTTCACATGATTTTTGCCCAAAACTCTTCAAGGTTAATAATAAATGGCATAAGAGACCAAGTGTTCGCACTCGGGCGAATTGGGAGTGCTCTTCAGACCTTCTCTATTCGTCATCAGGCACGGACCTTTTGTATCTCTGGATATCCATTGCAAACAGAGCATTTGTTTTGGTTCCATGGCGCATCCATGGATGGCGACTCTGAGTTATTTTTAGATATATCTTGGTTTCGAGCCCTGGCTCCGGATTAGGATGTATCTCTTTCTTTTTATATTGCCACTCATACTATGCTGTGAGAGTGGCACCGTTTCGAGAGTTCCTTGGCAGAGCTCTCCTTCACGTTGTGGATGATCCAGAAGAGGGTGTTAGGGACTTGTTCCCTCACCGTCCTCGGATCGGGGTCCACAGGCTGGCGACTCTGCTGGGGAGTTCTTGAAACATTGCCTAACTCTTTAAAAAATCCATTTTTATTAATTTTGAAAAAATTTGGGACAAAATCATTTTAAATGGGAGCTCTATCGTTAGAATCCAGGGGCACCAGATAGGTGCGTAATTAAAACAAGGGATTCACACACTGCACATCATGCATTGTCATATTCTTTATTTCTTTCATTATCTTCATTATTGGCCCTAGGGAATAGATATGACGCGTACCAGATGGGCAATTATGACCTTGAGGGAACCGTTGTATCTATTTCCAAGCTATGCGCCGGAGCTGCAGCCGTAGACACTGGGTGTGCTGGTGTTCTACAGCAGCCGATGAGCGGTGAACATACTCTGTATAATGCTAGGTGTGCTGGCGTTATACATCAAGGGTATGGTCATAAGCATAGTACCCTGCAGAAATGCCTGGGCCCTACTTTTATTTCATTATATTATGTATGTATATATATACATTAGTTGTTCCCTTTAGAACCAAAATTAGGGAACCCTTGCTAGGACACTATATATATGTACTCATATAGGGTCGAACATGTGTTACTTACATATGTGAAGCCTAGAGTTAGGAGCCTTGTCCCATTTGTAGACTAGGGTAGCTCACCTTGCGTGGCTACAACACGGTCATAGTAGACTCACAAGTATGTCTTGAGTCAAGATCTCCTTGACTCCGCTAGATTATATTTAGGGCTGGTGCCCCTAGTTAGGTTGTACATATATGTATATATGCCTTTTTATTGATTATTAGAATAGGGTTTTCCTCTTAGTTAGGGTTTCTTATCCAATTCAATCGGTTATATCAATTCTTTATTCAGATCATGATTTGGTCTGTGGCTTTTACTTGCCGTTACCATGGCCACGATCTATCATTTGATCTTTCAGTCATTGGAACTGACCCGTTGTTACATGTTCTCATCTATGGTTAGTCCTTCTTTTGATTACCTTTTTCCGGTAGTCAGGAGTCGTTTATTGGTCGTGAGCTTTTCCTGCCACTGTCATTTGAGCATCAGTATTTTTGCTGAGAGTCATGTTCTATTGGTTTTTTTTATTCATATACCCTTTTGTTGAGCCGTGGGGATCCCCTGTATAGCCGTTATGCTGCCAGATTTTATCTAGAGCATTTTTTTGAGCATGACCGCTATTTCTTAGAGTTAGGAGAACCATGAGTTTACCTTATCTTGACTTTCTTGTCTAGCGTCGTTATGCTGCCGGATTTTATCCAGAATATTTTTGAGCATGACCGCTATCCTTTAGAGTTAGTTAAACCATGAGTTTGCCTTACCTCGATCTTCTTGTATAGCTGTTATGTTGCCGGATTTTACCTGGAACATTTTGAGCATAACTACTATTCTTCAAAGTCAGGGATAGACCATGAGTTTGTTGTATCATGATCTTTTTGTTTATTCCTATTTATCCATTTGTGGATTATCATCAGATTCTTGACTTTAGGCATAATCTATTTTTTGATCTTTTTGTACATATAATTGATTCATATTTTCCATCATGGATTTACCTTTCTTATATCATGATCATTGATGGATTAGCTAAATCTTGCCTATCTGTCACGAGTGCATGATTGTTGTTGAGGTCCAAACTCATTTAGATTAGGGGTGTTTATCATTCTTAACTTTTTCATACCTCAAAAGAGAGCAGCCATATCTCAAAAAGACTTAAAGGGATAAATTGAAGATTCCTTGAGATCCTGTTGGTGTAGGTCATGTTATCAGTGCCTACCTTTCTTTGACCTTCATAGATTGACCTCTCTGTTTTGTAATTCAAACATGTTCCGGACTGTTTTTGTCTCTATTTGTACAAGATATTTTATCTCCGTTATCATCCATTTAACCTAGTGTTTTAACCTCTATTTCAGGATTCTAAAGAGTGCAAATCACTGTTCTTAAAAAGACAATCCTAGCCAAACCTGCTTGGTCTAGACCCTCTTCGGTATCTAGACTCAGTTGATCCTCCCATTACATCGAGAATACCTTTACTCTCTTTGTCGGAGTTGTCTGAATTACCAGAGGTTCATCCAATGGCTGACCCAGTTGATCCTATGATAGTCATTCAAGAGATGCTGAAAAATCTTACTTGCGACATGGCAAGCATGAAGGAAGAGATGACCCACTTAAAAGTTCAAAGTACTGACAAGGCCCCCAATTCTAGAGGGCCAATCCTCCAATCTCCTCGAGTTGCGTCTCTAGATTCGAACAGACCAACCGTTTCACCATTTGAAATCAATTTAGAAGATGAGCGGTATGCTGAGGAATATTGTGTACCTATGGTCAGTAAAGAAAAAGAGATGTATGACAAGTTAGAGAAGGAGATGTACGATAAGTTCATAAAGTTGGCTCAAGATGTAGAGAATATGAAATTTCAGGGACCAAAGAAGTTCGATATTTCTGAGTTTATGATTCCTCCTGAGGCTAATCTGCCACCCAAATTCAAAACCCCTGATTATGATAAATATGATGGGACTGGGTGTCCTCGGAGTCATGTAGGATGGTTCATAAAGCTTTCCCAACAACATGGACTCAACCCCGAGCAGATGGCACAACTATTCCCAGTGTCCCTTGTGGGAATTGCAAAACAGTGGTTCTTGCGCTTGAAACCCGAAGAAGTCAGAACTATGGAGGTCATAGCAAACAAACTGGTCGAGCAATTTTCGATGGAGGACGGAATAGAGGTTACGAAGAGGGATTTGAAGCAGTTGAAACAAGGTCCGCAAGAGACCTTTACCTCTTTTATCCGGCGATGGAAAAGAAAGTTAGCGCAATTGAGTCAAGCACTCTCAGAGACAGATCAAATCAAACTGGTAGTAAAGAGCCTATCCTCTGAATATTTTCATTTCATGGCACCTCAGCACTACCCAAGTTTTGATCATCTGATAAAGACGAGAACTCAAACTGAAGATGCTTTGGTAAAAGGCCTGAGGTCCAAGACTTTATCTGATATCAAAGAAGGGAAAATACTTTTGGTCGAGCCAAAGGAGGTACATAATGTCAATTCTGTTAGGACTCTAGTCAAAACTGTATTGGAAGGGGAAGAGACAACAGAAAAGAAAACAAGAAAATTTACTCTGCTTCCTTGCTCGTTATCCTACATTCTCAGGACATTGATCAAGGACAACAAGATTGAATTGCCTTAACAAAGAGTCCTACCTAATCCTCTGCCTAAAAATTAGAGAAAGGATTTATTTTGTGCATATCATCGTGGTTTGGGTCATACGACTGATAAATGTTATACTATGAAGCATAAAGTGCAAGATATGATCGATGAAGATGAGCTCGCTATTGAAGAATCTGATGATCCTCAAAAGCCTTTCGATACTCATGTTGTCCCGCCACCAGCTTCGATAAATGTCATTTCTACTGAAGGACCAATCTTGGATCCTGCATCTCTCATTCACCCTATTTCTGAGACCCAACTTGTCCCATTAAGCACCCGATCTGTAAAAGAATCTTTTGAGAAGGCTACACTTGTCAGAATGGAAAGCTGGATGGTCAAGCTCTTTGGTCAGATGGCTATGCTAACTGAGGAGGTGAGGGAGATGAAAATTCAGATACAGCACTTGTCCATTGTAGACACCCCCATTTTGCTACGCTTGAAAAAGCGAAAGATTCGGTAGTATTATCGAGTCTTGAGTCCGTATTCAGCATTAAATTAGGCATCTATGCATTTTAGGGTAGATTTCACCTCATTATGGGAGTTTTGAAGTTGATTCGCGATCCTGAAGGTCTCTAGGGGGTTCCTTTGGCCTCTGGAAGATGAAAGTTTAAGTTTTCAAGCAAATGAAAAAAACCTGCTATTTTTAGAATTTTCAGGGTTTCCCTCATTTTTGCCTATTTTGAATTGCAGGGGTATGTTGGTCATTCCCGATGTGTCTCATTTGACCCCCGAGTTATATTTGAGAAATCTTGAGTGATTTTACAAATTTTGAAAAAGCTGCTATTTTTAGAAACTCATGGGGCTTCCACATTTTCATCATCTTATGGATATTTCAATCATTTCTCATATGTCCAAAACCATCTCGAGGGTACGGCTGATTGATTAAGAGTAATTTCGTAAGATTTGGGAAACCTGCTAAATTTAGATCTCTCAAGATTTTCTCTTAGTCTTGCACTTCGGGGGTATTTTAGACATTTCCAAACATATCATATTTAGTCCCTAAGTTGTGAGTCCGTTCATAAATTTTCGAAAATCTGCTATTTTTTGAATTTCTCAAGGTTTTCCCTAGTCTCGCCAAATTCTAGAACCTCGGGGTAATTTGGTCTTTTCCTGTGTAATTCTTTTGATCCCCGAAATATGTCTGAGAGGTTATGAATGATTTCCTAAATTTTAGAAAACCTGCTAAATTTAGAATTTCTCAGGAGTTTCGCTTAATTTGGAAATTCTAAGTGTTGAGGGCATTTTGGGTATTTTCAGGGGGTACCAAATGATCCTGTTTGATATTGCTCATCAAAAGGACCCAACTTTAAAAGTTTCTATTTTTGAAGTTTGATCACAAAGACTTTCCATTTTTAACATTTCCCTTTAGGGGTGAACCAATTTAAGGTTATTTTGGTTACATTTGGATGTGTAATTGTCAAATAGGGGCATTTTGGTCCGAAAAATTATTTTTCCAAAAAAGATGGTTCGATCATGTGTGAGGGATGCACCATAAATGTCAAATGGGTTGGGTCCATATATAGAATGTTGAATTTAGAAAGATTTTATTAAATTTTTACGGAAAAACCCGAAACCCGTGTGAAATGGCCCATTGGGCTAAAGCCCGTAAAGATGGAGCTCATGTGGGTTCACCCATATGGGTCGACCACCATGGTGGGCGCCCCACATGGCTGACCCACATGAATTGAGCATCCAACCTTGATGATGTCACAATGGTGACATCATATTTGTTAAAAGAAAAATAAAAAGAATAAAAAAAAGAAAAGAAGGAAAGAAGGAAAAGATGAATGATTGCTTAAAAAAGGTTTTCTTCCAAAGAAGCAATGTGGAATAGAGAATAGCATGTCTTGATTGACAATAAATTAAGATTGGAATCAAATCCAATTTGGAAACAAGAAAGAAAGCAAGCAAGAGGGGAAAATTGGAAACAAGCCAAAAAAGAGAGCTCTCACATTGGGAACTACTATTTCTCTCTTAACCCTAGCTTTTTTTGTATAAAAATCAAAACAAAGAATCCTAAAAAAGATTGGAAAAAGATCAAAATTCATTTTTTTCTCTCTCCTCCCAAGAAGAAAAAAAAATCTCTTTTCTCTTGAAGTGTGATCTCTCTCTCAAGGGTTCTTCACAAAAGGAATTCTTGAATTCCTTCTTCTTCTCCAAGGCATCACACAATCAAGAATTATTGGAGTGTTCTTTGGGTATTCTTCATCATATAAAAGGGTGCGACAAAGCGTATACCTCGGATCTACGCATCCTAGAGACAAGGAGCGCGATCAACGGTAGGATCTTTATCTTTGTAATATCAAAAGTAGAAAAGCATGCTAGGGTTTTACTTTTGATAGATCAAATTAATGAATTTTTTCTTGCAATTCAAGTATGTTATAATATAGATTATGAGTTTTTAAAATCCAAAATTTGATCCAAAAATTAAATTTCCTCCATTTAATAATGATTTTCTTTCGTTTTTTATTCAATATGGATTTAAATCGGATTATCAATGCAAGTGTTAGAAAATGTGGGTTTCTTTAAAAACTGATATTTTTTAGGATTTCTATAAAATAAAATACTACTGGAAACTTAATTTTCAATCACGGTTTGGTCGTTTGAATTTTCATTCTAATTTTCAAACAATAATCCCGAAAGGGGTTATTTCTTGATGAACGAATCCAAAAGTATATCAAACCATGTCCAAAATTTATAAAATCTTATTTCCAAACTAATGTTTTGATTTCCAGAATACTCAAAAAAATTTGGATTTTTTTAAATTTTTTTATTCCGGTTTTAAATTATTTTAAATTTCGGTCGTTTTTAATAAATATCAAAATATTTTAAAAATTAATGAAACTCTCCAGAATTAATTGTCAATAATAAATTGAATTTTTCCTGAGATTTTTTTTTTGAAAAAAAGTTTTTTTATTTGTTTTATAATCGCTTTTTCGTTTTACGTGCCGTAATTCTTTTTCGTATTAAATTAGTAAATTTTTGAAATTTTTCTTTACAAACCAGTAACTTAGGTGACTGGAATGTTAGATAAAAATTTTAAATTGGTTTTTCAAAGTTTTAATATGGTTTTGTAATTTATTTTAATAAATGAGTTTCAATTTCTAGGAAACAAATTCCCCTTTTCTATTTAAAAATCGATTTTATGGAGGAGATTTAATTTTTAAGTTTTGAAATTTTGATAGAAAATTTTATAATCTATTATATATCTACTCAAAATTTTTATTTGATTTTAGGATACTATTATGTTTGCTTTTTAAGTAATTCTTTGGTTTCATCCGATTTTTGTGTGAATTTCAATTGGCATCAAATCATTATAAAAGTTCATGAAAGTCATACAGTAGTCTAATCGCATGATTATCTTTATTCTGTGAAAGTTTGGATTAATTTGAAATTGATATGCTACAAGTTGATGTGTTAATCTATAATCTGATTTAAATTTTATAAAATCAGAAATTGATATCAAATCTTAATGATAATCATGAAATTTTTCCAGTAAGCTACAATTATCCATATCTTGTTACTGGAAAAGTTTTAACTGATTTGGAGTTTGATTTCTTAGGGTTACTGTGAATTCCTAATAATCTGGTATTAATGATATTAAATCACAATTTAATAACAAATCAGTACAAAAGTCAGTAAAAATCTCCAAAAATCCTTAACTTTTCATCATAAATTCAATCCCTAACTTTTTGAAACAGAAACCTTAGGGTTCATAGATTGCCTTTGTAAATTGGCTATGCTGTGACAATTTAACTGCCGAGATCGTAACCATAATCGTATACTAATTGCGATTAATCCTGCATAATTGGAATGCGTAAATTATAGTATGATATTGACTTCGAGGTCCACTGTCCACGGAAATCCTGAGAAATATGCCAGGCAATATGATACTATAATTTACGTGCTAAATTATACAAGTTTTGAGAGCACGATTCCCTTGCATGGTTGCGATTCAAGGCCGAAGCTTGCGAACCATAGAGCCTTTGGTATTCCTTAGAGGTTTAGGAACAGAAAATCCTTGAAATCTGAAAATCATTAACTTCAACAAATTGAATCAATTCATCTCATGTCTTTCGGAACCGTTGGATTGCGGTTTCCATCGTAAGAACCATTAGAGCCCTATTTAGGAACACTTACGTCATGTCGTGTCCTAGGTTTTAGGGAGTTCTAGAGTTAGGAGTCCAGCCTCATCACGGGCGTTTGCTATGGATAGCAACCGTGCCATAGATCTAGTTACACTAGTCATCCAATTTTTCCCTAGGACAAGCCTAGTTACCTAGGATGTAGGTTAACCTGCATTAGTCTAAGGGACAATTTGCACTTAGATAGGATCATATAGCATCTTAGATGAGGTCCTAGGATAATAAAATCTTCCACTTGAATTAAATAACTTCTCTTAAAACTGTTGAAACAGTCAATCCAGTCTAGATCGGTGTCTTAGATGAGTTAGGCATAAGTAGCTTATTTCAGGTGCACCGAACTACGTCGACTCTGATCTCAGTGAGGCTTGGGTACGTAGGCAGCTTGGATGCTTGATGGCATACCAATAACGAGTCGGCTCCACACATAAGTGGGGTTTTGTACATTAATCCTTAAATTAAAAGTAATTAAATCACTTAGAACTTTCCATGAAATTAGAAGTTTAGGAGAACTTTCACTTAGATTGAATTCAAACAAATTAAGAAAATCAAGATACACATTTAGGAATTACATTGAAATTAGATCTTAGGATGCATGTCACATAGTTCGCACATTAATATAGAATTAAATGAGCCATTTAAAAGAAATTCGAAAGAGTTAAGTTTTGGAATTGAAGACCGATTATCGGGCAGGAATGGTGCATGTGGTGGTAACTCCCCATACCTTCCATTCTCGTAACCAGGTAACGAGTCTAGAGTTCTGGTCAATTATGGGTCCTAGATCCCTCATCTAGGTGGCGACTCTGTCACTCTCTTTTGCGTGGAATTCGGATTGCCTTAGTAATCCCAAGTTCACGGAAATGATGAATTAAATCACACCTTGCTAGGCTCGGCAGCTTACCCCTGCCCTTATGGGTACTGGGTTGCACGTTTGTTTGCATCCTATGGCTTGGTTGATGACTGCTTGGTTGGGTAATTAAAATCAATAATAAAAAGCACACGCCATTCGCGTGTGTACGAGAGACCAAGAGAGAGCGTGGCGGCTCGCGCCCCACCCCTCTCGCGGGATCGGGTCCCACATCCATTAAATGCGACTCTGCTCCAAAGCAACTTGTTGATATGGGTACTATGACAGAAGAGGCCTCGGTTCAGAGTTTAATCCTTGATAGATATGTTGATTTGCATAATGGAAAAAAGCCTTACATTGCTCCAAAGGAAGTTAAAAGTGTTGGACCTTCTCGCCAACCTCTTAAGAAGCCTCTCATTGCTTCGAGAGAGATTAAGAATGTTGGATCTTCTCGCCAACCTTTAAAGAAGCCAGTGGTAGAGGAAGAAAAGATGGGTCAGAAATGGGAAAGAGAATTCACTCAAATGCCTTGTTCTCTTGTAGCCATCATGAAGAAATGGGTCAGTGAAGGTTGTTTGAGACTTCCGGATATTAAACTTGTGCCTGAACCATTCCCCAACAATTGGAGGATGGATCAATACTGTGAGTATCATAGAGGTCCGGGTCACCTGACAGAGAATTGTTTAGCTTTGAAACATGCAATCCAGAACCGGATAGAGAAAGACTTTTCGGCTCTTGCTGAAATCTATGCTTTTGCGAACCAGACACTTGAAAGAACCATTCAACCTCACAGAGATCCTGTCCCTTATGTCACTCCAGAGCCAGGGAATAAGTTGAAGGGAAAAGAAAAAAATAACAGAGTTTGAATATCTTGAGAATGTTGAGGCAGAAAAGGTGCTGTCACCAACAGGTTTTCAAAGACAATTTGGGCCAAGTCAACAGGACTTCAGAGGACCACCCTTTCCAAGGTTTCTGAACCAGGGTCGAACTTCTTAGCCAGCATTATTATGGAGGAAGGCGTGCTACTTGTGAACTTCAGTACCAATTCCTTGCCTATGTTCAACTGTTATGTTTCAAGAGTCATATATTAAGTATCTTGTTTCTAGATTTATTTTCTGTGAAGTTTATACCAACTCCTAGGTTGAAAGTTAGTGAGTCTGGTAGTGTCAATGACACCAAAAAAAAGGGGGGTAGTGTCATGTCTGTCAGTCTTTCATATATAGAGTCAGTGTTTTATTTTCTGTTAAATCAAATGTAAAGCCCATAGAGGCGTGTCTGTGAGTCATCTATGTACTTCAAAGTTTTCAATTCAATTAAGCATTTGGTTTTGTATCTTCAAATTTTTATGATTCACTCTTGAATTTAATGTTTAAAATAACTAAAGACGCCCTTCTCAGATGAGAATGCAGACAAAATTCCCCTCAAGATCTGAAAAGGTTAAACGAGAGGAAGAGCGTCAAGCATAGCCACTTGAAGAAGAAATCAAAGCTATTGATAGTGGTATCGAAATCTGAAACTCGGGAAAGATGGATTGGCAAAACTTTATCTCTCGAGGAGCGCAAAGAATTGATAAACCTGTTTATAGGGGTTTGAGGTAGTCTTGCTTGATCCTATAAGGATAAACCAGGGAAATGCCCTGTCATTGAGCAAAGCAAGACTTCATCGGCTTTAAACATCCAGTTGAAGAGTAAAATTTTAAAGAGATGAGCATCAGATATCCTGTGGAGCTGATGAGATAATGAGGGAAGGCTTTCATCCAATTTGAGCTTTAAAAAGAACAATTGGGCTGCATATTTTCAGTATGATTTCGAGGTGGAGCATTTCAAGAGTAAAGACATTTCACATGTAAAAAAAAAAAAAAAAAAAAATAGAAAGAAAGAGACAAGGATTTGTGGAACCTTGAACATAAATTCAAGATCTTTGATATGGGCGTGGAGCACAGTGGTTGTAGCTTTGCCTGACATGCCGTCAGACTCCTAGAAAATTTTCTAAGTCTTTGACCCTTAAGCAAAAGAGCTTGTACGTCAAATACATCAGGAGGCCATCCTTGGACGTCTGAACTTTTATGGCCAAAATCCCAACGTTTAAAAATCCTTCTGTAAACCCTTTGGGCCAAAAGCAAAATTAAACAATTTCTTTTCAAACACATTATAAACCCGGGGCATTTATGCACCCGAACTACGTCGGACCTGATTCCTAACTCTTCAGGGGTACGTAGGCAACCTGATTAATTCAGGTTCGGTCAAACCTTGGGATAAAATCCCTTTCAAAATTTGGAAGCTAAATGGTAAACCATTCTTTGAAAAACCCCAAAGCGAACTACGCAGATCTGATCCTCCATTTTTGGGGTACGTAGGTAGTCTGGCTAGACCAGATTCGGTCCAAATTGTTTGAACTTTAAATATCCCACCCTTTTGATCCCAAGCCTTCCCAGAAAGTCTTTCTGGTGAAACAAGCAAAAGTTGAGACAAGTGGTCTTTTAGACTGAAAACTTGGAAAGCAAAAGTTGAGACAAGTGGTCTTTTAGACCGAAAATTGGAAGGCATTAGTTTTAACTTCTTTCGAAAAGAGAAATCAAGGAGACGGAGAAGCAACCACTACACAGGACAGGATCTCGGAATCCGAGAGGTGTCAGTGAGACTTGCTTTGATATCCTTTTTAAACTAGGGGCATTAAAACTGAGCAATCTGAATGGGGTAATGTAAGCCCAATGGTTTCCACCTTGGCATTCCAATCTTATTTTGATGATTCCAATACACAAGTGATTTATGATCACTAATGTGTTTGATTGTCTAAGTTGTAGATCACATTGGTGCTAAGACAAGATTGCTTGGATTGAGGCCAAAGAAGCTCGCATTGAACCGCTTATGAAGGCCAAAGAAATCGGAGATCCAAGACAAATGAAGACTTGAAGAATCCATTGAAGATCAAAGTTATATTAGATTGTGTTAAGATCCAATCCTAGTTTAGGATTTTGAAAGGCATAATTAAGTAAATAAACACACACCCTAAATGTATAAGAGATTGTCCTTGTGGTGTTCCAACACCTTGGAACCCTCATAGCAATCCCAAGTTGGTGAGAAATTGGAAGCCCAAAAACAGAAGTGAAAATCTGCTCAACATAGACATTTTTCATCTTCTGTTTGTATTCCCGGAACTCCGAGAGAAATTCTCGGAACTCCGAGAAATATTCTCGGAACTCCGAGAACACTAATAACGGTCAGATTTATATCCATTGGTGTTTTTTCTAGAATTACCACTATGCCACCAAACGGTCATATTTGGGTTTTTCTATATATATATGGGTATTCCCAACTTCCAAATATCAATCCTAACACTCTTAAACTCCATTTGAACATCCAAAGAGTGAATCAAACTTGATTATGCCTCTCATCCTCTAAAGAATAAGATTTGGATCATAGGCTAAATTTGTACATCTTCTACATTTTGTAAACCCTTGTGAGGGATTTTTTGTTCTTTCTTTCTTACTCAAAGAACTTGTATTGGGCGAGTGTTCGGAGAAGCGTAGCCCACTCTCCGTGGTGAAGATTTCCACCAAGGTTAAAGGTAATCGAAATTTGTAATCGGCACCGATCTTCGCCGAAGTTAAGAAGATCACATAGTGAAGCCATCAACGGGTTTGGTTGGTGGAGTGGAGTAGGCCTCGCGTTTTGAGGACCGAACCACTTTAAATCTCAGGTGCAATCTCTCTTACTCTTGATCTTTATTTGCACTTGCACTTTAGATTTAACTTGTGTGCTTGAATTTTATTGTTGATCTCTTAATTTCCAAAAATTGGGTTTGAGTTTTCAAAAGAATTAAAACTTGTTAGAAACCTAATTCTTCCCTCCTCATTTGTTGCCAATTCGGGACCACCCTTGGAATTTCAGGTAATAACCATGACGGATTTCCGATGGAGGAAATTAGAGCCTCTTGACATTGCTTTCGAGAGTACTCTAAGAGTGGCTAGCCTTACCATAATAAAATAACACATTTATTCTAAGGGTGAATCAAAAGCGAGTCAAGTTCCTTGAGTAATTTGAGTCTTCTTTGATTGAGTCATTGTAAGTCTTTTTCTTATTTTTATCATTTTTTCTCTCTCAATGTCCGAAGTGTTTGGCACTGGAAGAGCGAGAGTACACCTTCTGAAATGCGAAAAAAAATTCAGAGTAGATCCTGGTTTAGAAATCAAGGAAAGGGCAAGAGACATTTTGTTCAAACTTGCCAGAGACATCAAAGCCTCAAGTAGTGAGCAATGGAAGAAAAAAATTCTCAGACTCATCCATTGTGGATACCCTTTTACTCATATACCAGAGAAAGAACCCATGCAAACTTGAATTTTCTTACCTATCCTGGTTTTGCTCTCCAATGAATCCTGTCATGGAAGTAATCATACTAGGGGCATCTTTTATGACTTGCGTCATAAAAGATATCAAATACAAGATAATTGAGATAAATATTTTCAGCAAATAGAAGCCCCCTTCAAGATAAAATCACCCCCCTCTCCAGCTTATACTACGACACTTACCTCGGCTCGTTCGCTAGGCGAACGTGCTCAGATTTTGACGAAATTTTGCAGGGGCTTAGCTGGGACCTTAAGCTAGCCTAGGGTGAAATTTGGGGTCTTAAAGCACTGGTTTGATAGGGTTTTACTCAATCATGAAGGGTTTAGGGTACGATCAAAATGAGGTGTCTACAGATGCCCCTCTTTGGCAGAGTGTGCTTGTCACGCGAATGTCAAAGCTGAACAGACAACTCATTTTGGCCGACCCGAAAGCGGAACAGATAAAAAAAATTTAATTTTTGTTTTTTAAAATGATATTCACAAAGATAACACGGTGAAATAGCCTTTCACCGGACTCTGACTCTGCACACGCTGGTGAGATAGCCTCTCTCCAACTCGTAACTCAACAATTGATATATTGGTGAGATAGCCTCTCTTGCAAAACATTAAATGATAGATTTGATTGTGAATGATCTTGAAATTTGGAGAAAAAATGGATTTGAATGCCGTGTGAAAATGGACTTTGAATGACTTGAATGCCGTGTGAAAACGGACTTAGAATGCCATGTGAAAATGGACTTGGAATGACTTTAATGCCGTGTGAAAACAGACTTAGAATGCCATGTGAAAATGAACTTGGAATGCCGTGTGAAAAAGGACTTGAAATGACTTGAATGCCGTGTGAAAACAGACTTAGAATGCCATGTGAAAATGGACTTGGAATGCCGTGTGAAAACGGACTTGGAATGACTTTAATGCCGTGTGAAAACGGACTTAGAATGGCATGTGAAAATGGACTTGGAATGCCGTGTGAAAACGGACTTGAAATGACTTGAATGCCGTGTGAAAAGGGACTTAGAATGCCATGTGAAAATGGACTTGGAATGACTTGAATGCCGTGTGAAAACGGACTTAGAATGCCGTGTGAAAATGGACTTAAATGACTTGAATGCCATGTGAAAACGGACTTTGAATGCCGTGTGAAAACGGACTTGAATACCATGTAAGGCAAAGTGAGGATAAATGCTGTAGAAAGCAAAATGCTGGATGATTAAGAAAATTGGATTAGATTCAAAATTAGAAGAGGATTTTGACTGACTTAACTGGGGATTGATTGATCATCTCTTGCCGAGAAAAATAAAGAGTACATGTTCCTTGCTGAGGATGAAAAACAAGTAACTTGACAGGGGTTTTCGAGTATTGACCCTTCTTTAACAGGTAAAAAGCATTATGCTGAGGTTTGAAAATTGTGGGAGCAAATTCTAGATTCCACTGGGGAAATTGACGTTCTTTGAAAATTAACTCTTTTGAAGAGTGGACTCATATGAGGAGTTTAGAGATTTGGCTTAAGACGTGCTCATATCTCTCTTATCTCAACTTGTTATAAACATTGGCACTGATTGCCTTTGTGCGTTCGATATCTTTTATGACGCAAGTCATAAAAGATGCCCCTAGTGTATTGTACTTCCATGACAAGAGTCCCAGGGAAAGTAGAACCAGGATAGGTAAGAAAATTTGAGTTTGCATGGGTTCTTTCTTTGGAATAGGAAGGACAATCTCTACAATGGCTGAGTCTGAGAATTTCTTCTGTCGTTGCTCACTGTTTGAAGCTTTGATGTCTTGCCTCTCTTTGATTCCTAAACCAGGATTTTCTTTGAATTTTCTTCGCATTTTGGAAGGTGTACCCTCGCTCTCCAGTGCCAGACAACTTTAGACCTTGAGAACTTTACACCTTGGGAGAAACATGGATAAGAATGAGGAACAAACTTCTAATGACTCGATCAAAGAAAATTTATACGATTCAAGGGACGACTCACTTTTGATTCACCCTTAGATCCAATGTATTATTTTTTTATGGTAAGGCTAGCCGCTCTCAGAATAATTTCGAAAACCATGTCAAGAGGCACTAATTTCCTCCATCAGGATATTTGTCATGGTTATTACCCCCTTTGGATTGCTCAGTTTTTAATGCCCCTAGTTTAGAAAGGAGTCAAGGTAAATCTTACTGACACTACTTGGATTCCAAGATCCTGCCCTGTGTAATGATTGCTTCTTCATCTCTTCGAGTCTCCTCTGGTGGGAACTCATGATTATTGCATTCCAGGTTTCTGGTCTAGCAAACCAGTTGCCTCAGCTTTTGCCTGGAATTCTCACACTATTTAAACGCTAGAGTTCTTCATAACAGAGGAAACTCCTTCCATGCTTATCAACTCACTTTTTGGAAAGTCTTTGCCCCTGACTGGATTGCCTCTTCAATTTTTCAATCCAGTAGATCGCTACCATCATTTTGCATAAGCCAGCTCATTTGGTTATCTATTTAGCAAACGCATGACTCTAGGCTACCCTTTCGGGTTTTTAACCTAGTGGGTCTTCAAAATTTTGAAAGAGGGATGATTTAGCTTTTATCCCAAAGGTTTGACCGAACCTGAGTTGATCAGGTTGCCTACGTACCCCCGAAGAGTTGGGGATCAGGTTCACGTAGTTCGGGTGCATAAAATGCCCCTGGTTTATAAAGTGGTTGAAAGAATTGTTTGTTTTTAAAATGTTGGCTCAAAGGGCTCACAAAAGGATTTTTTTTTAAACGTTGGGATTTTGGCTATAAAGGCTCAAACTTCCAAGGATGGCCTCCTGGTGTTTTGATGTACAAGCTTTTTAATGTTTAAGGTTCAAAACTTTGAATTTTTTTTTTGTTAGTCTGGCCGTATTTGCAAGCAAAACTTCAACCACGGTGCTCCACTTAAGCTTGTGCGCTTCTTGAATATCTTGAATTTATGCTCAAGATTATACTGCTCTCGATAGTCTCCAAATGTTGGAGACAATTCTGATATTGAATCTATCTCATAGACTCCATCACTTGGGTCTTTGATTTTTCTAAGATGTTGTCTTAGGGACACATTCCCTTCTCCTTTTTGTCTTTCTCATGCTCTTGTTTCTTTTAGATATGCTCTTTCTTTTGGACATAAAAATTGTCCCTACTCTCTGAATACAATGACTTGAAATCTCACTAAGATGTACAACCCGAGTGTTCTTCTTGGGGATCAAGTTCTATGAATTCAACTTTGCATCTGAAAACCTTCTCTCAATGTTCTCATCAGCTTCACTTGATGTCTGATGCTTTACTCTCTTGAATTCTTTGCTTTTTGACTAAATCTCTAAAGCTGATGGAGTCTTGCTTTTCATTACAACAGGACGTTCATTTGGTTTATCCTTATAGGATCAAGCAAGACTACCTCAAACCCCTATAAATAGGTTTATCAATTCCTCGCTCTCCTCGGGAGATAAAATTTTGCCAATCCATCTTTCCCGAGTTTCGGATTTCGATACCACTATCAACAGCTTTGATTTCTTCTTTGAGTGGCTATGCTCGACGCTCTTTCTCTCGTTTGACCATCTTTCAGATCTCGAGGGAAATTTCGTCTGCATTCTCATCCGAGAAGGGTGTCTTTAGTTTTATTTTAAACATTAGATCTAAGAGTAAATCCTAAGAATACTCATAACATTGAAATCAAACTTTTATTGAATTAAAAACTTTTAACTACATCAATAATTCTCGAAGCGCCTCAGTGTGCCCTACATCAAACTTGACAGAAAATAAAACACTAACTCTGAATGGGAAAGACTGACAAACATGACACACATTGTTATTGACACTACAAGACGCACCAACTTTCAACACGAGAGCTGGTATACACTTGAAGAAAAATAAATCTTGAAATATGACACTTGACACATGACATTTGAAACATGACACTTGAACTGAGACAAGGAACTAGCACTGATGTTCATGAGTAGCACACCTTCCTCCATGATAATGACAACTACTAAGTCTGATCCCGTAGTAAGAATCTCAGAAAGGGTAACCCTACAAAGTCCGGATGACCTGGCTTGTATTGATCTCCACTCCTTGACCTCCCCGAAGTCTCCTTAGTCATGACAGAACTTTCCTGAATCTCAAACACTAACTCTTTTCCTTTCACAGCTAGTTTGCCACTCGGTATCGGGGTATGAGCAATAACAGTTGGCTTTGCAGACAGCTGAATAGGATCATCATCTTCGATTCTCAGAATATATGGAACATGCTTCGGTTCACTTGACCCTGGAAAGTGGGAGATAGAAATAACTGGTTTTGCGAGAGGCTGAATGAATCCATCATCCTCATCCGGCTTCAAAACATAAGCATCCCGTCTCAGAGGTCTCTGATAAGTACTGAGCTCATGTAGAATATGGGGGTCCTCATCTATCAAGTCTTGGACTTTGTGCTTCAGTGCGACACAATAATTGGTACTATGGCCAAGACATTGGTGGTACAAACAATAGCATTTACCATCACTCTGCTTCTCTGAGTTTTTCAACAGATTTGAACACGGTGGTAAGGTTAACTTTCCCATTCTGACCAACTTCTTGAGGGCTGCTGCTGGTGTACAAGGTAATCTGGAAAATTTTCTTTTCAACTCCTTGGCTGGTTTTTCTCTTTGAACAAAAGGTCTCTTTAAAGGTTGAAGGGAGGTTCCACTATAATTCATTTCCTTTTCAACAATAAAGGATTTCATTCCATCTGGTTTCCACTTGGATGACCTTCGCTCATAATAGATGATTTCCTCTACATTTTCATAAAAGAACCGATCAAAAAACCTGTCAACTAAATCTTTCAAAATTGTGATATCCCTCAGGTTCAAAGTGAAGAACCATTTCTTAGCTTCACCAGTTAAAGAGAGTGAAAACAACTTGGCTATCTGCTCTGGATATAGGCCTTTCATTTCTAATACAGGAATATATGACCTCAAATGACTCCTCGGGCATCCCATCCAGTCATACATGTCAAACTTAGGAACTTCAAATTCAGGAGGGAGGATAACATCTGGCAAAAGGACATAGTCATTAAGGTCAAACTTCTTTTTGTTCTGAAACCTCTTATTTTCACCATCGCAATCCGATATCCCAAGCTCTTCTAGTAATGATTTTCCTTTGTCTAACTTGGTCTTATGTTCACAAAATTTCTCCTTGATATGTGGTCCATTATCAACATTATGCACTAATGACTTCTCAGACTGGTCCAGGCTTGTAATCAGATGAGAGTTTAAAATAGGCGGATTCTCAGAAATCATGGGTGCCTTCCCCTTTTCTTGAGCCTTCAAACGGGTCAACTCTTCTTTCATATTTGTTACCTGCAGGACAAGAGTCTTCATCATGTCTATTATCTCCATTTGTGTTTCCTCAGATTCAGCCATTTAGTAAGAACCGCGTGGAACAGGTGAGGGTTGTATAGAAATAGGTACTGCAAATGAGTGAAGTCAACAAGGTCAGACTCCCGCCATGGAATTGACAAACACTATAGTTCAATATAGGATAATCAAATGAAAATATCATATGCAAGTTGAGACAAGAGATGATACGAATATATCCTCCCATGGATAAAATCCGGCAGCATAACATCTATGCAAAGAGATATGGTAAGATAAGCACATAGAGTTTGTCAACAAGTCTAAAAGGATACCGACCAAACCCAAGGTATTTGTAGAAAATTCGGCAGCACAACGACTATATAGAGAGGGTCTAAAGCTGCTAATTGAAAAAGGGTATGCCAACTGGGTTAAGATAAAGTAAGGCTCTCAGCAAGAACACATACTCAAATGAATGTCAGCAAGATAAACTCGCAATCAAACAAGTGGAACATAATCAGATCAGAATCAATCATAGGAGAAGGATATAATAGGCAATACTGAATTTTTCATCCATGATCAGTAGATCAGAAAGAAGACCACGACCACAAAATGACAGAAGTAGGTCATAGACCGGGTCTAAATCTTGAAGATGGATCGATAGAATTGATCGAATTAGGTAAGAAAACCTCACTGAATAAGAAGGCCCTAATCTAATAATCAATATAAATAGGTATATATACATATATACACCCTAACCAGGGGCATCAGTCCTAGTCTAATCTAGCGGAGTCAAGGAAATCTTGACTCAAGACAGACATGTGAGTGTACTAGGACTGCGTTGTAACCACATAAGGTGAGCTACAATAATCTATGGATAGGACATGGCTCCTAATTCTAGGCTCCAACATGTATAAGCAACACATGTTCGTCCTTATATGAATGCTATATATATAAACACATGCAGATCCTAATTGGGTTTTACTAAATCAACAAATATATCCATGTACATAATATATGTAAAATGAAAGTAGAGCTCTAGACTCAATATATCGGGCACTATGCATATGATCCATACTTTAAGTGTATAACACAAGTACACCGAGTGTTATATACAGTATGCTTCATTGCTCACCGGCTGCTGTAAACATAAGTACACCGAGTGTTTACGACTGCAGCACTGGCGCATAGCTTGGAAATAGATACAACAGCACCAGCAGGGTAATGACATCCCATCTGGCACGCACTGTATCTATCCCGTGGAGCCAATAATAATAAAATCAATAAAAGAAAATAAAAACAAAATGATGTATGCTGTGCAGTGTGTGACTCCCTTGTTTTAAACACCTATTTGGTGCCCCTGGATTCTAATCGATTAAATTCCCATTTATAATGATTTTAGCCCAAAATTCTTCAAAGCTAGTAACAAATGGCATTTTAACAGAGTTAGGCAATGTTCCAAGAATTCCCCAGCAGAGTCGCCAGCCTGTGGACCCCGATCCGAGAGGGGCGGGAGACGGGCCCCCACGCTACAGTCTCAGGATCATCCACGTGAATAGAGAGCTCTACCAAGGAACTCTCGAAAGAAGTACCCCTCACAGCATGAGTGGCGATAAAAGATGAGATACCTCTCGATTCGGGGACTAGCCCAGATTCGAGGCGTAGCATAAACAAAAAAAAAGAGTCGCCATCCAAGGAAGTGGGCCAAGGATCCCATACTATGCTCTGTTGCAACGGATAACCATAGATTATGAAAGAAAGGTTCGTGCCTGGTTACGAATTTGGAAGGTCCGAAGAGCACCTCATCCGCCCAAGTGCAAACACCTGGTCTCTTATGCCCATTTACTTATTGATTTTGAAGAGTTTTGGGCAAAAGTCATATGAAATGGGAACCAATATCTCCGAGAAGACGTCTACCTAATCATGCATGTCTCGGAGATGAATAATAAGCACACATAAAAAGAAAATAAAATAAGTGTCACCTGAGAATAACTAGGTTATGAGTATCATACCTAATTGGTGTCTGAGTTCTGGTGTGCAAACACATGCATGCTACAGCTAAAGGTATAGGGTCTGTACATGAAAGTAAGAAAACACAGCAAAACATACAACACAAATCAATTATATACACGACTCAACAAGAAGAATCCTAAAACTCTAATGCAGGACTTGACTCGAACCAAGATGGCCGTCCATCCCAGCTGCTCTGCGTATCCCGGCCTCGGAAAGAATCGGAGTCAACGTAGTTCGATGACCTATTCTAACTACGATGCCTAATCATCTAGAACCGCTATCCTAGACTCGATCCACTAGACTCGACTGATTTTTAAAGCTTTTTGTACGATTGCTTAAGTTCAGGTGAATTATAATTTTTAGGACTCTCTATATGCCCTAAGTAATGCAAGTGGATTAGTCTTAAGCTAATGCAGGTGGGCCCTACATCCTATGTGAAACTAGGCTGTGCATCCTAAAGAAAACCATGGGCTGACTATATGCTTTCTAGTCTAGCCATCGGTTCGACTAAATGTCTAACCGATTAATTTGAGGCTTCCTAACTCTAGGGACACTCACCCGACAGGACACGCCATATCAATACAAATCAGGACAGACTCCTAACTCTAAAACACCTCAAATATCTAGGACAGACTCCTAACTTTAGGGGAAGATCTTTTGAAAAGGTTTTGAAGAGTTTTTGTATTTTTTTTTGAAGGTTTGAAACGTTTATTTTTAAAGGTTTGGCTGGACTTGGGATGTGAATCCCAAACTGCACTACGTACCCTGTGGAGAGGGATCAAGCCAACGTAGTTCGGAACAGACTTTCTTAACTACTCCGAATGACTTAAGATTTTTGGTTTTTAGATGTTTTTGAATTTTCAAGAGTTTTTTACTCAAAAGGACAAATTCCTATCATCATAAGAGTGGGATAGACTCCTGATATCATGCAAAGGTTGGACAGCATCCTATGCTTTGCGAGGGAATGAACAGAATAACAACTCTGCAAGGGTTGGACAACATCCTATACCTTGCAGGAGCGGATACAAAAATCACATGATTTGATTAGAGGCTGGAAAGAATCCTAACCCCTATGATGATATGACTGACTCCTGAAAGATTGACTCTCTAGCTAAGGACAGACATCCTATGCTAAAGGACTGACTCTCAAACAAATGACTCTAAGAGAGGTGCTAATGAGACATGGCATGTCTCCTAGGGATGGACTCACTAATGAGCCAAAGCTTGTCTATAAAGGATAGAACATTTCTCTGTATGAGACGTAGCCTGTCTCCCTAAATGGGTATGACTATCTGCTGAGACTTAACTTGTCTCCCTAAAGGGTTTGATTTTTCTATTGAGACACAGCTTGTCTTTCTAAAAGGGTAAGACGTTTCTGCCCGAGACATAGCTTGTCTCCTAATAGGGTAAAACATTTCTGCACGAGATATAGCTTGTCTCCTAAGAGGGCTCTAGATAACTCTTTCATTGCCCTTGCAATGAAGAGAACTAATGGTTTCAAAGTACATGTCTAGAAGACTGAGCTAGTCTACTAAAGAGGAGAATGCTACTAGGACTTAGCAAATCCCCTAAGGATGGGCTCGGGATATTTTCAAGTCAATACAAGAATCGTAAGCTAATTCTAATGAACCCAACCAGAGACTCTCACTTAGAGATATGAGACAAACAAAGAATATAATAAAAAAATGCTGAAAGAAATCTGTCCATCAATCTTAAAATATTGGTAAGCATTTATCCTCTACAATTCAATTGATGACTAAAAAAATTGCACAATTATTTAAAGATACAAACTGGCATGCAAGTAATATGAGTACTCTTCATCTAAGAATCAAGTATAAGCAATTATATTATCCTCTCCTAAGCAATTATTGTAAGTTTATTCTAATGAAACCAACAGCATGATTCTTTCCCTTTTGGTAATTCAAATAACATCAAATCCTTAAAAATTATCTCGCCATGCAAAATCTGAACAAAAACTATTAATATCAAATGTATTATCAAGACTCTATAATCAAAAGTCATCAGACTCCTCAAGACACGTACCAAACACAAAGAGTTTAGAAAATTGGCATTTTCTTTAACAACAATATATATGAATCGTACGAAACAAATGTTTAGTGCTTCAATGCAGACAAATACCCCTACACAAATATCTCTATCACCTGTGTGCAATGCCCATATATATCACCAAGAGAAAACATTTTTTTAAGTTTTTAAGCTCAAAACAATTTAACATCATCATATAAACTGACAAAACATACCAAACACTCGCCATGTGAATCAGAGCATTGCCAATAAATAAATAAATAAAATCTGTACATATATCCAAATTTTTCATTCATGATATCACTTTTTGTCTACTGAACTAAACAAACGATATAAAAATTAAAGTGTTGCCTATCTAATGTTAATTTAATCATATTTACACATGATAAACTAAACATGTTCTGTACATATTGACATATGAGATCAGTTTAATGTCACCATAAAAAAAAAACTATTGTATAACACTAAAGACTAGCCTACACATGAAATGCAACCATACAAATATCACTGTACTTCAAACCTGCACTACACATCCCTTTTAGATTATTTAATCCCCAGAAATTCAAATTTGGCAAGGCATACACTTATGACAAAAGCAGAGGATTATAGACTATGCTCAAAGTAGACACAAACAAAATATGACAATCACAGGCATAGAAATCATCTTAGTTTGCAATCTTACTTGACAATTCAATCATAACAGACTTCCATTACTAAAAATCTCTAACAGATAACCTTCTTGCCATGAACCTGCTAGTTTAAAATTGTCACAAGTCACAACAACTGACCATGGACCTTACTCTTTTGGACAGAAATCCTGTTAGCATTTATGACTATCTTTTTACACAAAAAGGAATATATGGGCTGAAATGAGCCCTTCAAACACATATATTTGCTCTCTTTTTTTATTATCTAGTCAAACCTTTGCTAAAGTTACTCACACCCTTCTTCGTTTAAGACAACCCCTGATAGGTATTTGACTATTCTTTTATACTTTAAAAGAGAGATGAATGAGTAAAAGATGATGCCACCAACTAAAAAAAATCATTTTATAACCCCTCAATAGTAACCTCGATCTTCTTTTTTATAGAGGAGAGAGTGTGCTGATTTTAGCACTCCTCAGCCCTGTTACACGCATCCCTATTTCAACCTCTTTTAAATGATTTATGGGGCCACCATTTGTCATAAGGGTGTGAGGGCTAATAATATCAAAAGATTGTGTGGGCTGTTGATATCATAGTGGTGAGGGGCTGCTATTATAAAAAGTATGAGGGCTGCCAATAATTAAAAAGGTGGCTGGCATTATCAAAGGAGTATGGCTGTCAAAACAAGGAGGTGAGGGAGTATATATTATGTGCAAATAATAATAACAATTATTTATAAAAACAATTGAATAACTTGTAAGCCGTATAACATTATTATCTGTAAACAAATTTAATCATTACAAAATTTACCTTCTTTTTAATCATAAAGGATCAAACCTGCCAGGTACAAAGACTAACAATGATCGTAATCATGCAATATTCATAATAGCCAAAATTCTGATAATAATTAGGTGATCGTGATCATACAAAATACAAGAATGCCTTTTATGTCAAGTGAAACTGGAAGCCATGAGTCTGGTATACGGCTCAATTTATTTATCTGTCTACCAAAGTTCAAACGAACCAGATTATATACTATTAATAACTAGCGTGAAATCATGGGATAAAATTCTCTTAATAAAATTCATTCATCAAATGTATTTGGGTTAAAAATTCAGATATCATTGCCTTCTCCCCTCATCTGAAAGAAAAGCTCTATGATTCCTTCCCATCTCTGCTCTTTGACATGCCCGCCAATAATTGTAGACCAAGTAAAAAGATTCCTTTCGCACATTTTAACAACACATTGGGGCTTCTTTTAAGCTCCCATCTGATAGTTCTCTCACTCATAGCAGGCATCCCCTGTAACTTGACCCAGCTATCGTTATGTACTTTTCACACTAAACTCCTAAATGCCCTTAAATCATCTAAATATGACTCCGTGCAACATGGCTTGTAGAGCAGAACCCTCAAGCTTGCTAAAATTCAAGGCATTAATACCTCCACCAGGCTGATCATCAATAACATTTTGCACCTAAACCACCATTGCTACCCCAGTTTTCATCTTCTGACAAGAATAAACTCTCAAAATTATTCCACGCTGAAACTTCCACTCTATGAAATACTTGCATTACTTTTCTGTGCATATCCCCTATTACTGCTCAAAATATAATTAGTCTAATGGCATTTATTGAGAAGAAAACATGAACCAAACCTGACCACAACCTTTAAAGACATTAATACTATCCTGGAAAAATGTACAGAATAGACTCTAATTCAAAAACCAAGCTGTGTATTGTTCTAGCATGACATCACCAGCTAAAAATTTAATTTCTCATAAAATAACTCATACTGTACTCAACATGATTAACCAAAAGCATCCAATTCAACGACTACACCTGACTGCTGAAATTATGCAAACAACTTATAAGCAATTCTGTACACAAATAGATTCAAGCCTTGTACATATTTTTATAAAATTGAACAATACAGCATCATCATAAAAAAATGAAAATGAACTTTTTAGAAATGAACAAAACTGCTCAAACTAGATCATGAAAATAAGATGGAAAATCTATTCTATTTCATTGCTAGTTTATATCTCAAAAGAGATAATATCACTTATCAAAAATCAGTTAACAAATTCTAAGAAATACATACTAAGATCTGCTAAAAGAAAAAATGCAAATCTATCTGCAACCTAGTTAAAGAAGAAATCACTATAATAATCTCATCGAAACAAAATCATGTTATTAAACCTCATCACTTGATCATAACAGCAAAATCCAAGGATCACATAAAATAAAAAAATAAGATTTGTAAATAGTATATCATTCACCTTGTACTGAAACAGAGATAATAAAAAAAATCATGACCGAATAAAAAATACCTGAAACACTAAAATCTGAGCTTCTTTTTCTTCTTGAATCTGAACTCTGAGCTTGTTTCTTTTTTTTTCTTCAAAATTGAAAATTTTTCAATGGAAGATGATTAATAGCTTTAGGATTTAGGGATTTAAGAGTTTAAACTAAGGTCCTTAGCTAAAATTAGAGTTTCGAAGCTTAAGAGAAAAGAAATAGGATTTCTAAAGTCTGCAAAAAGGAAGAGGTTGAAGATCTAAGTAGACTTAAAACAAAGAAGTGGTTGACCGAAAGTTTGCTGGAAAGATGACCGGAAAAATCAAGGATCGCCGGAGAAGAAGGGGTTTCAAGAGTAGATCTAGGATTTCTAGTTGTAAGAAAGGGTTTTAGGTTGAGATAAACAGATCTAGGATTTTAATTGAACAGATCTAAGGTTTTGGATGAGTTAGAGATCTAAGGAAAAATGAGGAAAGAACTAGAGAGATCTCTTGACCGGAACTCTACCGGAGCTAGGCCGGAGTTAGGGTTTCAAATCTGAAATTAAAAATTTCTGTAATGAGATTTGGAAGAGAATAGCAAGGATCTAAAGTTTCCTAGTTGAAAAGATGTAGAACAAGAGCTAATGGCTGAAGGATAATCAGAATTTGACCGTAGATTGGTCGGAGAATGGCCGGAGATTGACGGAGAAGATGAGAATAGGGTTGATCGGAAAAATGGGTTTGGGCGAGATCTGTTTTCTCTCTCTATCTCTACCAATTTTTTTTTTTTTTTTCAAATAAAGCTTAAGTTTTCTATTTATAGCAAAATAATGAAATTGATATTAGCAACACCAATTGATGGGGGCGCGGTTGCGCCAATTTTTGATGGGCGCGCCGCGGAATCGTGTCCCATTCGGATGAAAATCGCACAGTTCTAGGATAAATTCGCCCCCCTTCAAGATAAAATCACCCCCCTTTCCAGCTTATACTACGACACTTACCTCACCTCATTCGCTAGGCAAACGCGCTAAGATTTTGATGAAATTTTGCAGGGGCTTAGTTGGGACCTTAAGCTAGCCTAGGGTGAACTTTGGGGTCTTAAAGCGCTGGTTTGATAGGGTTTTACTCAATCATGAAGGGTTTAGGGTACGGTCAAAATGAGGTGTCTACAGCTGGTGAGAACTAGATCATACTATAGAAGTGTGAGTAATAATTTGGCATTCCTATAAGAATTGGAGCCTAAGTCCATCACGGAAGCCGAAAAGGATAAATATTGGTTGATGGCTAGTCAAGAAGAGTTGAGCCAATTCAAAAGGAACAAGGTGTGGAGGTTAGTGCCTAGGCCTAGTGATCACCCAGTTATTGGCACAAGATGGGTGTATAAAAATAAAATTGATGAAAATAGAATAATCACTAGGAATAAGGCTAGGCTTGTAGCTCAAGGGTACAATCAGGAGGAAGGGATAGATTATGATGAGACTTTTGCTCCTGTTGCCCGTATGGAGGCCATTATGATACTTTTGGCATATGCATGTCATAGAGGATTTAAATTGTATCAAATGGATGTCAAAAGTGCCTTCCTAAATGGCTATATTCAAGAGGAAGAGTATGTTGAGCAACTTCCAGACTTTGAAGACTAGAAACACCCAAATCATGTCTTCAAACTTGAAAAGGCTTTATATGGATTGAAGCAAGCTCCTAGAGCTTGATATGGGAGGCTCTGCTCCTTCCTTTTAGGAAAGGGCTTTGAGATGGGCAAAGTGGATAAGACTTTGTTCATAAAAAGGGAAAACCAAGATATGCTCCTTGTCCAAATCTATATAGATGACACCATCTGTGGTTCAATAAACCAAATGATGTGTAATGAATTTGCAAATCTAATGAAAAATGAATCTGAAATGAGCTTTATGGGTGAGTTAACCTACTTGCTAGAACTCCAAATAAAACAATACTAAAATGGAATATTCATTAATCAAGAAAAGTATACAAAGGAGTTACGAACGAAGTATGGGATGGATAGCTGCAAGACTGCAAGAATTCCAATGGGTACAAATGCTAAGATTGAAAAAGATGAGTTTCGCAAGTCAGTGGACCAAAAAATGTATAGGGGTATGATAGGTAGTCTCCTTTATTTAATAGTTAGTAGGCCAGACATTATGTTCAGTGTCTGTCTCTGTGCTTGATTTCAATTCGATCCTAAGGAGTCTCATCTATCCGCAGTTAAGAAGATTTTAAAGTACTTAAGAGGCACCCAAAGTCTGGCATTATGGTATGAGAGACTCAATGACTTCACATTCACTGGATATTCAGATGCAGACTTTGCAGAGTGTAGAGTAAATAGAAAGAGCACCAGTGGGACTTGTCAGTTATTGGGCAAATCACTTGTATCATGGTTTAGTAAGAAACAGAATTCAGTAGCCCTCTCCACAATAGAAGCAGAATATGTGGCAGCTGGGGCTTGCTGTGCACAAGTCCTATGGATGAAAAGCACATTGATTGATTATCGAGTTCAATTGGGAAATATTCCCATCCAATGTGACAACACTAGTGCTATAAACCTTACCAAGAACCCCATATAGCACTCAAGAACAAAACATATTGAGATTCGGCACAATTTCCTTTGAGATCATCAACGAAAGGGGGATATATGCTTAAAATACATCAATACTGTGGAACAATTGGCTGACATCTTTACAAAGCCCCTTAGTGATGAGAAAATGTGTTATATAAGAAGTACCTTAAACATTTGGAGTGCAGACCAAGTCAAAGATCTTGCCAAATGAATACTTTGTGCTTTCACCTGCTTATCTATATAGTATATATGTATCATCCCAGTTTTGTAGTATCTGCATGAAGGAAATCTTAATCTTTAAAAGTCACTCAATTTGTACCCTTAGCCTTCTTAGTTCCTAAGAGGGAGATGGTACTTTCACCTTAATTAAAATACATAATAATTTTGCCTTATGCCAGTATCTCAATCATGAACAGGTATATGTGCATTACTTGACTATATACTCACTTTAGACCATAAGCATTGATTTAGTGGGAGCACCTAACTTGATTATCCTTCACTCTTGTTTATCATGATAGTTTCACGCTCATACCCTATCTTATGATACAAAAAAGGGGGGATTCTTAGGGCTTATCATGCTATAACTTGCTAGGTGTACCCATTTGCTTCATGATAATGCCTAAGGGGGAGTTAATCAATTGCATGAGCATACTAAGTGGCTAATTCTTGCTCTCATGTGTGTGCTTAAACTTGATATTCTTCCTTTTTGCCAATGCCAAAAGGGGGAGAATTCTAGAAATTGATTATCTATCCATGTTCTATATGCACTTCATGCCTTACAATGATTTTTTAAAATTGTGCATATATTGAGGGGGAGTATTTGCATTCAGTAGCTTATCATGTCACTCCACACACCTCATAATCAATTTTGTTTGTCATCATAAAAAAATGGGAGATTGTAAGCCCAAGGGTCCATCCTCTTACCTGTTTTGATGATTCTCAAAATAAATTGATTATGCATTTTATATACTAATCAATTTGTCTTGAAGTAATGTGTTAAGATAGGTTAATCATTGAAGGAACCAACACACTACATGGTTAAGCTTGAAGGTGCACCATTCAAGGGACAAAGAAGCTGGAACTAAAATTAGACTATCTTATCTTGAAGCAAAGTCTAGATGGAGCTCACTTTCACTGTCAAGCAAGCATGCACACAATGGAAGATCAATTGAAGACCAAAGCTAAAGAGAAGTTGAGCTTTACCTAGAATTCATTGTACATCATTTCTCTTTAGATTTCTAAGTCAAGGTAAGGTTTTCAAAATGGTTTTCAAAACCCCTTAAATTTTTTTTTTTTTTTTCAAAGAGACTAACACAACCCAAATCGAACTTAATTGGATAGTGAATGATCATGGTGGTGTCCTCACATATTTGGACCTACATGACATTCCATTTAACCTGGTCATACTAGCCCTTTCTAATTATAGCTCTTTCTTTCTTTATTATTTTTTCAAAGAAAATATGATGTCATCAACCACCTTATCCCATGTTGGACTTTTTTGCAAGTGGCCTTCTCATGTGGGGCGCCCACCTTGTGGGCTTTAGCCCAATGGGCCTTATGACATGTATTTTGGGTTTTTTTAATAAAAATTCAATAAAATTCTTTAAATTCAAAATTTTTATTGATGAACCTAACCCATATGACATTTATGGTGTACCCTCGACATCTGGTCAAACCATCCCCTTTAGAAAAAATAATTTTGCGGACCGAAATGCCCCTATTTGATGAGTACACCTCAAAAAGTGACCAAAATGCCCTCGAACGAGATTGCCTTTGAAAAAGGAAAGTAAAAAATAGAAAGTCTTGAAGGAAACTTTCAAAAATAGAAAGTTTTGAAGATCACTTTATTCGGTGGACGACATCAAACAGAACCATTTGGCATTGCCCGAAAATGCCCAAAACGCCATCAACACTCAAAATTTTCAAATCAAGCGGAACCCTTGAAAGGTCTAAATTTAGCAGGTTTTTCAAAATTCATTAAATCACTCAAGATTTTTCAGACACAACTCGGGGGTCAAATGAAACACATTGGAAATGACCAAATTACCCCCGTGGTGCAAAAATTGATAAAATTAGGGAAAATCCTGAGAAATTCCAAAAATAACAGGTTTTCTTACTTGATTGGAAACTTGAATTCTCATCTTCCGGAGACTAATGGAACCTCCTAGAAATCGTCGTGATTGCTAATCAACTTCAAAACACCTAAAATGAGGTGAAATTCACCCTAAAATGCAAGAATGCCTAACCTAATGCAGATGACTGACACAGACCAAACAAACCTTTCGCTTTTTAAAGCGTAACAAAATGGGGTGTCTACACTCACATCGGATCCTAAGGCGACAACCCTTACAGAGGAATCTTGTTGTCAGGTTATCGAGTGAAAACCTCTTGCTGATGGTTTTTGGGGTTTTGAAAATACGACCGTTAGAATGAGTCTTGGGTGGACATCACTACTAACAGTTGGGAGGGTCATCAGAAGTCAGGTTTAGGACACCTGACTTGGGGGGACCTCTAGGTCATCGGAAGTCAGGTTCAGGACATCTGACTTGGGGAGGGACCACGGGGGATGTCGTTATGACATCCAGTGCGGACAATAATAACAGAAATACCAAATTGGCACCTGGTAATTGGATATGATACGATACTGTATTTTAACGATATTGATTTTGATAAGTTACTGTGTTGAAATGGACTTGCTCTAGTTTCGAGGGTTACGTCTGAACATTGACTTGGTTGCGAATGAACTAAAACATTGGGAACTGGCCTGGACAGGGAGTGAGTCAGGGCCAATGGATTTGAATAGGTAAGCGAGTGAGCCTATGTCAATCAGAGATTGGCTTGGCTCGCGAGTGTGCCTAGAGCCAATGGAATTGATAAGGCAAGCGAGTGAGCCTATGTCGATAGGGGATTGGCCTGGCGAGCGAAGGAGCAAGGGCCAATGGAATCGATCAGGAAGTGAGTGAGCCTGGGTCGATCAGGGATTGGCTTGGGGCGCGAGTGTGGCTAGAGCCATTAGAAGTTGACTAGGTAAGCGAGTGAGCCTATGTCGATCAGGGATTGGCTTGGTACGCGAGTGTGACTAGAGCCAATGGAATCGACGAAGGAAGTAAGTGAGCCTGGGTCAATCAGGGATGGGCTTGGCGCGCGAGTGTGTCTAAAGCCAATGGAATCGATTAGGAAAGCGAATGAGCCTACGCGAGTGTGACCAGGGCCAATGGAATCGATCAGGAAAGCGAGTGAGCCTGGGTCGATCAGGGATTGGCATGGCGTGCGAGTGTGTGGGTTCAAGCATTCACCTTACCTTCTTGTTTTGATGCTAGCAAACACAAATTGATTAGCATTGTCAGACTAATGTGTTGCTTTGAGATGTTGTGCTCTACACAGGAATTTGATATGTTATATCGCCATTACACAACTCAACACAACACATGGCTTGTGGATCCACACTCACATTAATCAAGAGCTTGCACCTACAATTGAGACATCCTCATTTGAAGATGTTCAAGTCATGAAGCTCATCATGAAGATCTCACAAGTTCCTAAGCAAGTGTCAAGAAAGAGCTTGGAGCTGAACATGTCATTGGTGACACCTCGTGCACCTCACAACATGCGATGAAGATTGGAGGATGTCACAAGAGCCAAGACAAGGTCAAGATGTTCACTCAAGCCAAAGAAGTCCAAGAAAGTGCAAAGGAGCCAAGACATTCCAAGAAGACTCAAGGTTCTTATTTTTAGAATGTATTTGGAGTCCTCTTGATTTTATACAAAATGCACTTTCAAAAGGTTTTCAAAATGGTTTTATACTTAACATTTTACATCTTTGAAAACCATCAACACACCCAAAAATGTGTTTGAAAACCTTAGACTTAAGCCCAAAGATCATAGCCCAAAAGCTCCTGGATTTTCTAGTTAACATGGAATTTCACTCAGGGCCGGTCGTCCGGGATAGGTCGGGCGACCACAGGATGGAACTTGGAAATCCAGGCCATCTTGATATTTATCGGACCGGTCAACCGAGGCAATCCGGGCGACAACGGATACGTTTCTGTTTTAAGACAGAAACAATCCAGTATGGTGTGGGCGGTCGACCTCCATGGGTCCGGTCGACCGCGATAGTATTTTGAGCGAAAATTTAATTCAAACAGTAAGCTCTCGTCGGGCGACTGACCTTGGGCCTGTCGACCGCGCCAGTATGAATTTTGAATTTCAAAAGAAGAGCCCGATAAGGGCGGGCGATCGCCGCGACTGAGAACTTTTTCAAAAAATGAATTTTTTTAAGGGTTCTAAAAATTCTAAAACTATTGAAAATTATGATCTTTGACCATGGTTTGACCGCCTCGGTTTCCGTTCTATTTTTCGAAAGTTAATGCAACAAAGGGTTATTTCTTGAAGAATAAAATGGGAAATGGGTCCAATCAAGTCTAAAATTCATGAAATTTTGATTCCAAACCGATTTTTGGATTTCCAGTTCACTATAAAATGTTTGGAAGTTTTTGATTTTTTTTAGTCCGGTTTTAATTTATTTTAATTTTGGGTTATTTTTAACAAATATCAAACGATTTTAAAAATTGATGAAACTTTCTAGAACTCATGTTTAATTATGAATTGGATTTTTCATGGAATAAATTTTTTTTAAAAAATGTTTTCTTTACTGTTTTCTAATCGATTCTTCGGTTTACGTGCCGTAATTCTTTTTCGTATTAAATTAGTAAAATTTTGAAATTTTTCTTTACAAACCAGTAACTTAGGTTACTTAGGTTACTGGAATGTTAGAGAAAAATTTTCAATTGGTTTTGCAAGGTTTTAATATAGTTTTGTAATTTATTTTAATAAATGGGTTTCAATTCCTAGGAAACCAATACTCATTTTCTATTTAAAAATCAATTTTATGGAGGAGATTATAATTATTAAGTTTTGGAATTTTGATAGAAAATTTTATAATCTATTATATATCTACTGCAAGTTTTTATTTAATTTTAGGATACCATTAGGTTTGCTTTTTAAGTAATTCTTTGGTTTCATCCGATTTTTGTGTGAATTTCAATTGTCATCATATCATAATACAAATCCATGAAAGTCATATAGTAGTCTAATTTCATGATTATCTTTATATTGTAAGAGTTTGAGTCAATTTGCAATTGATATGCTATAGGTTACTGTGTTAATTTATGAACTGATTTGAATTTTGAGAAATCAGAAATTGATAACAAATCTTAATGACAATTCATGAACTTTTTCCAGTACGCTATAATCATCTATATCTCTATTCGTAAAAGTTTGGATTAATTTGAAACTGATATGCTATAGGTTGCTGTGTTAATCTATAATCTGATTTGAATTTTGAAAAATCAAAACTTGATATCAAATCTTAATGATAATTCATGAAAATTTTCCAATAAGCCACAATCATCCATATCTTATTGTTGGAAAAGTTTCAACTGATTTGGAGTTCAATTTCTCAGGATTTCTATGTAATCCTAGTAATCAGGCCTTAATGTTAATAAATCATAATTTAATAGCAAATCAACACAAAAGTCAATAAAAACCTCCAACAAATCTTAACTTTACAACATGAATTTAATCCCTAACTTGTTTGAAACAGAAACCTTAGGGTTCATAGATCTCCCATGTAAATTTGCTATACCGCGATAGTCTAACTACCGAGATCGCAACCACAATCATATACTAATTGCGATTAATTCTGCATAATTAGAGTGCATAAATTATAGTATGATATTGGCTCCGAGGTCCACTGTCCAGGGAAATCCTGAGAAATATGCCAGGCAATAAGATATTATAACTTACGTGCTAAATTATACAAGGGTTGAGAGCACGATTTTCATCCATGGTTGCGATTCGAGGCCGAAATTGGCAAACCATAGAACCTTTGGTATCTCTTAGATATTTAGGAATCGAAAATCCTTGAAAATAAAAAATCAGTCAATCTAAAAATCATTAATATCAACAAATTGAATTAACTTAATCAAAGTCTTAGAAGCCGTTGGATTGCGGTCTCCTATCATAGGAACCTTTTAGGGCCCCTTAGGAACACTTACGTCACGTTGTGGCCTAGGTTTTAGGGAGTCCTGGAGTTAGGAGTTCAACCTCATCACGGCCGTTTGCTATGGATAGCAACCGTGCCATAGATCTAGTTACACTAGTCACCCAATTTTCCCCTTGGACAAACCTAGTTACCTAGGATGTAGGTTAACCTGCATTAGTCTAAGGGACGTCTTGCACTTGGCTAGGACCATATAGCATCTTAGATGAAGTCCTAGGATAATAAAATCTTCAACTTGAACTAAATAATTTCTCTTAAAACTGTTGAAAACAGTCAATCCAGTCTAGATCGGTATCCTAAATGAGTAGGCATAAGTAGCTTAGTTTAGGTGCACCGAACTACGATCGACTCTGATTCCAGTGAGGCTGGGATACGTAGGCAACTTAGATACATGAGTGGCATACCAAGCCCGAGTCGGCTCCACACATAAGTGGTGAGATTTTGTATATTAATCCTTAAATTAAAAGTAATTAAATCACTTAGAACTTTCCATGAAATTAGAATTTTAGGAGAACTTTCACTTAGATTGAATTCAAACAAATTAAGAAAATCAAGATACATATTTAGGAATTACATTAAAATTAGATTTTAAGATGCATGTCATGTAATTCGCATATTAATATAGAGTTAGTGAGCCATTTAAAAGAAATTCAAAAAGGTTAACTTTTGGAATTGAAGACAGATTATCGGGCAGGAATGGTGCATGTGGTGGTAACTCCCCATACCTTCCATTCTCGTAACAAGGTAACGAGTCTAGATTTCTGGTCAATTATGGGTCCTAGATCCCTCATCTAGGTGGCGACTCTGTCACTCTCTTTTGCGTGGAATTCGGGTTACCTTAGTGTAAGCCCAATGGTTTTTACCTTGGCATTCCCATCTTGTTTTGATGATTCCAATACACAAGTGATCATTTATCACTAATGTGCTTGTTTGTCTAAGTTGTAGATCTTGATAAAGTAAGATCAAGGATGCTTGGATTGAAGGCCAAGAAGCCCACATTGGACCATTAATTGGAAGGCCAAAGTCATCAAGCAAGAAGTCATGAAGACTTGAAGACATGAAGAAATTAATATTGAAGACCATTTTTTAATGTAATTGATCCAAACCTAGATTAGGTTTTTAGAGGCATAATTAAAGTAATCTCACACACCCTAAATAAACAAGTGATTGTATTTGTGGAGTTCCAACACCTTGGAACCCTCATAGCAATCCCATCTTGGTTGAGAACTGGAAGCCCAATAATAGAATTGAAAATCTGCTCTGCATAGGCTTCTCGGAACTCCGAGAGGTTTTCTCGGAACTCCGAGAATTCTCGGAACTCCGAGAATTATTCTCGGAACTCCGAGAAATGGTCCAGTAGACTTTTTCCAATTTCTGTGAGGCTTCTCGGAACTCCGAGATTTTTTCTCGGAACTCCGAGAATTCTCGGAACTCCGAGAATTATTCTCGGAACTCCGAGAACACTCCAACGGTCTGAAAAAGAGCCGTATGGAATTTTGCTGGAATTACCTCAATGCCATTGAACGGTCATATTTTGGTTTTCCTATAAATATGGGTGTTCTAAACATACAAACCATCAATCCTAACACTCTTAAACTTCATTTGAATACCCAAGAGTGAATCAAGCTTCAATTGTGCCTCTCATCACCAACTCTAGGATTTGGATCATAGGCTCTCAATTGTACATCTTTTGTAACCCTTGTGAAGGGATTTTTTAGTTCTCTCTTTCATCTTTCAAGATTTGTATTCGGGCGAGTATTCGGAGAAGCGGAGCCCTTTTTCTCTGTGGTGAGGATTGCCACCAAGGTTAAAGCAATTGTAATTGGCACCGATCTTCGCCAAGGTTAAGAAGATCAAATAGTGAAGCCATCAACGGGTTTGGTTGGTGGAGTGGAGTAGGCCTCGGGTTTGAGGACCGAACCACTTTAAATCTCGGGTGCACTCTTTCTATCTCTTTGCTCTTTCATTTGCATTGCACCATTAGATTTAACTTGTATGCTTAAAATATTGTTTTTGATCTCTTAATCGGTTTAAGTTTTTCAAATTGGTAAATTCTAGTTTTCTTAAACAACCGTATTCTCCCTCCTCATAGTTGCCATTTCTAATTCAACTTGGGACCCCCTATATCGGATTTTCACTTAGTGATCCAAGTTCACGGAAAAGATGAAATAAATCACACCTTGCTAGGCTCGGCGGCTTACCCCTGCCCTTATGGGTACTGGGTTGCACGTTTGTTTGTACCCTATGGCTTGGTTGCTGCCTGTTTGGTTGGGTAATTAAAATCAATAATAAAAAGCACACGCCAACCACGTGGGTACAAGAGACCAAGAGAGAGTGTAGCGCCTCGCGCGCTCGCGACCCTCTCGCGGGATCGGGTCCCACAATACCAAGGACAGCTAATGATGACAAGTATTTAAGAATCTATCATAGGATGAGCAACTCTATCCTATTGAAGAGAACTAGTTCTAGAAGATTTCCTATAAAGGCATACTAGTTTTCAACTTTTTAGAGAATGTTCATTTTTATTTTTACTTTCATGTTCTCTATTAGCTTGTTAGATGTGTTTTGATGGATTAAGTCCAATTAACAAATCAAGTATGATTATCAAAACACATTTCATTTTATTTCTTCTGTTTTTAAAGTCAATTTTATACATTTCTTATTTTTAGTACACCTTTGGCTTTTTAGTCATAATCTCATGATTTTAATAATGTTCACAACTTGTAATGAACTAATGAGATACAAGCTTGAGTATATGATGAAAATGTTTTCAAACAACTCAAACTTACAGTGACATAGATTAGGAATCTTCCACTATGTTATACATAGATCACACATATATAGGCATGAAGTGTGTGTATCTTTATTAAGATTACATGCCTCTTATTTAGTGGATTTTAATAATCATTTCATTTAATGCTTCAACTTTTGTTTTAAGTTCACAAGCCTTGAATGTTTCAAGTTTAATTACTTTGTGAACATATCAACGTTATATATGGATAAAATAGATGACAATGTGTTTTAATGTGCACACTTATCTATACTTATCATGTTTTCCTTTCTCTAGTGCACCTATGTTTATTGTGAAGGGTTAGGGATGACACAAGTTTCTTACTACTTCACAATCACTAATGATTTTATTTTCACTTGTTTAAATGGTTTAAATTCATTTTGAAGTTCTTTTCAACAAGTGATTCTTCCATATGGTTTGCATGTCATGAATGGAAAGTCAAGGTTATGGACATGCTACATATGACTTAGCTCAATCAAGATGAATCGTAATTCTTTCATTGAACTAAATTGCATTTGCAACTTCCCTTATCAATAATGAGACTTTAGGATAAAGGGAATGTTCTTAAGGGCAAAGGATTTTCATGAATAATCATGGGAGAGTAAGACCTTGAGCAAATGCAATCATTTTCACTTATGAATTTCTTAAGATTTTAACTAAGTGTATGGAGATTCATTAAGTTTTATATTAGGACTCATTTTTGCTTACTTCACACTATATTTGGCCTATTTAGATTCAAGTTTCAAATATGTCTATATTTAGAAACCTATCTTGAACCAACTAGGTTAATTCTATGGGTTAATGGTGGTACTAAGTGCATGACTAAGTTTCAAGTGAGATATAAAACACTTAGACCAAAGTACATGGTCATACCATTGTAAGTGAGAGTAATCTTCTAGGTACAATGACATGAGTTTCTAAGATTAATCAAAGATGGTATTATGTCACGAATGGTATGAACACTACATTAAGGATACATAAAAACCAAGCAAGATAAGCATGAGTATACCTACAAGAGTTCATATGATTTTACCAACTTAACCACAACTCATTGATACAATAAGATAGTCAAGAATAAACACATTTATCTCTAACTAATTTTTTGAATGATTTAAACATTGAAGTACACTCAACTAGATGCAAAGAGATCAATTTACTTTAAAAGTATAGCATCTAGCATGCGAGATCACAAAAGATATAACTTTTACGCAGAAAGTGACTAGATACAAGATTTTTGATCATAATGAAGTGCAAGGTATCTAGTAGCATGTATAAATGATATAACATTAAAGCACAACCTCTAAATCTACTAATCATATGAAATTGTTCAAATAGGGGGTTTTGGAACCCAAACAATCTTGGGTCCAAAAAGGTTTGTTTTATTTAGTGTATCTTTTCTAATCCAAACAAACCTATTGGATTTTACAAATCTAAACTTACATTTAGATTTGTAATGCCCACATCTACCACAATAATAAAAAAGTAAGGAGCTAATAGATGAAGAGCAATTATCAGTACAAGAATATTTATGAGCAGAAGCATGTTTAGTACTTTCTTGTAGTTTATGAGCTTTCAATAAAAGATTTTCATTTGAGCTTTCATCTCTTTAAATTCATTTTTCAATTTGTTCACATCAAGAGATGTGTTAGTTTTTAATTCTTCTTCCTTTTTACTTGATAGCTTGAGTTTGTCATTTAATTCTTGGTTTGTAAATATTAAGTACTTATTTAATTCAAGCAACTTGGTTTCCATGATTTTATATTCTTCTAAATTTTCTTCCAAGTTTTTTATCTTAATTAACATAGAGTCAACGGACTTCTTAATTATTAAATCGTTCTTGTTTCTTTCCATTAACTCTTTATTTAACTCATCATACTTCATTTTGAATTGCTCACTTTCATTTATGATATTTTCAGAGTTTGGTGAGGCAATTTTACTTTTGTTGTTATTCTTGTAAAGATTTTCATGTCTATTCCACAAGTCCTTTGCATTTTTATATGAAGATACATTATCACATATATTTGGATCTAATGCACAATATAATGTAATCATAGCTTTACAATGCAAGGTGAAGTTTTTAATTTCCTTTTCATTTAATTTTCTGGGGTTTGTAATAGGAAAACCTTTTTCAATAGCTTGTCAAACTCACAACTCTAGACTTTTAAGGTAGATCTTCATACGGATTGACCAAGAGCTGTAATCGGTTCCAACAAATGAGGCAAGTCTAGAGTCCATTGGTTGCCTTGGATCTTTTTCTCTTGAAGGTTTTCAATGAAAGCCTAAGAGCCTTTAGCTCTGATACCAATTGACATCCCAATAGGCAACACAAGAGGGGGGTGAATTGGGTTATTAAAATTTTTGCCCTAATTAAGTGTAATGTTAAAACCTATTTTACTAATTAGCAATTACAAGTTCAATTAGGATTTTGAAATCAACACAAGTCTAAATCTAACCCTTGTTCAAATAATTATAAACATAAAGAAAGGTTGGATATTACCAATCACCATAAGAAGGAGGAAGAAGATAGGAGAGGACGCGATTAAGTATAGTGGTTCGGTCACAAACAGACCTACTCCACTACCCAAGTACTTGGTCTTTCCTTGGCATTTTCTTTCACTATTTGAAATTTTACACGCCGAATCTCTGGGCTTTACAATCAACTTTTTCAAGGGACAAACCCTCTTTTATACAAACCACCTCCAAGGAACAATCCCTCTTCGCAAAACCGCCTCCCAGGAAATCACTCCTCTTAGCAAATCACCTCAAAGGAAAATCACTCCTCTTCACAAACTGCCTCCAAGGTAGTGATCCCTCTTCACAAAACGCCTTCAAGGTAGTGATTCCTCTTTGCAAACCGTCTCAAAGGGAAAAGCTCCTCTTCGCGAGTACAATGAATAATAGAAGAAGTTTAAGCTCTCTCGAGCTTCTAAATAGGCAAATAATACAATGAATAGCTAACCAATCACTCCAAATGATAATAAATAAAAGCCCTAAGGAGTGCCTCTTGTTGAATGTAAAAACACATAACAAATAAATCCCATCTTTCCTAAGATCTCCACACAAAAGAGAGTGACAGAGTCGCCACCTAGATGAGGGATCTAGGACACATAATTGACCAGAAATCTAGACTCGTTACCTGGTTACGAGAATAGAAAATATGGGGAGTTACCACCACATACACAATTCCTGCCTGATAATCGGTTTTCAATTCCAAAAGTTAACTCTTTTGAATTTCTTTTAAATGGCTCATTTAACTCTATATTAATGTGCGAACTACATGACATGCATCATAAGATCTAATTTCAGTGTAATTCCTAAATGTGTATCTTAATTTTCTTAATTTGTTTGAATTCAATCTAAGTGAAAGTTCTCCTAAAATTCTAATTTCATGGAAAGTCCTAAGTGATTTAATTACTTTTAATTTAAGGATTAATGTATGAAACCCCACCACTTATGTGTGGAGCCGACTCGGGCTTGGTATGCCACTCAAGTATCCAAGTTGCCTACGTATACCAGCCTCATTGGAATAAGAGTCGATCGTAGTTCGGTGCACCTAAACTAAGCTACTTATGCTTAACTCATCTAGGACACCGATCTAGACTGGATTGACTGTTTCAACAGTTTTAAGAGAAATTATTTAGTTCAAGTTGAAGATTTTATTATCCTATGACTTCATCTAAGATGCTATATGGTCATAGCTAAGTGCACGACGTTCCTTAGACTAATGCATGTTAACCTACATCTTAGGTAACTAGGCCCGTCCTATGAAAAAGTGGGGTAACTAGTGTAACTAGATCTATGGCACGGTTGCTATCCATAGCAAACGACCGTGATGAGGCTGAATTTCTAACCCTAGGACTCTCTAAAACCTAGGACACAATATGACATAAGTGTTCCTAAGGGGGCCCTAAAGGTTCCTACGATGGGAAGCCGTAATCCAACGGTTCCAAAGACATGGAGTGAGCTAGTTCAATTTGTTGAACTTGATGATTTTTTATTTCAAGGATTTTTGATTCCTAAGCATCTAAGGAATACCAAAGGCTCTATGGTTCGCAAGTTTCGGCCTCGAATCACAACCATGGAAGGGAATCGTGCTCTCAACCCTTGTATAATTTAGCACGTAAGTTATAGTATCTTATTGCCTGGCATATTTCTCAGGATTTCCGTGGACAGTGGACCTCGGAGCCAATAACATACTATAATTTACGCACTCCAATTATGCTGGATCGATCACAATTAGTATACGTTTATGGTTACGATCTCGGCATCTAAATTATCCTAGCATGTTATTTTACAAAGGAAATCTATTACTCCTAAGATTTCTGTTTCAGATGGCTTAGTGATTGAATACATGATGAAAAGTTAGAGTTCTCTAAAAATTTTCAAGGTGCTTTGAATTAATTTGGATTTTTAAATGAATTTATCACAATTGGATCAGATTAACAATTTTACAAAGAAGCCTATAGCTAATTAAGTTATCTGTTCCCGAAACTTTAGGATATGATGTGTTCTTGAAAAATATATTCTGGTTGAATTATTCATGATTTTAAAGATTGAAATTCGATTTTTAATTGATTTTCCACTTTCGGGTCAGATTGATGACATTACACTAAAATATACAGTAAACGAATTCCAAATCCAACCAAATTTTTACTAAAACATTTCCGGACAAATAGAAAATTATGAGAAACTTTTCAGACATTATTTCGATAATGTGCTATTTTTAATAGATATATTTATGTTCTAGTCAGAGCAATTAAAAATCAATAACAAATATTAAAATATGACCAAAATTCCCGAGAAATTCACAATATGATTCTGACTGGTCAATTCATCTTGATACCAAATGTCGGCTTTTAAGGAGGTCTTTTAATGATATGTCCTTTGTATACATGAAAATCAGTGATTTTATCAAATCAATTTTAGTAAAAATAATAAATAAACTCTAAATCTTTTGAAATTTTTTTTATGATATTTAAGCATTAAAAATCGACTGACGACCAAATTTCAATCAGTTTTGAATTGTTTTGTTATATGAACAATTTTTAGAACCATCAAAATCCTATTTCCGGGTATTATTTAAACGAATTTTTGAGCCATCAAAACAAATGAAATCTTCCGAAATTTTTAGATTTTTGGTGATATTTTAACCACATTAAGACTCAAAAAATATAGCTTCACGAAAAAACCTTGGTTTTAAAACACTTACTTTGTAAAAACGATTCAAAAGCCACTAGACATCCAAATCGGTTAAACCAATTTTCTCATATAATGGTTCCTTTTTTTCCAAAATCGATAATCAAATAAACTGACCCACCAAAATCATATTAGATCATGCATGGTAGCTTTTACGAAAATCATGAAGAAAACAAAGAAGCAATGGCCCTAAGCATGCTTTTCTACTTTTGATATTATAAAAAATGGAGGAACCTACCGTTGATCGCGCTCCTTGTCTCTAGGGTACGTAAATTCGAGGTATACGCTTTGTCGCACCCTTTTATATGCTTTAGAAAACCCCTTTGATGAACTTGTGAACCGAACCTATATGCAAAGACCCGCAGAAAGATGGATGAGGGAGTCGGGGAGATATATGAGAGAGAGATCTGTGAGAGAAAGAGATGAGAGGGCAGCTATGGATTTATCCCGGGACGAGAGAGATGAGAGGGCTGCTTGTCAAAATTAGTGAGGATTACCAAACTCAATAATATACCCAACACTCAATAGGGTGTGAGGGCAGGACTTGTGTGATATTGGGCAAAAGACAGGGCTGCCCAAAATGTGAATAAGGAGAGAGAGAGAGAGAGAGAGAGAGAGAGAGAGAGAGAGAGAGATTGGACCAAATCTATTGGTTGCTCTTCGTTCCTTCTTCTTCTCCAACGTGACCTCCTTGCCTCTTAAAAGACTAATTAGAACAGAAAACTCTAAACTCTCGGCAGCACCTTACCTTCTTGGATTAAAAAGATTCTTCTAGTTGGCCAGCTTCCATTCATAGAAGGCAACGAGCTTATTCAAGACAATGGAAGTCATAAGATGAGCAGGTTGCTATTTCGGCCCCCTCCAATGAAAGAAAGATTGGGCTGTCCATCCTACACTTATTAGTAAGGCCTTGTTCCTGTTTTTACGAAACTCTTATGTATCAAATAAAAATCCCCAAAGCATGTGTCTCTCTCCTTCTTTTATAAAAGTGAGATCATTCTATTATAAGAGAGTGAGAGAGAGAGAGAGAGAGAGTGACACCTCTAAATTCTAAAACAAGACCAACCTCCTACCAATTTGACCGAATGGCTCTTTTTTTTTCTTTTTTTTCAATACACCTTGCAATAGCAGCCCTTACCTCATTCCATATTTAACTTAATCAAATTAGATCAATTCTAAAAAAAATAGTTCTATATAAACAAAACTGCTATAAGACACGAACCGACTCAATTTTAATATCCCCTTCCCACATGACTTGAGGTCCATATTAGTAACAATGCCCATCATGCAATACAGCCACCTCATTATTCGTCTAAACCATCAACATACCCTCTTTTGTAAAATAGAAATAGATTCTCCTTTAACGTAACTAAATAGAAATTCCACTTGAACATTTGTGATAAAGTTTTGATCACCCGGTAGGCAATGTAGCACCCCATCAAGCCGTCCACTTCATCTTACCTTATTAACGAATTTGGATGGGAGACTTGAAAGATGGGAAGAAAAAGAATGGTTGGTTGGATTACTATGGGAATATGGCTTGGGTCGAGTTCGGTTCGGGTTGCACTGGGTTGAAACGAGCGGGGGCGGGTTAGCTTGTGCAACTAGGTGGGGCAAATTGGGAAAAAGAGAGACCACATGGGGGAGGAAAGGAGAGTCATGAGGTGATCCTCACCACCCAATTGATTGGGCGATAATATAGACGGGTTGCGCCCCGCAAATTATTTCGATGGAACAACCCGAACCATTGATCCGTTTTATGAGCCGTGGCATAAACGGATTGTGCTCCCCAAATCATTTTTGTAGGCTGATCCGAGCCACTTAATTGATAGGCCTCAATGTACATCAGTCAAAATTCTCACCCTTTGGAATTTCACTTATAGCACTATGCAAATCGATATCGGCACCACAATGCTAGATTTACACCATGTAATAAATCATTGTGGGTCCACCACCATGGTCAAATTCTACGAAATAATTTAGTGAGCCTCACATGTGTTTGTCAAATGGTGGTTTCTACTCATTGACCAAAGCCCAAGAAAATCCAATGCTTGATCATTTAAAAGCGGGTCCTCTCACATTGCTAGATTTCATTGAAAACATAACTCTCCGCTGCAAACAATGTGTGGACCCTCTTGTTTGAATTCTTGCGAATAAACCTTCTCAACACTTAGCGGAAAAATGCAAAATACGACGGAAACGACCGAAAAGATTTGAGAAAATGTAAGAGATGGACTCAAAAATGGAAAACACTGAAAAACCGATAGAAAAATACTAACTTCTTTGTTGATTAAAGCGGAGCAAAATGGGGTGTCTACAGATGTGTTTTGATGGATTAAGTCCAATTAACAAATCAAGTATGATTATTAAAACAAATTTCATTTCAATTCTTCTCTTTTTAAAGCCAATTTTTTACATTTCTTATTTTTAGAATACCTATGGCTTTGTAGTCATAATCTCATGATTTTAATGATGTTCACAACTTGTAATGAACTCATGAGATACAAGTTTGAGTATATGATGGAAATGTTTTGAAACAACTCAAACTTATAGTGATCTAGATGGGGGATCTTCCACTATGTTATACATAAATCACACATATATAGGCATGAAGTGTGTGTATCTTTATTAAGATCACATACCTCTTATTAAGTGAATTTTAATAATCATTTCATTTAATGCTTCCACTTTTGTTTTAAGTTCACAAGCCTTGAATGTTTCAAGTTTAATTACTTTGTGAACATATCAATGTCATATATGGATAAAATAGATGACCAGGTATCAAATACACTCCATAATGACAATGTGTTTTAATGTACACACTTATCTATAGTTATCATGTTTTCCTTTCTCTATTGCACCTATGTTTATTGTGAAGGGTTAGGGATGACACAAGTTTCTTACTACTTCACAATCAATAATGATTTTATTTTCACTTGTTTAAATGGTTTAAATTCATTTTGAAGTTCTTTTCAACAAGTGATTCTTCCATATGGTTTGCATGTCATAAATGGAAAGTCAAGGTTATGGACATGCTACATATGACTTAGTTCAATCAAGATGAATCATGATTCTTTCATTGAAATAAATTGCATTTGTAACTTTCCTAATTAATAATGAGACTTTAGGGAAAAGGGAATGTTCTTAAGAGCAAAAGATTTTCAAGAATAATCATGGGAGAGTGAGACCTTGGGCAAATGCAACTATTTTCACTTATGAATTTCTTAAGATTTTAACTAAGTGTATGGAGATTCATTAAGTTTTATATTTAGACCCATTTTTGCTTATTTCACAGTATATTTAACCTATTGGATTCAAGTTTCAAATATGTTTATATTTAGAAACCTATCTTGAACCAACTAAGTTAATGCTATGGGTTAATGGTGGTACTAAGTGCATGACTAAGTTTCAAGTGAGATACAAAACACTTCGACCAAAGTACATGGTCATACAATTGTAAGTGAGAGTAATCTTCTAGGTACAATGATATGAGTTCCTAAGATTAATCAAAGAAGGTGTATCATGTCACGAATGGTATGAACACTACATTATGGATACATAAAAATCAAGCAAGATAAGCATGAGTATCTACCTACAAGAGTTCATATGATTTTACGAACTTAACCACTACTCATTGATACAATAAGATAGTCAAGAATAAGTACATGTATCTCTAAGTAATTTTTTAAAATGATTTAAACATTGAAGTACAATCAACTAGATGCAAAGAGATCAATTTACTTTAAAAGTATAGCATCTAGCATGCGAGATCACAAAAGATATAACTTTTACGTACAAAGTGACGAGATACAATATTTTTTATCACAATCAAGCGCAAGGTAATTAGTAGCATGTATAAATGATATAACATTAGAGTACAACCCCTAAATCTACTAATCATATGAAATTGTTCAAATAGGGGGTTTTGGAACCCAAACCATCTTGGGTCCAAAAATGTTTCTTTTATTTAGTGTATCTTTTCTAATCCAAACAAACCTGTTGGATTTTACAAATCTAAACTTACATTTAGATTTATAATGCCCACATCTACCATAATAATCACAAACTAAGGAGCTAATAGATGAAGAGCAAATATCACTACAAGAATATTTATGAGCAGAAGCATGTTTAGTACTTTCTTGTAGTTTATGAGCTTTCAATAAAAGATTTTTATTTTGAGCTTTAATCTCTTTAAATTCATTTTTCAATTTGTTCACTTCAAGAGATGTGTTGGTTTTTAGTGCTTCTTCCTTTTTACTTGATAGCTTGAGTTTGTCATTCAATTCATGGTTTGTAAATATTAAGTACTTATTTAATTCAAGCAACTTGGTTTCTTTGATTTTATATTCTTCTAAATTTTCTTCCAAGTTCTTTATCTTGATTAACATTGAGCCAACGGATTTCTTAATTATTAAACCCTTCTTGTTTCTTTCCATTAACTCTTTATTTAACTCATCATACTTCATTTTGAATTGCTCACTTTCATTTATGATATTTTCAGAGTTTGGTGAGGCAACTTTACGTGTGTTATTATTCTTGTAAAGATTTTCATGTGCAAGTCCTTTGCATTTTTACATGAAGATACATTATCATATATATATATTTGGATCTAATGCACAACATAATGTAATCATAGCTTTACAATGCAAGGTGAAGTTTTTTATTTCCTTTTCATTTAATTTTTCAGGATTTGTAATAAAAATGTCTTTTTCAATAGCTTGCCAAACTCCAAACTCTAGACTTTTAAGATAGATCTTCATACGGATTGACCAAGAGCCGTAATCGGATCCATCAAATGAGGGAAGTCTAGAGTCCATTGGTTGCCTTGGATCTTTTTCTCTTAAAGGTTTTCAATGAAAGCCTATATAAGAGCCTTTAGCTCTGATACCAATTGAAATCCCAATAGGCAACACAAGAGGGAGGTGAATTGGGTTACTAAAATTTTTGCCCTAATTAAGTGTAATGTTAATACCAATTTTAATAATTAGCAATTACAAGTTCAATTAGGATTTTGAAATCAACACAGGTCTAAATCTAACCCTTGTTCAAATAATTATAAACATAAAGAAATGTTAGATATTACCAATCACCATAAGAAGGAGGAAGAAGATAGGAGACGACGCGATTAAGTATAGTGGTTCGGTCACAAACGGACCTACTCCACTACCCAAGTACTTGGTCTTTTCTTGGGATTTTCTTTCACTATTTGAGATTCCGCACGCCGAATCTCTAGGCTTTACAATCAACTCCTTCCAGAGACAAATCCCCTTTTATACAAACTGCCTCCAAGGAACAATCCCTCTTCGCAAAACCGTCTGCGAGGAAATTACTCCTCTTAGCAAACCGCCTCAAAGGAAAATCACTCCTCTTCGCAAACCGCCTCCAAGGTAGTGATCCCTCTTCGCAAAACGCCTTCAAGGTAGTGATCCCTCTTCGCGAACCACCTCAAAGGGAAAAACTACTCTTCACGAGTATAATGAATAATTGAAGAAGTTTAAGCTCTCTCGAGCTTCTAAATAGGCAAATAATACAATGAATAGCTAACCAATCACTCCAAATGATAACAAATAAAAGCCCTAGGAGTGCCTCTTGTTGAATGTAAAAACACATATCAAAGCATAGAAGAGGATTTTTGAAACAACCTTGGATTTTCAAGTTTAAGCTCTAAAAGATGTGAAATAAGCTTGCAAAAGCTTGCTTATTGGGTCTTGGATAGGGCATAAATAGCCCATTTAAAAATATGACACTTTGGGGGTAGAATGGTAAAAAACTGGGTTGAAAAAGTCAAGCCCCGCAAGCCCCAACAACTACTTGTCAAGACCGTCGTGGTCGACCGAGGTGTTGCGGTTGCCTGCCCTATTGGGCACTCTCTTTTTTATTTTGAAATTTCATACCGCTGCGGTCGACCAAGCCTATCGCGGTCGCCCTCCGAGAGCAATTTGGACATTTTTTATTTTGTCCAGAACCCTATCCGCGGTCGCCCGGCCTATGGCGGTCGACTGACCCAACCATACTAGATTGTTTCTTGATTTCCAGAAACAAATTTGTGGTCGGCCGGGAGGTCCCGGTCGACCGGCCCGCTATGTTTTGGCAAATGCTGGATTTCCAGCCACTTTGCCGCGGTCGTCCGGGGAACCCTGGTGGACCGGCCCTGTTTGAAAATCTATTTTAAAGTTAAAAATCTCAGGGACTTGGGCCATGGTCTTTGGGCTTTTGTCCAAGGTTTTCAAAGATATTTTGGGGAGTGTGGATGGTTTCTAAAAATATCAAATTTGTTTTAAGAAGCCATTTTGAAAATCTTGAAAGTGCAAATACATTTAAAACAAGAGGACTCCAAATACAATAAAAAAAGATAAAACCTTGAGTCTTCTTGGATTGCTTGGCTCCTCTCTACTTTCTTGGACATCTAGAACTTGAGAGTGAACTCTTAGACTTGATTTAGCTCTTGTGACATCCTCCATTCTTCAAATCATGTTGACTGGTACATGAGGTGTCACCAATGCTTGTTCAACTCCAAGCTTCTATTGGCACTTGCTAGGCATGCTTGTGGGATCTTCATCTTGAGCTCTTGACTTGAATCATCTTCCAAAGATGATGTCTTCAATGTATGTGCAAGCTCTTTGGTTCATTTGCATCTTGATCCGCAAGCCATGTGTTGTGATGAGTTGTATTTTGGAGATATGACATGTGAAATTCTTGTATGAGGCACATCACTTCAAAGCAACACATTAGTCCATAAAGACTACTCAATTTGGGTTTGCTAGCATCAAAACAGGAAGGAAAAGGTGAATGATTGAACCCATGGGAACCCTTGGGCTTACAAAATGACTGAGTTAGTCCCTAATTATATGGGGTGTTATACTGAGACTGGGCAAGTCTCCTAGAGTGACTTTCTGATGAGACTAAAATAGTCTCCTAAAGGGGTGACTTGCTATCGAGAAAAAGTATGTCTTCTAAAGGGGTGACTTGCTACAGAGTCAAAGTATGTCTCCTAAAGGGGTGACTTGCTATAGAAACAAAGTATGTCGCCTAAAGGGGTGACTTGCTACAGAGTGAAACCACCAAAAGGTCATTGTTTCTATTTCACTTTCACTTCTTCTTAAATACAAGAAAAGAAATATTTCAATCAAACATGGTGATGATAGCACTTACCAGGAAAAAGATGCTGGTCCAATGAACCTTACCCTAAAAAATATATTTGGAATAGCTTTGGTAGTAGCTCTACTACCTCAACTAATTCCTTTTCATGGAGAATTAAGATGGATATAATCATCAATAAACTATTGAGATCATTCGACCAAAGTTGTAGGGTACAAAATGAATAATAATGCAACTATCAAATTACAATACTTATGAGACCATTTATTCTTAATTACCAGATCCACATAATACCCATGAAATGCAAACAAGGTGGTTATGAAATCAAAGAACTAATAAGGTTGTTCAATCTCACTATACGTTAGTGTAGACCATCTATAAGATAAACAATGGGAAGCAATTTTCAAATAACTGACAGAAACAGTAAAATCGTTTAATCTATCTTTCATATTTAGTATACTCTATGAGTAAATAACCTATAAACAAAATCTTTTATAGATGTGTAAATAGATAATCCCTTCAAATTATAAAGATGCAAATATACAAGACATAATCATGCAATTCTATAGATTGTATAAATTTCCTGCATCATGCAACCCTTCTAAACACATATTCCCGCATAATGCACCAGTTACCCATAACATGCAATTTTTGTAGAACGTTTTTCAAGGAACATATGATAGACAACATTACAATTATAGAAAATGATTTCAAAACAACTAGAAAAATGAACTAGAACTTTGGTAGCACTGTTTTAAACCAAAAAAAATTCACATTACATCGAAGTTCAAAATCATAGGAGTTAATACATGATAAAACCTGAAAATTTCTATATACAAATCTGTAAAAGATATTTCACTAAATTACAAGTTAAAAGTTTACAATGCTTTGATTCCAGCAAACATAAAACATTTGAGATCCTAAAATTCATCAAATATGAAAATCATTGGTAAAATGTTCATGGTTAATGATTTTAAATCAAGTAAAACATGAATCCTAAAAAATTAGAGTCCAACTGAAATCTTCCAAAGCTCAGAACTTACAAAACCGATTAAAGAATCATGCTTGACTAGAGTTTAAGCAATGCCAAAAATTAAAACAAGAATGTCGGTTGAACATTAATATACAGTCATGAAGAAGAATATAAAAAACTTTGTAACTTCAAAATCTTGTTTAGACAAAAAATCATACAAGTTCCATCTCATTTAATTTAGCATCAGTTCTCCAAATAATTATGATCGGTAAACAGATTGAAGAGAATTCCAATTCTGATGTTCTAAAGCATATAACCAACTCAAAATTCCATGAATCAGAACAGCCAAAGCATATATTCTTTATTAGGGATAAGACAATTGAAACATTTTAATAGAAACACCTCAAATGTTGTTTGCACAGAGTAAAACAATTTGAATAGATGTTCAGGAATAAATTCTGAACTACTATACAGGTAAATTCTAAAATAAAAAAATTCATCCATGTCAAAGATCTATAAGTATTTGTGTTTCTAAACTTAAAACCTTCATATTATTTTGGATGTTTATAGTTGTAATTCTCATCCTAAATTTTCACACAATTCACAAATCAAAGATCAAAACTATGCTTAAACAATGACATCAGTTACTGAACTTTCAACACAAGCAATGTCATGAAATGAGATAAAAAGATAGATAAACAAATACCTTGCTCTGATGGTGTCCGAACCTCTTCTTTTTTTCGATATTCTATCACGATCTTTTTCCCCTTCCTTTGGATCCTTACTTCTTCAATTGATTTCAAACAAAACAATGATTTCATTCCAAATGAAATTATTGAATCTTGAATTTTCAGAAGTTTACCGAAAATGCTGAAAATAACAAATCTCCAGTAAAACTAGCTATGAATAAGGCATATATGTCTGGATCTTGATAAGGAACAATCAGATCTGGACAAAGGTTGATCAAATCTAGTGTTTCAAAGTGTAAATAGTAGATCTATGATCTCTAAAGATACACAATGACAAATCTAAGATTCAATAATCTGGATTTAGGGTGAAGAAAGCCTCGAATCCACGGTTTATAAGGAAAGTAACAAACTTAAGGTTCTTTGCCTTAGATCTTGGTCATCAATCAACAGATCTAAGTCAAAATACCATGGATCTAAGATTTCTAAAAGAAGTAACAACAGATCTGAAATTTCAGGGTTTGAAATGAGGTTTGAAGAGATAAAAAAAAGGAGAAAACAGTAGTAAAGGGTAACAAAGAGACAATAAAGAGGCTCAGAAATAGTATTAACTGGAGTCCTAGCCGGAAAAGTTCGGCCGGAAGGGAAACATCACCAGAGAAGATAAGGGAACAGCTAGGGTTTTTAGAATTTCTCTCTCTCTCTCTCTCTCTCTCTCAAACAAAAGAAAACCTAATTGTTTTTTTCTAAATGAGAAGAGTTAAATCCTATTTATAGAGTTTAGGTATATATTTTGCCTCCTTTAAGTTGCTAGGACAGCCCCCTTCTGATGTATTTTACTTAGTTAAGATAACTTACCCCCTTTAAGTTCCTTGACACTCCCCTCATGTAACACATTCACTTCTTTTTTCCACAAGCCTACCCCTAATATGGATAATACACTCTCCTTTCTTCACTATATTACTAACTAGGCTCGTCCTATTAGGTAATTTTAACCCAATTTCAATGAAAATTTTCATGGTCCCACTTGGGATCCTAACCTACCCTAGGATGAATTTTGGGACACTGGTTCACTAATTTGAGGGATTTTTATTCAAACACAAGGGTTTAGGGTTCAGTCAAAATGGGGTGTCTACAGATGCCCCTCTTTGGCAGAGTGTGCTTGTCACATGAATGCCAAAGCTGACAAGACAATGCATTTTGGCCACCCAAGATTGAAACAAATCAAATTTTGGATTTTGGTTTTAAAATTTCAACACTCAACAAGACACATGGGTAATTTGGTGAAACACTGGACTCACAGCTTGACGATCAGAACATATTGGTGAGATAGCCTCTCACCAGACACGTAACTCAGCAACAACATCAATAATACATGTATACTTGACTCCCGATTTGGGTAGCGATACACTGCAGAACGACAGACCATGACCCGACTTTTCATTGCTAACAACAGAATAACAAGATGGAGTTGTGGTCTGGCTTTTCACCAAACTAGACAAGAAAGAATAACAATTGAATGGAAATTTTGACCAATTTGAGAGAAATAAAGTTTGGAAATTAGTGCCTAGACCTAGTGATCACCTGTCATAGGAACAAGATGGGTCTATAGAAACAAACTTGATGAACATGGAACTATCACTAGAAACAAAGCTAGACTAGTAGCTCAAGGGTACAATCAGAAGGAGGGCATTGATTATGAAGAAACTTTTGCCCCTTTGGCCCGATTAGAAGCCATTAGGATGCTCTTGGCATATGCAAGTCATAATGGCTTTAAATTATTTCAAATAGATGTCAAAAGTGCCTTCTTAAATGGCTACATAAATGAGGAAGTGTATGTTGAGCAGCACTACAAGTATCCATTCCATGTATTCAAGCTAGATAAGGCATTATATGGTCTAAAGAAAGCCCCTAGGGCTTGGTATGAGAGGCTCAGTACATTCCTTGTTGAAAAAGGATTTGAGATTGGTAAAGTAGATAAAACATTATTTATTAAAAGAAAAAATGAAGATATTTTAATTGTACAAATCTATGTGGATGATACTATATTTGGATCCTCAAATGAATCTTTGTGTGATGAGTTTGCAAACTTAAAGAAAAATGAATTTGAAATGAGCATGATGGGTGAGTTAAACTACTTTCTGGGCTTGCAAATTAAACAACTCAAAAATGGTATATTTGTACATCAATAAAAATACACAAAAGAACTTATCAAAAAATTTGGAATGGATAATTTCAAAATCATGAGACCACCCATGAGTGTCACAACTAAACTAGATAAAGATGAATTTGAAAAAGCCGTGGATGAGAAGATGTATAGGGGTATGATAGGTAGTCTCCTCTACTTAACTGCCAGTAGGCCAGACATTATGTTTAGTATCTGTCTATGTGCAAGATTTCAGTCTGCTCCAAAGGAGTCTCACCTATCTACAGTAAAAGAATATTCAAATATCTTAGAGGCACCCAAAGTCTTGGCTTGTGGTATGAAAGGTCTAGTGAATTCAATCTCACTGGATATTCAGATGCCGACTTTGCTAGGTGTAGGATTGATAGAAAGAGCACTAGTGGGACTTGCCAGTTTCTTGAAAAATCTCTTATCTCATGGTTTAGTAAGAAACAAAACTCTGTAGCCACCTCCACAACTGAAACTGAATATGTGGCGGCAGGGGCTTGTTGTGCTCAAGTCCTTTGGATGAAGAACACATTGATGGATTATGGCATAAAGTTGAAAAATATTCCTATCATGTGTGACAATACTAGTGTTATCAATTTGACAAAAAACCCCATACAACACTCGAGAACAAAATACATTGAAATAAGGCACAATTTCATTAGAGATCATGCACTCAAGGGGGGCATATGCTTGTAATACATTAATACTGAAGTCCAACTTGCGGATATATTCACAAAACCCCTAAGTAAAGAAAAGATGTGTGATATAAGAACTGCTTTAAACATTTGGAGTGGAGATCAAGTGAAAGAAATGGCTAAGTAACAAAAACGAAGGGGCCTTGAGATCAAATTTGCCTACATTTACCTTGTTTGTTTGTTATGAATTGATGTAATATGATGCTTGTGACTCTAAAGGACTTGTGAAATGATTGAAACACTTCTAGTTTAGAATTGGATTCACAAAACCTCCAAAATCATTTGAACCCTTCAAAGATCCATCCATGCACCCAAAATAAAAATTTTGTCACATGGATTGAATCTTATAATCCAAACATGTCAAATAGATCATATGTGAGTTGTCAACACCTTCAAAGTCAACAAATTCACTCATTTAAGTGTCCCTCAAAATTCCTCAATTTCAACACTTAAAGAAGCTCCAAAGATGCACCATTTTCAAAATTTTCAAACCAAGTCAAAATCAATGTAAAAACAAAAAATATAGTGTGTTTTAAGAATGTTTGTAAAAGAAAAATAGTTAAAAAAACAACGAAAATCAAAATCCTCTTATGGAGCTACTAGGCGTCGGACTCGACCAGATTTAAAAAAAAAGGGGTGTGCTCTGTTTTTTTTGTTAGTGCATTTGTGTCCTATTTGCCCATGTATTTAACACACGTTTAGGGCTTTCTTTCTCCACTCCTCCATTTCTAAACCTTAGCACCTCTCTCTTGCCGAAAACCTTCATCTCACCCTTTAGATTTTTTTATTTTTCTTGTTCTTTACTCAAAATTCGAATTTTGGGGAAAACCATGAAGAAACTCCTAAAAACCCCTCATGTTTCCTCCAAATTTATGTCTTGTCTCCCCAAAATTCGTGGGTTTTGTGGTGTCTTTGAGATTCTTGGATATTTCTCCCAAAGATTCCGGTTTTTTTGTTCAAGATCCACTAGGATTTCATCTTTGTAGGTTCAAAATCTTCATTTTAGAGCATCCTCTTCAAAACCCTTGAAAATTCTCTTATTTCTCTCTCAAAATTCGTGGGTTTTTTTTGTCCTATTTGCCCATGTATTTAACACACGTTTAGGGCTTTCTTTCCCCACTCCTCCATTTCTAAACCTTAGCACCTCTCTCTTGCCGAAAACCTTCATCTCACCCCTTAAATTTTTTTATTTTTCTTGTTCTTGACTCAAAATTCAAATTTTGGGGAAAACCTTGAAGAAACTCTCAAACACCCCTCATTTTCCTCCAAATTTGTGTCTTGTCTCTCCAAAATTCGTGGGTTTTGTGGTGTCTTTGAGATTCTTGGATATTTCTCCCAAAGATTCCGATTTTTTTGTTCAAGATCCACTAGGGTTTCATCTTTGTAGGTTCAAAATCTTCATTTTAGAGCATCCTCTTCAAAACCCTTGAAAATTCTCTTATTTCTCTCTCACAATTCGTGGGTTTAGCACTAAATCCTCTAGATTTTGTGGGGTTTGTTGAATTGTTCATCATATACCCCTTCAAAACCTAGTTTTCATTCATCCTTCTTGATCTTTCTTGAAAATCTTGCAAAAATGTCTCGAAACACTTGAAACTCTCGCCCCGCTCGAACCCCTAACATACCTTCCAACATGCGGTTCGATGACGTTGAAGAAGAGAGTGGCTCTCGCTCTCGAAGGCCTACCGGATAAGGATCTGGGTCATCGTCTGCGAATTTTGGCATTCAGAATAGGCAAGCTCTAGCAATATTTGAGGAAATGGCTCCAAGAAAGGTAGTCTCTGGTAGATATGTGGATTTTGAGGCTCTTACTGCTTATAGTATTCGATCATGCTTTGATACCTTGGAGTGGTCTCCATTTGTTCAAATCAATGCACTCATTTACCCTACTCTGTGCAAAGTCTTCTATGCTCAACTAAATGCTTCAGTAGATAAATGGCAACTGAAATCTGCTGTGAAATCTAAGTCGATTGAACTTACATTCGCTGCATTTTGTGAGATCTTAGGAATTCTTGCGACTGGCCCTAAGGTATATTTCTGGCGTACTGATGAGATTGAGGAGCGTGGGGCCACACGCAAAGATGTGTATCCGACGATTTGTAAACGTCCCTGGCGGGACAGTACAGGCTCATGATTTGATGCCCAAGGCAAGGGTCTTGCATAATATCATTGTGAACACGATTATGCCTAGAGGTGGTTCGAAGAATGAGGTGAGGCCCTTAGATGCTTTTGTGATATATTGCCTGATGACTGGTAATACTCTGAATTTGGGCTACATCATCTTCAACCACTTAAAGGCTGCTCCTCTGAGGACTGGATCTTTACCCTATGGCATGGTTATCACCAAAATCTTGTCTCACTTTGTTGTCTCAGTAGTAGGAGAGTTGAAAGAGCAATTGGCCAAGAAAATTGACAAGACTACTATCAGAAAAATGAGAATGGACCCTGATAGGATGGAGAGAGTGGTGCAGAATCATCCTCGTCTTGAAGAGAAAGAAGAAGAAGAAGAAGAAGAAGAAGATGAAGATGACGAGGAAAAAAATGGTCAAGGCGAAGCAACTGCAGCAGATGGAGATGTGGAGCCTCATGCTCCTCAGATGGATCCTCTGGATCGACCTATCACATACAGAGATCTTATGGCCTTCCAGAAGCATATTGACAGCCGATTCGATCACTTTGAGCGCCGTATGGGATGGAGAGATGCTTCTCCACCTGCTGAGTAGCTCTGCATTGATCATGATAACTTAGAGTTCCTTTTGCATATACTTAGGCTTAGTTTGCTTTGACTATGTGTTTCAGACTCGTTTTTTTTTAAGTGTTTATGATGTATTTGCTTTCTACTTGTCACTAGGATAGTTTGTGTGTTCATCTATTTTTTGTATGGCCATGGGTGGAGCTTGAGGAGAATATTGATGTCTTGGTCTATGTACTCAAAAGGTTAAATGGAATGAATGAATCATTTGGTTGTTTAATTTGATCTATCTTCTATCCTTCAATGATAAATGGATTGTGACTTCTATTAAAAAAAAATTGTGACTTGATGGATTCCCATGGATTTTGTTGCATACTTTGTATAGATGTTGCTTGGTTTGTGATGGATTCTCATGCATGTTGGTTTATTTGTATAGCTTTATCTACCTATCTATCATCACCCTTGTTTGGTAAATGACTTCATGGTCAAGATGGTAACCCTAAATTTTAAATACAAATCAATTGGTGCTATTAGCCCTTTTAGATCCTAAGAGGGAGGTCATACCTTCACCCTTAATTAATACACCTAACTCATTCGGCAACTTGCCGGCATCTAAACCATGAATATGTCATATGTGTGTTACTTTTATATATATGTATATTGAAGGTTTCCCCTTTTGGTGATGCCAAAAGGGGGAGACAAACAGTAACATGCTACCCAATTTATGTGCTACATCATTATTGATAGCATAATTTGAGGGGGAGCTTACATTCATATGATTGAAGGGAAGTTTGTCCTTGTGCTTGCTTACAAATGTTATTTCATATACCTTAATGCTAATATTAAAATTGCAATCATATAACTTTATAAGGGAAAGTAAAATGGATCTATAATTGAGGGGAAGCATATTATGCTTTTATCATTCCATTTAGGGAAGCTCCTTACCTCCGATCAATATGTGTTTGTCATCATCAAAAAGGGGGAGAATTTTAGCCCAAGGGTTCCCATGTGTGGCCCTACTCATTGTTTTGATGACAACAAACCCACATTGATCGAAGTAGGTTGGTACTAATGATTTTACCATGATAAGCTTATACAAGAAATTTAGAGTACCAAGATCGACAATAAGGTAGAACATGGCGATCAAAGGCAAAGTGAAGATCCGTCAACCAAGAAGGACAAAGACAAATCAAGTTGAACCTTAGAGAAGAGTAATCAACATCAAGAAGGAGTCTTTAAGAGCTAAGTCAAATTGAAGACTAAAGAACAAGCATGTACAAGGAAGGATAAGCATGGCCATTCAACCACCGGACTCAAGATGACTATTCAAGAGTAGGTTGAATGGAGATCATCTTCAAAACAAGTTTGCAAGTGTTTTTAAAAGAGTTTTCAAAATATTTTTAAAGCAAAATCCAAGTATACTTTGAAAACCATAACTAAGACAATTTGCTTTTCTATCACAAAGGGACCCAAATATTTTCTGATTGAGCTAAAATTTTGTCCACATCTTTCTCTCATATCTACTTTAATATGTATAAAAAATGGAACAAAATTTATTCATTTACTAGCCAAACTTGCAAACAAGACCTTGCGGCTGAAGTCTGGTCTGATCATCTGGTTGACAAAAAAGGGACCCAAACGTTTTCAAAATGAGCTAAATTTTGGTCCATAATCTTCCCTAATATCAATACATATGTGTACAAAAAATCAGACAAAAACTCAATTATTTGATGAGTGAACATGCAAACCAGACCTAGTGGTAGAGGTCTGCCTGATCATCTGGTTGATCCCTGGAGCCAACCAGACGTCTGGAGTTGGGAAAATATGACCGTAGGGAGTTGTGGCTGGCTCTTTTTTTGATTTTTCAAAACCCAAAAATGCCCAATATGTCCTCCAACGGTTATATCTTACGGGGTTATACATATGAGTTTATTTTCATCATTTTAACACTTTTGCAAGCTTGAGAAAAGAACCCTAAGTGTGATTTAAGTCTTTCAAGCAATCTTTACAAAAGCTCTTCTTCTTTGCCCTAAATCTTGCAATCTACCTTGAAGAAGATTTCCTTTAGCCTACTTGCAATCTATTTGAAGAAGAATCACTCAAGCTCATTTGCCTTCAACATCTTCGAAGATCTCCCGAGCTCACTTGCAATCCCATCATTGGAGAAGTTCTCATCAAGCTCACTTGCAAACTATTTGGAGAAGATTTCTTGTATTGAAGTGGTGTATTAGCTTTAAGTGAAGGTATTCACACATTATAATTTAAAAATCATTGTAAAGGTGGAAAATGCACCATATTAAACCCCTTGGAATTGGTGAGTGCTCGGAGACGCGGAGCCATCTTCGTGGGCAAGTGTTGAAGATGTGGAGCTTTCTTCGTTGTATCATGAATCATACTTTTAGTGGATTCCCTCAACAACACAAACTTGAGAAGAGTGGAGTAGGTCTTGGAGTTATAAGACCGAACCACTATAAATCTTAGTGTGGTAGGAGTTATAAGACCGAACCACTATAAATCTTAGTGTGGTATCTCTTCTATTTCTCTTCCCCTTTTCTTATTTGCTTTGTGGTTATTCTTTCCTCTACTTTTATTTTTGCTAACCTCTATTAACCAAAGATTAATTAACAAGTGTTAGTAATATTTAAAAAAAAAATTTAAAAGAGTAAATTTTTTAATACCCAACCAATTCACCCCTCTCTTAGTTGCCCAACTAGGATTTCACGGTTGTTCACAGGCAATTTAGGGGGTTCTAATATTAAGAAACCCTATAAATAGAGGCCTTTGGCTCTCATTTGGGCATTCTAGGGTTTTCTCAAAGATTCTAGAGAGAGAAAGAGAGAGAGAGAGAGAGAGAGAGAGGGAAAAATTAGGGTTTTGAAATATTTTGCTACAAGTTCCATTTTTTTTTATCTTCTCTAACTTCGGCCAGATTCCGGTCATACTCCGGCAGGACATTTTCTCTGTAGCTCTTATTCTTCTTCTGCCACTGATTTGCTTCACATATAGTTTAAAAATCTCTAGATCTCTCTTTGTCTTCTTGCTATAAACCCTAGAACAACTACTTTCTTTCAGCTAGAAACCCTAGAAATAATTGAAACTGTAGATCAAGGCTTTAAAACCTCAGATCCAATTTGAGCTCCATCATTTCCTTTAATTTCCTGTGTAAGCTTTAGATTAGAAACCTCTGCTCTTTCTATCTTCGTCTAAGCTTTTAACCTGTTTGATCTGTTACTTTGTTAGCTCTAGATCTAATTCAACCAGAGATAGATCTGATTATTCTCTTTAACCTGATTGTTATATGTCTCTCCATTGGTGGAAATTTCTTGAGAGGGTATGAGTGCCAAAGTCTCATTTATCTGTTTTGAAGAGTTCAGATCTTATTATTCTCGTTGATCTTTACTTGCTATTCATCATCAGACACTGGAAATTTAAAGGTAAGATCACTGAAGAGAAGAAAAGATTAGTAACCAGGGAAAAATCTCACACTCAGGTAATGTTTCACATGTCGTTTTCTTTCAGCTTCAAAATAGCACTAGTTATTTCTATTTTTGTTCATTGGTTGCCATTGATTGTCCATGATTTTTCTGATTTGAGGCTTGCATGCTATAATTTAGTCCATGTGCTATCTTTTTATGACTATTTGTTAATCGGTTTTGAATCTTTCATGTTATTTGGTGATCTATTGCTCAAGAATGTATTCTGTGTATTTAAACTTTTTTTATCTTGAATTGGTAAAGGTAAAGGTGAGATGAGCTGCACAAGCTTGAAAGCATATTAGCTTTTAGCCTTTGATAATAATTAGTTGTAGTAATTTTTTATTATCATGACCTAAGTAATTGTAGTTGTTCACCTTACACCCTTGCCTTTGATCTGAAAGAGTATCCGAGAGTAGAGAGGGTAATGAGTCATTTCCGAGTGATAAAGGACATGATATGGACAATGTAGTGTTAAGAATGAATACAACACAATTAGCTAGAGCTTTAGTATGTGTTTAGTTTGTTCTTTTGGAAAATATATTCTATTTTTACTAGCTTTGTGCTTGGTTCTACAATGTCTCTTAATCCTAACATGTTACCATTGTCTAGTTGGATCATCCTATTATCTGATTCCACTTGATATCTGGCAACATAAAATACGACCAGAGTCTTATTCCTCATTAGAGTTTCACTTTGATGCCATTGATTTATGATGATATGCTTATAAAAAGCGACACCTCTATGTTTTATCATTTACATGATTCTAGTTTGATTCTATTATTCGAGTAATGATTTTTTTTCCAAATACATTCATTTATAATTGGTCTGTTGGGCTGTATAATACAATATTTAGTTTAGTATAGCTATCTGAGACATGGTGATAATACATAAATCTATTTAATTTGGTTGAATAATGATTGTATTTGGCTGAAAGAAGAGTTCTTAGCATAGTTGAAATTATGTGTTAAGCTACAAGTTCTTCTTTAACCAAGTCCTATTGAAGAATATGGTTGTTCCTTCAATGCTAATGGTAAGATGAGTTGAAAATTGATTTAAAATGATGGTATTATGTCAATTCAGGGTACAAGGTCAAGTTGTGTCAGTAATCAGTTTATTGTGACTAGATAAATTAAAGAATTATTTGTTATAATTGTCCTCTGTATAAACATAACATGTTATCTTTATTTTATACTGATTTTAAAGTCATCTAAGTTGCACATAATAAATCAGAGAACATTGATATTTATATTATCTAGTGACATGCTATTCATTTTCACTTGATGAAACTGAAGTAATGGATTTTATTCTTTAAATGAACCCATGTTTTGGTCATTTTCTTCTTTAGACTTGAAAATGCAAAGGACATATATGAGAATAGGATGGTAGGAAATCAAGAGACTTATGTTTTATCCCTGTCTTTATGGTTATTAGATGAATTTTAGACCATTGTTTGACATTGAAGGGTTAATATGTACAAGGAAGTCAAAAAGAATTGTTTCCTTTAACCATGATTCAATAGCAGATTCCTTTTCTTAAAAATGGTGTGGTGAAATGTAATAATGCTTCAATATATTTTAGAAAATTCTTTTGAATTACATTCGGGTCAGTCATGGGTGAATTGTTGTCCCTATAAGTCACATGTTCATGCTAAGAATTTTGAAGTTCCCTATATTAATTAGAGAGAAGGACAAGAGTTTGAGTTGAAATCAAAACATGGTAATGTGTACATCAGAATGTAGATTTTCAGGATTATGTTAAATTCACACACCTGCAATATATTATTTTGCATACAAGGATTCGGATGGTTCATAAGTCATATTTGACCCAAGAAGTCATAGGCTGTTTTGATTCCCATTGGTTCTTGATGGATAATATGTTAGGGTAGCTATTACCTCTGTTGGGCTAGAATTTTGTCTATAACAAGAAGCAGTTTGAGTAATTTGAGGATGACAATAGAGCAACCAAGTCTAGTTAGTGCATATAGCCTTTTCAAGACAGTATCTTTAATATAGACAAAATGTGGTTTTTGTATAGAATCGTGCTGCTATTGCTCTTTTTATTAAACTGCAAATGATTCATTGAAAGGCATAGTTGGATCATTTATCTGGACCATGGATCTGATTAATTATCATATATCATTTGTGGATGGTGTTGAGCACAATCGTATTTTACTATTCAAGTTATATGGGTTTTCCCTTGTGCATTTACTGGTAAAGAAGACTAGGTTAGCTATATTTTGGAATGGTAGAATACATGGAGTAGTTATGCCTAAGTATAGGAATATTGTTAGAGTTGGTGCCCTAAAACCCAGTATATTTCACATGTTAATCAATAAAAGTTTCATTTCATGACAATTAATGGGTACTAAAAGTTAAATATGTGTGATATGTTACTTGTTATTTACAAATATTTGTCCTTAGGTAGCAAAGTAGGAAACCATGCTCATGGAATCATAGATCCTACAGAGCAAGGGGATATGGGATTTTGGTTTTGCAGATCTTAGTAGTTCCTAGTTAGGGTTGAGGTTGGACACCTCCTCCTGTATACAACTAGCATCTATCTTGCCTACATGTGCAAGATGTGGAGTGACTTATCTCAATCACTCGGGTAGTGGACCCTAAGCAAGATAGAATGGGTACGACAATGAGATTCCGTACTGAACAGGATCACATTAGAATAGCTTGTGGACAGGAGAATGTTGAGCTATTCTTCCAGACAGAATCCTTTGCATGTCCCTTGACCGGAAGGGTCTTATTTGTCTGTTGGCGAGTCTCTCATTTTTGGTCTATCTAACCGTGATTCTCTTGGAGTCACCAGAGGGTAGTGCTGGAGTGTTGGACAAACCTTCAAAGTCAATAGTGATACCCGACATGAATTCTCCACATATTTTATAGGATCACATCTACGGTTTTGGTCAGAGGTAGGCCTAGAAAAATACCTGGCCTGGTAGATTTGATAAAGTGTTTATCAGAAGGATTTCACAAAATAAGTTTTAAAATATTTTAGCAAATGCATTTGGGGGCCAACACTGCTTGATTTAAAGGCATACCGTGAGTGAGCTCAGGGCGTAGTTGATGTCCACACCTCGTAGGACTCAACTCGGTAGATGTGGATCTGGAGAAAGGACGTGCACATTTGATGTGCTTAGGGGTAAGATGACTTGACGGTTATCTTCAGGGTTACGTCTCGATGGAGGCCACTGACTCAATACGATTGTAGCATTAGCTACGGAGCAATAATCACAGTGGGGCCCACTTGTGGGATTTGCAGGATCTACCATTAAATCCCTGCTACAATCCCACTCACTACTCGATTGACCTATTATAATCTATTGGATAGAGGTCCCGCATTTATTTGGTTGCTGACACGAACTAGTTTCGTGGCATTGGATGCATTGAAAGGATATACACAATGTATATAGTGTATATGCACTATGGGATACATTGCGAATACTAAAATGGTTAAGTATTAACCATAAGGGTATTTTGGGAATATCATAAATTTTACTCGACCTTTAATCCTATATTGGATAAGATTGGATTGCATTAATTTAATTGGGAATTAAATAAAAAATGCAATGGAAATTTGGATTGGATAAGTGGACCCGTATGGGACGAAATTGGGTGGGACCCATGCCCACATGCCCCATGTGGTGTGCCATTATCAATTTGGAATTCAAATAATATTTAGAATAATATTGCTTGATTTTTTTTCCAAATTAAAGCAGCACAACTAATGAAATTGGAATGAGAGAGAGAGAGAAAGAAATAATGTACAAACAAAATTGGAAACTTGGGAACCACATGGGGCAACCAAGGGTTGCTTGGTGTGGGGGCCAGTTTTTTCCCGTGTTTGAGCAGGACGACAGGGGATCACCACAATCGGGTTTTCAAAGAGGGGGGTGTTATTTGATCTGCGCTACTTGTGAACTCGGGACCGTAGTCCTAACTTCGCCAGTTAGAGAAACTTAGAGTCGCCACCTAGGTTAGGGCCTAGGACCCGAGTCTATTCTTCCAAGGAAATGAGTAACGAATCGAATTTCATTTGGAAGAATAGAAATCAGGGGTTCCTTTGCCCTGAGCATAGAACCATATATTTTACTCTGTTTGCTTAAGGTGTGGTCCTTACAGATACCCGGGTAAGGGTTGTGGTTACAATTGGGGAAGGTGTTAAGCACCCCTCTTGCCTGGATTAATCTGGTCTCTTAACTTAAATTGGCATTTTGGAAGGATTTAAAATAAAAGGATTTGATTTGATTTCCCTTGTTAGATTATTCTTAATTCTGAATGTAGTGAAAGAAACTGAAAATAAGCGATAGTTAACCTGATTAGTCTTGTAAGTTGCTTACGGAAGATCCAGACATCACAACTTACTCACAACGTGGGTTAACTTAAATCAATTGGAAAATGACTGTACAGAAAGAAAAGAAAAAATTGAAATAAAGGCGCGGTTCGGTTCAATCCTGTTTGGGACCATATGTCGCAGGCTCCAAGAAAACTCTGCAACTGATCCTAAGTAGGCCCCCTCCCCGTAAATCAAACTGAAAATGACAGTACATGAAGTAAAAGTAAGGCAGAGGGGTTTATATCATAAGTTCAGGGGGCAATTTGTGCGCCCGAGATCTTATGATGTCACCACCTCGCACCTTACTATGCAGAAAGCTGTAAACTGTAGAAAGTAAAAGCAAGTCGAAGGGATTTTTGTCTCGAGAGCTCGGCCGTAGCGGAACAAGTCTCTTTGACATCTCAACCCTGTACCTTACTTTGAAATGTAAAAGTACAGAAAGCAGTAAAGTGCTAGAATTAGTAAAAGGTAGGTAAAGGGGTTTAACATCTGGACGATGAAACCCACCCTAACAGTTTCGTAAATGAAAACTGTAAATAGCAGAAAGTAGAAAAGGGGCAGGTAAAGGGGCTTGACATCTGGATGATGAAACCCACCCTAACAGTTTTGTAAATCAAAGCTAGCAGAAAGTAGTAAAGGGGTAAGTAGAGGGGCTTGACATCACGGATGATGAAACCCACCCTACCCGTTTTGTAAATACACAACTGATAAGTAAAGGAATTACATTTTTAGGATTTTTAACTTACCACTGGAGAGAGTTGGGCAGCGTAACTGCTCTTGTGTTGAGATTTCGACAGAACAACGGCGCTACTATGGAAAAGTAGCTCGTAGTTCTACGAAATTCGACAGAATAACGGCGTAAAAAAAACAGACGCTCTGAACCTTCAAAAATTCGGTGGAGTGCCGACGTCCGAGAAGAGCTACCTAGTGTTTCTCTACATTCTCTCTTCTAAAGCAAGCTAACTAGGGTTTCTGTCTGGTTTTCTGCAGGGGTTCGGGGTTTAGAAAAAAGGGGGAAATACCAGGGAGAAGGTGTATACACCAAGAGGGAGAGAGAGACAGGTAAGTGTTTTAAAAAAACTTTTACCCCTGCTTCCATATTTATAAAGGAGGGGTAAAAAATATCTAGTTCGATCCAGATTTCGTCTCAGACGAATTCAATTTCGTCTCAGATGAATTCAAATTCGTCTGGGATGAAATTTGGGATGACTTCGTCCCATAAAGGTGGATGATGTCGTCCCCGGTTCCCGCGATAGTTCGTCTCTTCGCTGTTCTATTTTGTGGTGTTTTTCGTCTCTTATCGATATGTTCGATCTTCCGTATCTCTTCCGATTGGACTACAATTTGCATGTGGTTAGGTTCTTTGGATTCCTTATGTTCAGGGCTTTCCAATGAGCTAGAAATCGGGTGCTTTCGGGAGACTGGGTGTCCTTTGGATGCCAAAAGAAGGTTCCAGATCCAAATTTAACCTGTCGATTGGGAATGCCGTGTGCAGATGGGCTTACCAGTTTATGTTGTAAATGATGGGCGCTGTGTAGACAGGCTTCTGGTTCGACGAAAAAGGTGTTTGCCGTGTTAAAACGGGCATTCGGGTGGCGGTGGTTTCGTCTCTTATCAATGCATTCGGTTGTCCATATCTCTTCCGACTGGACTACGATTCGCACGCGGTCAGGTCCGTTGGATTCCTTGTGTTCAGGGCTTTCGAATAAATCAGAAATCGAGTGCGTTCGAGAGACAGAGTGTCATTTGGGCACAAAAAGAGAGTTTGGATCTAAAGTTAACCTACCGATTGGGAATGCCACGTGCAGACAGGCTTACTGGTGGATGCTGTAAAAGGCGGGTGCTGTGTAGGTAGGCTTTTGGTTTGCCAAAAAAAGGCGGTTGCTGTGTGGAAACAGGCTTTTTGGTGGTCGTGAAACGGCTGTCAGAAATAGTTTGTTGCCCTAAAGAGAGATTGAGAGAAACACAACTGGTGCTGTGGAACTCGTCATAAGGTTCTTCCTCGCGTCACCTATCACTAATACTATCTTGACAAAATTGGGTGTCTATAGATGCCCGTCTTTGGTAGAGGGTGCGAAGCACCAGAATGCCAAAGTAAGGAGAAAGCAAAATTTTGTCAATGAAGGCTAATGATAAGCTTGCAAGACTCACATCGGGTCCTTGGGCGTGTAGCCCTCTCTGAGGAATCTTGTTGTCAGGTAATCGAGTGGAAACCTCTCACCGACAGTTTTGGGGTTTTGAGAATACGACCGTTTATAACGAATCCTGGGATGAACGTCAATACTAACAGCCGGGAGGGACATCGGGAATCAGGTTAAGGAAACCTGATTCGGGGAGGGACCTCTGGGTCAGGTTAAGGACACCTGATTTGGGGAGGGACCTTGGGGGTTGTCATTTTGACATCCAGAGCAGACACTAATAACAAAAATGCCAAAGCGACATCTGTTCATTGATACGATGGATCATACACAAGATTTTGATATGACACTGTGTTTTAACTAGCGTCTGATTTTGATGAGCTACCGTCTATAAACGGACTTACTCGGGCTTTGATTTGATTTGCAGGATCATTGCAAGAGCGAAACACTTTTGGTTTTGAAAGCGAAACAACAAACCCTTCCTATAGAGCTACCACGTTATAATGGGTTTGCTCGGAATGTGCTACCGTGTGATAACGGGTTCAAATTGGGAGGTTAATGTGTCATAATGGGTTTACTCAGTTTGGATACCGTGTGGAAATGGGTTTACGCTGGGTGGTTTGGAAAGGGCTACTGTGTGCAGACGGTCTTACCCTAGAGAGTTAACGCATCGTAACGGCTTAACTTAGATTGGATACCGCGTGGAGATGGGTTTATTCTTGTTTGAAAAGGTTACCATGCGCAGACGGATTTCATCAACTTTGTTGAGGAATTGAGTCATGAGTTTATTCTGGTTTTAAAAGGGCTACCGTGTTTAGACGGACTTACCCTGGAGAGCTAATGCGTCATAAGGGGTTAACTCAAATTAGATACCATGTGGAAACAGGTTTACACTGATCTGAAAGGGCTACCGTGTTCAGACGGACTTGTCCTGGAGAGTTAACGCGCCATTACGGGTTAACTCAGATTAAATACCGTGTGGAAACGAGTTTATTCTGGGTTTGAAAGGGCTACCGTGTTCAGACGGACTTACCCTGGAGAGTTAACCCTTCATAACGGGTTAAATTTGATTAGATACCGTGTGGAAACGGGTTTACAATGATTTGAAAGGGCTACCGTGTTCAGTCGAACTTACCCTGGAGAGTTAACGCGTCATAACGGGTTAACTCAGATTAGATACCTTGTGCAAATGTGTTTACTCTGGTTCCAAAGGGCTACCGTGCTCAAACGGACTTACCTGGGAGAGTCAACGTGTCATAACGGGTTAACTTAGATTGAAGACCATGTGGAAACAAGTTTATTCTGGGTTTGAAAGGGCTACTGTGTTTAGACGGACTTACCCTGGACAGTTAACGCGTCATAACGGGTGAACTTAGATTAGATACCGTGTGGAAAAGGGTTTACACTGATTTGAAAGGGCTACCGTGTTCAGACGGACTTGCCTTGGAGAGTTAACACGTCATAATGGGTTAGCTCAGATTAGATACCGTGTGGAAATGGGTTTATTCTGGTTCGAAGGGCTATCGTGTTCAGACAGACTTACCCTGGAGAGTTAACGCGTCATAACAGGTTAACTTTGATTAGATACCATGTGGAAACGGGTTTACACTGATTTGAAAGGGTGTTCAGACGGATTTACCCTGGAGAGTTAATGCGTCATAACGGGTTAACTCGGATTAGATACCGTGTGGAAACGGGTTTATTCTGGGTTGAAAGGGCTATCATGTTCAGACGGACTTGCCCTGGAGAGTTAACGTGCCATAACGGGTTAACTAAGATTAGATACGGTGTGGCAACGGGTTTATTCTGGATTTGAAAGGGCTACCGTGTTCAGACGGACTTGCCCTGGAGAGTTAAGGTGCCATAACAGATTAACTCAGACTAGATACCGTGTGGAAATGAGTTTATTCTAGGTTGGAGGGCTTCCGCGTGATAATGGGTTGACTCGTAGAGCTAATGCGTTGTAACAGGTTAGCTAAGATTAGATACCGTTTGATAACGGGTTTGTACTGGTTTGATAGGGCTACCGCGTGATAATGGGTTGACCTGGGAGACCTAAAGCGTCATAATGGGTTAACTCAGATTAGATACCATGTGAAAACAGGTTTATTCTGGTTTGAAAGGGCTACCGTGTTCTGACGGACTTGCCCTGGAGAGTTAATGCGTCATAACGGGTTAACTCAGATTGGATACCGTGTGGACACAGGTTTATTCTGGGTTTGAAAGGGCTACCATGTTTTGACGGACTTGCCCAGAGTGTTAACGTGCCAAAACGGGTTAACTCAGATTAGATACCGTGTGGAAACTCGTTTATTCTGATTCGAAAGGGCTACCGTGTTCAGATGGACTTGCCCTGGAGAGTTAAAGTGCCATAACGGGTTAACTCAGATTAGATATGGTGTGGAAACGGGTTTATTCTGGGTCGAAAGGGCTACCGTGTTCAGACGGACTTGCCCTGGAGAGTTAACGTGCCATAACGGGTTACTTCATATTAGATACCATGTGGAAATGGGTTTATTCTAGGTTTGAAAGTATTTCGAAAAGAGTTTTGTTGAGAATGATGCCTCATGAGGCTGTTGCTGGTTTTGATTGCTTGATTTGGCAATCTGTTGTTGACGCGGGTACAAACTTTAGTGGGAAAAGGTTGCTGGGGATTTGGGTACAAAGTCCGTTGGGAATTTGGTTGCAAACTCCGCCGGGGATCTGAATAATTCGGGAGGGAAAGGTCGACATCTTGTCGATGGATTTGAAGAATTGCTTCTGAAGGGGATGTAAACATCTGCTGAGAGATCGAGATTGATATTGACTGACCCATGTTTGGATAAATCTACTATCAGACGAATCATTTGAAAGGATTTTGGGATTACCCGGCTTTGTAGGGCGATTGATTGATCTATTTGGTGAGAATGTCCTGTTGTAGAACCTTGACCCTGCTGATGAGAAGGAATGCTCTGTCGGGGAGGCTTTGAGTGGCATAAGATTGCCTTTAAGATTTCCCAATAGCGGGTAGACATCGGTATACTCAACTGGGGAGAAAACAAGATGTTTACGTGTTCCAGATTAAATTTAGCATGGAGCGAGACTCGTTTATAAGTGCTTGGCTTCTGCCAGGAATGATTTTAGGATGCTTTGGATTGTTTCCAAGGGTTCCAGAATTCCAAAACAGAGGTTTGAGAGGCAGTTGATGCCTAAAGGATGCCTTACATGGACTTTGTGAAGAAAGACGTGCGAATCCTTGATTTATTCGGTAGTACGGGAGACCTGAATCTGCTGAATATATTCCGAATTCTGAGGGGGTGGGTTCAGGCTTTGTGTTTGCTCTTTCTGAGAGATGGTGGGAGACGACCCACACTTTTCACTTCTCGATTGGGGAAGTCATGATGACTCCTGCAACTTTTTCTGCACTGATAGGACTCCGGATGGGAGGGATCCCCATTCAGCTGACCGATGCTACAGAGGTAGATGTCAGGGTGCTTTTAGGAGTACTAGAGCATGATCCTCTGGACCAAGATGGTAGACCTTCACATGCTTCTTCGTCGAGGCTCTAGATGAGCCGATTATATCACTGGCCAGCCAGACCAGCAGTTCCAGGAGATGACTACTACCACCAGTTGGTGAGGAGCTTTGTTATGGGCCTTCTTGGCCACACACTGTTTAGCAACACAGGGAATGCCGTTCGGAGAGAGTTCTTGAGCATCATCTGCGACATTGACAGGCTCGCGGAGTATGACTGGGGAGGAGCGGCTTATGATTATCTGATCCGTGAGACGGATGCTTTGTCACGTGACGGATCACACTCTCTGTGTGGTCTCTGGTACATTTGGGCCGTACGCCCCTTCTCTCATTAATTTCAAAAATATTCTAGCTGCTCCTTCATGATTCATTATTCATGTCATGAACTGTTTAAGCAACTGAAATATTTTCTGATGACTTTTGAACAGGCATGGGGTTATGAGTGCTTCAGCCTTCTCACTCCTGTACCAAGGGAGTCGACAAGGGTTTTCTTTCCAGCGCAGAGACGCTGGAACTGGGAGACAGAATCACGTCCCTTGTACTCGGTAGATCAGGTTCGTCGAGCGATAGACCGGATTCAGCTGGATACTATGAGTAATTTAATTTGCTTTCATTTTCAATACTGCATCCTCTTAATTCAAAAAATACACATTGCGTTTGATGCACGGCTTATGACTTGGCAGGTTCGGTGGAGACTTTTGGATGATCACCCAGATATCATGGGTGACGCATATAATTATACAAGGAGCATTACTCGGAGGACAGTGGCGTTCATTTGTCATATGGGACTAGCCATCTACCTTCCTGATAGGATCGCCTGACAGTCGCTAGGGAACGAGAGTCAGGGGATCCCCTACGATCCTGCTGGCAGTTTGAGGACCATAGACTGGGTACCTGAGGCTCGGCGAGGGGTCCAATGAACACAAGGATTTATCGTCCCAGACGACCACTTCCGGCAAGGAGACTATAGAGCTTGGGCTTCTGTTGAGCTGATGGGTCCTTTGACCTTAGGAGAGGTATTCTTTTATACCTTCCTTTTTCCTTTTAGTTAGGATTATTTGGAAATGCAATATCTGATGCGAATCCTTGGTCTTCTACAGGAGGATCCAGAGACAAGTGATGTCCCTGAGGTTCCTGCGCCTTACGATGAGGACAGGGCTTTCTATGCCGCCATCAGGGCCACAACCGTTGCAGCTAGAGGTGGTCCAGTGATCAGAGAGCCTGCCCCGACCGCACCAGCTGCAGGGGAAAGGAGATAGTGATGGCGCCTTCGTCGTCCACTTTTCCGGCGAGGACAGCTCTTCGCCCACCAGCTATACCGAGAGCTCATGCCCGAGCGTCTCGCAGAAAGCTACTCGACCCGATTCTTCAGGGGCAAGTCCTTCTTCACTTCCTGAGTATTTTCCACTGCCAGGCTGGACGATACCTTCATGTGACAGGAGAGGCGAGTTTGAGGTAGTTCGGCCATCAGGGGCGATTCGATACTCTATTCTAAAGACCTTTCCCGAGGTAAGTGAATTTAATTATGCATTAATTTCAGAATTTGAAATTTGCTTGCACTTTTGATTTGATTTTTGCTTGGCAAATGTAGATCCCTCGCAATCAGGCGAATCAGATGTTGTTGATGGTGGGTGCTCTACGGAGACTTGCAAGTGATGAGATAGGAAATAATGAGAGGATGGTGGCGGTTCGGCAGGTGGACGCTCATCCCATTACTGAGCTCCAGCATGAGATAGATTGGCTGCGAGCGAGGGTGCATGGACCATATAGGTATTTGCTCTTCTCATTTCTGAATTTGAATTCCTGTACCTATGATTTGATATATCTTAATGCTCTGATACATCTTGTGGGTACATGGGGAGGAAGTACAGGCAGAGAGACCCTAAGCCAGAGGAGGTGTACAGGCCAGAGATGCCTGTAGCAGAGGGTCGGGACAATACCCGACGATAGAGACGACGAGGCTGATGAGGACTATGTCCCAGAGGACCCTGAGGTTGCTTAGACTACCTCACCTGATCGCAGGCAGGGTAAGAGGCTAGCGAGACAGAGAGCTACCCGGGTGACGAGGGTGAGGATTGGAGTTGGTCCAGGACGCCTGTATGCTCCTCCTCCTCCAGAGCCAGACGTTGGCCCTAGCGACAGAGCAGCCGCAGCTACTGGAGATGAGCCTTGCTCGACTCGCGACAGGCTTGACACCGGGATAGGATCCAGTTCACTAGATCGCTTACTGGGTAGTGTCTAGGTTTCAGGGGGTGGAGACCCAGGGGGTTCTTCAGCTTCCCAGCCTAGGACAGACATGCCCTCACCTTTCTTTGTTTGGGATCATCCAGGGCAGGATCCGAGAGATCTACCACCACCAGGGCAATGATCTGTGCATTCTGTTTTCTTTCTCTCTTTTTTTTGGTTACCCCAGTTGGGGATGAGATGTATTTTGCAATTGATCAGACATATATATGGATCACTTTTGACTCGTTTGTTTTTATCTACAATTGTTTGCGCTTGTTGCTTTTTGACAAAAGTGGATTTTTGTATAAATAGACATGCATTCTAGATGGGTATTTATACAAAAATGCCCCTAGAAATATGATTAATAACACAAAATGCATGATCATTCATTCATTCCCATAGTCAAGAGAAAGCTAAATACAAGGTGAAAACAGGGTAATAATTTTATTACAAACACAAGGGAGATACATGTTAATAGCCACAAAGTGTAAGGTTACATTCTTTCGAACGCTTTCCTTCTGTACACGGAGTACCAAACTGGATCTTGATCTTTTGAGGACTACATACGTGATACTGAGTCGATCTTCTGAGATTTGTAGATGGGATGCTAAGATGATCTTCTGAGATCTGTAGGCGGGCTACTGAGTAGGATGATGACCTTCTGAGATAAAGAAATCCGTTGTGCCTTCATTCAACAAATGATTACCTAAGCTAAGCAAGGATCTAGCTAAGAGGAGAAGATGGAATTGCTTCTGTTTTTCTGAATTCTCATGTAGGGAGGAAAGAAAGTAGACATGACTTTATTGAAACAAATGCTTTTGATTTATTTTGGTAAGTCGAAACCTTAGATAGATGAGTTTAAATGTTCTTAGGTATAGGCAGTGTTCCCTGCCCCTGGTTTTTAATCATGGTCCAGAGACCCTTTAGATTGTTTGAAGTATTAACTCATCTGGTTTTTGACTAAAGAATTCTCTGACTGGTTATTCCGAAGATATGCGCTGCCAACAATCAAGTCGTCCTTTGCGGATTTTCAGCTTGACGGACCGTTTATACCTTAACTTTTGCTAGAAGTGAGTTTCAGGTTGTGTTTCTACAGCTATGATGATCCTAATTTTTGCCTAAGCTGCCCTTTCAGGTTTTCGACTTAGCGGATCTTTAGATCTTCTTGTTATGGATATTTGGAAGATTTGTGGGGACCTGAAAAGGTTTATTGGTTTTACCGATGGTGACCGAACCCGAGATAATCAGGTTGCCTACGTACGCCAAGAAATGGTTGGGATCAGGTCCTCGTAGTTCGAGGCTTCTCTGTGAGGAAACTAGTTGGGTGCTTTGGCTTTGTCAAATGACGATCGAACCTGGGTTTGTCAGACTGCCTACGTACCCCAAAGAGGATGGGATCAGGTCCGTGTAGTTCGAGGCTTTTCCGAGAAGTGTGGGTGATGTGTCATTCGATCGTTTTTAAGTGTAATATATTTTTAACTGATCGAGGTTAGTGGGTTCAAAAATTTTATCCCAATTTTGGTGAAGAAGTCTGACGGCTTTTTTCGGGCAAGATTTCATCAACGACGTAAGGGGCAGACTAGTTAGGTCTAAACTTGTCCTGTGGATCGAAGATAGAAGCTCGACATTCCCTTAGCACCATATCCCCTTCTCTGAGTTCACGAATTCAAACCTTCTTGTTGAAAGCTCTTTCTAATTTGCGCTGATAGCCTTGTACATGGTTCGCTGCTTTCAACCTTCTTTCATCCATCATACACAACTCTTGATAACGAATACAAGCCCATTATGATTCTGGTAGATAGCTTTCCATCAGGATTCTGAGTGACGGGATTTTCAACTCGATGGGTAGGACAACTTCCATACCATATGTGAGTAAATAAGGAGTGGCCCTAGAGAAGTGCGAACAGACGTTCTGTATGCCCAGAGTGCGAACGGGAGTTTACTGGACCAATCTATGTATGATCGGGTCATTTTTCGAAGAATAGTCTTGATATTCTTATTAGCTGCTTCGACAGCGCCATTAGTGTGAGGTCTGTATGGAGACGACTTATGGTGCTTAATTCTAAATTCTTCACACAGTGATGTTACTTCCTTCTTGAAATACGAACCATTGGCTGATATCAATTCTTGAGGGACTCCATATCTACAGATGATGTTGGCCCTGATGAACTTTGCGACTGATGCTGACGATATTGAAGCGTACGATTGTGCTTCAATCCATTTAGTGAAGTAATCGATTGCAACAAGTATATATTCTTGCCTACTGGATGACTTGGGAGTGACTTTGCTAATAATATTAATACCCCAGACTGAGAACGGCCACGGAGATGTGAGCGAGTGCAGCTCTGAAGGCGGCACGTGTATCAGGTTAGCATGGATCTGACATAAGTGACATGTTTTGACAAACGAAAAAGCAATCTTCTTCAAGGGTAGTCCAGAAGTAACCAAGACGAAGGATCTTCCGTGCCAACATCTTGCCGTTCATGTGAAGACCACAGACACAGGAATGAACATCTTCTAAGATTTCTGCGGCTCTATCTTCATCAACACAAAGGAGCTGAACTCCATCAAATGATCTGCGATAGAGGTCTTCTCCACAAATGACATACCTAGATGCCAGTGTCTGCAATGCTCTTCTCTCCTTTAAAGAGGCCTCTGGGGGGTGTCCCCTGCTGGAGATAAGATTTTTGATATCAAAATACCAATGTTTTTCATCTGGACATCTGGCTGCTATCTGAATCATGTGTACGTGTGCTGGGACGACATGTCGTTTTATCACCAAAGGATGGACCTTGACCCCAACCGGGATATCAACCATGGATGCAAGGGTGGCTAGCGCATCAGCGAACTTGTTTCTTAGTCTAGAGATGTAGGTGAAGCTGATGTTGTGGAAACTCTTCATCAGGCTCGTAAGGTAAGTGTGATATGGAATCAACCTATCTTCTTTGGTGAGCCATTTTCCATTTGTTTGACAGATGATTAATAGAGAATTTCCGTATACATCGTGGTCTTGTACCTCCAAGGATAGAGCTGCTTCCAGACCGGCTATGCAAGCTTTGTACTCAGCCACATTGTTGGTGCAGTCAAAGCCACATCGTCATGATCCCTTTGTATGGAAACTCACGGCTCAGTTCTGCATCTTCAGTGGGTGCATCAGCTAATTGCTCTGCAATGATTCTGCCTTCAACGAACTTCTGGGTGACATACGTGATGTCAAATTCTGACAACAACAACAACGAACGTGCGGTTCTGCCAATCAGGGCTGGCTTCTTGAAGAGATACTTCATCAGATCCATACAAGAGACGAGATAGATTCTTTGTGATAGCAAGTAGTGTCTAAGCCTTTGAGTGGCCCACACCAATGCTAAACAAGTTTTCTCTAGGTGAGTGTAATTCAGTTCATAATCTAACATCTTCTTACTGAGATAATAAACCGGCATTTCTTTTCTTGTCTCTGGATCTTCTTGTGCCAACATACATTCAAGGGATGTTTCCGTATTTGAAAGATAAAGGAGGAATGGTCATCCTGCGACTGCTGATGACAGGACTGGAGGTGATACGAGACAGTCTTTCATCTCCGTGAATTTTCCTCAGATAGAAATTTGAAGGATATTTTCTATCAAATGTACCGGTATAGGGCCCTCCTATTTTGCGTATGTGCCCGATACCTCACTGTCCAGCACTCTGAGATAGCTTCCCCTTGCATTCTCCACCTTAGTTCGAATGGACATCCTGGCTAGGTAGTCGCGCATCAGAAGATATAATTTGGAAATCATATAGACATTTGTCTTTCTCTCTAACAACTCATAAGTCCAACCATATCAAAATTCTGGCATTAGAAAAATCTTCTTTTTACATCCTAGATCGTATTATGCGCTAGTACGGGTCCAGACAGGAGATTCCCCATCCCCTTTATCAATTCCGTCCTCCAAGAATCTTCCACCAGCGTACATCAAACAAAGCTAGATGGGAAAAGAGGATTATTGTCTCCAACCTCCGTGTCTCTGGAAATCAAACGGATGAGGCATCACTTGACTACTACCCTGCCTTGCATAGAGATATTGCAGGTAGAATGCTGACTCTCGGTCGTTGATCTAGCTGTGTAGAAGACAGAGAACACCATTTATCTTTTCTTTTACCGTTTTTACTTTGTAAATAGCCTGTCAAAGGCCTTTGTGTAAAATAAAAAGAAAATGTGAATAAATAAAAAGTATGTGCATAGGTAGTGTATCAATCTTTTTGATTGTCTGAAAATTTCTTTGTTATCTTTTATATGGAACATACCATGTCTACGAAAATAATGTCTGAATGGATACAAAGCTATGCGAAATCAATAAGTTCTTCCCGTTTCACCTACCTGACTCATCATGAGTATACCTTTCTTTTCTATCAGTCTATTCTAATAGATTGGAATCTCCTCAAAGCAGCAGCACAATTCTGGGATCCCCGGTATCACGTCTTTCGTTTTGGTCTTCAGGACGTGTGTCCCACTTTCGAAGAATGCTGTACACTTTTGCAGTATATACAGAATGGACCCATCATCTGCCTCGAGCTCATATATGGGATTAATAGACTCAGCTGTATTAGGCTCCTTTGCATGCCAGGACAGGACCCTGAGGATTTCATGTCAACAGATGGTCTATACATAGATAGACTCATAGACGCCTACTCCTCAGAAGGAAACCTGCAGGACGTCATGTTTCAGCAACATCGTCGTGAGGCCTATACACTTTGTATGTACAGAAAGTACATCCTATGCCAAGAAGACAATCCAGTCTCTCTCACCTTTCTTAATGTTATCGACCAATTGTCCCTGGATGCCAATCCCGTGCCCACTATTCTGGCTGAAACCTTCAGAGGGTTAGACCGAGTTTCTAAACACCCTCACCTTCCTTTCTCAGGATGTTCTACCTTTTTGTACATTTGGCTTTGTTTAAAGCTTCACATAGCAATTCCCCATCCACAGACAACCCCTTTTATCTCGAACTTCTGGTCGTGGAAACCGAAAGTTCATTTCAATAGTGAACCTGAGTGGCGTGACTGGTTGGAAACCCGCGACAGTTGTGATATTGCTTGCAGAGCCCCGGGTTCTAACTCTTTCACCTTGAGGACCTCCCAAACTGAGTATTTTTGTCTCCTGGGTCTAGAATACACTTTCTTCTACGTCCCTCACCGAATTATGAGTCAATTCGGAGCAAAACAACATCCTTGGGAGTCACCCACTCGCCTCTACTTGCCAAAAAGAATTAGTTCAAACTTGGGCAGGACTCTCTACTTAGCTTGGGAAGGCCGTATAGTAGTCCCTCTGAGTGACATCTATGTTCCACGTGCAGAAAGACTACACCCAGACTACTACTCGGCACTGATTGCGCACATCTCTCCAGAGACAGAATTTGTGTGTTCTTCTAATGATGTGTGTGGACCCCGATCTGAGAGGACGAGTGCAATGAGGGACGCGAGATCCCCCTGCAATCCTCAAAGATCTCCACATGTGAAGGCGAGCTCTACCAAGGAACTCTCAAAATAGGTGCCACTCTCATAGCATAGCATGAGTGGCGATACATAACGAATGAGATACATCCTGATCCGGAGCAGGGCTTGAAACTGAGATGTACCTAAAAATAACTCAGAGTCACCATCCATGGATACGCCATGGAACCAAAACAAATGCTCTGCCTGCAATGGATAACCAAAGATACAAAAGGTCCGTGCCTGATTACGAATGGAGAAGGTCCGAAGAGCACCCCCAATTCGTCCGAGTGCAGGCACTTGGTCTCTTACGCCATTTATTATTAACCTCAAGGAGTTTCGGGCGAAAATCATATGAAATGGGAACGAAATATCCCCGCGAAGACGTCTACCTAATCATGTATGACTCGGGGATGAAATAATAAGCGTACACAACATAAATGAAAGAAGGGTGTCACCTAAGCATCGCTAGGTTATGTGTGACCTGCCTAATGGGTGTCTAAGTTCTGGTGGGCAAACACATGCATGCTACAGCTAAAGGTATAAGGTCTGCGCATGAAAGTAAGAAAATATAGCAAAACACACAACATAACAAAACAACAAATCCTAAGACTCTAAACGATTTAGCCCGAGTCCTCGGATGGTCTGATATTCTTCCAAAGAAGCCTACGTATCCCCGCCTCCACGAAAATCAGAGCAACGTAGTTCTTCGCGCCTATTCTAATCTATGATGCCTAAGACACCTAGACCTCTATCTTAGACTCGATCTAAAAGACCGGACTAATTATTAAAGCTTCTTGAACGATTATTTAAATTCCAGTGAATTGTAGATTTTACGACACCCTATATGCCCTAACTAATTGCAGGTTAGCCCTAAGCTAATGCAGGTGGTTCCTACAACCTATGTGTAACTAGGCTGTATTTCCTAAGGTAAACAAAGGGTTGACTAACGCATACTGTTCTAGTCATCAGTCGGCGATGTGGATCGCCAACTTATCGGACGGAGGTGCTCCTATAACTCTAGGACAAACCCCTAACTCTAAAACAAACACAAACAAAGCACACAACAAATCAAAGACAAACTCCTAACTCTAAAACTCTCTATCTAGGACAAACTCCTAACTCTAGAGGAAGATCTTGTTGAAAACTAGGTTTTGAAGAAAAAGGGTTAAAGCATTTATTTACAAAGTTTGGCTGGACTTGGGATGAAGATCCCTAGTTGCACTACGTACCTCGTGGAAGAGGATCAAGCCAACGTAGTTTGAAAATCGAACTCTCCTAACTACGCTACTAAAAACACTCAACACTTTAGATCTTTCAATGTTTTTTATGTTTTCAAATATTTTTGATGTTTTAAATTTCTAATATTTTTGAGTTTTCAAATATTCCAATACTTTTGGACATTAAAATATTTTCACTCTTAAAGGAAACACGCAAGTACAACCACAAACTAGGGCAAAGCCCTAAAGCTAAAGGGGAAACCCCGAACAAGCAACTAGCGTCTCAAAGAGACAAACCGCAACAAGTAAACTAGTGTCCCAAGAACAGAGAAAACAATCTAAGATCCCAAGCAGGGAAGGCTCTATATGACTGAGTTAGTCTCTAATGAAAAAACTCCTAACTAATAACACTAGGGAGGGAGTACAAATGAGTCAGAGACTCTCTAATAACACTATCAAGTCAAAGAGTCGCTCTAAAAGAGGAGGCCACTCAAACATGAGGCTAGGTAAGCCTCCTAAAGGGGAAAGTCTCTATATGAGACAAAGCTTGTCTCTGAGACACAAATGACGTAAACAAGGCTTCTGATGAGACTGGGCAAGTCTCCTATATACAAAGGAGGCTCAAAGTATCCCTATCATCGCCCATGCAATGATAAAAAAGGTTGAGGGCAACTAAGAAGACTAAGCTGGTCTCCAACTAGTAGGGGGTACAAATTGGGATAAAACCTAACGGGTGTCTAAGTTTTGGTGGGCAAACACATGCATGCTACAGCTAAAGGTAAAAGGTCTGCGCATGAAAGTAAGAAAACATAGCAAAATACACAACATAACAAAACAACAAATCCTAAGACTTTAAACGATTTAGCCCGAGTCCTCGGATGGTCTGATATTCATCCAAAGAAGCCTACGTATCCCCGCCTCCACGAGAATCAGAGCAGCGTAGTTCTTCGCGCCTATTCTAAGCTATGATGCCTAAGACACCTAGACCTCTATCTTAGACTCGATCTAAAAGACCGGACTAATTATTAAAGCTTCTTGAACGATTATTTAAATTACAGTGAATTGTAGATTTTAGGACACCCTATATGCCCTAACTAAATGCAGGTTAGCCATAAGCTAATGCAGGTGGTTCTTACAAACTAAGTGTAACTAGGCTGTATTTCCTAAGGAAAACAAAGGGTTGACTAACACATCCTATTCTAGTCATCAGTCGGCGATGCAGATCGCCAACTGACCGGACGGAGGCGCTCCTATAACTCTAGGACAAACCCCTAACTCTAAAACAAACACAAACAAAGCACACAACAAATCAAAGACAAACTCCTAACTCTAAAACTCTCTATCTAGGACAAACTCCGAACTCTAGAGGAAGATCTTGTTGAAAACAAGGTTTTGAAGAAAAAGGGTTAAAGCATTTATTTACAAAGTTTGGCTGGACTTGGGATGAAGATCCCAAGCTGCACTACGTACCTCGTGGAAGAGGATCAAGCCAACGTAGTTCGAAAATCGAACTCTCCTAACTACGCTACTAAAAACACTCAACACTTTAGATCTTTTAAGGTTTTTTATGTTTTCAAATGTTTTTGATGTTTTAAATTTATAATGTTTTTGTGTTTTCAAATATTCCAATACTTTTGGACCTTAAAATGTTTTCACTCTTAAAGGAAACACGCAAGTACAACCACAAACTAGGGCAAAGCCCTAAAGCTAAAGGGGAAACCCCGAACCAGCAACTAGCGTCTCAAAGAGACAAACCACAACAAGTAAACTAGTGTCCCAAGAACAGAGAAAACAATCTAAGATCCCAAGCAGGGAAGGCTCTATATGACTGAGTTAGTCTCTAATGGAAAAACTCCTAACTAATAACACTAGGGAGGGAGTACAAATGAGTCAGAGACTCTCTAATAACACTATCAAGTCAAAGACTCGTTCTAAAAGAGGAGGCCACTCTAACATGAGGCTAGGTAAGCCTTCTAAAGGGGAAAGTCTCTATATGAGACAAAGCTTGTCTCTGAGACATAAATGACGTAAGCAAGGGTTCTGATGAGACTGGGCAAGTCTCCTATATACAAACGAGGGCTCAAAGTATCCCTATCATTGGCCATGCAATGATAAAAAAGGTTGAGGGCAACTAAGAACACTAAGTTGGTCTCCAACTAGTAGGGGGTACAAATTGGGATACAACTTAAGAAGGGTTCTATCAACGAGGCAAGACCTGCCTCCTATGGGTAAGTTTTTTAATATGACCAACGCTTGCCTCCGAGGGAGGAGCGCCTTAAGAGACAAAGCACGTCTTATCAAGCTCTGCGACATCCAAGCCCATAAAATTTTCACGACATATGAACACGTCATTCTATTATTAACCAAATGGGCTCACATAATTTGAAATTCTAATAAAGCCTACCCATCCTATTTGGTGCTCAAAAGATGGGCTCGCTATCACCTGATGTTCCAGCAAAGTAGATTCACATTGATCTATGATTTAAGGATGGGGAGCTCATATGATTGGATGACCAGCACATAGCTAACCCCAATTACTTAATGAGTTAATCACTCACTTGCTGATCTTCCAATTTTTAATCAGAATCAAATGAAAAACACTTCAGAACCAAATTCAAGTTCATCTTCTCCTTGGAATACACCCAAAACCAGATGATAACCGCATCAAGATGGTGTATTTTTAACCATTTCTACCATGGAAAATATCAGTCAAAACTCCGAAAAATTCCTGCCACCTTTTAAATCGAAACACCAAGAGCCAGTACCCGTTGCGAGACAAATCATCAAACTCAAAACCCATTTCAAATTCTATTCAAATTTCGATAACTGGTGCCCAAATTCTATTCACTGGGACTAAACAAACTAAGGGATACTATTAATAAAACATGGCAAATCATGAAGAAAAATCTGCGATCCTTAGTAAACATATACCCAAAAACCGTGAAACAAAATATACTCTGATTTCCATTTCCATCAGGATTCATAACCTTACAATTAAGAAATTCTCAACACATACAGATCCCAAGAGATTGAATCATGAAAATCAAACATAGCCTGCAGACGAAAATTCTAGAATAAGAGAAAAAAGGAAATAAGCACTTACAGATGGACTAAATGGGGAAGATTGTGCGTCTTTCCTTCTTCTTGCTTCGGTGATTGCTAAATCTTCGTTGCACCTCCTTTCTCCATCTTCGGATCGTGCACACAGAGCGAAAATGATGAGAAGCAGATGGGTTTCAAACCAGTAGATGTTGGGGAATTAGATCTAGGAGGAGATAGGGTCGGATTTAACAGGATTGCCGGAATTGGATACTGGAATTGGAGCGAAGGGGTGGTGGTAATGGGAATCGAGATGAAGAGTCGGAATTAGAGAGAAAGATGCCTGGATTTCAGAAATGGGTTTGGGTTTGATGGAGAATTTGATATGGGTTTCAAATTGGATTTAAGGAATGATGGGTTTGGGCAGTGAAAGTGAAGAGGGTTACCGGAGATGGAGGTGATGGAGTAGGGCTTGTAAAAGTAGGGGCGATAATGGTGGATTGTAGTGGCTGAAGCTAGGTGATGGCAGCAGATGATGGAGTGGGGAAGATAGAAAAGGTGTAATGAAATGGGGTTTTGATATGGGTAAAGGAGGGTTTAATGGGGAGTGATTTGGAGGTGGTTGAAGATCGGTCGGATTCCGGTGAAGAACCCACCGGAGAAGATGGGTAGATGGAAATGGGTTGTAGAGGGGGAGGAGGACGGTGAGAGTGGCCGGAGATGGTGGAGATGATCGGCGGCAAGGGAGAGGCCGAGGAAGATGATCGGTTGGAGGAGACGATGGCCGCGGCTCCTTTTTGTCCCTCTTCTCTGCAATCTCTCTCTCGTTCTCTGTTTTGATCGAGAATCTTCTCTTCAAAACCCTAGTCGATTGGGGTTTTATTTGACGAAAATATCAAAAATTCGACTCCCCCTTTTGCTCTGAGATAGCCACCTTCAGCGTATTTTTAATACCTTTTTACACACAGAGGGGGTGCCTCGGGTAGGGCAAGCCCTAAGCAAAAATAAGATATAATTGCCCCCCCTCCTTTTCCATGGACAGCCCATCCCTAATGTCTTTATAATTACTTTTTATACCAGCAGGGGGGACCAAGTAGAAAACAGGGGGGAAAAAATCTTTGCAAAAAAATATCTTCTCTCCCTTTGATCTTAACCCTTCGAATCACCTTTTGATTCAAGGGTTAAGATCAAAGAAATCCTAACCAAGGAAGCTTCCTAAGATTCTCCCCTAACTAATTTTGTTACATACTAATCCGTATACCCCCCCGTATCTCCCTAGACAACCCATTACAAAAAATTTGAACTGGTTTTTCAGGTTCCAGCGCACCCCTATTTCTGGCTAAATCGCCATCCTTATTCCTACATCACGCTATGCTACAAACCTCTCTCGTTTGCTAGGCAAACCGCGACGGATTTGGATAAAAATTTACGGGGACCTAAATAAGACCCTAACCTATTTTAGAAAAAAATTTAGGACATTAAAACACTAGTTTGATAGGGTTTCTATCCTAACGACTCTATTAGGGTTCGGTCAAAATGGGGTGTCTACAGATGCCCCTCTTTGGCAGAGCGTGTATAACGCACAAACGCCGAAACTGAACAGACAACACATTTTGGCTGACCCGAAAGCAAAACTAATTTTTGGATTTTTGGGTTCTAAAGATAGTATTCACAAAGGCACACAACGAAGTAACCCTACGAGAATCAGAGACTGCAAGCAAAAGGGAGAAGACCTCTCACCGACCCTTAACTTGGCATCACGACATCTCAATGAGACAGCCTCTCTCTAATACTCATGACTCAACGATCTAAACCAATACGCGAAGACTCTATTAAAGCAAACACAAACACACTCTTTTAAAACAAAACTTTAAGAAAACGAACCCAATGAAATTACTTCAAAGAATGCAGACCATTATCAATGCAGATGTAAATCAATCCCTCAAAGAATATCAAATCAATCACTCAAAGAGTCTGTAACACTCACAGAGTCTCAAATCAAACACTCAAAGAGTCTGTAACACTCACAGAGTCCCAAATCAAACACTCAAAGAGTCTGTAACACTCAGAGAGCTTCAAACACACACAGAAACCTTTATACTCAAAGAGCCTCAACTACCCGAAGAGTCTGTAACACTCAAAGGGCCTTAACTACTCAGAGAGCTTCAAATCAACACAAAAACATTTATACTCAAAGAGCCTCAACTATTCGAAGAGTCTGTAACACTCGAAGGGCCTTAACTACTCAAAGAGTCTCAAATCAACACAAAAACATTTATACTCAAAGAGTCTCAACTACCCGAAGAGTCTGTAACACTCAAAGGGCCTTAACTACTCAAAGAGTCTCAAATCAACACAAAATATTTATACTCAAAGAGTCTCAACTACCCGAAGAGACTGTAACACTCAAAGGGCCTTAACTACTCAAAGAGTCTCAAATCAACACAAAAATATTTATACTCAAAGAGTCTTAACTACCCGAAGAGTCTGTAACACTCAAAGGGCTTAACTACTCAAAGAGTCTCAAATCGACACAAAAATATTTATACTCAAAGAGTCTCAACTACCCGAAGAGTCTGTAACACTCAAAGGGCCTTAACTACTCAAAAAGTCTCAAATCAACACAAAACATTTATACTCAAAGAGTCTCAACTACCCGAAGAGTCTATAACACTCAAAGGGCCTTAACTACTCAAAGAGTCTCAAATCAACACAAAAACATTTATACTCAAAGAGTCTCAACTACCCGAAGAGTCTGTAACACTCAAAGGGCCTTAACTACTGAAAGAGTCTCAAATCAACACAAAAACATTTATACTCAAAGAGTCTCAACTACCCGAAGAGTCTGTAACACTCAAAGGGCCTTAACTACTCAAAGAGTCTCAAATCAACACAAAAATATTTGTACTCAAAGAGTCTCAACTACCCGAAGAGTCTGTAACACTCAAAGGGCCTTAACTACTCAAAGAGTCTCAAATCAACACAAAACATTTATACTCAAAGAGTCTTAAATCAACAAAGGAATCGCTAAATTATCTCACAGGACCCCAGATTTATACGCCCGTGATGTAACACAGTTCCATATAAACCTCCACGCCGATATGCCTGACTCCTAACTTGTTAGGTAGGGACACATTGCGAAGCGATGATTATGCAAGTCACTACTACTTGACCTTTCACTGCTAATCATCTCGGTATTCAAATATTTGAGGAAACTACTTCTCTCCCAAACATTCAATACCAAGGCGAAACTACTTTTCACTAAGCAACAATTAAACAGGCCACTACTTGGCACCTCACCAACTAGCAATCAAAAGATTTTTTTTTCTTAAAAAAAATGGCCCTTGTTTGGGTTTAACAAAGAAAAATATATTTTTTAGGCCCAAAAGGCTTGCAAACATGATTGATGGGTTTATCGATCTTATATCGAGTTCATTGATAGTATAGCTATCTCCTGTCGAGAATAAATGGGAGTGCATGATCATTGCTGAAAACCAAACTCAAGTAACTTGAAAGAATTTTAGGGTATTGACTCCTTTTAACAAGGGAACTACATTCTGCTGGGTTTGAAAACTTCAAAAGCAGGTTCTAGATTCTGCTGGGGACTAGATTTTCTGAAACATTGACTCTTTCAAAGAATGAGTTCAATTGAAGAATTTGATTCAAGAGAGCGTTCAAGCTTCTCTTGCTTCTATTTGCTGAAAATATTTATCTCAATTATCTTGTATTTGATATCTTTTATGCCGCAAGTCATAAAAGATGCCCCTAGTATGATTACTTCCATGACAGGATTCATTGGAGAGCAAAACCAGGATAGGTAAGAAAATTCAAGTTTGCATGGGTTCTTTCTCTGGTATATGGGTAAAAGGATATCCACAATGGATGAGTCTGAGAATTTTTTCTTCCATTGCTCACTACTTGAGGCTTTGATGTCTCTGGCAAGTTTGAACAAAATGGCTCTTGCCCTTTCCTTGATTTCTAAACCAGGATCTACTCTGAATTTTTTTTGCATTTCAGAAGGTGTACTCTCGCTCTTCCAGTGCCAAACACTTCGGACATTGAGAGAGAAAAAATGATAAAAATAAGAAAAAGACTTCCAATGACTCAATCAAAGAAGACTCAAATTACTCAAGGGACTTGACTCACTTTTGATTCACCCTTAGATAAAATGTGTTATTTTATTATGGTAAGACTAGCCACTCTTAGAGTAGTCTCGAAAACCATGTCAAGAGGCTCTACTTTCCTCTATCGGGATTTCCGTCATGGTTGTTACCCCATTCAGATTGCTCAGTTTTAATGCCCCTAGTTTAAAAAGGATATCAAAGCAAGTCTCACTGACACTTCTCGGATTCCAGGATCCTGTCCTGTTTGAAGACTACTTCTCCATCTCCTTGATTTCTCTCTTCACAGGAAGTCACAACTATTGCCTTCCAGTATTCGGTCTAAAAGACCACTTGTCTCAACTTTCGCTTGCACTAAAATGACTTTCTAGGTGAGCTTGGGTTCAAAAGGGTAGGATGTTCTGGTTCAAACGATTTGGACCGAATCTGGTCTAGCCAGACTACCTACGTACCCCAAAAATGAAGGATCAGATCCGCGTAGTTCCCTTTGGGGTTTTTCAAAGAATGGTTTAGCATTTTGCTTCAAAATTTTGAAAGGGATTTTATCCCAAGGTTTGACCGAACCTGAATTAATCAGGTTGCCTACGTACCCCTGAAGAGTTAGGGATCAGGTCCGACGTAGTTCGGGTTTAAAATCTTTTATGACGAAGGTCATAAAAGATGCCCCTGATTTAAGTTTGACAAAGAAACCTCGATTTTGCTTCTGGCTCAAAAGTGCATTTAGCAGAAATGGTTTTCATCATTCATTTTTTTAGGCTCAAAGGGTTTGCAAATAGTTTAAAACATTTGGGATATTGGCTTGAAGCTCAAATCGTCCAAGGATGGCCTCCTAGTGTACTTAAGCATAATATTTTTTTAATTGATCCAGGTTTGTAGGTTCATTTAATTTTTCTCCATTTTCATTGAGGAGTCTTACAGCTTTTCCAGGCAAGACTTCATCAACAATGTAAGGACCAGACCAGTTTGGCTTGAACTTTCCCCTTGGGTCAAATACTGGTGCCCTATAAGACTTCAAAACAAGATCTCCAGTCTTCAAATCTCGGACGCGCACTTTTTTGTTGAAAGCTCTCTCAATCTGCCTCTGATATCCCTCGATATGATACAAGGCTCTCAGCCTCTTCTCATCTATCATCTGTAGCTCATCATGCCTCGCCTTCGCCCATTCTGACTCTGGCAGGTTGGCCTCCATCATTACTCTCAAAGAGGGAATTCTTAACTCAACAGGGAGAACAGCTTCCATTCCGTACACCAGAGAATACGGAGTCACACCTGTTGAGGATCTGATTGACGTCCTGTAAGCCCACAAAGCATAAGGAAGCTTGTTCGACCAATCTTTATAAGTTTCCGTCATCTTGCTGATGATTACCTTGATGTTCTTATTTCCTGCTTCAACGGCTCCATTCGTCTGTGGCCTATAAGGAGACGACTTGTGATGCCTTATCTTGAACTCTTCACACAGGTGTAACACTTCCTTCTTGAAATGCGACCCATTATCTGAAATCAGCTCGTGAGGTACTCCATATCTGTAAATTATATTGGCACGGATGAACTTCGCAACTGTGTTCGAAGTTATGGAAGCATACGAAGCGGCTTCAATCCATTGCGTAAAATAATCAATCGCGACCAGAATGTACTCATGCCTGCTCGAAGACTTTGGATAAACCTTCCCAATTATATCAATCCCCTATACTGAAAACGGCCACGGTGAAGTCAAATAGTACAACTCCGAAGGAGGAACATGAATGAGATTAGCATAAACTTGGCACTTATGGCACTTCTTCACAAATGCGAAGCAGTCTGCTTCCATTGTGGGCCAATAGAAGCCAAGTCTAAGAATCTTTCTTGACAACATTTTTCCATTCATATGAGCTCCACAAACTCCCTCGTGAGTTTGGTCAATAAGCTCTGCAGCTTTGTCTTCGTCAACGCAAAGGAGTTGTATGCCATCAAATGACCTTCTGTACAGCTCTTCACCGCAAATGATGAAATTAGCAGCTAACTTTTGAAGAGTTTTTCTTTCCTTGCTTGAAGCTTCTGGAGGATGACCCTTGCCCGAAATGAGGTTTCTGATATCTGTGTACCAAGGTTTCCCATCTGGACATCTAGCTGAAATCTCTATAGCATTTACGTGCGCAGGAGCCCATTGCAGTCTGATGGCTAGCGGTTGAACTTCCATTGTAGCAGAGATATCTAACATCGAGGCCAAAGTAGCCAAAGCATCAGCAAAATAATTTCTGGTCCTTGACAAGTGAGTAAATGTGACGCTCCTGAATTTTCCATTGTCCACTAATCTGGTAAATGATCAGGATAGAATCCCCAAACACATCAATATCTTGAATTTGCAAAGCTAAGGCTGCTTCGAGTCCGGCAATACAAGCTTCGTACTCTGCCATGTTGTTGGTGCACTCGAACTGCAACTTGATGGAGATAGGAATGTACTCTTTCTTTGGAGATACCAAGACTGCACCCACTCCTTGACCATGACTGTTTACGGCTCCATCCAAGTACATTAACCACTTGATATTGAGAACCTCTTCTTCTTCGATATCCATAATCTCTTCATCAGGGAATTCGGCTTTTAGAACAGCATTCTCCTCAACTGGAGCATCAGCCAATTGTTCAGCTATAACCCGCCCCTTAACTAATTTCTGGGTGACATAAGTGATATCGAACTCAGACAATAACAATAACCACCTTGGAGTCCTTCCTGTAAGGGCAAGTTTCTCAAACAAGTACTTTAGAGGGTCCATTCGCGAAAGCAGAAGAACCTTGTTTGAAAACAAATATTGTCTAAGCCTCTGGGTTGCCCAAACTAATGCGAGACAAGTCTTCTTCAAAACAGTGTATTTTAATTCATACTCCAGCATCTTCTTGTTGATGTAGTAAATGGGCCTTTCTTTCTTAGACTCAAGATCCTGCTGAGCAAGCATACAACCCATCGCTGTATCTGTGATAGATAAGTACAACAGCAACGGTTGGCCTGGAATGATAGGTGATAGAACAGGGGGCAAGGATAGGCACTGCTTAACTTTTTTAAAGGCCTCCTGACATTCTGCATTCCACTTTTTCGAGGAATTCTTCTTCAGAAGCTTGAAAATGGGTTCACACTTCATCGTCAGATGTGCTATGAACCGTCTCAGATACTGAACCTTTCCAAGAAAACCTCGGATCTGCTTTTCTGTTTTAGGCGGCTACATTTCTTGGATCGCCTTGATCTTTTGCGGGTCCACCTCTATTCCTCTTTCGCTGACCATAAACCCCAAGAGTTTCCCTAACGTAACGCCAAATACACATTTACTCGAGTTCAGACGAAGTTGATACTTCCTGATCCGCTCAAAGAACTTTCTCAGGGCAACAGTGTGCTCAGGCCGAGTCTTCCCCTTTACGATCATGTCATCAACGTAAACCTCAACCTCTTTGTGAATCATATCATGAAGAAGAGTCGTAGCGGCTCTCTGATATGTAGCACCAGCATTTTTCAAACCGAACGGCATCACCCTGTAGCAATAAGTACCCCACTGAGTAATGAACGCTGTCTTCATCATGTCTTCAGGTGCCATTTTAATCTGATTGTACCCTGAGAATCCATCCATAAAGGATAAAAGAGCATGCCCGACAGTGTTATCCACCAAGAGATCAATGTTTGGAAGAGAAAAGTCATCTTTAGGACTTGCCTTGTTCAAATCTCTAAAATCAACACACATTCTGACTTTCCCGTCCTTTTTGGGCACCGGTACTATGTTCGCGAGCCATTCAGGATATTCCACCACTTGGATGAATTTTACTTCCAACAATTTCTTCACTTCTTCATAAACTTTCAACTCCCATTCTGTTTTGAGTTTTCAGAGTTTTTGCTTCTTTTGTTTAGCACCAAGGATTAAGGGTAAGCGATGCTGAACAATTTCCTCACTTAATCCAGGCATGTCATCGTATGACCAAGCAAAAACTTCTTTGAACTCTTTAAGCAGGGTGATCAATTCCTCGCGTTCTTCAGGAGATAAAGTTTTGCCAATCTTTATTTCCTGAACTGAGGTTTTGTCACCAATGTTCACAGTTTCAACTTCCTGATCAAGTGGTTTTGCTCGGCGACTCTCCTCCTGTTGGATCATATGTCTGATTTCAGGGGGGGTTTCGTCGGCATCCTCATCAGAGGGGGAGTCTTGATTGTTATTATTAAGATTATCAGATTTTAAAGCAGATTCAGTAGATGAAATAGAGACGGGAATGTACTCAGAAGAAGAATCTTTTATTTCATTGAAATTTGAATCAAATACATCAACAGATGAATTACCCTCATCGGGGTTTACAATGAACTTTGGACTTGTTTTTACAGACTCGAGGGATATGTTGACACCTGCGTCCACTGACTCAGAACTATATGAGGAAACAACATCAGATGCTTTATTAGGAACAATCTTCAACTCGATCTTGCCAGAAAAAGAAGAACTGCCACCGACCTCAGGAGAATAGTCTTCTATGGTACCTGCATCAAAAGACTTATTAGAAGAAATAGACTGTGAATCAAACTCGAAGACTGACACGTACTTACGGACGACTGACACTTCTGAAGGGATTCGATTGTACTGGAAAATAACCTGGGGTAGGACTTGAGAAGTCTAGTTAGTCAGAGGTTCCTTAGCCGGGGTGATAAGACGAGTTGGGTCTAGTATCAGCGGGCTCCTGCCAATCACGGCCACAGTCTGCGACCCTTCTTGGAAAAGTGAATTCAGAAGGCTCGGCTCTATGTGCTCTGCCCAATCAGTCTCAGACTTTGTCTCTACAATCTGCATACCCACTGGCTCATCTTCTAGCTCAAGATCGAAGAAAATCTCAAACCCCAAAAGCATCTGCCTTGTGCTCTCATCTATCCATGTCTCAATAAAGCCACAGAAAGCAAAGGTTGCGCCTTCTTTTCGGAACTGGCCATTCAATGGTTTGTTCGGACTGGGTTACAAACCTACAAAGAAAGAATACGTATGGCTTTGTGAAAAACTCACTATCCCCAGCAGAGTCGCCAGCCTGTGGACCCCGATCTGAGCGGACGAGTGTAATGAGGGACATGAGATCCCCCTGCAATCCTCAAAGATCTCCACATGTGAAGGAGAGCTCTACCAAGGAACTCTCAAAATAGGTGCCACTCTCATAGCATAGCATGAGTGGCGATACATAACGAATGAGATACATCTTGATCCAGAGCCAGGGCTTGAAACCGAGATGTACCTAAAAATAACTCAGAGTCGCGATCCATGGATACGCCATGGAACCAAAACAAATGCTCTGCTTGCAATGGATAACCAGAGATACAAAAGGTCCATGCTTGATTATGAATGGAGAAGGTTCGAAGAGCACCCCCAATTCGTCCGAGTGCAGGCACTTGGTCTCTTATGCCATTTATTATTAACTTCAAAGAGTTTCGGGCGAAAATCATATGAAATGGGAACGAAATATCCCCGAGAAGACGTCTACCTAATCATGCATGACTCGGGGATGAAATAATAAGCGTACACAACATAAATGAAAGAAGGGTGTCACCTAAGCATCGCTAGGTTATGTGTGACATGCCTAATGGGTGTCTAAGTTCTGGTGGGCAAACACATGCATGCTACAGCTAAAGGTATAAGGTCTGCGCATGAAAGTAAGAAAACATAACAAAACAACAAATCCTAAGACTCTAAACGATTTAGCCCGAGTCCTCGGATGGTCTGATATTCTTCCAAAGAAGCCTACGTATCCCTGCCTCCACGAGAATCAGAGCAACGTAGTTCTTCGCGCCTATTCTAATCTATGATGCCTAAGACACCTAGACCTCTATCTTAGACTCGATCTAAAAGACCGGACTAATTATTAAAGCTTCTTGAACGATTATTTAAATTCCAGTGAATTGTAGATTTTACGACACCCTATATGCCCTAACTAAATGTAGGTTAGCCCTAAGCTAATGCAGGTGGTTCCTACAACCTATGTGTAACTAGGCTGTATTTCCCTTGACTAACGCATACTGTTCTAGTCATCAGTCGGCGATGTGGATCGCCAACTGATCGGACGGAGGTGCTCCTATAACTCTAGGACAAACCCCTAACTCTAAAACAAACACAAACAAACCACACAACAAATCAAAGACAAACTCCTAACTCTAAAACTCTCTATCTAGGACAAACTCCTAACTCTAGAGGAAGATCTTGTTGAAAACTAGGTTTTGAAGAAAAAAGGGTTAAAGCATTTATTTACAAAGTTTGGCTGGACTTGGGATGAAGATCCCAAGCTGCACTACGTACCTCGTGGAAGAGGATCAAGCCAACGTAGTTTGAAAATCGAACTCTCCTAACTACGCTACTAAAAACACTCAACACTTTAGATCTTTTAATGTTTTTTATGTTTTCAAATATTTTTGATGTTTTAAATTTCTAATATTTTTGAGTTTTCAAATATTCCAATACTTTTGGACCTTAAAATATTATCACTCTTAAAGGAAACACGCAAGTACAACCACAAACTAGGGCAAAGCCCTAAAGCTAAAGGGGAAACCCCGAACAAGCAACTAGCGTCTCAAAGAGACAAACCGCAACAAGTAAACTAGTGTCCCAAGAACAGAGAAAACAATCTAAGATCCCAAGCAGGGAAGGCTCTATATGACTGAGTTAGTCTCTAATGGAAAAACTCCTAACTAATAACACTAGGGAGGGAGTACAAATGAGTCAGAGACTCTCTAATAACACTATCAAGTCAAAGACTCGCTCTAAAAGAGGAGGCCACTCTAACATGCGGCTAGGTAAGCCTCCTAAAGGGGAAAGTCTCTATATGAGACAAAGCTTGTCTCTGAGACACAAATGACGTAAACAAGGGTTCTGATGAGACTGGGCAAGTCTCCTATATACAAAAGAGGGCTCAAAGTATCCCTATCATCGCCCGTGCAATGATAAAAAAGGTTGAGGGCTACTAAGAAGACTAAGTTGGTCTCCAACTAGTAGGGGGTACAAATTGGGATAAAACTTAAGAAGGGTTCTATCAACGAGGCAAGACCTGCCTCCTACGGGTAAGTTTTCTAATATGACCAAGGCTTGCCTCCGAGGGACGAGCGCCTTAAGAGACAAAGCACGTCTTATCAAGCTCTGCGACATCCAAGCCCATAAAATTTTCACGACATATGAACACGTCATTCTATTATTAACCAAATGAGCTCACATAATTTGAAATTCTAATAAAGCCTACCCATCCTATTTGGTGCTCAAAAGATGGGCTCGCTATCACCTGATAATCCAGCAAAGTAGATTCACATTGATCTATGATTTAAGGATGGGGAGCTCATATGATTGGATGACCAGCACATAGCTAACCCGAATTACTTAATGAGTTAATCACTCACTTGCTGACCTTCCAATTTTTAATCAGAATCAAATGAAAAACACTTCAAAACCAAATTCAAGTTCATCTTCTCCTTGGAATACACCCAAAACCAGATGATAACCGCATCAAGATGGTGTATTCTTATCCATTTCTACCATGGAAAATGTCAGTCACAACTCCAAAAAATTCCTGCCACCTTTTAAATCGAAACACCAAGAGCCAGTACCCGTTGCGAGACAAATCAACAAACTCAAAACCCATTTCAAATTCTATTCAAATTTCGATAACTGGTGCCCAAATTCTATTCACTGGGACTAAACAAACTAAGGGATACTATTAAATAAACATGGCAAATCATAAAGAAAAATCTGCGATCCTTAGTAAACATATACCCAAAAACCGTGAAACAAAATATACTCTGATTTCTGTTTCCATCAAGATTCATAACCTTACAATTAAGTAATTCTCAACACATACATATCCCAAGAGATTGAATCTTGAAAATCAAACATAGCCGGCAGACGAAAATTCTAGCATAAGAGTAAAAAGGAAATAAGCACTTACAGATGGACTAAATGGGGAAGATTGTGCGTGTTTCCTTCTTCTTGCTTCGATGATTGCTAAATCTCCGTTGCACCTCCTTTCTCCATCTTCGAATCATGCACACAGAGCAAAAATGATGAGAAGCAGATGGGTTTCAAACCAGCAGATGTTGGGGAATTAGATCCAGGAGGAGATAGGGTCGGATTTAACAGGATTGCCGGAATTGGATACTGGAATTGGAGCGAAGGGGTGGTGGTAATGGGAATCGAGATGAAGAGTCGGAATTAGAGAGAAGGATGCCTGGATTTCAGAAATGGCTTTGGGTTTGATGGAGAATTTGATATGGGTTTCTAATTGGATTTAAGGAATAATAGGTTTGGGCTGTGAAAGTGAAGAGGGTTGCCGGAGATGGAGGTGATGGAGTAGGGCTTGTAAAAGTAGGGGCGATGATGGTGGATTGTAGTGGCTGAAGCTAGGTGATGGCAGCAGATGATGGAGTGGGGAAGATAGAAAAGGTGTTATGAAATGGGGTTTTGGTATGGGTGAAGGAGGGTTTAATGGGGAGTGATTTGGAGGTGGTTGATGATCGGCCGGATTCCGGTGAAGAACCCACCGGAGAAGATGGGTAGATGGAAATGGGTTGTAGAGGGGGAGGAGGACGGTGATAGTGGCCGGAGATGCTGGAGATGATCGGCGGCAAGGGAGAGGCCGAGGAAGATGATCGGTTGGAGGAGACGATGGCTACGGCTCCCTTTTCTCCCTCTTCTCTGCAATCCCTCTCTCGTTCTCTGTTTTGATCGAGAATCTTCTCTTCAAAACCCTAGTCGATTGGGGTTTTATTAGATGAAAATACCAAAAATTCGACCCCCCCTTTTGCTCTGAGATAGCCACCTTCAGCGTATTTTTAATACCTTTTAACACACAGAGGGGGTGCCTCGGGTAAGACAAGCACTAAGCAAAAATAAGATATAATTGCCCCCCTCCTTTTCCATGGACAGCACATCCCTAATGTATTTATAATTACTTTTTATACCAGCAGGGGGGGACCAAGTAGAAAACAGGGGGGGGAAATCTTTGCAAAAAAATATCTTCTCTCCCTTTGATCTTAACCCTTCGAATCACCTTTTGATTCAAAGGTTAAGATCAAAGAAATCTTAACCACCTAGGAAGCTTCCTAAGATTCTCCCCTAACTAATTTTGTTACACACCTGGACAACCCATTACGGAAAATTTGAACTGGTTTTCCAGGTTCCAGCGCACCCCTATTTCTGGCTAAATCGCCATCCTTATCCCTACACCACGCTATGCTACAAACCTCGCTCGTTTGCTAGGCAAACCGCGACGGATTCGGATAGAAATTTACGGGGACCTAAATAAGACCCTAACCTATTTTAGAAACAAATTTGGGACATTAAAACACTAGTTTGATAGGGTTTTTATCCTAACGACTCTATTAGGGTTCGGTCAAAATGGGGTGTCAACAACACGTAGCCTCCTTTGATACTACCCGTTCAGCTCAGAACCGTCAGGCTATGGACTACTTCTGTACTAAAGATAATAAGTTTCTTTTCTTTCTTTTTTAATAAAATCCTTGTAAAGAAATAATGATAGAAGCCAGGTCAGCACAGGCCTTCATGTATAAATGTTGTAAATATTGGTCAAACATATAAATAAATAAAAGTTTTGTTTGTATCAGCCATTTTGTTCGTATAACTCATCTGTCTTGCATGGATAAAATGCTAAAACTAATGTACCTTCTCGTCTGTAGGTAGAATGTTCCTTATACCCGCAATCATTGCATCTGAAAGGAAAAAAACCTCGATCCATATCCAAACTCGTTTCGAAAAGACTTTGGAATCGCCAAACCTTTCAAATGAAAAAATTGGAATCATCTTCTCTAGGGTTCTATCCTTGGGGCACCGACACAACAATTACGTACGAGAAGCCGGGGTAGAAGAACCCTATTCTTTTGCCACTTCTGCAGATCTTGATGAAAGATCCTATGGAGATGAGGTAGACGACGAGTCGTTTGATCTTTCCTTGGAAAGTTGCAAGATAGACGATCCTGAGATCAATCCCTTCATACCAACTGTCTTCAAAACTAATGGATACATCCCCGGAATAGGATTAGGACGATATCAGCAAGGAGTAGTCCAGTTCGATGATCTGCATTTTCCTGCCAATGTCGGGACAACTGGATTAGACTATCACAATACGTATCAGGAAGAATAAGCCATGTACGACAGTCTAGCCCGAAGAAGATCATACAGAAAAGCTGGTGATGTCATGCCAATGCCAGAAATCGAGCAAACTCTGAATGGTCAGTTTTGTCGAAAAGGAGAAGAGTTCCTTTGCTATGATTTTCCAAAATGGTCTACACATCCCATCACAGGTGAGAGAGTCCCTGGTTTTCAGATTTTCTTTGCTACGAGTTGGCTAGTGAAGAAGGTGATATTTGGTGGCGAAAGCAGTACAGGTGTGCAGAGACTTTGAAGTTTGATTGGGCAGATTACCTTGAACCGGTACTGATGCGATCAAAGTTCCAAGAAGACCCTCTGGCAGTCTGCTTGATCAGAGAATTCGTTCCATTGTTCTCCCCTCAGAGTATGATTACCGATGCCGGCAATTCAGAGCTCTCCAACTGGATAGACACCTTCGTCCCACTCCTACTACAGCTATACCTTCAGATACAGGTTTCTCGTCCTCTGAGTCAGACTCTTCTCCTGATTATGACTCATTTTCTGAGAATGTTCTAAATGTAAATGTGCCTAATTTAGGTGTGTCAGGCAGTTCTTCCGATGTATTTTTTGAATCAATCAAAGAACTTTCTCTGTATTCGCCTTTGTCTCTTGATAATATTGAACCTAATGCTTTAAATAACATCGAACAAACCTCCTCAGACGAGGAAGCTGACGAAACTCCCCTCGTGATTAAAAAAAACTAATTGAACGAAGGAAGCAGTGTCGAGCAAAACCATTAGAAGATGAGTTTCAACCTATTAACATAACCACTGAATCCCTCCCTCAAGAGATTAAGATTGGCAAAACCTTATCCCCTGAAGAGTGTGCGGAATTAATCAAATTGTTAAAAGAATTCAAAGAAGTCTTTGCCTGGTCATACAAGGATATGCTAGGATTAAGTGAAGACATTGTCTAACACCATATCCATCTCTACCCAGAAGCCAAACTGAAGCAGCAGAAGCTCAGAAAGATGAGGCCTGAATGGCTTCTTAAAATCAAAGACGAGGTGACAAATCAGTTGAAAGCAGGATTTCTAGAGGTCATCACATATCCCGAGTGGTTAGCAAACATTGTCCCAGTGCCTAAAAAGGATGGAAGAGTGTGTTGCTGCGTCGATTTCAGAGATCTAAATAAAGCTAGTCCAAAGGATGACTTTCATTTACCTCACATTGACGTCCTCGTCGATAACACAGCAGGTCATGCCTTATTCCCCTTTATGGATGGTTTCTCGGGATACAACCAGATAATGATGGCTCTAGAAGACAAGGCCAAGACGGCATTCACTACGTAGTGGGGAACCTATTGCTACAGAGTGATGCCATTCGGTCTCAAAAATGCTGGTGCAACATATCAAAGGACCGCAACTACCCTCTTACGCGACCTGATTCACAAGGAAGTGGAGGTATATGTTGATGACATGATTTTCAAAGCCAAGGAATGATCAGATCACCTGCATCTTCAGAAAATTCTTCGAAAGGATAGCAAAGTACTAACTCCGGCTAAACCCGAACAAGTGCATTTTCAGAGTCACCTCGGGGAAATTACTAGGTTTCCTTATCAGCCACAGAGGAATCGAGGTTGACCCTGTCAAAGGCAAAGCAATCTTGGAGATGTCGTCTTCGCAAACAGAAAAAGAAGTCAGAGGATTCTTGGGAAAATTTCAGTACTTAAGCTGTTTCATCACTCAGCTTACCAGTACGTGCGAGCCAATCTTCAAGCTTCTGAAGAAAAATTTGTCCAAACAGTGGAACCCTGAATGTCAGCAAGCCTTCAGGAAGAGCATGTGTAACCACAACCCTTTTATTTATGAAACTGGATCTAACCTGAGTTAAATACAACGCGTTAATCTAACAAGATTAATCTGAGATTGATCTTACCCTTCTGAGAGCTAACGGGTTAATCTGAGATTGATCTACCGTGTTCAGGAAGAGCATGTGTAACCACATCCCTTTTATTTATGAAACTGGATCGTACGCAAGATTTCGATATGAGCCTGTGTTAAATAGCGTCTGATTTTGATGAGCTACCATGTATAAACACACTTACTCGGGCTTTGACTTGATGTGTAGGTGAAAATCCGATATAGGGGGTCCCAAGTTATAATAGAAATGGCAACTATGAGGAGGGAGAATACGGTTGTTTAAGAAAAATAGAATTTACCAATTTGAAAAACTTAAACCGATTAAGAGATCAAAAACAATATTTAGCATACAAGTTAAATCTAATGGTGCAATGCAAATGAAAGAGCAAAGAGATAGAAAGAGTGCACCCGAGATTTAAAGTGGTTCGGTCCTCAAACCCGAGGCCTACTCCACTCCACCAACCAAACCCGTTGATGGCTTCACTATTTGATCTTCTTAACCTTGGCGAAGATCGGTGCCAATTACAATTGCTTTAACCTTGGTGGCAATCCTCACCACGGAGAAAAAGGGCTCCGCTTCTCCGAATACTCGCCCGAATACAAATCTTGAAAGATGAAAGAAAGAACTAAAAAATCCCTTCACAAGGGTTACAAAAGATGTACAATTGAGAGCCTATGATCCAAATCCTAGAGTTGGTGATGAGAGGCACAATTGAAGCTTGATTCACTCTTGGGTATTCAAATGAAGTTTAAGAGTGTTAGGATGGATACTTTGTATGTTTAGAACACCCATATTTATAGGAAAAATAAAATATGACCGTTCAGTGGCATTATGGTAATTCCAGCAAAATTCCAAACGGCTCTTTTTCAGACCGTTGGAGTGTTCTCGGAGTTCCGAGAATAATTCTCGGAGTTCCGAGAATTCTCGGAGTTCCGAGAAGCCACACAGAAATTGGAAAAAGTCTACTGGACCCTTTCTCGGAGTTCCGAGAATAATTCTCGGAGTTCCGAGAATTCTCGGAGTTCCGAGAAAACCTCTCGGAGTTCCGAGAAGCCTATGCAGAGCAGATTTTCAATTCTGTTTTTGGGCTTCCAGTTCTCAACCAAGATGGGATTGCTATGAGGGTTCCAAGGTGTTGGAACTCCACAAGTACAATCACTTGTTTATTTAGGGTGTGTGAGATTACTTTAATTATGCCTCTAAAAACCTAATCTAGGTTTGGATCAATTACATTAAAAAATGGTCTTCAATATTAATTTCTTCATGTCTTCATGTCTTCATGACTTCTTGCTTGATGACTTTGGCCTTCCAATTAGTGGTCCAATGTGGGCTTCTTGGCCTTCAATCCAAGCATCCTTGATCTTACTTTATCAAGATCTACAACTTAGACAAACAAGCACATTAGTGATAAATGATCACTTGTGTATTGGAATCATCAAAACAAGATGGGAATGCCAAGGTAAAAACCATTGGGCTTACAATCTCCCCCTTTTTGATGATGACAAGCACAAGAGATTTACAAATCAAAGCATATACTCTTTTCACATTTTTCTTACACTAGAGACTTTACTCTAGATTCTTCTCCCCCTTTGTCATCAACAAAAAGAAGGGGTAAGAAAAACAAGGGTTTAAAATTTACAATTTTAAAGCTCCCCCTTTTTTAAAGAAAAATTCAATTTTAACTCCCCCTAGTTAAAATAATTTTACAATACAAGAGGGGTTATCAAACAAAACATACAAATGAAATATATTCAATTTTAAGATCAAAAACCCCTAATCTACTCAATATGAATATCATCATATGGGGGTTTTGGGAACCCAAGATTTCTTGGTCCCACATCTAGCCCTACTCTTGGATGCACATTGGAATTGGTAATGACCATTCATTCCACAAAAATGGCATCTAACAAGAGGGTTAGATACACTAGTCCTATCATGATAAGCATGTTGAGGTCTAAGACTAGTTTTACTTAGGATTATGTCAATAATTTTATTTCCATTTAGAAATCCATGTAAACATAATCTAAGTCTTTCATTTTCATTATGAAGATGGGATGTTTGAACTAAAAGCTCATTTCTTTCATCTTCATAAGAATTGGAGAAGCTTGCCATATTTTGAAATTTTAAAAGTTGGCAAGTTTTCTCATCCAAGCTACCCTTAAGGTTATTAATCTCAAGTTTATGATTTTCAAGTGTAACTTGTTCTTGAGATATGGAAGAAGATAAATCACTTTTCAAAAATTCAAGTTCTTTTTCTAACTTTAAAATGGATTTTTTAAGAACTTTGTTTTTGGAAATTTGGGTATGCAAGGTTTCACATAATTCATCATAAGGTATACTATCACTTTTACTACTAGATGAAGAATATGAGGGGTTAGAGTTTACCTCAACTTCATGGGTGATTGTCATGAAGCAAAGATCATCTTTTTTATTTTCTTCCCCTTCACTTGAGCTTTTGCCCGATGTGCTTAACGCATCCCAACCGGTGGCAAGAGCCTTATGCTTCTTCCAATCCTTCTTACCCTTGTACTTAGAGGAAGTTGATTTTAGAAGTGGACAATCCGGTCTTTTGTGTCCAATCTTCTTGCAATTGAAGCATCTTAAGGCTCTTTCAACATCACTTTCCTCTTTCTTCTTCTTATCTTTCTTATGCTTCTTTCTCCACAAGCTCTTGAATCTTCGTAAAGCTTCTTCTTCGTCACTATCCGCTTCACTTGATGAGTCTTCCTTGGAAGCCTTGAGTGCTAGGGATCTAAATTCCCTCTCCTTCTCCTTTGGCTTCTTTTCCTCTTGTCGGCTAGTAAGGAGCATCTCATGGGTGATGAGAGATCCTACAAGCTCCTCTATGGTTAGAGTCTTGAGATTTTTTGACTCTTGAATCGCGGTCACCTTTGGATCCCAATGGGGAGGAAGAGACCTAAGTAACTTACTCACAAGCTCATCGTTAGGATAAGATTTACCAAGATTAGCTAGTTCGTTAGAAATAATAGAAAAACGAGTATACATTTCCGAAATACTCTCGTTTGGACTCATTCTAAACATTTCATACTTGCTCTTTAACAAGTTTATTTTGGAATCCTTGACTTGTGATGTTCCCTCATGGGTAGTTGCAAGGGTATCCCAAATAGTCTTGGCGGAATAAAAAAGAGCAACTCTATTAAACTCCTCGGTAGCTAAGGCACAAAACAAGGAATTTATTGCTTTGTAGTTCAAATTAGCTTGCCTTTTCTCTACCACATTCCATTCTTCAAAAGGATTGGAAGGTACATTGTATCCATTTTCAACAATGTACCAAAGTTCCACATCTATCGAAAGAAGATAGATGCGCATCCTTGTTTTCCAATGTCCATAGTTTGACCCATTGAAGAAAGGAGGTCTAGTTGTGGAATGGCCTTCCGGAAGTCCGGTTCCAATTTGGTGTGCCATTTCACAATTAGAAGTTGCCAAATAAAATCTTTCCCTAGTTAGATTTTGAAATAACTTTTACAAAAATTTTAAAATCTTTTAAGAGCTAAGGCTCTGATACCAAGTGAAAATCCGATATAGGGGGTCCCAAGTTATAATAGAAATGGCAACTATGAGGAGGGAGAATACGGTTGTTTAAGAAAAATAGAATTTACCAATTTGAAAAACTTAAACTGATTAAGAGATCAAAAACAATATTTAGCATACAAGTTAAATCTAATGGTGCAATGCAAATGAAAGAGCAAAGAGATAGAAAGAGTGCACCCGAGATTTAAAGTGGTTCGGTCCTCAAACCTGAGGCCTACTCCACTCCACCAACCAAACCCGTTGATGGCTTCACTATTTGATCTTCTTAACCTTGGCGAAGATCGGTGCCAATTACAATTGCTTTAACCTTGGTGGCAATCCTCACCACGGAGAAAAAGGGCTCCGCTTCTCCGAATACTCGCCCGAATACAAATCTTGAAAGATGAAAGAAAGAACTAAAAAATCCCTTCACAAGGGTTACAAAAGATGTACAATTGAGAGCCTATGATCCAAATCCTAGAGTTGGTGATGAGAGGCACAATTGAAGCTTGATTCACTCTTGGGTATTCAAATGAAGTTTAAGAGTGTTAGGATGGATACTTTGTATGTTTAGAACACCCATATTTATAGGAAAAACAAAATATGACCGTTCAGTGGCATTATGGTAATTCCAGCAAAATTCCAAACGGCTCTTTTTCAGACCGTTGGAGTGTTCTCGGAGTTCCGAGAATTCTCGGAGTTCCGAGAAAAAATCTCGGAGTTCCGAGAAGCCACACAGAAATTGGAAAAAGTCTACTGGACCATTTCTCGGAGTTCCGAGAATAATTCTCGGAGTTCCGAGAAAACCTCTCGGAGTTCCGAGAAGCCTATGCAGAGCAGATTTTCAATTCTGTTTTTGGGCTTCCAGTTCTCAACCAAGATGGGATTGCTATGAGGGTTCCAAGGTGTTGGAACTCCACAAGTACAATCACTTGTTTATTTAGGGTGTGTGAGATTACTTTAATTATGCCTCTAAAAACCTAATCTAGGTTTGGATCAATTACATTAAAAAATGGTCTTCAATATTAATTTCTTCATGACTTCTTGCTTGATGACTTTGGCCTTCCAATTAGTGGTCCAATGTGGGCTTCTTGGCCTTCAATCCAAGCATCCTTGATCTTACTTTATCAAGATCTACAACTTAGACAAACAAGCACATTAGTGATAAATGATCACTTGTGTATTGGAATCATCAAAACAAGATGGGAATGCCAAGGTAAAAACCATTGGGCTTACAGTAGGATCATTGCAGGAGCAAAACACTTTTGGTTTGGAAAGTGATGTGTGTAAAACAACTAACGCTTCCTAGAGAGCTACTGCGTTATAACGGGTTTTATCGGAATTGGCTACTGTGTGATAACGGGTTCAAATTGGGAGGTTAATGTGTCCTAACGGGTTTACTCAGATTGGATACCGCGTGGAAATGGGTTTACGCTGGGTGGTTTAAAAAGGGCTACCGTGTGCAGACGCTCTTACCCTGGAGAGTTAACGCACCGGGTTTACACTGGGTGGTTTAAAAAGGACTTGCCCTGGAGAGTTGGGCAGCGTAACTGCGCTTGTGTTGAAAGGGGAGCCTCAAAAGACTGTGGAGAAATCGGTGGCGTAACGCCGTTATATAGCCGAAAATGTCTCCGAGTTTGTCGAGATTTCGACAAAACAACGGCGCTACTATGGAAAAGTAGCTCGTAGTTCTGCGAAATTCGGCAGAACAACGGCATAAAAAAAGAACAAACACTCTGAACCTTTGCAAATTCGATGGAGTGCCAACATCTGAAAAGAGCTACCTAGTGTTTCTCTACTTTCTCTCTTCTAAAGCAAGCTAACTAGGGTTTCTGTTTGATTTTCTGCAGGGGTTCGGGGTTTACAACAAAGGGGGAAATACACCCGGAGAAATTGTATACACCAAGAGGGAGAGAGAGAGAGAGAGAGAGAGAGAGAGAGAGAGAGGTAAGTGTTAAAAAACCTTTACCGGGGTAAAAAATATCTGGTTCGAACCAGATTTTGTCTCAGACGAATTCAAAATCGTCTGGGACGAAATTGAATTCATCTGGGACAAAATTTAGGATGACATCATCGCCATAAAGGTGGATGATGTCGTCCCCGGTTCCTGCGATAGTTCGTCGCTTCTCTGTTTTGTTTTGTAGTGTTTTTCGTCTCTTATTGATATGTTCGATCGTCCATATCTCTTCCGATTGGACTCCAATTTGCATGCGGTCAGATTCGTTGGATCCCTTATGTTCAGGGCTTTCCAATGAGCAAGAAATCGGGTGCTTCCGGGAGACTGTGTGTCCTTTGGCTGCCAAAAGAAGGTTTCAGATCCAAATTTAACCTGCCGATTGGGAATACCGTGTGCCGACGGGGTTTACCGGTTTATGTCGTAAATGACAGGCACTGTGTAGACAGGCTTCTGGTTCGATGAAAATGGTGTTTGCCGTGTTAAAACGGGCCTTCGGGTGGCGGTGGTTTCGTCTCTTATCAATGCATTCGGTTGTCCATATCTCTTCCGATTGGACTCCGATTCGCACACAGTCAGGTCAGTTGTGTTCAGGGCGTTCCAATAAATCAGAAATCGAGTGCTTTCGAGAGACAGGGTGTCTTTTGGGCACAAAAAGAGAGTTTTGGATCCAAAGTTAACCTACCGATTGGGAATGCCGCGTGCATACGGACTTACTGGTCGAAGCCGTAAAAGGCGGGTGCTGTGTAGGCATGCTTTTGGTTTGCCAAAAAAGGCGGTTGCTGTGTGGAAACAGGCTTTCTGGTGGTGGTGAAACGGCTTTCAGAAATAGTTTGTTGCCCTAAAGAGAGATTGAGAGAAACACAACTGGTTCTCTGGAACTCGTCATAAGGCTCTTCCTCGCATCACCTATCACTAATACTATCTTGATAAAATTGGGTGTCTACAGATGCCCCTCTTCGGTAGAGGATGCGAAGCACCTGAATGCCAAAGTAAGGAGATAGCAAAATTTTGTCAATGAAGGCTAATGATAAGCTTGTAAGACTCACATCGGGTCCTTGGGCGTGCATCACTCTCTGAGGAATCTTGTTGTTAGGTCATCGAGTGGAAACCTCTCGCCGACGGTTTTGGGGTTTTGAAAATACGACTGTTTAGAACGAATCCTGGGATGGACGTCATCACTAACAGCCGGGAGGGACATCGGGAATCAGGTGAAGGATACCTGATTCGGGGAGGGACCATTGAGTTAGGTTAAGGACACCTGATTTAGAGAGGGACCTCGGGGGAGGTCATTTTGACATCCTGTGCGAACATTGATAACAAAAAATGCCAAAGCGACATCTGTTGATTAATACGATGGATCGTACGCAAGATTTCGATATGACACTGTGTTTTAAATAGCGTCTGCTTTTGACGAGCTACTGTGTATAAACGGAAGTACTCGGGCTTTGATTTGATTTGCAGGATCATTGCAGGAGCGAAACACTTTTGGTTTGGAATATATTTTGCAGGAGAGAAACACTTTTAGCCTTGATTATCAGTTACAACCCTTCTACCTGTTCAACTAGTTTCCCCAACAGAGTTGCGAATACCCCTGAAGATCCAGACATCACAACTTACTCACAATGCGGGTTAACTTAAATCAAATGGAAAATGACTGTACAGAAAGTAAAGGAAAAATCCAAACAAAGGCGTGGTTCAGTTCGATCTTGTTTGAGACCATATGTCACAGGCTCCAATGGAACTCTGCAACTGATCCCAAGTAGGCTCCCTCTCCTTAAATCTAACGAAAAATGACAGTACACAAAGTAAAAGTAAGGCAGAGGGGTTTACATCATAAGTTCAGGGGGCAATTTTTGCGCCCGAGATCTTACGATGTCACCACCTCGCACCTTACTGTGCATAAAGTTGTAAACTGCAGAAAGTAAAAGCAAGTGGGAGGGATTTTTGTCTCGAGCACTCAGCCGTAGCGAAACAAGTCTCTTTGACATCTCAACCTCGTACCTTACTTTGAAACGTAAAAGTACAGAAAGCAGTAAAGTGCTAAAATTAGTAAAAGGCAGGTAGAGGGGCTTGACATCTGGATGATGAAACTCACGCTAACAGTTTCGTAAATGAAAGTTGTAAATAGCAGAAAGTAGTAAGGGGGCAGGTAGAGGGACTTGACATCTAGACGATGAAACCCACGCTAATAGTTTTGTAAATGAAAGATGTAAATTGCAGAAAGTAGTAAAGGGGCAGGTAGAGGAGCTTGACATCACGGATGATGATACCCACCCTACCCGTTTTGTAAATACACAACTGAAAAGTAAAGAAATTACATTTTTTAGGATTTTTAACTTACCACTGGAGAGAGTTGGGCAGCATAATTGCGCTTGTGTTCAAAGGGGAGCCTCAAAACGGTATGGAGAAATCGGAGGCGTAACGAAGTTATATAGCAGAAAATGTCTCCGAGTTTGTTGAGATTTTGACAGAACAACGGCGCTACTATGGAAAAGTAACTCGTACTTCTGCGAAATTCGGCAGAACAACGGCGTAAAAAAAGGAACAGACGCTCTGAACCTTAGGAAATTCGGCGGAGTGCCGACGTCCGAAAAGAGCTACCTAGTGTTTCTCTACTTTCTCTCTTCTAAAGCAAGCTAACTAGGGTTTCTGTCTGATTTTCTGCAGGGGTTCGGGGTTTAGAAAAAAAAGAGGGAAATACACCGGGAGAAGGTGTATACACCAAGAGGGAGAAAGAGACAGGTAAGTGTTAAAAAACCTTTACCCCCCTCCGGGTAAAAAATATCTGGTTCGAACCAGATTTCGTCGCAGACGAAATTGAATTTGTCTGGGACGAACTTTGGGATGACATCATCCCCATAAAGGTGGATGATGTCATCCCCGGTTCCCGCTATAGTTCGTCTCTTCTGTGTTTTGTTTTGTAGTATTTTTCGTCTCTTATCGATATGTTCGATCGTCCATATCTCTTCCGATTGGACTCCGATTCGCACCCAGTTAAGTTCATTGGATTCCATATGTTCAGGGCTTTCCAATGATTTAGAAATCGGGTGCTTTCGGGAGACTGGGTATCCTTTGGATGCGAAAAGAAGGTTTCGGATACAAATTTAACCTACCGATTGGGAATGCCGTGTGCAGACGGGCTTACCGATTTATGTCATAAATGACAGAAACTGTGTAGATAGGCTTCTGGTTCAACGAAAAAGGCATTTGTCGTGTTAAAACGGGCTTTCGGGTGGCAGTGGTTTCACCTCTTATCAATGCATTCAGTCGTCCATATCTCTTCCGATTGAACTCCGACTCGCACGTTTTCAGGTCCATTGTATTCCTTGTGTTCAGGGCTTTCCAATAAACCAGAAATTGAGTGCTTTCGTGAGAGAGGGTGTCCTTTGGGTGAAATAACAGAGTTTCGGGTCCAAGTTAACCTACCGATTGGGAATGTCGTGTGCAGACGGGCTTACTAGTGGATGTCGTAAAAGGCGGGTACTATGTAGACAGCTTTTGGTTTGTCGAAAAAGGCGGTTGTTGTGTGAAAACAGGCTTTCTGGTGGTGGTGAAACGACTTTCAGAAATAGTTTGTTGCCCTAAAGAGAGATTGGGAGAAACACAACTGGTGCTCTGGAACTCGTCATAAGCTTCTTCCTCGCGTCACCTATCACAAATACTATCTTGACAAAATTGGGTGTCTGCAGATGCCCCTCTTTAGTAGAGGGTGCGAAGAACGTGAATACCAAAGTAAGGAGACAGCAAAATTTTGTCAATGAAGGCTAATGATAAGCTTGCATGACTCACATCGAGTCCTTGGGCGTGCATCCCTCTCTGAGGAATCTTGTTGTCAGGTCATCGAGTGGAAACCTCTCACCGACGGTTTTAGGGTTCTGAAAATTCGATTAGAACGAATCCTGGGATGGACGCATCACTAACAGCCAGGAGGGACATCGGGAATCAGGTTAGGGATACCTGATTTAGGGAGGGACCTCTAAGTCAGGTTAAGGACACCTGATTTGGGGAGGGACCTCAGGGGAAGTCATTTTGACATGCAGTGCGGAGACTAATAACAAAAATGCCAAAGCGACATCTGTTGATTGATACGATGGATCGTACGCAAGATTTCGATATGACACTGTGTTTTAAATAGCGTCTAATTTTGATGAGCTACCATGTATAAACGGACTTACTCGAGCTTTGATTTGATCTGTAGGATCATTGCAGGAGCGAAACACTTTTGCTTTGGAAAGCGAAACAACAAACGCTTTCTAGAGAGCTACCGCGTTATAACGGGTTTGCTCGAAATTGGCTACCGTGTGATAACGGGTTCAAATTGGGAGGTTAATGTTTCATAATGGGTTTACTCTGATTGGATACCGCGTGGAAATGGGTTTATGCTGGATGGTTTGAAAAGCGCTACAATGTGCAGATGGTCTTACCCTCGAGAGTTAACGCGCTGTAACGGTTTAACTCAGATTGGATACCACGTGGAAATGGGTTTCTTCTGGTTTGAAGATCCTGCAAGAGGGTGGGGCGCGAGCCGCCACGCTCTCTCTTGGTCTCTCGTACCCACGCGAATGGCGTGTGCTTTTTATTATTGATTTTAATTACCCAACCAAGCAGGCAGCAACTAAGCCATAGGGTGCAAACAAACGTGCAACCCAGTACCCATAAGGGTAGGGGTAAGCCGCCGAGCCTAGCAAGGTGTGATTTAATTCATCTTTTCCGTGAACTTGGGATCACTAAGGCAATCCGAATTCCACTCAAAAGAGAGTGACAGAGTCGCCACCTAGATGAGGGAAGTAGGACCCATAATTGACCAGAAATCTAGACTCGTTACCTGGTTACGAGAATGGAAGGTATGGGGAGTTACCACCACATGCACCATTCCTGCCCGATAATCGGTCTTCAATTCCAAAAGTTAACTCTTTCGAATTTCTTTTAAATGGCTCATTTAACTCTATATTAATGTGCGAACTATGTGACATGCATGCTAAGATCTAATTTCAATGTAATTCCTAAATGTGTATCTTGATTTTCTTAATTTGTTTGAATTCAATCTAAGTGAAAGTTCTCCTAAACTTCTAATTTCATGGAAAGTTCTAAGTGATTTAATTACTTTTAATTTAAGGATTAATGTACAAAACCCCACTTATGTGTGGAGCCGACTCGTGATTGGTATGCCATCAAGCATCCAAGCTGCCTACGTACCCAAGCCTCACTGGGATCAGAGTCGACGTAGTTCGGTGCACCTAAGCTAAGCTACTTATGCCTAACTCATCTAGGACACCGATCTAGACTGGATTGACTGTTTCAACAGTTTTAAGAGAAGTTATTTAATTCAAGTTGAAGATTTTATTATCCTAGGACTTCATCTAAGATGTATATTCATTATTGATGGCTCTCCACATTTGGTAATCTTGGGTTAAGAAGATTTTCATTTTAGTTTTCCAAAAACCATAGTTTGTTCCATCAAAATAGGGTGGCCTAGTGTTTGAGTAACCTTCATGGTGTTGAGGATGGTTTGCCATTTTTAGAATATTTACTCTAGACCGGTTAGGGTTTTAAAAATTAGAGACGAGGCTCTGATACCAATTGAAATAGACAAGAGGGGGGGGTGAATTGATTTTAACACTTAATTAGCCCTTTTGAAAATTAATTATAAACCCTAATTTGAATTTTCTTCTCTTGATTAAATTTTTGGTTAGTGCAAATAAGATTGAAAGACAAAGTAAAATGTTAAACCAAAACGAATGAAAGTGCAAGATAATGGAAGAGACACACCGACGTATAGTGGTTCGGGCAAAGCCCTACTCCACTCTTCTTAAGATCGTCCTTAAGGATTTCCACTATGTGAGACCTCCACGATGCCTGGCTCCGAGGCGGTTACACTTCCAAGGGATATTAAATGAGGATGCCCTTACACCTTTACAATGACTCTCCTTCTTCGCCGAGTTCTAAGCGATTGCTCTCTAGGGAATTAAGATAGGATGCCCTTACACCTTTACAAGAATTAGAAGAGAGATAGCTTGGCTTCTTCTTGAAAGCTTGATGCTCTTTGTAGTCCCTTGATTGCTCTTCAATGATGGTTGCAAGTGAAAGCTCTAAATCCAAACTCAATAGATTTGCAAGTGCAAGGCAAGTTTGGAAAAATCAAAATCTTAAGCTTGAAAGGGTTGCAAGTTTGCTTGAATGCTTAAGGGAGTTTTTCAAATGATCAAGAGAGGGGAAATAATCCTCTTGTGTTAGTATATATAGTCTCTTGCAAAAATATGACTGTTTGGGCTTAAGAAAATTAAAAACCAATTTTTAAATCAAATCCCAACGGCTCTTTTTTGAGCTGTCGCGAGGTTCTCGGAGTTCCGAGAGAACGGCCAGAAGATGAAATTTTTCTACTAGACCATTTTCTCGGAACTCCGAGAAAATTTCTCGGAGTTCCTAGAAAATGGCCAGAAGCTACTGGACCATTTCTCGGAGTTTCGAGGGAACTCTCAGAGCTCCGAGAAAAATCTCGGAGTTCCGAGAAGCCTACAAATCAGCAGATTTTTATTTTTTATTGCTTGTATGATTTTTGGCTTTTAGAACTCAACTCCTATGATGATTTTGGAATGTTTATGAGGGTCCCAACATGTTGGTCCACCACATAACCATTCACTAATCCATTTTAAGTTCTTAAGGGTTTTTGAAAAACTCTTTTAAAGACCTTGCCTTGACTTGGAAATCTAAAGAGAAAGGATGTACAATGATACCTGTGTAGCTTTCAACTTCTCTTTAGTCTTGGTCTTCAATTGATCTTCCATCTTGTGTATGCTTGCTTGAGAGATGAGGTGAGCTTCACTTAGCTCCTTTGACTCTTGTATGGGACATCTCCAAGCATGACCATGTAGTGTGTTGGTTTCTTCAATGATCAATCCTATTTTAAACACAACACTTCAAGGCAAATTGATTAGTATTCAATAACACAATCAATTATGTTTAGAATCATCAAAACAAGATAGGAGGGTAGACCCTTGGGCTTACAGGGTTCTTACTACTGAGGAGCCTAACCTACCTGGTCCTGAGCGCCTCAAGCAGACCACGATAGAAAGTTTAAGTGGCTTGAAGACAATGAGATGGCAAATTATTACATCCTTGGCTCTATGTCCAATGTGCTGCAGCAGCAACATATTGGAATGAAAGCAGCCTCGGATATAATGCTAAATATTAAAGAAATGTTTGGAGAGCAACATCGCACAGCTAGGCTATTGGCGATTAGAGTCCCAATATCCACCAAGATGGCAGAGGGAACCCCAGTTAGAGACCACATGCTAAAGATGATGGGCTATCTAAACGAGCTCGACATCTTGAAGGCCATCATGGATGCTGAGACGCAGATAGACATTGTCTTGTCTTCCCTATGTGGGTCATTCAAAGAGTTTGTTATGACTTACCACATGAACAAAATGACAACGTCTCTAACAGAGCTGATGAATCAACTTCAAACAGCTAAGGATCTGCAAAAGAGTAATAAGAAAAGACCCTTCCTAGCAGAGGGTAATGTACCCTCAGCACCTAGGGCAAAAGGTAAAGGAAAAGGAAGAGCAAAAGGACAAGGCTCTAAGAAGAACATGCCAGTGGTAAAGAACAGGAACTTTAAAAGGAAGAAGTCAACCAAGGGCAATGACGGTTGCTTCCATTGTGGAAAAACTGGGCATTGAAAGCGGAACTGCAGGAGCTATCTAGATACCAAGCAGGGCAACAAGCCTACCTCAGGTATGTTGCTAGTGTTTGTTGCTGTGACCAATATGATTGGTCCTGTATTTTTCTGGTGTGTTGACATAGGTGCGACCTCACACATCTGCAATATTTTTGTAGGGGTTCAGAAAAATCAAAGGGTTAACTGAGGGCGAGTTCACCCTACAGGTTGGAACTGAAGTAACAGTTGCTGTCCAAGCTGTAGCAGATTACATTTTGACGTTCTCAGGCGGTTATCTAATATTAAAGGATTGTCTCTATATACCTTCAACAAGAAGGAATTTAATTTCAGTTTCAAAATTATTTGAAGATGGATATTCTACTACGTTTAATAAAAGTTCTATTTTTTATTTAAAAGGGAAATTCCTTAGTTGTGGAAGGTATAATGAGTCATGGCCTATGCTTAATTAACGCCTTAGAGAACGTAAGTAATATTGAGAATATTCTGAGTGTTGATGTTCCAAACCTCAAAAGGGCAAGAGGTACGGTAATTCCAACACACCTTTGGCATCTTCGACTAGGCCACATTGGCCTAGAGCGGATCACAAGGTTAGTGAAAGATGGTCCATTGGATTCAATCCAAGTGGAACCCTTTCCAACTTGTGAGCCATGTCTCCAACTCAAAATAACTAAAATTCCCTTCAAGGGCAAGAGTGGAAGAAGCGAAAGTGTATTGGAATTGATACATACGGATGTATGTGGTCCTCTTTCTCATCCTTTGAGAGGAGGGTTTGTCTACTTCGTGACTTTCACAGACGACCATTCAATATATGGTTACCTGTACCTAATGCGACGTAAGTCTGAGACCTTTGAAAAGTTCAAAGAGTTCAAGAGTGAAGTTGAAAACCAGTTAAACAAGAAGATTAAGACACTTCGCTCTGATAGGGGAGGAGAGTACCTCTCAGATGAGTTTAAGGACTACTTAAAAGAAAACGGAATAGTTTCTCAATGGATTCCGCCTGCAACACCAGAGTTAAATGGTGTGTCAGAGAGGAGAAATCAAACATTGTTAGACATGCTTTGATATATGATGAGCTCTGCACAAGCACCTCTGTTTCTATGGGGATTCATTATAGAAACGACGCTCTACATCCTTAATCGAGTACCAACTAAATCAGTACCAAGGACTCCATATGAGGCAGAAAACCCGCATTGAATCATATGAGGATATGGGGTTGTCCTGATAATGTTAAAAAGATAGGTGTTGAAAATTTGGAGGCAGAAATGAATAGGTGTCTCTTTATTGGATATCCTAAAGAATCAAAGGGTTATATGTTTATAACCCTGGTGACCAAAATTGTTTTGTGAGCCGGAATGCCACATTCTTAGAAGAAGAGTTCATTTAAGATGCAAGCGGAAATGATAGGATTGCCTTAGAAGAGCAACCCAAAAATCTAATAGAGAGATATGAGGAAGTTGAGCAAGTACCCACTAAACCTATTCCAACACTTCGACATAGCAGTAGGGAGGTCAGACAACCCGATAGACTTGTCTACTTGGGTGAAGGGAACACAGAAGATATAGATCCCCTTAACTACAAAGAGTCGATGTTAGACATTGATGCTAAAAAATGGATGGACTTTATAAAATCTGAAATGGACTCTATGTATTCCAGTAAGGTCTAGACTCTAGTTGATCCACCTGAGAGTATTAAACCCATTGGATGTAAATGGATCTTCAAGAGGAAGAAGGGCCCTGATGGAAAGGTGGAGACATGTAAGGCTAGGCTAGTGGCGAAGGGTTATAGTCAAAAGGCAGGTGTTGACTATGAGGAAACCTTCTCACCAGAAGCCAAGCTTAAGTCCATTTGGATTTTACTAGCCATCTCTGCACACTATGATTATGAAATCTAGAAAATAGAGGTCAAAACTGCCTTCTTGAATGGAAACATTAAGAAGATATTTATAAGGTCCAGCCAGAGGGTTTTGAGGCTACTAGAGAGGGTAGTCAAAGAGTATGTGTGGGACCCAATCCCGCGAGAGGGGAATGGCTTGCGACCCGCCTCTCTCTCTCTTGGTCTCTCATACCCACGCGAGTGGCGTGTGCTTTTTATTACTGATTTAATTTATCCTTTCTGTGAACTTGGGATCACTAAAGCAATCCGAATTTCACTCAAAAGAGAATGACAGAGTCACCACCTAGATGAGAGATCTAGGACCCATAAATGACCAGAAATCTAAACTCGTTACCTGATTACGAGAATGGAAGATATGGGGAATTACCACCACATGCACCATTCTTGCCCGGTAATCCGGTCTTCGATTCCAAAAGTTAACTCTCTTGAATTTCTTTTAAATGGCTCATTTAACTCTATATTAAAGTGCGGACTATGTGACATGCATCCTAAAATCTAATTTTAATGTATTCCCCAATGTGTATCTTGATTTTCTTGATTTGTTTGGATTCAATCTAATTGAATGTTTTTCTAAAATTCTAATTTTAGGAAAATCCTATATATTTTAATTAATTTAGTTAAGAATTTAGAAAAAAACTAATATACAAAACCTCACCATTTGTGGTGGACCGTCTCGTGCTCGGTATGCCATTATGTAAGCCCAATGGTTTCCACCTTGGCATTCCCATCTTATTTTGATGATTCCAATACACAAGTGATTTATGATCACTAATGTGTTTGATTGTCTAAGTTGTAGATCACATTGGTACTAAGACAACATTGCTTGGATTGAGGCCAAGAAGATCTCATTGGACCACATCATGAAGGCCAAAGACATCGAAGTCCAAGACAAATGAAGACTTGAAGAATCCATTGAAGATCAAAGTTATATTAGATTGTATTAAGATCCAATCCTAGTTTAGGATTTTGAAAGGCATAATTAAGTAAATAAACACACACCCTAAATATATAAAAGATTGTCCTTGTGGTGTTCCAACACCTTGGAACCCTCATAGCAATCCCATCTTGGTGTAAAGTTGGAAGCCTAAAAACAAGAAGTGAAAATCTGCATGAAATAGGCTTATCGGAACTCCGAGAGAAATTCTCGGAACTCCGAGAAATGGTCCAGTAGACTTTTTTCCAACTTCTGTTTGTATTCCCGGAACTCCGAGTTTTTTTCTCTGAACTCCGAGAACACTACAACGGTCGGATTTTTAGCCGTTGCAAATTTTCCAAGAATTACAACAATGCCATTGAACGGTCATATTTGGTTTTTCCTATATATATGGGCATTCCAAACATTCTCATTATGAATCCTAACACTCTAAAACTCCATTTGAACATCCAAAGAGTGAATCAAACTTGATTATGCCTCTCATCCACTAAAGCTTAGGATTTGGATCATAGGCGAAATTTGTACATCCTCTACAATTCTTGTAAACCCTTGTGAGGGATTTTTTGTTCTTTCTTTCTTATCAAGAACTTTGTATCGGGCGAGTGTTCGGAGAAGCGTAGCCCACTCTCCGTGGTGAAGATTGCCACCATGGTTAAAGGTAATCGAAATTTATAATCGACACCGATCTTCGCCGAAGTTAAGAAGATCACATAGTGAAGCCATCAACGGGTTTGGTTTGTGGAGTGGAGTAGGCCTCGCGTTTTGAGGACCGACCACTTTAAATCTCGGGTGTACTCTCTCCTGAACTCTAGCACTTTATTTTGCATTGCACCTCTAGATTTAACTTGTGTGCTTGAATTTTATTGTTGATCTCTTAATTTCCAAAATTGGGTTTGAGTTTTCAAAAGAGTTAAAACTTGTGTTAGAAACCTAATTCCTCCCTCCTCATTTGTTGCCAATTCGGGACCACCCTTGGAATTTCACTTGGTATCAAAGCAAAGGCTCTTAAAAGATTTTCTTTTCTATAAATCTTTGGTAAAAATTTTCTTAAAAAATTTCAAACAAGGGAAAGATCATTAGATCTTTGGCAACTTTCTAATTGTGAAATGGCGGATAGAAATGGAACCGGACTTCCGGAGGGCCATTCCACAACTAGACCTCCCTTCTTTAATGGGTCCAACTATGGACATTAGAAGACAAGGATGCGCATCTATCTTCTTTCGATAGATGTGGAACTTTGGCACATTGTTGAAAATGGATACATGTTGCCTTCCAAACCATTTGAAGAATGGAATGTCGTAGATAAAAGGCATGCAAATTTAAATTACAAAGCTATAAATTCTTTGTTTTGCGCCATATCTACAGAGGAGTTTAATCGAGTTGCTCTTTTTTATTCCGCCAAGGTTATTTGGGATACACTTGCCGTTAGCCATGAGGGAACATCATAAGTCAAGGATTCCAAAATAAAATTGTTAAAGAGCAAATATGAAATGTTTAGAATGGGTCAAAACAAAAGCATTTCCGAAATGTATACCCGTTTTTCTAAAATTTCTAATGAACTAGCAAATCTTGGTAAATCTTATCCTACTGATGAGCTTCTGAGTAAGTTGCTTAGGTCTCTTCCTCCATATTGGGATCCAAAGGTAACCGCCATACAAGAATCAAAGAATCTCAAGACGCTAACCATGGAGGAGCTTGTAGGATCTCTCATCACCCATGAGATGCTCCTCACTAGCCGACAAGAGGAGAAGAAGCCGAAAGAGAAAGAAAAAGAGAGTCGATCTCTAGCTCTAAAAGCCTCCAAAGCAAACTCATCATCCTCTAGCGAGGCGGATAGAGATGAAGAAGAAGCTTTAAGAAAATTTAAAAGCTTATGGAGAAAGAAACATAAAAAGGATAAAACGAAGAAGAAAGAAGAAAGTGAAGTAGAAGGAGGAATAAGGTGCTATAATTGCAAGAAGACCGGACACAAAAGACCGGATTGTCCTCTTCTCAAATCATCTTCCTCAAAATACAAGGGAAAGAAGGAATGGAAGAAGCACAAGGCTCTTGCCGCCGGATGGGATGCTACTAGCACCTCCGGAAAGAGTTCAAGCGAAGGGGAAGAAAAGAAAGATGATCTTTGCTTCATGGCACTCACCCATGAAGACGAGGTAAACTCTAACCCCTCGTGTTATTCATCTAGTAGTGATAGTGAAAAATATCATATGATGAATTGTGCTCAACCTTGCACTCTCAAATTTCTAAAAATAAAGTTCAAAAGAAATCCATTTCAAAATTAGAAAATGAACTTAATTTTTTGAAAAATGAATCTTCTTCCAAATCTCAAGCACAACTTGAAAATTTTAAACTTGAGATTGAAACCCTTAAGGGTTGTTTGGATGGGAAAACTTGCCAAATTGCAAAACTCCAAGATGCAGCAAGCTCTTCCAAATCTTATGAAGATGAATTTAATGATTTTCTAAATCAAATAACCCATCTTTATAATGAAAATGAAAGGTTAAGATTATGTCTCCATGGATTCTTAAATGGTGACAAAATTATTGACATAATCTTAAAAAAGACTAGTCAGAGACCTAAACATGCATATGATAGGACTAGTTTATCTAACCCTCATGTTAGATGCCATTATTGTGGAATTAATGGTCATTACCAATTCCAATGTGCATCTAAGATTAGGGATAATGGTGGAACCAAGAAATCTTGGGTTCCCAAAGCCCCCATATGATTTTCATCATATGTGCTTAGATTAGGGGCATGCTCTAAAATTGAATATCTTTCTATGGGTAAATTAAAATATCCCCTCTTATGTTGAATAAAAATTCTAAATAGGGGGAGTTATAGGTTTGTCTTTTTCCTTGAAAAAGAGGGAGCTTTAAATTGAATATTTTCTCCCTTTGTTTCTCTTTTACCCCAATCTTTTTTATTGATGCCAAAAGATGAGAGAATTCTAGTGTAAGGAAAATGTGTATGCTTTTATTGGAAAATCTCTTGTGCTTGTCATCATCAAAAAGGGGGAGATTGTAAGCCCAATGGTTTCCACCTTGGCATTCCCATCTTATTTTGATGATTCCAATACACAAGTGATTTATGATCACTAATGTGTTTGATTGTCTAAGTTGTAGATCACATTGGTGCTAAGACAACATTGCTTGGATTGAGGCCAAGAAGATCTCATTGGACCACATCATGAAGGCCAAAGACATCGAAGTCCAAGACAAATGAAGACTTGAAGAATCCATTGAAGATCAAAGTTATATTAGATTGTATTAAGATCCAATCCTAGTTTAGGATTTTGAAAGGCATAATTAAGTAAATAAACACACACCCTAAAAATATAAAAGATTGTCCTTGTGGTGTTCCAACACCTTGGAACCCTCATACCAATTCCATCTTGGTGTAAAGTTGGAAGCCTAAAAACAAGAAGTGAAAATCTGCATGAAATAGGCTTCTCGGAACTCCGAGAGAAATTCTCGGAACTTCGAGAATTCTCGGAACTCTGAGAAATATTCTCGGAACTCCGAGAAATGGTCCAGTAGACTTTTTTCCAACTTCTGTTTGTATTCCCGGAACTCCGAGTTTTTTTCTCGGAACTCCGAGAGCACTACAACGGTCGGATTTTTAGCCGTTGTGAATTTTCTAGGAATTACAACAATGCCATTGAACGGTCATATTTGGTTTTTCCTATATATATGGGCATTCCAAACATTCTCATTATGAATCCTAACACTCTAAAACTCCATTTGAACATCCAAAGAGTGAATCAAACTTGATTATGCCTCTCATCCTCTAAAGCTTAGGATTTGGATCATAGGCGAAATTTGTACATCCTCTACAATTCTTGTAAACCCTTGTGAGGGATTTTTTGTTCTTTCTTTCTTATCAAGAACTTTGTATCGGGCGAGTGATCGAAGAAGCGTAGCCCACTCTCCGTGGTGAAGATTGCCACCAAGGTTAAAGGTAATCGGAATTTGTAATCGGCACCGATCTTCGCCGAAGTTAAGAAGATCACATAGTGAAGCCATCAACGGGTTTGGTTGGTGGAGTGGAGTAGGCCTCGCATTTTGAGGACCGAACCACTTTAAATCTCGGGTGCACTCTCTCTTGAACTCTAGCTCTTTATTTTGCATTGCACCTCTTGATTTAACTTGTGTGCTTGAATTTTATTGTTGATCTCTTAATTTCCAAAATTGGGTTTGAGTTTTCAAAAGAGTTAAAACTTGTGTTAGAAACCTAATTCCTCGCTCCTCATTTGTTGCCAATTCGGGACTACCCTTGGAATTTCACATTCAAAGCATCCAAAGCTGCCTACGTATCCAAGCCTCACTGGAATCAGAGTCGATCGGAGTTTGGTGCCTGAACTAAGCTACATGCCTAAGACATCTAGGACACCAATCTAGACTGGAAGGACCGTTTCAACAGTTTAAGACAGATTTTTGGTTCAAGTTGAGTAAATTTTATTATCCTAGGACTCCATCTAAGATGCTATATGGTCCTATCTAAGTACAAGACATCCCTTAGACTAATACAGGTTAACCTACATTCTACGTAACTAGTGTAACTAGATCTATAACTGTAAGCCCAATGGTTTTTACCTTGGCATTCCCATCTTGTTTTGATGATTCCAATACACAAGTGATCATTTATCACTAATGTGTTTGTTTGTCTAAGTTGTAGATCTTGATAAAGTAAGATCAAGGATGCTTGGATTGAAGGCCAAGAAGCCCACATTGGACCACTAATTGGAAGGCCAAAGTCATCAAGCAAGAAGTCATGAAGACTTGAAGACATGAAGAAATTAATATTGAAGACCATTTTTTAATGTAATTGATCCAAACCTAGATTAGGTTTTTAGAGGCATAAATTAAGGTAAATCTCACACACCCTAAATAAACAAGTGATTGTATTTGTGGAGTTCCAACACCTTGGAACCCTCATAGCAATCCCATCTTGGTTGAGAACTGGAAGCCCAAAAACAGAATTGAAAATATGCTCTGCATAGGCTTCTCGGAACTCCGAGAGTTTTTCTCGGAACTCCGAGAATTCTCGGAACTCCGAGAATTATTCTCGGAACTCCGAGAAATGGTCCAGTAGACTTTTTCCAATTTCTGTGTGGCTTCTCGAAACTCCGAGATTTTTTCTCGGAACTCCGAGAAGTCTCGGAACTCCGAGAATTATTCTCGGAACTCCGAGAACACACCAACGGTCTGAAAAAGAGCCGTTTGGAATTTTGCTGGAATTACCGTAATGCCACTGAACGGTCATATTTTGTTTTTCCTATAAATATGGGTGTTCTAAACATACAAATCATCCATCCTAACACTCTTAAACTTCATTTGAATACCCAATAGTGAATCAAGCTTCAATTGTGCCTCTCATCACCAACTCTAGGATTTGGATCATAGGCTCTCAATTGTACATCTTTTGTAACCCTTGTGAAGGGATCTTTTAGTTCTTTCTTTCATCTTTCAAGATTTGTATTCGGGCGAGTATTCGGAGAAGCGGAGCCCTTTTTCTCCGTGGTGAGGATTGCCACCAAGGTTAAAGCAATTGTAATTGGCACCGATCTTCGCCAAGGTTAAGAAGATCAAATAGTGAAGCCATCAACGGGTTTGGTTGGTGGAGTGGAGTAGGCCTCGAGTTTGAGGACCGAACCACTTTAAATCTCGGGTGCACTCTTTCTATCTCTTTGCTCTTTCATTTGCATTGCACCATTAGATTTAACTTGTATGCTTAAAATATTATTTTTGATCTCTTAATCGGTTTAAGTTTTTCAAATTGGTAAATTCTATTTTTCTTAAACAACCGTATTCTCCCTCCTCATAGTTGCCATTTCTATTATAACTTGGGACCCCCTATATCGGATTTTCACTTGGTATCAGAGCCTTGGCTCTTAAAAGATTTTAAAATTTTTGAAAAAGTTATTTCAAAATCTAACTAGGGAAAGATCTTATTTGGCAACTTCTAATTGTGAAATGGCACACCAAATTGGAACCGGACTTCCGAAAGGCCATTCCACAACTAGACCTCCTTTCTTCAATGGGTCAAACTATGGACATTGGAAAACAAGGATGCGCATCTATCTTCTTTCGATAGATGTGGAACTTTGGTACATTGTTGAAAATGGATACAATGTACCTTCCAATCCTTTTGAAGAATGGAATGTGGTAGAGAAAAGGCAAGCTAATTTGAACTACAAAGCAATAAATTCATTGTTTTGTGCCTTAGCTACCGAGGAGTTTAATAGAGTTGCTCTTTTTGATTCCGCCAAGACTATTTGGGATACCCTTGCAACTACCCATGAGGGAACATCACAAGTCAAGGATTCCAAAATAAACTTGTTAAAGAGCAAGTATGAAATATTTAGAATGAGTCCAAACGAGAGTATTTCAGAAATGTATACTCGTTTTTCTATTATTTCTAACGAACTAGCTAATCTTGGTAAATCTTATCCTAACGATGAGCTTGTGAGTAAGTTACTTAGGTCTCTTCCTCCCCATTGGGATCCAAAGGTGACCGCGATTCAAGAGTCAAAAAATCTCAAGACTCTAACCATAGAGGAGCTTGTAGGATCTCTCATCACCCATGAGATGCTCCTTACTAGCCGACAAGAGGAAAAGAAGCCAAAGGAGAAGGAGAGGGAATTTAGATCCCTAGCACTCAAGGCTTCCAAGGAAGACTCATCAAGTGAAGCGGATAGTGACGAAGAAGAAGCTTTACGACGATTCAAGAGCTTGTGGAGAAAGAAGCATAAGAAAGATAAGAAGAAGAAAGAGGAAAGTGATGTTGAAAGAGCCTTAAGATGCTTCAATTGCAAGAAGATTGGACACAAAAGACCGGATTGTCCACTTCTAAAATCTACTTCCTCTAAGTACAAGGGTAAGAAGGATTGGAAGAAGCATAAGGCTCTTGCCGCCGGTTGGGATGCGTTAAGCACATCGGGCAAAAGCTCAAGTGAAGGGGAAGAAAATAAAAAAGATGATCTTTGCTTCATGACAATCACCCATGAAGTTGAGGTAAACTCTAACCCCTCATATTCTTCATCTAGTAGTAAAAGTGATAGTATACCTTATGATGAATTATGTGAAACCTTGCATACCCAAATTTCCAAAAACAAAGTTCTTAAAAAATTCATTTTAAAATTGGAAAAAGAACTTGAATTTTTGAAAAGTGATTTATCTTCTTCCATATCTCAAGAACAAGTTACACTTGAAAATCATAAACTTGAGATTAATACCCTTAAGGGTAGCTTGGATGAGAAAACTTGCCAACTTTTAAAATTTCAAAATATGGCAAGCTCCTCCAACTCTTATGAAGATGAAAGAAATGAGCTTTTAGTTCAAACATCCCATCTTCATAATGAAAATGAAAGACTTAGATTATGTTTACATGGATTTCTAAATGGAAATAAAATAATTGACATAATCCTAAGTAAAACTAGTCTTAGACCTCAACATGCTTATCATGATAGGACTAGTGTATCTAACCCTCTTGTTAGATGCCATTTTTGTGGAATGAATGGTCATTACCAATTCCAATGTGCATCCAAGAGTAGGGCTAGATGTGGGACCAAGAAATCTTGGGTTCCCAAAACCCCCATATGATGTTATTCATATGTGTGGATTAGGGGTTTTTGAACTTAAAATTGAATATATTTCATTTGTATGTTTTGTTTGATAACCCCTCTTGTATTGTAAAATTATTTTAACTAGGGGGAGTTAAAATTGATTTTTTCTTTGAAAAATGGGGAGCTTTAAAATTGTAAATTTTAAACCCTTGTTTTTCTTACCCCTTCTTTTTGTTGATGACAAAGGGGGAGAAGAATCTAGAGTAAAGTCTCTAGTGTAAGAAAAATGTGAAAAGAGTATATGCTTTGATTTGTAAATCTCTTGTGCTTGTCATCATCAAAAAGGGGGAGATTGTAAGCCCAATGGTTTTTACCTTGGCATTCCCATCTTGTTTTGATGATTCCAATACACAAGTGATCATTTATCACTAATGTGTTTGTTTGTCTAAGTTGTAGATCTTGATAAAGTAAGATCAAGGATGCTTGGATTGAAGGCCAAGAAGCCCACATTGGACCACTAATTGGAAGGCCAAAGTCATCAAGCAAGAAGTCATGAAGACTTGAAGACATGAAGAAATTAATATTGAAGACCATTTTTTAATGTAATTGATCCAAACCTAGATTAGGTTTTTAGAGGCATAAATTAAGGTAAATCTCACACACCCTAAATAAACAAGTGATTGTATTTGTGGAGTTCCAACACCTTGGAACCCTCATAGCAATCCCATCTTGGTTGAGAACTGGAAGCCCAAAAACAGAATTGAAAATATGCTCTGCATAGGCTTCTCGGAACTCCGAGAGTTTTTCTCGGAACTCCGAGAATTATTCTCGGAACTCCGAGAAATGGTCCAGTAGACTTTTTCCAATTTCTGTGTGGCTTCTCGGAACTCCGAGATTTTTTCTCGGAACTCCGAGAAGTCTCGGAACTCCGAGAATTATTCTCGGAACTCCGAGAACACACCAACGGTCTGAAAAAGAGGCGTTTGGAATTTTGCTGGAATTACCGTAATGCCACTGAACGGTCATATTTTGTTTTTCCTATAAATATGGGTGTTCTAAACATACAAATCATCCATCCTAACACTCTTAAACTTCATTTGAATACCCAAGAGTGAATCAAGCTTCAATTGTGCCTCTCATCACCAACTCTAGGATTTGGATCATAGGCTCTCAATTGTACATCTTTTGTAACCCTTGTGAAGGAATCTTTTAGTTCTTTCTTTCATCTTTCAAGATTTGTATTCGGGCGAGTATTCGGAGAAGCGGAGCCCTTTTTCTCCGTGGTGAGGATTGCCACCAAGGTTAAAGCAATTGTAATTGGCACCGATCTTCGCCAAGGTTAAGAAGATCAAATAGTGAAGCCATCAACGGGTTTGGTTGGTGGAGTGGAGTAGGCCTCGAGTTTGAGGACCGAACCACTTTAAATCTCGGGTGCACTCTTTCTATCTCTTTGCTCTTTCATTTGCATTGCACCATTAGATTTAACTTGTATGCTTAAAATATTGTTTTTGATCTCTTAATCGGTTTAAGTTTTTCAAATTGGTAAATTCTAGTTTTCTTAAACAACCGTATTCTCCCTCCTCATAGTTGCCATTTCTATTATAACTTGGGACCCCCTATATCGGATTTTCAATAACTTAATTGCTAATAATAGCAATTGGCCGTGATGAGGCTGGACTCCCTAACTCTAGGACATCCTAAAACCTAGAACACAATATGACGTAAGTGCTCCTAAGGGGCCCTAAAGGTTCCTATGATGGGAGACCGCAATCCAACGGTTCCAAAGACACGGATAAAATTAATTCAATTTGCTGAAATTTACTATTTTTAGTTCTTTAAAGGTTTTCGAATCCTAAAATCTAAGGAATACCAATGGCTCTAATATTGGCAAATTTCAGCCTTGAGTTGCATTCATGGAAGGGAATCGTGCTTTCCACCCTTGCATAATTTAGCATGTAAGTTATAATATGTTAATGCCTGGCATATTTCTCAGGATTTTCGTGGACAGTAGAGCTCGAAGCCAACAACATACTATAATTTGAATGCTCAAATTATTAAGGATTGATCGCAATTAAGATACGACTATGAATGCAATCTTGGCAGTTAAACTATTATAGCATTGTAAATTAGCAAAGGAAATCAATGATTCCTAAAGTTTGTATTTCGATAGTTTAAAGATTGAATACACGATAGAGCATTAGAATTCTTTGGAAATTTTTATAACAATTTGAATTCCAGTTCAGATTATAGATTTACACATAAACTTATAGTAAATCTACTCGAATTAAGTTGAAATTTTTACAGTAGCTTTCTCTTGACCAGAAAAGGTTACTGTAATATTTTCATGAATTTCCCAAGTGATTTACTATCAGCTTTCCAATGTTGAAGGTGTTTGTCCAGATTATAGATTTACACACCGACTTGTAGGAAATCTAATCTAAATAATTTCAAATTTTTACAGTAGCTTTATCTTGACTAGAAAAAATTACTGTAATATGTTTACAAATTTTAAATGTGTTTTGATATCAATTTTTAAAAGTTGAAGAGATCTGTCCATATTATAAATTTACACACCAACTTATAGCAACTCTCCTCTAAATAAGTTGACATCTTTACAGTAGCTTACTCTTGACTATAGAAGATTACTGCAAAATGTTCAGGGATTGTTAAGATGATTTCCTATCAATAATCAATTTTAAAGATATCTGTCCAGATTATGAAATTACAAAGAAACACATAGTAAAAATAATCCAAATTAACCTAAACTTTGTGAAAACATGTAATTCCAGCAGTAAATCTCAATAGAATATTTCCATAATTTTTCATTGCAATTTGCTATTTTTCTGATTTAATATGGCATTCTTGATTTGGCATAAAAATCATAAACAAAAATATCTAACAGCAACTAAAAATCTTGAAATATTCACAAGAGATTAGAGCAGTCCTTAGTTACTTTTCATCCAAATTTCATCTCTGGAAACCCTATATATTTCTCGCAAATTAGTTTTTTCCAAAAAAACCCTTTGAATTAAATAAATTTTTAAACCTCTTAAATAAAATCCAAAATTCTTTAAAATATTTGTACTATTCCAAAATCCTAAAATTCTGTTATGGTTAAATTTTCATTGATTTTTTATCTGTTTTGACATCTTTTTAAATTTGATCTTTGGAATTTTACCCCTTTAAGGGTAAAGTTCAAAATGTCAAATCACGGTCAAAACGAAGTCAAAGTTTCTGGAAATTCTAGATTTCTATGCTTTTTAATATAAAAAAGACTCAGAGAATGAAAAATTCAAGAAATTTCAAAGGCTTATTGAAGTTGCTTTATAAAGTGGATTTAAACCCTCTTAATTTCAAATTTTGGATTTTAATATAAAAAAATAGATTTTTCAAGAAAAAAGTTTAGATTATGAAATAACCTAAACCTGATCTTATCTCCTCAAAATTTCACATACAAACACTTTCATCTTCATAGCTTTTCAAAGAAAATCACAAATTCACTCCTAGCATGCTTCTAGTTAAACTACATGAAAGAGGATTTTGGATGACCAACCTTGCTAGCTCTTGTTGTCTCTAAGGTAAGTAATTCTTGGATATACGCTTTGACTTACCCTTTTAATCGCAAAGAAAACCCCGAAGAATAATAATATAGCCTCCAATGTTGAATATGTCGAATATATGAAAGCACTTTGTGTAGAACCAAGTGGAAGAGATGAACACCAAAGCACCAAAAGAGATGAATGAATTCCAAGGAGGAAGAAAGAGGGGGACGAATTTTCTAGAGAAAAACGAAAGGTTGTGCTTGCTTTGTTTTTATAGAAAACGTTAGGGTGAGATTGGATTTGGAAGTTTCCAATGTGTGGACTCCTACCTTTAGTTAGTTTTCAATTCTCACTTATGGCTTGCTTTTTCCTTACCTTCTAAATTGCATTTACTTCTAATATTGATTTCTTGCAAGCCAAGCAATACTAAATTACACAATGGATGTCCTTCAAGATCAATCTAGAAGCCTTCTCACATAGGAAACTAGCTTTTATGAATGATTTTCGTCCAAAAAGGGCTGCCCGACGTTTGAGCTCGTTTTTTACCTATTTAAAGGCTGATTCAGGAAAAGTTATAAACTACAAAGTTGTAGATTATTTCGAGATGTTGTAACAAGTATAATTGTAAATTTTTTGGACGTGAAGGTAAAAAAAGTTTTGACCGTTTTAGTAACCTGACTATACAAGCCCTTTCTAATTATAAATCTTCCTTTCTTTATTATTTTTTTAAAACAAATATGATGTCAGCAACCACCTCATCTCATGTTGGACATTTTTGCATGTGACCTACTCATGTGGGACGTCGAGTTATGTGGCCGACCCACATGGGTGGGTCCATATGGACCCCCACCTTGTGGGCTTTAGCCCAATGGGCCTTATGACATGTATTTTGGGTTTTTTTCAATAAAAATTCAATAAAATCCTTTAAATTTAAATTTTTTCTTGATGAACCCAACCCATATGACCTTTATAGTGCACCATAGACATATGATCGAGCCATCCCCTTTAGAAAAAATAATTTTTCTGACCAAAATACCCCTATTCAACCATTACGCATCCAATTGCAACCAAAATACCCTCAAATTGGTTCACCCTTTAAAGGGGAAAGTTAAAAATGGAAAGTCTTTATGGTCAAACTTTAAAAATAGAAACTTTTAAAGTTGGGTCCTTTTGGTGAGCAATATCAAATAGGATCATTTGGTATCTCCTGAAAATACCCAAAATGCCCTTGACACATAAAATTTCCAAGTCAAGTAAAACCCCTAAGAAATTCTAAATTTAGCAGGTTTTCCCAAATTCATGAAATCATCTAAGATTCCTTAGATACACCCTAGAGGTCAAATGAAATACATTAGAAATGACCAAATTACCCCTGAGGTGCAAAATTTGGTGAAACTAGGGAAAACCCTAAGAAATTCCAAAAATAGCAGGTTTCCCAAAATTCAAGAAACGACCCGGGATTTCTCAGACACGGTCAAAGGATCAAATGAATCAAACAGGAAAAGACCAAAATATCCCTATAGTGCAAGAATAAGGAAAACCCTGAGAAATCTAAATTTAGCAGGTCAATCTAAATTTAGCAGGTCTTCCAAAACTTATGAAATTACTCATGATTTCTCAGCCATACCCTCAAGATGATTTTGGATATATAGGAAATGGTCGAAATATCTATAAGATGATGAAAATATGGATGCCCTATGAGTTTCTAAAATAGCAAGTTCCTTAAAGTACTTGAAATTTTCGAGGATTCTTCAGTCTTACCTTAGAGATAATCTTTAGGCACACCAGAAATGAGCAACACAACCCCAAGTTACACAAAATGGGAAAAATCTTGAGAGATTCTAAAACTAGCAGCTTTTTCAAAATTCATGGAATCGCTCAAGATTTCTCAGACACAATTCGAGGGTCAAACGGGACACATCGGGAATGACCAAAATACCCCGTAGTGCAAAAATGGGCAAAAATGAGGGAAGCCCTGAAAATTCTAAAAATAGCAGGTTTTTCACTTGCTTGAAAACTTGAACTTTCATCTTCCAGATACCATTGAAACACCCTAGAAACCTTTAGGATTGCGAATCAACTTCCAAACACCTAAAATGAGATGAAATCTACCCTAGAATGCATGGATGCCTAATCTATTACGGAATATGGACTCGATACTTGACAAACTACCGAATCTTTTACTTTTTAAAGTGTAGCAAAATAAGGGTGTCTACAGTATGCAAGTTGCAAAGGTCCATTTATGGATCGAAGCAAGCTTCTCGTAATTGGAACCTTCGTTTTGATCAAGCAATCAAAGAGTTTTGCTTCTGTCAAAACGTGGATGAAGCTTGTGTTTACAAGAAGGTCAGTGGGAGCGCGGTAACATTCTTGGTTCTTTATGTAGATGACATCCTACTCATTGGGAATGATTTAGGAATGTTATCAAGTAAAAAGTTATGGCTTTCAAGCATATTTGCTATGAAAGATCTGGGAGAAGTTTCATACATTCTAGGACTTAAAGATTCCAAGAAACTTACATAGATAAGATATTGGCGAGGTACAACATGACAGATTCCAAGAAGGGATTAGTTCATTTCAGGCATGGAATCAAGCTATCCAAGAAGATGTCTCCCAAGACACCTGAGGATAAGAGGGTTATGAACAACAATCCCTACGCTTCAGCTGTGGGAAATCTTATGTATGCTATGTTATGTACAAGACCAGACATCTGTCACTCTGTAAGTGTGGTTAGTAAATATCACTCCGACCCAAGTCTAGAGCATTGGACAACAGTTAAAAATATTTTTAAGTATCTTACGAGAACTAAACATTATTGTTTAGTTTACAGTGCAGACGAGTTAGTCGTTTCAGGTTGTACCAACGCAGACTTTCAGACTCATGTTAATGACATGAAATCATCATCAGGTTTTGTGTTCAGCTTAGCGAATGGGACAGTGTCATGGAGAAGATGCAAGCAAGATACCACAACAGATTCCATGACTGAGGTTGAGTACATCGCTGCAAGGGAAGCAGCAAAGGAGGTAGTATGGCTACGAAAGTTTTTGGACGACCTTGGAGTCGTACCCTCTGTTGAGAGACCTATTATGCTGTATTGTGATAACAGCGAAGCGATTGCTCAAGCAAACGAACCGAGGTCTCATCAGAAGTCCAAGCATGTACTTCGAAAGTATCATCTGTTATGAGAGATCATTGACAGAGGGGATGTAGATACTGCAAAGTTTACTTAAGCGGATAACGTGGCAGACCATTTTACCAAGCCACTTAGTCAAAAGGACAGGCATTTTAAGGGGATGGGTCTGAGATATATGCATAACTGGCTTTGAGGGAAAGCGGGAGACTGTTAGAGTTGGCGCCCTAAAACCCAATATATTTCACATGTTAAACAATACAAGTTTGTTTTCGTGACAATTAATGGGTACTAAAAGTTAAATATATGTGATATGTTACTTGTTATTTACATATATTCATCTTTAGGTAGCAAAGTAGGAAACCCATGCTCATGGATTCACAGATCCTAGGGAGTAAGGAGATATAGGATTCCGATTTTTGTAGACCTTAGTAGTTCCTAGTTGGGGTTGGACACCTCTTTCTGTATACAACTAGCGTCTATCTTACCTACATTCACTAGATGTGGAGTGACTTATCTCAATTACTCGTGTAGTGGACCCTAAGCAAGATAGAATGGGTACGACAATGAGATTGCATATTGAACAGGATCACATTATAATAGCTTGTGGATAGGAGAAGGCGAACGTTGAGCTATTCTACCAGACATGACCCTTTACATGTGCCTTAACATGTGGGGTCATATTGGTCTGTTGGCGAGTCTCTCATTTTTTGTCTATCTAACCGTGATTCTCTTGGAGTCACTAGAGGGTAGTACTGAAGTGTTGGACAAACCTTCGAGGTTAATAGTGATACCCGACATGGAATTCTCCACAAATTTTATAGGATAACATCTACGGTTTTGGTTAGAGCAGTAAGCCTAGAAAAATACATGGCCAGGTGGATTTGATAAAGTGTTTATCAGAAGGATTTCATAAAATAAGTTTTGAAATGTTTTAGCAAATGCATTTGCGGGCCAACACTGGTTGACTGAAAGGTATACCGTGAGTAAGCCTAGGGGATAGTTGTTGTCCACCCCCCGTAGGACTCAACTCGGTAGATGTGGACATTGAGAAAGGACTTGCACATTTGATGTGATTAGGGGTATGATGATTTGACAGTTATCTTCAGGGTTACGTCTCGATGGAGGCCACTGACTCAATGCGATTGTAGCATTAGCTACGGAGTAATAATCGTAGTGGGGCCCACTTGTGAGTTCTGTAGGATCTACCGTTAAATCCCTGCTACGATCCCACTCACTACTCGATTGACCTATTATAATCAATTGGATAGAGGTCCCTCATTTATTTGGTTGCTCACATGAACTAGTTTCGTAGCACTGGATGCATTAAAAGGATATACACAATGTATATAGTGTATATGCACTATGGGATACAATGGGAATACTAAAATGGTTAAGTATTAACCATAAGGGTATTTTGGGAATATCATAAATTATACTGGAGCTTTAATCCTATTGGATAGGATTGGATTGCATTAATTTAATTGGGAATTAAATAAAAAATGCTATGGGAATTTGGATTGGATAAGTGGACCCACATGGAACGAAATTGGGTGGGAACCATGCCCACACGCCCCATGTGGTATGCCATTATCAATTTGGAATTCAAATAATATTTAGAATATTATTGGTCGATTCGTTTTTCCAAATTAAAGCAACACATGTGATGAAATTGGAAAGAGAGAGAAAAAGAAAGAATGTACAAACAAAATTGAAAACTTGGGAACCACATGGGGAAACCAAGGGTTGCTTGGGCAGCAAGCAAACCAATCTTGGACGACCCATATGGGTTTCCAAGTTGTGGGGTTGCTTGCTTCCGAATTGGAGCTTCCAATTGTGGCTAGTTTCCTTAGGTTTTAGGATTTCTCTAGAAACTTTAGATTGTGCATATGGAAATTGAAAACTCTATAAATACAAGTGTAGACACCCCATTTTGACCGTACCCTAAACCTCCCATGTTTGAGCAAAACCTAACCAAACCAATGCTTTAGGACCCCAAATTTCGCCCCAAGGTCAGTTAGGGTCCCAGCTAGGTCCCCATAAAATTTCGTCAAAATTCGAGCACGTTTGACTAACAAACGAGCCGATTTAATGTCGTAGTACGAGTTCAAAAGGGGGGTGAATTTATCCTAAGGGGGACGTGCCCGAGCCGAATAAGACAAAAATAGTTGGCACGCCATAGTAACTTTCCGCGCGCCCATCAAATAGGGGTGCCAATATCCGCACCCTATTTTTGATATAAATATCTGTTTAAGCTCATTTTTAAAAAGTAAAAAAAGAAAATTTGCAGAGAGAGCGAGAGAGATTTTCTTCCCAAATTCCTTAACCCTATTTTTTCCCGATAGTCTTCTCCGGCCATTCTTCTGTAAAATCCCGGCCAGATTTCTGCCATTTTGCCATCGGTTAGCTTCTCTCTATCTCCTTTTCATTCTTCTAAGCCCTAACTCATGCGTTTTAGCCTTGGATCCACATTTTCTTAAACTCCAAACCCTAGATCCACACTCACAAACCTCAGATCTACTCTCCTCCTTTATTATTTTGTTCACTTCACTATCTTGCCCTCTTAGATCTGCTTTAGAAGTCTCAAAATTTTCGATTTCTAAATTTGGAACCCTATCTCCGTCCGATCTTTCTTCTCCGACAAACTTGCCTGAGTTCCGGCCTAGCTCCGATCATTAATTCTCCTTCATGTTGTGCTCATGCTATTGTTCTTATTCTCAAACTCTAGCTTTTCCATTTTTTTTCGACGAGATGATCGGAGCTCCGATCGAGTCTCTCTCTGTGCAGATCTAAATCTTTAGAAAGGAAAATCGAAAAAAATTTCAAACAGGAAATTAGATTCGGATTCAAAGGTTCTACATCTACTTGAGAAGCAAAATAAGGTTCTAATCTCAGAGTTCGTGAAGAGAAGAAGCTCGAGCCTTGTTACAGAGCCGAATCTGGAATAATTTTTCATCGTTGTTGATCGTACATCAGAGGATTCCAACGAGGTAGGATCTCATTTGATTGTAAAAGATCATATGATGTTTTTCTATTCACAAATTTCATAAATGTTATCTGTGTATTTTTTGCTTCTGATTTTTTTATTATATTATTATTCTTTTTATTCTCTTTGTTGATTCTGTGAGATTCATATCTCAAATCTTAAATTAATTTTTACTAATCGTGTGGAGAAAATTCCAGATCTGAAATTTAGTTTATAAAACCCTATTTCAAAGCTTTAAAGCCCTTGATCTAATCTCTTTTAACTCAGAGGCTTAAAATTTGAGGTTTCATTATTCGAACCTAATTTTTCTTGAATAAATCTGTTTTTAGAATTAGTTCATTTGTATCTCAATTTCAACTTATTATCAAGATTTAATTCTACTTTATTTACATTCAGAATCTCGTTTTCATTAAGAAAATTTTTTTTAGACATGGAAAACAATTGAAAAGTAGGTATCAGGTTTTAATTTCAAATATTAAAGGTTATAAGTTAGATCATATACTCTTGTTTAGTTTTGGTATCTAAAGAAAATTTAAATCATATAACTTTTGTAATATTTTAAGCCTCTGAGGTGTCATGATTAAATTTTGATATAAAAATGAATTTTGATTTAGGCCTTCTGCCTCCCATTTGTTTTACTTGTATGTTATCTTTCCTTGTGAGAACTGTTGTCCACATTATTATTTATCGGTGTCGGTATCTATTTGATAAATTTGTTTTGGATTAATTAGATGACTCCCTTGTATAAACTTTAATTGTAGCATAATCTATTTTGCTCTTCCTTAATTGATTGGATAGGACAGCCATTTGACAAAATGATAGCTTTGATTAATTTTTGGATGCATGTAGTGCAACCATTGGGACATAGTGCATATGGTAGGACTATTATTGAAGTTCTTAAAGTATACATAGGTATTTGTTGCATTCATATAATCTTAGTTCTATTTCAGCCTCCATATGTTAAATACCTACGTGTAATACTAAAGATGAGAACTGTATCATATCCTTATGTTACCAGTTTAGAAAACTTGCAAGAGAATACTGATTCAAATAGACTTCATGTTTGTCATTTCTACTCAATGTAATGTTCCATAATGTATAATAGTAAAGTCAATTTCAATTCATTTTAATTCAAGAGAGAGTGTTGTGTCAATATAATTATATTAGGTTATATGGTCCCTTTGATTATTCTTTCATATAAGATGTCAAGCGTTTCTTTTTATATATTTCATCTTTCACATTGTTTATCAAAAGGTCATATAAGGAAAATATTGAAAGAATTCTTTTACTTCTTTGAGTATATGTATATGTATATGTATATGAATTTATGATTGGATAGATATATTTAAAAAGTATATATATATATATATATATATATATATATATATATATATGAGAAAAGTGTAGCTACACATACGTGTAGCTAACTTAGCTACACCGATGGCTTAAAATACAGGGGGCCCCACATTGTTTGGGTGATGCAAACCATTCATTTGATGGGTGCTCACATAGATAGGGTGTGCCCAAAAAATCAGCTCCATAGGATCATCCCAACCCTACGATTTGTGGAGGCAAAAATGGACGTGTGAAAACCTTCACAAATCTGTCCATTTTTGCCTCCACAGTTTGAAGGGTTGAGATCATCCAATGGAGCTGATTTTTTGGGCACACCCTATCAATGTGAGGTCCTATCAAATGAATGGTTTGGATCACCTAAATAATGTTAGCCCACTGTATTTTAAGCCGTCAGTGTAGCTAAGTTAGCTACACGTATGTGTAGCTTCACTTAACTCTCTATATGTATATATATATATATATATATATATATATATATATATATATATATATATATATCTGTTGCCTGTAGGATGAGATTTATATTCTTCTTGAAGTGTTCTATGACATAAACAATGATTATTATGCATAAGATACTACAAATAATTTGAGCTACATGCTATGTATTGTAATGATTGAATTTATTAAAAAAAAAAAATGAATGAACAATTGTGTGGTTGGAGAATTAAATGTAGGCAGATACATGGTGAATGTTGAAAATCATAGTCTGTTTTCCATGTCGAAAGTTAAAAGGACTCTAGGCATATAAGAGAAATTAATGTTTATATCATTTTGTTTCACATTAGTTGATTGACCTGTGAGTGACCCTCCCCTCTTCTCTAATATCTGTTGGGTAACTTCCCCTTGATAATGATCTTGGCAGCCCTTATTTTGTTGTTAAATATGATAAAGCCTATAGTATTTTCTTTTTTATAGTTGACATATAACAATGTCCCTAGTAGCTCTCACATATTTATGATAAGGGCAGCCCTCTCACTTTTTATTATTTCCCATCTTTCTCTCTATCACACTTTCTATACATTTTCCTTAGACACAAGCATAAGATGAGTTAGTGGTTCACATTTCATATTGGTGATAAGAAGACACCACTATTTCATAATGTTTATCATCACCTTGTATGACATGACTTGTATAAGAAATAGACTGAACTTGTTTCCTTCATGGCTCGATTTTGTTTGCAAGTTTTTCACTCATGAGTTTCTTCAAGACAACATTTTATCTTCTCATTTGAATGATTGTTGCACCATCTCTATTGGAAGATATGAAAGAAATCAGAATATGGGATGGTTAGTGGGTTTTGATGATGAAATCATAGAGAATGGTTTATTGCTGTTGCAAATTTTATACTATTAGTTCTCCTTGTCACAGACTGCCTTATAGATGTCATGAGTTCAGCCCTTATATCCTTGTTATATTAATAGCTCTCCCCACTTACTGTTTTGTTATGATTTCTAATCTCAAGTTGGGTATTTGAATGATACTAAGATGGAGTCTCGACCCACTTTAGTAGTGAGGGTGATGAGCAGGGGTAAGGTAATCTGGTGCCATAGAGTGGAAATAATGCTATTTCTCTTTCTATTGGATGGTTGATATTTTATACCATTGCATTCTGATGACAACATTCGTTAGGTTATTTTTCCTTGTGAATTGATTTACTTCAACCCTACATGATCTGTCATAAATTTCCAAATGAATTTAAGATTGTAAGTTGTTATTTTGCTCGGTTCTATTTTATTTGAGAATCATCAGCTCAAAACCTGAACTAATCAATTCATAAGCTGTGACTCATCAGTTTAAAACATGAACTAGGTAGTATGATCTGAATTCACCTGAAGCTTATTTGATGTTTCATTCAGAGATAATTTAGATATCTATCATTCATGGTACAATGTATAAAATAGTGACTGCAAAAATTTAGCTTTATAAATTTGCGAGTATCTTCAAGAATAATAAGTATGATGTTTAGAATATGGCTGATACTGTTCATGCCTCATGATAATAAAATTCTCAGGCCAAAGGTGAAGAGTTTGAATCTGATTTTAGATTTTTTTTTCTAAGTTAGCTCAGTTAATGAGGCTCTTTGGAAAATCATATTGTCATTATGCCATGTAGTCTGCATAAATATTATTCAGTTTTTAATAAGAAAGAACATTGACCGTGATTATGTTTCCTGTTTAAATTAGAAGATGAAATAGTCTCTTTATCCTTTTGATTATTAGGTTCAAGAAATGATACTAGCTGATGCAGATGATACATAGTTCTAAAATAATATGAGATATATATAAACTGTCATTTTCTTAATGACTATATAAAGATTTATAGAATTCATAGTAAATTACTTTAATAGTATTTTAGATAATTAAATGGTAAGAATTTTGATATTGAATTGCCATTATTGTTCATATCTCTAATTATTATGATCAGTTATGTTGCTAACCTGAGTTGTCAAATTGTACTAACATGTTATTGGGTTCTATACGAGAGTAGATCCTTGTATTATATAGATATTGATCTTGTATTCATCTTACAGTATATTAGTTGCATTGTTTAAAAAAATAAGGGCAACAGGGTTAATCTATTTAGTGTCTCAAGTGTTAGATAATCCCTATATATGTTTGTTTTAATTAGTTTAAATATCTATAGGAAAGGATAAAAAATAAATAGGTTTTAGCATTTCGGGCAATGAAGGCGTTAGCCCAAGCCCATCCTTAGAAGGATATACCTCGTCATGGTATTCCCCCTGTTTTCTTTCTCCTTCTTTAGATAGAAGTTTCTTGCCCTTTCTCATTATGAAAGGGCGATGAAAGTGTTAGCCCAAGCCCATCTTTAGAGGGATTTACCCGGTCGTGGTAATACCCCATTCTTTCTTCTTCTCTCTCTATAGACTTGCATAGTCTTTAGAAACCCTTAGAATTTGTCCTTTCATTGCAAGGGCGATGAAGGCGATAGCCCAAGCCCATCCATAGGGGACTCACTTAGTCCAAGTAGTAATCCCCTCGTTTATTTTTAAGACTTGCCCAGTCTTTTGGATACCCTTAAACATTAGGAGCCTATTCATTACAAGGGCAATGAAAGAGTCATCTAGAGCCCACCTATTTTTAAAGAGACAAGCTATGTCTCAATAAAAAAAGTCAAATCATTCGGAGACAGGCTTTGTCTCATTACCACCTCTTTTTTAGAATTTCTAATTTCAGAGTCAGTCCTTAGCATATGAGTCTGTCCTTAGCTAGAGAGTCTGTCCTTCTTTCAGGAGTCAGTCCTATCATCATAGGGGTTAGGATTCTTTCCAACCTCTAATCAAATCATGTTTTTTTATCCACTCTTGCAAGGTATAGGATGTTGTCCAACCCTTGCAGAATCGTGGTTCTGTCATTTTCCCCCCGCAAAGCATAGGATGATGTCCAACCTTTGCAGGATATCAGGAGTCTGTCGTACTCTTATGATGATAGGAATTTGTCCTCTTGAATAAAAAACCACTTGAAAATTCAAAAACATCTAAAAACCAAATATCCCAAAAATCAAGAGCCATTAGGAGTAGTTAGGAATTTTTGTTCCGAACTACGTTGGCTTGATCCTCTTCCACGAGGTACGTAGTGCAGCTTGGGATTCACATCCCAGGTCCAGCCAAACCTTTAAAAATAAACTTTTCAAACCTTCCAAAAATAAAAACATTCTTCAAAACCTTTTCAAAAAGATCTTCCCGTAGAGTTAGGAGTCTGTCCTGGCTGTTTAGGGTGTTTTAGAGTTAGGAGGCTGTCCTGATTTGTATTGATATGGTGTGTCCTGTCGTGTGAGTGTCCCTAGAGTTAGGAGGCCTCGAGTCGATCGGTTAGATATTTAGTCGAACCGATGGCTAGACTAGGAAGCATATAGTCAGCCCATGGTTTTCATTAGGTTGCACAGCATAGATACACATAGGATGTAGGGCCCACCTGCATTAGCTTAAGGCTAATCAACTTGCATTAGTTAGGGCATATAGAGTCCTAAAAATTACAATTTACATGAACTTAAGCAATTATACAAAAAGCTTTAAAAATCAGTCGAGTCTAGTGGATCGAGTCTAGGATAGCGGTTCTAGATGGTTAGGCATCGTAGTTTAAAATAGGTCATCGAACTACGTTGACTCCGATTCTTCCCGAAGCCGGGATACATAGAGCAGCTGGGATGGATGGCCATCTTGGTCATAGTCAAGTCGTGCATTAGAGTTTTAGGATTCTTCTTGTCCAGTCATGTATAGAGTTGATTTGTGTTGTATATTTTACTATGTCTTCTTACTTTCATCTACAGATCTTATACCTTTAGCTGTAGCATGCATGTGTTTGTACACCAGAATTTAGACACCAATTAGGTATGACACTCATAACCTAGCTATTCTTAGGCGACACTACTTTCATTTCTTTTATGTGTGTTTATTATTCATCTCTGAGACATGCATGATTAGATAGACGTCTTCTCGGAGATATGCGTTCCCATTTCACATGACTTTCGCCCAAAACTCTTCAAAATCAATAAGTAAATGGCATAAGAGACCAGGTGTTTGCACTTGGGCGGATGAGGTGCTCTTCGGACCTTCCAAATTCGTAACCAGGCACGAACCTTTCTTTTATAATCTCTGGTTATCCGTTGCAACAGAGCATAGTATGGGATCCAGGGCCCACTTCCTTGGATGACGACTCTTCTTTTTTTAAGGTACGCCTTGAATCTGGGCTAGTCCCCGAATCGAGAGGTATCTCACCTTTTATCACCACTAATACTATGAGAGGCAACCTTTTTTAGAGTTCCTTAGTAGAGCTCTCTATTCACGTGGATGATCTGTAGAGAGAGGGACTTTCTGTTCGTGGGGGTTCGTCCCCCGTCTCTCTCGGATCGGGGTCCACAGGCTGGCGACTCTGCTGGGGATTTCTTGGAAGATTGCCTAACTCTGTTAAAATGCCATTTTTTACTAACTTTGAAGAATTTTGGGCTAAAATCATTATAAATGGGAATTTAATCGATTAGAATCCAGGGGCACCAAATAGGTGTTTAAAACAAGAGATTCACACACTGCACATCATACATCATTTTGTTCTTTATTTTTTTTTATTGATCTTATTATTATTGGCTCCACGGGATAGATACAATGCGTGCCACATGGGATGTCATTACCCTGTTGGTGCTGTTGTATCTATTTCCAAGCTATGCGCCAGTGCTATAGTCGTAAACACTCGATGTACTTGTGTTTACAGCAGCCGGTGAGCAATGAAGCATACTGTATATAACACTCGGTGTACTTGTGTTATATACTTAAAGTATGGATCATATGCATAGTGCGCTATATATTGAGTCCGGAGCTCTACTTTCATTTTACATATATTATGTACATGGATATATTTGTTGATTTAGTAAAACCCAATTAGGATCTGCATGTGCCAATATATATATATATATATTGCATTCATATAAAGACGAACATGTGTTGCTTATACATGTTGGAGCCTAGATTTACGAGCCATGTCCTATGCATAGATTATTGTAGCTCACCTTATGTGGCTACAGACGCAGTCCTAGTGCACTCACATGTCTGTCTTGAGTCAAGCTTCTTGACTCTGCGGAATTATATTTAGGGGTGGTGCCCCTGGTTAAGATATATATGTATATATTTTGATTATTAGATCAGAGCCTACTCATTAGTGAGGCTTCCTTATCTAATCAAATAAGTTGTTTCAGTCTGTTTTTCAGATCTAGACCCGACTAGTGGCTTTTACTTGCCCCTCTCATGGTCGTGGCCTAGCTTTTGCTCTATTCATTGAGATTTTGTCCATATATCTCTTGATTATAAGATCAGAACCTACTTTCTAGCAGAGATTCCTAGCTTGAATCAATCCGTCATGTCTATTCATCTCTCAGATCTAAACCTGGCTAGTGACTTATACTTGTCATGCTCATAGCTACGGTTTATTCCTTGACCCAATGATGATAAATTTTACTTATTTTTATCCTTCAGATTCAAACCTCATTTATCCATTCTTTTGTTGTATCATAGATTCATGTTGTATATGTATTACTCAAATCGTTGTTTGTTCTGTCTTAGATATGGTTGATAGCTTGTCTGCTGTCTCTATGACCATAATCTATCATTATTGATCTTCTTGATCGTACATTTTTGTCGTCCATCTTCCAGATTTAGATCCGGTCTATGATTTACTTTTGTCATTTTATGACCGTGGTCTCTTCCCTGAGTTTCTGATCATCTTTTATCATCAATGGAACATTCGGTGTCTCCAATTGTATCCTCCTTGTGATTAATTGATAAAGTTTATCATTATTCTTTGTTTATTCCAAGTTATTCTCCATTCCCTAATTATCCCATCCTATTCTTTGTGTTTAGGTTAAATTATGGCGAATAATGTGTTGAAAGGCTAGATAAGCGAGACTATTAGGGCTCTTCCGCGAGAATCTTTGGAAAGGAGTATGGATGATCGGTTCATCTGTACCTTCAATCATTTGAGTATATCTGATATAAATTGGAAGTTCCTCCAAGCAGCCGCTGGATTTTGGGATCCTAATCTTCATGTTTTTTTATTTGGATCCTTCGAGTTTTGTCCTATATTCGAGAATGCTTTATTAGAGCTCCCAACAGAGGGACTTTGGATACGATCTTCGAATATAAATCCCTCTCATTCTCTTTTTCGCAAACTTTTCAAAAATCAAACCGTTGACGCTCTTCCATGCTTAACGGATATATGTGTGCAAGTTTAAAACCTCATTACACTTTTTTCCGAAAAACGTCGATCCTACTAACTCCCATTTTCAGAGTTGTCGACGCAATGCTTTGATTTTTAGTGTCTTTGCGAGATATGTCATTCGAAAAAACCCTCGTGTTGCTCCGTTAACCTTGTTAACCGTGGTAGACCAAATTAACGAAGGGAGGAATCCAATCCCCACCATGTTAGCAGAGACCTTCTTGGGACTAGATCTTATCGCTTCCCAAGAGATCAAAGACACTTTCTGTGGGTGTGTAAAGTTGTTGTATGTCTGGCTTGGTGAAAAACTTCAAATTCTTCAGCGACAAAACCAAAATCCATATACCCTGAAGAATTTCCATACATGGAAACCAATAGCCAATCAACCTCAGTCCATTGATGAATGGCGCAATTGGTTGCAGCATGTAGAGGAGAGCCAGTTTCGTTGGATAAGTCATTCATGCTTTCAAGTTTTTACTAGCACTTACCCACATCCGTTTGTTTACCTCATGGGTACCGAGAAATCTTCTTTTTATGCACCCATGCGATTTCTCCATCAGATTACGAGAATTTCATGTCCTCCCGGAATCATAGTCCCTCCTCTTTGTGAAGATCTCACTCCTGATCTCATCCGATCCATTGTGGCTGCTTGGGGAAACAAAAATATGGAAAGGAGGTTTGGTTTATCATCCAAAATCCGATGTGGAGAAATATCGGAAGAGCCCGCAAGCAGGAGAGCTCGGATTGAGGAGCCTTGAAGATCTATATTTTGTTATTTTGATTTTTGCATTTCCCATTATTGTTAGTTTGTTTATCCAGTTGTGATCAGAGATTAATATTTTTCATCCGTTGTAATCACAATTTGAATTTTATTAATGAAAGTGTGTTTTTGTTTCTCTTGTTACTGTTTGATCAGAATAGTTTATCTCGATTATCAAATTTTTAATCTAGTGTTTATATTTCCATAACAGGATTCTTGATTGAGCAGCCATTGCTCCTAAGAAAACCTTCGTTTCAAAATCAACCTGGTCCCGTCAGTCCGCTGATTCCAGGCTGAGTCGATTTTCTTCCTCACCAATTTGTTTTACCTCCCCTGCATTACCTTTCTCCAATCTCCAGGAAATCCCTTCGCCCGTCCAATTTACGCCTGAACCAATGGCGGAGAATGAAAATAATACACTTGACACCAATGAGATGATGAAGATTATCCTGGCAGAATTGGGCACCATCAATGAAGAAATTGCCCGTCTAAAAAATGATAGAAGTTCTACTTCTAAGGAGCATGCACCCCAGCACCCTTCAGTTATACCTCCTCCACCTCCTATGATGAGCAGACCAGCAGTGTTCGCTGTTGATGATGACTTCGAGGATGAACAGTATGCAGAAGATAATTGCCTCCCTCATCTGGAGAGAGTTGATAAGGAAAAAGTGATAACAGACAGAATGGATAGGCTGGCCTAGGAGATGGAAAACATAAAATTTCAAGGCCCGAAGAAGCTGAACATGGTTGATTTCATGATTTATCCGGGAGTCACACTGCCTCCAAGATTTAAAGTACCAGACATGGATAAATATGACGGGACAGGGTGTCCTAGAAGCCATTTGATGTCAGTTCTTCCACTTTTGCAACAGCACTGCTTATCTCCAGAGCAGGTTGCTCTCCTTTTCCCTCGATCATTAGTCGGAACAGCTAAGAAGTGGTTCCTGAGCCTAAAATCCGAGGAGATCAGAACTCTAGAAGATATCGCCAATAGGTTCGTCGAGCAGTTCTCCATGGAGGAAGGGATCGACGTAACCAAAATAGATCTGAAGGCTTTGAAGCAGGGCCATAATGAAACCTTCACTTCCTTCATCCGCAGATGGAGAAGGAAAGCTGCGCAAATGACTCATCGTCTGTCAGACGAAGATCAAATCAAGATAGTTGTCAAGAATCTATCTCCGCAATATTATCATCACATGGCTATCCAGTATTTCCTCGATTTCAACCATCTCATTAAGACTGGGACCCAGATAGAAGATGCATTGGCTAAAGGCCTGAGATCAAGAGCTTCGTCTGATGTCAGAGAGGGGAAGAGACCTGTGATGGCGCCGAAAGAAGTACATAATGTCAATTATGTCAGACCACCACCCAGGGTAATCACTGAAGTGAGAAGGCCGCCGATGGAGCAGAAGCCTTCTCGTCACTTTGATCCCCTTCCATATTCTTTGTCCGTAGCTTTGAAGAAGCTGTTGAAGGACAGGAAGATCAAGCTGCCTGACATTAAGCCTCTGCCCAATCCGTTGCCGAGATCCTGGAGAGAGGATCAGTTATGTGATTATCATCGTAATACAGGTCATATTACTGATAGGTGTTTAGCTTTGAAACACCAAATACAGAATATGATCAATAGGAAGGAGGTGGCAATTGAATCGCCAAATGTAACCAGAAACCCCCTTCCGACACATGCAATGCCGCCTCCACCCTCTGTAAATGTCATTTGCGCTGAAGCGTCTGTTATTGATCCTGCTTCTTTTATATGCGCAAATGAATCTGAGGGAAATTATATTTGGAAATTTGAAGAAGAAGATGAGTGGACAGGAACGAAAGAGCCATATGTCTTATCCCGGAATGACCCTGATGTGGCTGGGCCATCAAACCAGTCATACATTCTCCAGTGTGAGGATGAAAAGAAAGAAAATGAAGCTCTGTATGTCTTAAGGGTGAGTGATGATGAGGAAGAAGATATAAAAACCCCATACATCCTTAAGATAGAAGATGAGGATCTATTGCTCTTGAATGATCAGTGCGACGAACTCCGCCACGTCACACGTGGTGGACGAGTTTTCAAACCAGTTGAACTCAGAGTTTGTAATCCTGCTGAGGTTGCAAGAGCAGTTGACAGTCAGAAACAGAAGCAGAGACTTGATGAAGAAGAAGATAACCTGTTGAATTAGTTAAAGAAAACCCAAGCTAATGTTTCAATTTGGGGTTTACTGATGGCATCGCCAAAGCACAGACAGGTTGTACTTCGTGAGCTGAACTCGTCCCAAGTATCAGTTGAGATTACTCCAGACGAGTTGGTCGGTCTAGTGACCATGACCAAAGCTTCAAAAGCTTTATCTTTCTCAGACGAGGATTTGCCGTCAGAAGGAAAAGACCATACTCTTCCTCTCAAAATTACCCTACTGTGCAACAGGAAGAAAGTATCAGAGGTGCTAGTAGACAATGGGTCAGCTCTGAACATGTGTCCTTTGGGTACTGCCACTACTCTGGGGTTTGGGCCTGAAGACTTCGTACCGTCTGAGCAAGGCATATTGGCATATAATGGGACTTGGAGAGACGTTATCGGAACCTTGGCTACTGAGATTGTCATCGGAGGGGAAACCTTTGACATTGAATTCCAAGTGTTGGATATAAAGACTTCCTTTTGTCTCTTGCTTGGTCGACCTTGGCTGCACAAGGTTGGAGTTATCCCTTCCACACTTCACCAAAAACTGAAATTCATTCGAAACAACCGGGTGATCACAGTCAGGGGAAATCCCGAACCGGAAGTCGGACAAATATCTCAAGAGCTTATTACTAAAAACATAAGAGATGTTAGTCTGACGGGATTTTCGGTGGAAGTTTCGGCTATCACCATGGAAGAAGCTATGAGTAAAGAAATTATGTTTCTCTCTAGCACCAATACTCGGGTAGTCAAGATGATGCGCCCATTTGGATATATCCCAGGAGCTGGTCTAGGAAAGAATATGCAGGGTCCGACTAAGCTGCCAGAGTTAAAAGCATCTGACGGATTGTTTGGGTTGGGATACAAGCCAACTCGCAAGGAGATGCAGGAAATCAAATCTTACATGTTGAAGTGGGCCGAATGTCGCCGCAGAGGCTTAGAGTTTCCCATGGGACCGTTCAGTATGATCATGAATGGCAGATTCTGAAAAGAGGGAGCCGATTGCCCTTATTAAGGTTTCTCAGAGCCATGGTATGATGAGAATGGGACAAAGCTGTCGGGTCTTGAGATCTTCTTCGCAGATGAGCTACCAGCAGATTTTTATAGTAAACAGATTGCAGAGACAGTAGTGACAGAGGAACCAGACTCAGACTGGGTTGAGAGCTTCGAATCAGAACTCCTAGATTCCCTGTTTCAGGTCGAGGCACCAGTCATTGCTATGATTGGAAGAGATGCACCTTTCGTGAACCCACAGGACTGTATCACCCCGGCCGAGGGACCTCTGGATAACTGGACCTCACAGGTTATACCCCAAGTAGTCCTTCAGTATATTCCAGTCCCTTCAAAAGAGTCAGTCGTTTCAAAATTTGTGTCAGTTTCTGAGTTCGTCCCAGAGTCTGTCATTTCTAACTTTTCTTTTGATGCAGGTACTATAGAGGTTAGTTCTACTTCTGGAGTGGGTGACGAGTCTATTCTTGGTGGCGTCGAGTCCGAATTAAAGGACATCTTCATTGATTCTTTGTCTGTACATGTTTCTGGTTGTGTCGATACTGATGTCGACTTATTTTTTCATCCTGTTTTAGAGTCTGTAACGCCTGATGTGGGCGAGTCATCTGATGTAATCATTCATTCTAATGAAATAAAAGACTCTTCTGCTTATATGCCTGTACTTGTCTCTTCTGCTGATTCTTCTTCTAAACCTGATCAAGTAACTAATAATAACAATCAAGACTCCCCCTCTAATGAGGTAGCTGACGAAACTCCCTTTGAAATCAAACATATGATTCAACAAGAGGAGAGTCGCCGAGCAAAACCACTCGAAGAGGAAATTGAAACCGTAAATATAGGTGATGAATCCTTAATTCGGGAGATACAGATTGGCAAAACTTTATCTCCTGAGGAGCGCGAAGAATTAATCATCTTGCTAAAAGAGTTTAAGGAGGTTTTTGCCTGGTCTTACGACGACATGCCAGGATTGAGTGAGGACATTGTCCAACACAAATTACCTCTAATCCCTGGCATCAAGCCGAAGAAGCAAAAACTCCGGAAACTTAAAACAGAATGGGAGTTGAAAGTTCATGATGAGGTTAAGAAACTACTTGAAGTGAAATTCATTGAAGTGATTGAATACCCCGAATGGCTTGCAAATATTGTACCAGTGCCTAAGAAGGACGGGAAAGTCAAGATGTGTGTCGATTTCAGAGATCTGAACAAGGCAAGTCTGAAAGATGACTTTCCGCTTCCGAACATTGATCTTCTGGTTGACAATACAGCTGGACATGCACTCTTATCCTTTATGGATGGATTCTCAGGGTACAACCAAATCAAAATGGCGCCTGAGGATATGATGAAGACGGCATTTATTACTCAATGGGGGACATATTGCTACAGAGTGATGCCGTTTGGTCTCAAGAATGCTGGTGCCACCTATCAGAGGGCTACGACTACTCTTCTTCATGACATGATTCATAAGGAGGTTGAGGTCTATGTAGATGACATGATTGTCAAGGGCAAGACTCGGCCAGAGCATACAATCGCTTTGAGAAAGTTCTTCGAGCGAATCCGAAAGTTTCAACTTCGCTTGAACCCAAATAAATGTGTATTTGGGGTCACATCAGGAAGGTTGCTCGGATTCATGGTCAGCGAGAGAGGAATCGAAATAGACCCTCAGAAGATCAAGGCTATCCAAGAAATGCAACCACCAAAGACAGAAAAGCAGATTCGTGGATTCCTTGGCAAAGTGCAATACTTGAGGAGATTCATATCTCATTTAATTATGACGTGTGAAGCCATCTTCAAGTTATTAAAGAAGAATTCTTCCAAGAAATGGAATGAAGAATGTCAGGAAGCATTTGAAAAAGTCAAGCAATGCTTGTCCTTGCCTCCTGTCCTATCCCCAGTCATTCCTGGTCAACCATTGTTGATGTATTTGTCCATCACGGATACAGCAATGGGTTGTATGCTTGCTCAGCAGGATGCGGGAACTAAAAAAGAAAAGCCCATTTACTACATTAGCAAGAAAATGCTAGAGTATGAAATCAAATACACTGTTTTGGAAAAGACGTGTTTAGCATTGGTTTGGGCGACTCAAAGGCTTAGACATTATCTTCTGTCGAACAAGGTATTTTTGCTTTCACGGATGGATCCGTTGAAGTATTTGTTCGAAAAACCCGCTCTTACTGGGAGAACAGCCAGATGGTTGTTATTGTTGTCTGAGTTTGACATCACTTATGTCACTCAGAAATTAATTAAGTGGCGGGTTGTCGCTGAACAGTTGGCTGATGCTCCTGTTGAGGAGAATGCTTTTCTGAAGGCTGATTTTCCCGATGAAGAGATTATGGACATTGAAGAGGAGACTCCGAGTTCCAAGTGGCTTATGTACTTTGACGGAGCTGTCAATAATCATGGTCAAGGAATAGGGGCAGTTTTGGTATCTCCAAAGGAGTACATCCCTATATCCATCAAGTTGCAGTTTGAATGCACCAACAATATGGCAGAATATGAAGCATGCATCGCAGGACTTGAGGCAGCTTTGGCTTTGCGAATTCAAGACATCGATGTATTCGGAGATTCAATCCTGATCATTTGTCAAATAAATGGGGATTGGAAAACAAAAGAGGGAAGGTTGATCTCATATCACACGTATCTTGCATCTCTGGTTGAGAAATTCAGGAATGTCACCTTTACTCATCTGTCGAGAACAAGGAATCATTTTGCTGATGCTTTAGCCACTTTGGCGTCAATGTTAGACATTTCTGCGACGATGGAGGTTCAACCTTTAGCTGTGAGGTTGCAATGGGCTCCCGCGCACGTGAATGCCATAGAGATATCTGCTAGATGTCCGAACGGAAAGCCGTGGTATACAGATATTAGAAATCTCATTTCAGGCAAGGGGCATCCGCCTGAAGCTTCCAGCAAAGAGAGGAAAACTCTTCAGAGGTTCGCTGCCAACTTCATCATTTGTGGTGAAGAATTGTACAGAAGGTCATTTGACGGGATACAACTTCTGTGTGTTGATGAAGATCAAGCTGCAGAGCTCATAGAACAAACACATGAAGGTGTTTGTGGCCCTCACATGAATGGTAAGATGCTGTCAAGGAAAATCCTAAGACTTGGATTCTATTGGCCCACAATGGAAGCAGACTGCTTCGCATTCGTGAAGAAATGTCATAAATGCCAAGTCTATGCGAATCTTATTCATGTACCTCTGTTAGAGCTACATTCTATGACCTCGCCATGGCCATTCTCAGTATGGGGGATTGATATCATTGGAAAAGTTTATCCTAAATCGTCAAGTGGACACGAGTACATCTTGGTGGCCATTGACTATTTCACGAAATGGATAGAAGCTGCTTCATATGCTTCCATAACTTCGAATACGGTTGCGAAGTTCATTCGTGCTAACATCATTTACAGATATGGAGTACCTCATGAATTGATTTCTGATAATGGATCTCACTTCAAGAAGGAGGTAGTGCACCTGTGCGAAGAGTTCAAAATCAAGCATCACAAGTCATCTCCTTACAGACCACAGACAAATGGGGCTGTAGAGGCAGCGAATAAAACCATCAAGGTCATAATCAGTAAGATGATCCAGTCTTCTACAAGTGTAACTCCGTACTCTCTAGTGTATGGAATGGAAGCAGTCCTCCCTGTTGAGTTGAGAATCCCGTCTTTAAGAGTCATGATGGAAGCAAATCTGCCAGAGTCTGAGTGGGCAAGAGCCAGACATCAGGAATTACAGATGATTGATGAAAAGAGGCTGAGAGCCTTGTATCACATCCAAGGGTATCAGAGAAGAATCGAAAGGGCATTCAATAAGAAAGTTAAGGTCCGAGACCTGAAATCAAGAGATCTTGTCCTGAAATCCTACAGGGCACCAATATTTGATCCTAGAGGAAAGTTCAGACCAAACTGGTCTGGTCCTTACATCATTGATGAAGTCCTGCCTGGAAAAGCCGTTAGACTCCTCAATGAAAATGGAGAAAAATTAACAGAACCTACAAACCTGGACCAACTAAAGAAGTACTATCCTTAGATACACCAGGAAGCCGTCTTTGATCGATCAGAGCTTAAAAGCCAACAACCTCAAAGACAAAAACCATTTGCAAACCCTTTGGGCCTAAAAAATATATGAACCCTTTCTTTGATAAACTCAAACCAGGGGCATCTTTTATGACTTGCGTCATAAAAGATATTGAACCTGAACTACGTCATGACCTGATCCCTCTCTACGGGGTACGTAGGTAGCCTGATCAATTCAGGTTCAGTCAAATCCTTCAAACCTTTCAAATCCCTAAAAAAGGAAAGAAAGAACAAAATAAATAATTTTTGAAACCCAAATGGGCGAACCACGCAGACCTGATTCCCATTTCTTTGGGGATACGTAGGCAGTCTGCAGGGCCAGATTCGATCAAATACATGAAAACTCACCAATTTGTAACATGTTTGAACCCAAGCCTACCTAAAAGTCTTTCTGGTGTACTTAGGCCCAGGTTTGTAGAAAAACAGAAAGAAAAGAAAAAATGATGGAGTCTTAGACCCGCTAGACTGAAAACCCGTAAGGGCGGTCTAGGCAAAAGTTAGGGTCATTCACCCGCTAAGCTGAAAACCCGAAAGGGGCTTAGGCAAAAATTAGGGTGCTGAACCTACTGGATGAAAAATCTGCAAGGGCAGACAGTCCAGGTAAAAATTAAGGCATGCGGTCCGCCAAATCGAAAACCTGAAAAGGCGATTTGGTCATGGCAGTGACTTCTTAAAAGACAAAACCTCTGAAAGCCAGCAAGACTTTCTTTTCTTCTGAGGCATTACTCCAAAGTCTGAGTAAGCGCCGGCAGAGATTCTTCTGACACTCTCTAAGCTAGGGGGTTAAGACTAAGCAATCAAAGGGAATAATAATCATGATGGAAATACCGAAAAAGGAATAAAACACTTTTAAATACGGTTTTCAAAAGATTCTAAGAGTGGTAGACTGTACCATTTTAAAAATACTTATCAGACTATGAAGCAGATTCAGTCTCTCTTAGAGTTTAAGTCATTGTGCCCGTCGAAGTCCTCGTTTGCTGGTTGTCCAAGTCTTTCCTATGTCAAGTCAAGGTCAAACTCCAGAGTCCTGTGTGGTTAGTATCCCTCTCAAGGCTGGGGTGATGAGGAAAAAATGATGAAGTTGTGTCTCCTCAAAGGTAATACCCAGCAGAGCGAAGTTCAGAAGATGGTCGGTTCTCAAGACCATCTGGCAGACTTTCAAGCCCATATGAAATGGTAGAGATCATCGAAAATGAAAGGCGGTTGTCTAGCAGATACAGTCTATTATAAACCTGAAAGCTTTGTAACCTCAAATATTCAAGAAATGAAAACATTTTTAACCATTTCCCTGTGTTTTGCTCTCTTATGAATTTGTCATGGAAGTAAAATAATACTAGGGGCATCTTTTATGCCCTAAGCAATCAGGTCATAAAAGATATCAAGTGAACAATGGTGATTGAGATGGCTATTCTCAACAAATGAAGACAAGAGGAGCTTGAGCATTCTCCAGTCAAATGCTTTTCAGCGAAGTCAATACTTGTGAAAATTAGTTTTCTTCAAAACAGTTTTCAAAATAAATCTTTAATTTACGGTTCTATTTTTGAAAATGGAAGAGGGCTTACCCAAAATCCTTTCAAGTCTTTCGAGTTTTGTTCTCAACAGAGAACGCGAGCTCTTTATTTCTCTCGGCAAGAGATGATCAATCAATCCCCCTTTTAAGTCAGTCAAAATCTTTTTCTGATTTTGAATCCAATTCGGTTTCTTTAACCATTCAACCTTTGCTTTCTACAGCATCCATCCTCACTTCGCCTTTAACGGCATTCAAGTCCGTTTTCACACGGCATTCCAAGTCCATTTTCACATGGCATTCTAAGTCTGTTTCCACACGGCATTCATGGCATTCCAAGTCCATTTTCACACTGCATTCCAAGTCCATTTTCACATGGCATTCTAAGTCCGTTTTCACACGGCATTCAAGTCATTCAAGTCCATTTCACATGGCATTCCAAGTCCGTTTTCACACGGCATTCCAAGTCCATTTTCACATGGCATTCTAAGTCCGTTTCCACACGGCATTCATGGCATTCCAAGTCCGTTTTCACACGGCATTCCAAGTCCATTTTCACATGGCATTCTAAGTCCGTTTTCACACGGCATTCAAGTCATTCAAGTCCATTTTCACATGGCATTCCAAGTCCGTTTTCACATGGCATTCCAAGCTCATTTTCACATGGCATTCTAAGTCCGTTTTCACACGGCATTCAAGTCATTCAAGTACATTTTCACATGGCATTCCAAGTCCGTTTTCACACGACATTCAAGAATATTTTTACATGGCATTCTAAGTCCGTTTGCACACGGCATTCAAGTCATTCAAATCCGTTTTCATAAGGCATTCAAGTCCATTTTCACAGGGCATTCCAAGTCCATTTTCACACAGCATTCAAGTCCATTTTCACATGGCATTCTAAGTCCGTTTTCACACAGCATTCAAGTCATTTTAAGTCCATTTTCACATGGCATTCAAGTCCATTTTCACATGGCATTCAAGTCCATTTTCACATGGCATTCTAAGTCCGTTTTCACACGGCATTCAAGTCATTCAAGTCCATTTTCACATGGCATTCCAAGTCCGTTTTCACATGGCATTCCAAGCCCATTTTAACATGGGATTCTAAGTCCGTTTTCACACGGCATTCAAGTCATTCAAGTACATTTTCACATGGCATTCCAAGTCCGTTTTCACACGACATTCAAGACCAATTTTACATAGCATTCTAAGTCCGTTTCCACACGGCATTCAAGTCATTCAAATCCGTTTTCACACGGCATTCAAGTTCATTTTCACAGGGCATTCCAAGTCCGTTTTCACACGGCATTCAAGTCCATTTTCACACGGCATTCAAGTCCATTTTCACATGGCATTCTAAGTCCGTTTTCACACAGCATTCAAGTCATTTAGTCCATTTTCACATGGCATTCAAGTCCATTTTCACATGGCATTCTAAGTCCGTTTTCACACGGCATTCAAGTCATTCAAGTCCATTTTCACATGGCATTCCAAGTCCGTTTTCACATGGCATTTCAAGCCCATTTTCACATGGCATTCTAAGTCCGTTTTCACACGGCATTCAAGTCATTCAAGTACATTTTCACATGGCATTCCAAGTCCGTTTTCACACGACATTCAAGACCATTTTTACATAGCATTCTAAGTCCGTTTCCACACGGCATTCAAGTCATTCAAATCCGTTTTCACACGGCATTCAAGTTCATTTTCACAGGGCATTCCAAGTCCGTTTTCACACGGCATTCAAGTCCATTTTCACATGGCATTCTAAGTCCGTTTTCACACAACATTCAAGTCATTTTAAGTCCATTTTCACATGGCATTCAAATCCATTTTCACATGGCATTCTAAGTCCGTTTTCACACGGCATTCAAGTCATTCAAGTCCATTTTCACATGGCATTCCAAGTCCGTTTTCACACGACATGCAAGACCATTTTCACATGGCATTCAAAGTCCATTTCCACACGGCATTCAAGTCATTCAAGTCCGTTTTCACACGGCATTCAAGTCCATTTTCACATGGCATTCGAAGTCCGTTTTCACACGGCATTCAAGTCCATTTTCACATGGCATTCTAAGTCCATTTTCACACGGCATTCAAGTCATTTTAAGTCCATTTTCACATGGCATTCAAGTCTATTTTCACATAGCATTCTAAGTCAGTTTTCACACGGCATTCAAGTCATTCCAGTCCGTTTTCACACGGCATTAAAGCCCCGTTTTCACACGGCATTCAAGTCCGTTTCTACACGACATCCAAATCCATTTTCCCTTCAAAATATTCAGATCATTCACAATCAAATCTATCCTTTAAAAGTTTTGCAAGAGAAGCTATCTCATCTGTATATCAATTGTTGAGTTACGAGTCGAAGAGATGCCATTTCATCGAAGTTTGCAGAGTCAGAGTCCGGTGAAAAGCTATTTCACAAAAAAAAAAAAAAAATTATTTTATTCTTGTTTTCCAAACCAAAAATCAAAATTTGATTTGCTTCTTGTTCAGGCCGGCCAAAATGGATTGTCTGTTCAGCTTTGACATTCGCGCGACAAGCACGCTCTGCCAAAGAGGGGCATCTGTAGACACCCCATTTTGACCGTACCCTAAACCTCCCATGTTTGAGGAATACCTAACCAAACCAATATTTTAGGACCCCAAATTTTGCCCCAAGATAGGTTAGGGTCCCAGCTAGGTCCCCATAAAATTTCGTCAAAATCCGAGCACGTTTGACTAACAAACGAGCCGATTTAATGTCGTAGTACGAGTTCAAAAGGGGGGTGAATTTATCCTATAGGGGACGTGCCCGAGCCGAATAAGACAAAAATAGCTGGCACGCCATAGCAACTTTCCGCGCGCCCATCAAATAGGGGTGCCAATATCCGCACCCTATTTTTGATATAAATATCTATTTAAGCTCGTTTTTAAAAAGAAAAAAAAGAAAATTTGCAGAGAGAGCGAGAGAGATTTTCTTCCCAAATTCCCTAACCCTATTTTTTTCCCGATCGTCTTCTCCAACCATTCTTCTGTAAAATCCTGGCCGGATTTCTGCCATTTTGCCATCAGTTAGCTTCTCTCTATCTCCTTTTCATTCTTCTAAGCCCTAACTCATGCGTTTTAGCCTTGGATCCACATTTTCTTAAACTCCAAACCCTAGATCCACACTCACAAACCTCAGATCTACTCTCCTCCTTTGTTATTTTGTTCACTTCACTATCTTGCCCTCTCAGATCTGCTTTAGAAGTCTTAAAATTTTCGATTTCTAAATTTGGAACCCTATCTCCGTCCGATCTTTCTTCTCCGACAAACTTGCCTGAGTTCCGGCCTAGCTCCGATCATTAATTCTCCTTCATGTTGTGCTCATGCTATTGTTCTTATTCTCAAACTCTAGCTTTTCCATTTTTTTTCGGCGAGATGATCGGAGCTCCGATCGAGTCTCTCTCTCTGCAGATCTAAATATTTAGAAAGGAAAATCGAAAAAAATTTCAAACAGGAAATTAGATTCGGATTCAAAGGTTCTACATCTACTTGAGAAGCAAAATAAGGTTCTAATCTCAGAGTTCGTGAAGAGAAGAAGCTCGAGCCTTGTTACAGAGCCGAATCTGGAATAATTTTTCATCGTTGTTGATCATACATCAGAGGATTCCAACGAGGTAGGATCTCATTTGATTGTAAAAGATCATATAATGTTTTTCTATTCACAAATTTCATAAATGTTATCTGTGTATTTTTTGCTTCTGATTTTTTTTTATATATTATTATTCTTTTTATTCTCTTTGTTGATTCTGTGAGATTCATATCTCAAATCTTAAATTAATTTTTACTAATCGTGTGGAGAAAATTCCAGATCTGAAATTTAGTTTATAAAACCCTATTTCAAAGCTTTAAAGCCCTTGATCTAATCTCTTTTAACTCAGAGGCTTAAAATTTGAGGTTTCATTATTCGAACCTAATTTTTCTTGAATGAATCTGTTTTTAGAATTAGTTCATTTGTATCTCAATTTCAACTTATTATCAAGATTTAATTTTACTTTATTTACATTCAGAATCTCGTTTTCATTAAGAAAATTTTTTTTAGACATGGAAAACAATTGAAAAGTAGGTATCCGGTTTTAATTTCAAATATTAAAGGTTATAAGTTAGATCATATACTCTTGTTTAGTTTTGGTATCTAAAGAAAATTTAAATCATATAACTCTTTTAATATTTTAAGCCTCTGAGGTGTCATGATTAAATTTTGATATAAAAATGAATTTTGATTTAGGCCTTCTGCCTCCCATTTGTTTTACTTGTATGTTATCTTTCCTTGTGAGAACTGTTGTCCACATTATTATTTATCGGCGTCGGTATCTATTTGATAATTTTGTTTTGGATTAATTGGATGACTCCCTTGTATAAACTTTAATTGTAGCACAATCTATTTTGCTCTTCCTTAATTGATTGGATAGGACAGCCATTTGACAAAATGATAGCTTTGATTAATTTTTGGATGCATGTAGTGCAACCATTGGGACATAGTGCATATGGTAGGACTATTATTGAAGTGCTTAAAGTATACATAGCTATTTGTTGCATTCATATAATCTTAGTTCTATTTCAGCCTCCATATGTTAAATACCTACGTGTAATACTAAAGATGAGAACTGTATCATATCCTTATATTACCAGTTTAGAAAACTTGCAAGAGAATACTGATTCAAATAGACTTCATGTTTGTCATTTCTACTCAATGTAATGTTCCATAATGTATAATAGTAAAGTCAATTTCAATTCATTTTAATTCAAAAGAGAGTGTTGTGTCAATATAATTATATTCTGAGTACAGGTTATATGGTCCCTTTGATTATTCTTTCATATAAGATGTCAAGTGTTTCTTTTTATATATTTCATCTTTCCCATTGTTTATCAAAAGGTCATATAAGGGAAATATTGAAAGAATTCTTTTACTTCTTTGAGTATATGTATATGTATATGTATATGTATATGAATTTACGATTGGATAGATATATTTAAAAGTTATATATATCTGTTGCCTGTAGGATGAGATTTATATTCGTCTTGAAGTGTTCTATGGCATAAACAATGATTATTATACATAAGATACTACAAATAATTTGAGCTATTGTAATGATTGAATTTATTAAAAAAAATGAAAATGAATGAACAATTGTGTGGTTGGAGAATTAAATGTATGCAGATACATGGTGAATGTTGAAAATCATAGTCTGTTTTCCATGTCGGAAGTTAAAAGGACTCTAGGGATATAAGAGAAATTAATGTTTATTTCATTTTGTTTCACATTAGTTGATTGAACTGTGAGTGACCCTCCCCTCTTCTCTAAAATCTATTGGGTAACTTCCCCTTGATAATGATCTTGGCAGCCCTTATTTTGTTGTTAAATATGATAAAGCCTATAGTATTTTCTTTTTTATAGTTGACATATAACAATGTCCCTAGTAGCTCTCACATATTTATGATAAGGGCAGCCCTCTCACTTTTTATTATTTCCCATCTTTCTCTCTATCACACTTTCTATACATTTTCCTTAGACACAAGCATAAGATGAGTTAGTGATTCACATTTCATATTGGTGATAAGAAGACACCACTATTTCATAATGTTTATCATCACCTTGTATGACATGACTTGTATAAGAAATAGACTGAACTTGTTTCCTTCATGGCTCGGTTTTGTTTGCAAGTTTTTCACTCATGAGTTTCTTCAAGACAACATTTTATCTTCTCATTTGAATGATTGTTGCACCATCTCTATTGGAAGATATGAAAGAAATCAGAATAGGGGATGGTTAGTGGGTTTTGATGATGAAATCATAGAGAATGGTTTATTGTTGTTGCAAATTTTATACTATTAGTTCTCCTTGTCACAGACTGCCTTATAGATGTCATGAGTTCAGCCCTTATATCCTTGTTATATTAATAGCTCTCCCCACTTACTATTTTGTTATGATTTCTAATCTCAAGTTGGGTATTTGAATGATACTAAGATGGAGTCTCGACCCACTTTAGTAGTGAGGGTGATGAGCAGGGGTAAGGTAATCTGGTGCCATAGAGTGGAAATAATGTTATTTCTCTTTCTATTGGATGGTTGATATTTTATACCATTGCATTCTGATGACAACATTTGTTAGGTTATTTTTCCTTGTGAATTGATTTACTTCAACCCTACATGATCTGTCACAAATTTCCAAATGAATTTAAGATTGTAAGTTGTTATTTTGCTCGGTTCTATTTATTTGAGAATCATCAGCTCAAAACCTGAACTAATCAATTCATAAGCTGTGACTCATCAGTTTAAAACATGAACTAGGTAGTATGATCTGAATTCAACTGAAGCTTATTTGATGTTTCATTCGGAGATAATTTAGATATCTATCATTCATGGTACAACATATAAAATAGTGACTGCAAAAATTTAGCTTTATAAATTTGCGAGTATCTTCAAGAATAATAAGTATGATGTTTAGAATATGGCTGATACTGTTCATGCCTCATGATAATAAAATTCTCAGGCCAAAGGTGAAGAGTTTGAATCTTATTTTAGATTTTATTTTCTAAGTTAGCTCAGGTAATGAGGCTCTTTGAAAAATCATATTGTCATTATGCCATGTAGTCTGCACAAATATTATTCAGTTTTTAATAAGAAAGAACATTGAACCTGATTATGTTTCCTGTTTAAATTAGAAGATGAAATAGTCTCTTTATCCTTTTGATTATTAGGTTCAAGAAATGATAGTAGCTGATGCAGATGATACATAGTTCTAAAATAATATGAGATATATATAAACTGTCATTTTCTTAATGACTATATAAAGATTTATAGAATTTATAGTAAATTACTTTAATAGTATTTTAGATAATTAAATGATAAGAATTTTGATATTGAATTGCCATTATTGTTCATATCTCTAATTATTATGATCAGTTATGTTGCTAACCTGAGTTGTCAAATTGTACTAACATGTTATTGGGTTCTATACGAGAGTAGATCCTTGTATTATATAGATATTGATCTTGTATTCATCTTACAGTATATTAGTTGCATTGTTTAAAAAAATAAGGGCAACAGGGTTAATCTATTTAGTGTCTCAAGTGTTAGATAATCCTTATATATGTTTGTTTTAATTAGTTTAAATATCTATAGGAAAGGATAAAAAATAAATAGGTTTTAGCATTTCGGGCAATGAAGGCGTTAGCCCAAGCCCATCCTTAAAGGGATATACCTCGTCATGGTATTCCCCCTGTTTTCTTTCTCCTTCTTTAGATAGAAGTTTCTTGCCCTTTCTCATTATGAAAGGGCGATGAAGGCGTTAGCCCAAACCCATCTTTAGAGGGATTTACCCGGTTGTGGTATTACCCCCTTCTTTCTTCTTCTCGCTCTATAGACTTGCATAATCTTTAGAAACCCTTAGAATTTGTCCTTTCATTGCAAGGGCGATGAAGGCGATAGCCCAAGCCCAGCCATAGGGGACTCGCTTAGTCCAAGTAGTAATCCCCTCGTTTATTTTTAAGACTTGCCCAGTCTTTTGGATACCCTTAAACATTAGGAGCCTATTCATTGCAAGGGCAATAAAAGAGTCATCTAGAGCCCACCCATTTTTAAAGAGACAAGCTATGTCTCAATAAAAAAAGTCAAATCATTCGGAGACAGGCTTTGTCTCATTAGCACCTCTTTTTTTAGAATTTCTAATTTCAGAGTCAGTCATTAGCATAGGAGTCTGTCCTTAGCTAGAGAGTCAGTCCTTCTTTCAGGAGTCAGTTCTATCATCATAGGGGTTAGGATTCTTTCCAACCTCTAATCAAATCATGTTTTTTTATCCACTCTTGCAAGGTATAGGATGCTGTCCAACCCTTGTAGAATCGTAGTTCTGTCATTTTCCCCCCGCAAAGCATAGGATGCTGTTCAACCTTTGCAGGATATCAGGAGTCTGTCGTACTCTTATGATAATAGGAATTTGTCCTCTTGAATCAAAAAACACTTGAAAATTCAAAAACATCTAAAAACCAAAAATTCCAAAAATCAAGAGTCATTAGGAGTAGTTAGGAAATTCTATGCCGAACTACGTTGGCTTGATCCTCTTCCACGAGGTACGTAGTGTAGCTTGGGATTCACATCCCATGTCTACCCAAACCTTTAAAAATAAACTTTTCAAACCTTCCAAAAATAAAAACATTCTTCAAAACCTTTTCGAAAAGATCTTCCCCTAGAGTTAGGAGTCTGTCCTGGCTGTTTAGGGTGTTTTAGAGTTAGGACGCTGTCCTGATTTGTATTGATATGGTGTGTCCTGTTGTGTCAGTGTCCCTAGAGTTAGGAGGCCTCGAGTCAATCGGCTAGATATTTAGTCGAACCGATGGCTAGACTAGGAAGCATATAGTCAGCCCATGGTTTTCATTAGGTTGCACAGCCTAGATACACATAAGATGTAGGGCCCACCTGCATTAGCTTAAGGCTAATCAACTTGCATTAGTTAGGGCATATAGAATCCTAAAAATTACAATTTACATGAACTTAAGCAATTATACAAAAAGCTTGAAAAATCAGTCGAGTCTAGTGGATCGAGTCTAGGATAGCGGTTCTAGATGGTTAGGCATCGTAGTTTAAAATAGGTCATCGAACTACGTTGACTCTGATTCTTCCCGAGGCCGGGATACGTAGAGCAGCTGGGATGGATGGCCATCTTGGTCCGAGTCAAGTCCTGCATTAGAGTTTTAGGATTCATCTTGTCCAGTCATGTATAGAGTTGATTTGTGTTGTATATTTTACTGTGTCTTCTTACTTTCATGTACAGATCCTATACCTTTAGCTGTAGCATGCATGCGTTTGCACACCAGAATTTAGACACCAATTAGGTATGACACTCATAACCTAGCTATTCTTAGGCGACACTACTTTCATTTCTTTTATGTGTGCTTATTATTCATCTCCGAGACATGCATGATTAGATAGACGTCTTCTCGGAGATATGTGTTCTCATTTCACATGACTTTCGCCCAAAACTCTTCAAAATCAATAAGTAAATGGCATAAGAGACCAGGTGTTTGCACTTGGGCGGATGAGGTGCTCTTCGGACCTTCCAAATTCGTAACCAGTCACGAACCTTTCTTTTATAATCTCTGGTTATCCGTTGCAACAGAGCATAGTATGGGATCCAGGGCCCACTTCCTTGGATGGCGACTCTTCTTTGTTTAAGGTACGCCTCGAATCTGGGCTAGTCCTCGAATTGAGAGGTATCTCACCTTTTATCGCCACTCATACTGTGAGAGGCAACCGTTTTTAGAGTCCCTTGGTAGAGCTCTCCATTCACGTGGATGATTTGTAGAGAGAGAGAGACTTTATGTTCGTGGGGGCTCGTCCCCCGTCTCTCTCGGATCGGGGTCCACAACAAGACATATTGCTGGAGTTTTCTACAGCTCTTCCATAATTTCATGTACTGGAAATTGCTAGAGACACCCGAAAGTCTTTCTCTTCTTCTTCTCATTCAATTCCATCAACTAATTTTGCCTTTTCTAGATCGAAGACAAACATTCAACCAAGCTCCATTGATCTAAATACATATTCCCACATTATAATCTGATTTAGATCATATTATAAAGTGAACAAAGAGGTGTACACAAGATCCTTTGCGCAACAAAATGAATCCATCGATTCAACTTGCGGTTTGATGTAGATTAGATCACCGGCAAATTTTCGAGGAGTAGATCAGGCGGACTAGTTCTTTTATGCATATAGGTATTTATATTTGTGTTTATTAAATCACCATAAAATCAATTAGTGATGCAACCCCAACTCATGTGGCTGGCAAATTTGAAGCCCACATGAACCATCCCAAGCAAGTGAGAAGATCAGCCCGCATTTAAGCCCAACACAAGGCCCACGCCCAACTTGAATCCACAAAGCTTAAAGGACAGCTCCAGCCCAAGATCATGGACACGCCAATTCATACCTGATCCAGTTGCATTTTCGTCATAATGATCCTGGTAGTTATTGAAGTACATTTTTGGACCTCTAGATGGACAAATAAGAGACAATGCTTAACTAAGAAGTTGTATATCTTTGAATTATCTTTCCAAAGGATATTCATGGTCTTCATTTGGCCAAGTGGTTGAAGAGGTATGGTCATTTTAGTACATTGTGTCTGTAGGCCTTTGACTAGTCAATGTGTTTTGAGTTTCTAAGTCATTTATGAGTTTTGTAAGTCCCTAAAATAGTTAGTGGGCTAGCTTGAACGTCTTTTCTATTGTATTTTTCCTTGAACCTTGAAGAGTTCATCCTTGAAACCTAGAAGAGTTTCACTCCTTACTTGAAGAGTAGGAGCTTTTCCCTATTGTTTGCATTCTTGAAGAGTTGCAACCATCAGTCTAGAAGAATTGATGTTACCTATCTTCCTTGGCAACGTAGAAGAGTAGCCATTGAAGTTGTTGTATCTACCTGGCATTTAATCTTTGCTGGACATCCTACTTCCAGCATACTTTCGAGTACTTTGTAGTGAATTTCTGAGAAAACTTTCTTCATCAAAGTTTTATATCTGTGAGTCCTTGAAATTTTGGCTAGGGATCAGGTCATTCCGACCTATATCGAAGGAGATATGCTCATTTTACCGAACTTGCACAAATCTATTTTCTTGAATCTGAGTTATTGAGCGATTGAGTGTGTGTCTATCACTCTCCCAATCCTTAGTCCAAGAAGCCTAAGAGAGGCTTGCATCAATTAGTCCCTAGGAATCCTGGGTTAGAGCAAAAATTTTGTTCCACACGGTTTATTCTTCCGCTACGTGTAGCGATTTTGCTCGGAGTTTTATAACCAATCTAACAGTTATTATCTCTTATCCCCAAGTATTCTTCCTTCCATTTTCTTGTTTGAAGACTAACCTAGTCTTTTAGCTTACCTATTTATCATTGTAGGGGCAATGATAAGGTAACTTGGAGCCCATCTTTTAGCAAACTTGCTTAGTCTCAGTAGCATCCCCTCTTTCTTTCTTTTATAAGAATTGCTCAGTCTTTTAGACCTATACCCCTAGACATTAGTTCTTGCCTATCGTTACAGGAGCTGTAATGGGGATACCTGGGTCCCACCCCTAGGAGACTTCCTTAGTCTCATTTAGAAATTCTTTCTTCTCTCCCTTTCCTTTTAGGAGACTTGTCTAGTCTCACTATAACACCTCCCTAAGATTTATTTCTCTACTAATTGGAGACTAACTTTGTCTTTGGAGTTATTGTTTGCCTATCATTGCAGAGGCTGTGATAGGGATACCTGGAGCCCACCTTTAGGAAAGTTTCCTTAATCTCATTAGCACCCCTAGGGGACTTGCCTAGTCTCAGTAGCACACTCTTTCTCCCAAACCTCTTGAGACCGCCTTAGTCTCATTAGTGATTCGTCCCCTATGGTTTGTTATTCCTCTTATTAGGGACTGACTTAATCTTTTAGAGTATCCTTTCTATCATTGCAGGGGCAATGATAAGGTTACTTAGAGTCCACCCCAGTTGTCTCCTCTCCTTCTAGGAGACATTTTTTTTATGGGCAAGTTGGGGTTAGGCAGACCCTAACCAGGTGTATTAGATAGAACCCCTCTCCTTCTAGGAGACATGCTGAGTCTAGTTAGCACCCCCTCTTAGGGTCATTAGATTAAGAGTCTATCATTTAGCCTAGGAGTCTGTCCTTTAGCCTAGGAGTCAGTCCTATAGCCTAGGAGTCTTTCCTGTAGTTTAGGAGTTTGTCCAATAGCATAGGTATCTCTCCCCTTTCTTTAGCGATTAACTCAGTCTTGTTAGATCTTGTCTTCTTCTTGGAATCATTCATTCAAGGACTCTAGTTCATTTGTTTAGGGATTACTCTTTAACTTCAGGGATTATGTCCTTAGTGACGACATTTCGTCAAGCAATGGATCACGGATGTCAGTCTTATAGGTTCCATTTGGCTAAAAGGGTGAAAACACATAAAACAACAAAAAATATTAAAAATCTAAAAAACACAAAAACAACCTTAAAAATCACTAAGAATGTATTTCGAAAAGCTGTTTCCGAACTACGTTGGCTTGATCCCTTTCCACAGGGTACGTAGGCAGCTTGGGTCCTCCCATGTCCAGTCAAAACTTTCAGAAAAATCTTTCAAACCTTTCAAAACCTTTCAAACAAAAACCTTTTCAAAAACTTGTTTTCAAAATTAATAAAACAGTTTTCAAAAACCTAAGAAAAAAACAGTTTTCAACCAATAATAAGGAAGAATAGGTAGTTGTCGACGATACTATGAAGTCAATACTCTTGTGAGAGTTGATTTCATTGGACACAAGCTATAGGTAACGACGATTACCCTCTCGAGCCTATCAAGTCCCTTTGCTTTCGCAAACCCCTTTATTGGTTCTTTGATTATTTAACTTGTATGTTGGCATATTTAGCATAGCTCTGCTTTGATCGTATGCGTACCCATGTTTTGTTATAGCGTTATTTTTTTTCTTTATTGCTTTGATCACATGCTTAGATGTACCATTATCTGTATCTCTTTCTTTTTTTATCACATGCTTATTCACATGCTTAGCTGTAGTAATCCTGCTTACCTGTTATCACATGATACCTGCTCATATCTTTTGATAGATGTTCATATATCTGCTTAGCTATAGTTCTTTATCATTATTTTCTCATATAGCTGCTTATCTACTTAGCCGTAGCATGTATGTGGAAGTTTATTGGTTTCTTAGATGAGATGTGCAAGGCTGTAGTGGAGACAGGTATCAAGCTCACATGATATTGGAGTTGCACTAATCTTTCCTGCCTCCCATGAGAGAAGTGAGGTTTATTGATTCACATTTGTACATATGGTCTATATATATTGAGAGGGGGAGACGGCGGACTCTAGTGTTTACTCCAATGTTGTGTGGAACCGATATCAACCCTCCTTAGGATGTGGATGGTTTTATTTTCTTTTCTGGACCAGAGCTATGTATGTTGTAGATAGGTCGTCTTCTCGGGGATGCCGGTTCCCATTACATATTTTCGCCTGAAATTCTTTAAAATTAATAAAAATGGAATTAAAGACCGAGTTTTCTTGGGCGATTGGGGTGCCTAACACCTTCCCCATTCATAACCATGCACAGACCCTTCCTTTCTGGGACATGCTTTTATCCATTTCACAAAGTTCACTTATGGGTTCCACGCCTTCATCCTAGATGGCGACTCTATTCCTTAGTTTTCCATCAGATCCTTGGATTTGTGTGGGGATATTTATTTAGGTACGATTGGTTTTGAGTTTTTACTCCAAATGAAGTGGTATCGCACGCCATTGCTCATACTGTGAGGGCATCACCGAGAGCCACACGGAGCTCTCCATCTCATGTTGAGATCAAGGCGGCGGGGTCTCATCCCCCGCCGTCCGCCACGAGGGTCCCACACTAAGGTGTCAGAGAATCAATTTGGCTTCATGCTCTGATGATTGACTATGTGAGCTACCTTCTTGATTATGTGGTTAATGGTGTTAGAGTAGGTGCCCTAAAATCCAGTATATTTCCTATGTTAATGAATAAAAGTTTCTTTTTCATGACATTTATGGGTACTAAAAGTTAAATATGTGTGATATGTTACTTGTTATTGACATGTATTTGTCCTTTGGTAGCAAAGTAGGAAACCCATGCTCATGGATTCACAAATCATAGGGAGCAAGGAGATATGGGATTCCGGTTCTTTGCAGACCTTAGTAGTTTCTAGTTGGGGTTGAGGTTGGACACCTCCTCCTATGCACAACTAACATCTATCTTGCCTATATGCAACAGATGTAGAGTGACTTATCTCAATCACTTGGGTAGTAGACCCTAAGCAAGATAGAATGGGTACGACAATGAGATTGCGTACTGAACAGGATCACATTAGAATAGCTTGTGGATAGGAGACAGTTGAGCTATTCAACCAGACATGACCCTTTACATATCCTTTGACCTGAGGGGTCATGTTGGTCTATTGGCGAGTCTCTCATTTTTGGTATATATAACAGTGGTTCTTATTGGAGTCACCAGAGGGTAGTACTAGAGTGTTGGACAAACCTTCAAGGTCAATAGTGGTACCTGACATGAAATTCTCCTCTTATTTAATAGGATAACATCTACAGTTTTGATCAGAGCAGTAGGCCTAGAAAAATACCAGGCCAGGTCGATAACATGTTTATCAAAAGGTTTACACAAAATAAGTTTTCTTTGGAAATAGTTTTAGCAAATGCATTTGTAGGCTGACACTGCTTGACTGAAAGGTATACCATGAGTGAGCCCAGGGGGTAGTTCATGTCTACTCCCCGTAGGACTCAACTCGCTAGATGTGGACTTGGAGGAAGAACTTGCATATTTGATGTGATTAGGGGTATGATGATTTGACGGTTATCTTTAGGGTTACGTCTCGATGGAGGCTACTGACTCAATGCGATTATAGCATTAGCTACAGAGCAATAATCGCAGTAGGGCCCACTTATTGGTTCTGCAGGATCTACAGTTAAATCCCGGCTACTATCACACTCACTATTCTATTGACCTATTATGATCTATTGGATAGAGGTCCCGCATTTATTTAGTTGCTCACACGAACTAGTTTCGTAGTATTGGATGCATTGAAAGGATATACACAATGTATATAGCGTATATGCATTATGAGATACATTGGGAATATCAAAATGGTTAAGTATTAACCATAAGGGTATTTTGGGAATAACATAACTTATAATTGGAGCTTTAATCTTATTGGATAGGATTAGATTGAATTAATTTAATTATGAATTAAATAAAAATGCAAGGGGATTTAAATTTGATAAGTGGAACCCACATGGGACGAATTTGGGTGGGACCCATGTCCACACGCCCCATGTGGTGTGCCATTATAAATTTGAAATTCAAATAATATTTGAAATATTATTGCTTGATTTGTTTTAACAAATTAAAGCAACACATGTGATGAAAATGGAATGATAGAAATACTAAATAATGTACAAAACAAAATTGTAAACAAGAGAACCACATGAGGCAACCCCAGGTTGCTTGGGCAGCAAGGCACGCCCACCTTAGGCGCCCCATGTTGGTTTCCCAATTGGGTGTGGCTTGGTTCCTTATTGGAGCTTTCACTTTTGACTAGTTTCCTTAGCTTTTGGGATTTCTCTAGAAACTTTAGACTGTATCAATGGCAATTCAAAACTCTACAAATACAAGATAAAGTGCAGGAGTTTTTTTTAGTGTTCTCCCATAATTCCATGTGCTGAAAATTGATAGAGACACTCCAAAGTCTTTCTCTTGCACTTCTCATTGAATTCCATCAACTAGTTTTTGTCTTTTCAAGGTCAAAGACAATCATCTAGCCAATCTCCATTGTTCTAAACAATTATTCTCATATTATAATCTGATTTAGATCAGATTATAAAGGGTACTAAGAGTTGTACACAAGTTCCTTTATGCAGCAAAAGAAATCCATCGATTCAACTTGCGGTTTCGTGTCAATTAGATCGCCGGTGGATTTTCGAGGAGTAGATCAAGCGGACATGTTCTTCTCTACAGAAATTAAAGGCAGTTGATATATATTTGTGTTTATTAAATCACCATTAAATCAATTAGTCACTAAGAATCCTGGGTTAGAGAAAAAAATTTGTTCTACACGGTTTATTCTTCTGCTACGTGTAGCGATTTTACTCAGGATTTTTCAACCTTTCTAACAAATGGAGAAATTTAGAGAAAATAAAAAGGACCTTCATAAGGTTTTCATTGATTTGGAGAAAGCGCATGATAGGGTTATGATTATGATATTAAATAATCGCAAGTGCACGGATCGCGTGTAGATACGGGTCAAACTCAAGGAAGAGTTTATTACAATTTCTACCCTTATACTACTTAGAAAATAAACTTATAATATATTGTTGCCTGGAATGGACTCAGGATTTCCGTGGACTACAACCTCGGATCAAACAATATATTTTAAATTTATAAACTAAATAGACAAGGATAAAAAATAATAAAGAAACGATTACCAATTTAACCCTTATATTTAGGCAAAGTAAACCAATAAAGGATTTCAATTAATTAATTATCTAACCTAATTAGAAAATAAAAATCTAAAACCTAAATTGATTGAAAAACCTACTCTAAAGTGAATTGGAATTTTATCGGAAAAGTAATTGGAAATCAATTTGAAACTTTAATTTGATTAAAAGATTACTTAGGGTTAGAATCCACCATGAGTTTGGATTGGATAATTAATCAAACCAATTTTTGTGTATTGAGCTGTATATTTGATAATTAGTCTATGGGAAATACGATCAATAGATGTCTGAAATTCCAAGGGTGGTCCCGAATACGGCAACTTATGAGGAGGGAAGAATTAGGTGTCTAACAAGTTTTACTTCTTTTGAAAACTCAAACCCAATTTTTGAAATTAAGAGATCAACAATAAAATTCAAGCACACAAGTTAAATCTAAAGTGCAAATGCAAATAAAGAGCAAGAGCAAGAGAGATTGCACCCGAGATTTAAAGTGGTTCGGTCCTTCAAACGCGAGGCCTACTCCACTCCACCAACCAAACCCGTTGATGGCTTCACTATGTGATCTTCTTAACTTCGGCGAAGATCGGTGCCGATTACAAATTCCGTTTACCTTTAACCTTGGTGACAATCTTCACCACGGAGAGTGGGCTACGCTTCTCCGAACACTCGCCCGATACAAAGTTCTTGATAAGAAAGAAAGAACAAAAAATCCCTCACAAGGGTTTACAAGAATTGCAGAAGATGTACAAATATAGCCTATGATCCAAATCCTAAGCTTTAGAGGATGAGAGGCATAATCAAGTTGGATTCACTATTTGGATGTTCAAATGTAGTTTAAGAGTGTTAGGATTGATGATCGTAATGTTTGGAATGCCCATATATATAGGAAAAATCAAATATGACCGTTCAATGGCATTGTTGTAATTCCAGGAAAAATCACAACGGCTAAAAATCCGATCGTTGTAGTGTTCTCGGAGTTCTGAGAAAAAATCTCGGAGTTCCGGGAATACAAACAGAAGTTGGAAAAAAGTCTACTGGACCATTTCTCGGAGTTCCGAGAAGCCTATTTCATGGAGATTTTCATTTCTTGTTTTTAGGCTTCCAACTTAACACCAAGTTGGGATTGCTATGAGGGTTCCAAGGTGTTGGAACTCCACAAAGACAATCACTTATATATTTAGGGTGTGTGTTTATTTACTTAATTATGCCTTTCAAAATCCTAAACTAGGATTGGATCTTAATACAATCTAATATAACTTTGATCTTCAATGGACTCTTCAAGTCTTTATTTGTCTTGGACTTCGATGTCTTTGGCCTTCATGATGTGGTCCAATGAGATCTTCTTGGCCTCAATCCAAGCAATGTTGTCTTAGCACCAATGTGATCTACAACTTAGACAATCAAACACATTAGTGATCATAAATCACTTGTGTACTGGAATCATCAAAATAAGATGGGAATGCCAAGATGGAAACCATTGGGCTTACAATCTCCCCCTTTTTGATGATGACAAGCACAAGAGATTTTCCAATAAAAGCATACATATTTTCCTTGCACTAGAATTCTCTCCCCCTTTGGCATCAATCAAAAAGATTGGGGTAAAAGAAAAACAAAGGGATGAAATATTCAATTTTTAGCTCCCCCTTTTTCAAGGAAAAAGACAAACCTAGAACTCCCCCTATTGGAAAAACAATTTCAATACAAGAGGAGATATTTAATTAACCATAAAAGATATTCAAAAATAAGCATAAGCCCCTAATCTAAGCACATATGAAGATGATCATATGGGGCCTTTGGGAACCCAAGATTTCTTGGTTCCAACACTATCCATAATCTTAGATGCACATTGGAATTGGTAATGACCATTTATTCCACAATAATGGCATCTAACATGAGGGTTAGATACGTTAGTCCTATCATATGCATGTTTAGGTCTTTGACTAGTCTTCTTTAAGATTATGTCAATATTTTTGTCACCATTTAAGAATCCATGGAGACATAATCTTAACCTTTCATTTTCATTATGAAGATGGGTTATTTGATTTAGAAAATCATTAAATTCATCTTCATAAGATTTGGAAGAGCTTGCCACATCTTGGAGTTTTGCAATTTGGCAAGTTTTCTCATCCAAACAACCCTTAAGGGTTTGTAGACACCCTCATTTTGCTACACTTTAACCAACAATAACCTAATATATTGATCTGTGGAATTTCATTGGTAAAGTATGCATCCTCAAATTTTCTGAAAACCGAAATGATAAAGAGATGTACCTGGTGAGATGATTAGATCCGAAAAATTGAAAAATACCCTGATTGGTGAATTTAGTGTGTTAAATCCATGTGAGAGCCCCTCTATCATGGATTTATATGTTTTAGGTCATTAATATCTCGATCTGACTTTACGGATCATCAATCGGGACAAAATAAGCTAGGGTCACTTCACAGCCCGAGACCTGATTCCATTCCGAGACCCGATTTCCGTAAATCGTTAGATCAAGGGCAGATCTTAACCTGGGTGTCTTTCCTTACTAAGAATTTGTGATCATTTAGTTAAAATAGGATCGATCAAGGTTAATCTCAAATTCAGATTAAACATTGTGTCACTTAATTGAGCAAAAACCCAGTGAAAAATCACAGATCAATGTGGGTGAACGAGAGCCGTCGAAATAATTTAACCAAATTATCAACAACAGTGCTTTCAGTACTTTAATTGTTGTCAAAATTCATATTTCAAAGGTTAGGATCATTCATCAAAAATTGTTTAAGTTGGTTGGATCAATCGAATCGTCAATTTGATCAACGGTTGGAAAAACGATTCGCTGTTAAAAACCGACGGCTCGCATTGGTCAAAAATTCTGAAAATAATATTTCTATGGCAACATTGGGCTTAAATGAAAGAGGAAAAATCAACGATTTTAATGGCGAAAGAATTATCGAAATCGGACTTCAAAATCTCCTGAAAATCGCATTTTTCGATTTTTACATTCAAAATATTTGAAAAATCTTTTACAAGATTCTAGGAGATTTGGAGGCATCATCTCGTCCATTCTTTCGATCGAAATTGATCTCAACCACCCAATCTTATTCCATATCATTGCAAATATTTTAGGATATTTGGAGACCCGATCTCACCCGTTCTTTCGATCACATGGAGATTGCAGTTAATCGCAACCATCCAAATCGTTGCCATTCTCTACAACGGCAACCAAATTGGACATTTCCCTTACCTTGAAATTTGCTTCCAAAATCTACAAAGATTCCAAGGACAAATGGCATTATCTTGGACCTTGAATTGTTCCTAAATCTTTAGTACTTGATCCTGGCCGCATAAGTGCCTGCCATTTTTAACATAGCCATGGCTTAAATGGAAGATGCCAAAAAAGAGGGAGAATATTCTAGAAAAATCCGATCTTGGCCATTCTTTCCCTTTCCTTTTTCCATCACTCAATCTCCACCCTACACCTCTAGGCCCTAAAGATGGCAACCAGGCTCATCCCTCACCTATAAATACCCATGCTCTCTTCTTTCAAGAAAGGAGAGAAAAAAAGAGGAAGAAGACTCAAAGAAAACTACTAGAGAAATCCTCCATATCTCCGCCTTCAAATCTTGTCCTATTCAAAGGATACCCAAAATCTCCATCATAGGTAGGTGCACTATTCTCAGATTTTTCCAGGATTATTTGATATTTTTTATGTATTTTTGCACGATTTTTAGCATTTAATTGAATTTAATTCAATATTATATGTGTGTGCTCAAAATCACGATCTACATGAGTGTTTCAATTCCGATTCGTCCCGAGATTTAATACACTGATCTATTTAAATAGGCTAAAATAACCATCGGATTGGATCGGACATTGAATCAAAGGATTTCGAAAATTTGAGTGATGAGTAGAATTTTATTTAAAATAATGGCTGAGAAATTACAAAATTCGAAAAAATAGCCATCTCAGGATGATCTATTTTTTGGAATTTTAAATTTTTCTTGTGTTCATCATATCAGAACAAGATTAAAGGATGTTTTCCGGAGTTGTAATTTCCTCGAAAATCGTGTTTTAAAAATGGAAAACTCTTCAAAAATATCTTTTCGACGAAGAAAAATAAAATATATACTAAATGGATTCCAAAATTAATGAAATTTCGTGGGAAAATAATATGGTATTGATACATTCTACCATGAATCTTTAAGAATTTTTGGATTCTGTTTGATATATTATTTAATGCTTTCTTTGAAAATTATCAGATTTTGTGAGAATTTTTACTGACATTAGATCACCATTAAAATTGACAAAATTTTTACAGGAGTCTTATATTTTATATTTCTATCTGCTGTAAAAGTTTTAATTTATTTGGATCTTTTTTCCTATGGGATGTAGTGTTAATTCATAATCTGGTCTGAAAATTGACAAATCTGAAATTGATAGTACATACTTTCTAAAATTGATGAAAATCTTACAACATGCTATTTTTACTTATATCTTACTACTGTAGAAATTTCAATAAATTTAGATTTCTATTTCTAGTAGTTTCTGTCTTATTTTTGCATTCTGGTCTCGTTATTGTTAAATCAAAATTAAATATGAGCTGAATGTAAAAATCTGCAACAATCTTCCAGTAAGCTACATCTCATCATGTATTGCTACTGTAGAAGTTTCAATTCATTTCGAATTCATTTGTAATAATTTCACTTGTAAAATCACTCATATGGTTTAAAATTGATAAAATCCATTGAAAATTCGAAATTAATTAAAAATCATCATAAAGTTTCTAAAGAACCTTGAATTTTTGTCACATATTAATTCTTAAATCCATTGAAACAAAAATTTTAGGATCTTTAGATTTTCCTGGAAAAATGGCCAGTGCATCTATAATCGTATCCCTATTGCACTCGATCTTTGACAATTTGAACATTTAAGCTATAGCATGTTGTTGGCTCCGAGGTTATTGTCCACGGAAATCCTGAGATATGCCAGGCAATAAGATGCTATAACTTAAGTATTAAATTGCACAAGGAAAGAGCGCACGATTCCCTTCCTTGGATGTTATTCTAGGCCGAAATTGGTGAACCCTAGAGCCATTGGTAATCCTTAAATGTCCAGAAACTGAAAATCCTTGAAATCTGAAATTCATTAACTTCAAGAACTTGAATCGATTTGTCTCGAGTCTTTCGGAACTATTGGATTATGGTTTCCGATATAAAAACCATTAGAGCCCAATTTAGGAACACTGGTGTCAGGTCGTGTCCTAGGTTTTAGGAAGTCTTAGGTTTTAGGGAGTCCTAGAGTTAGGAGTCCAGCCTCATCACAGACGCTTGCTATGGATAGCAACCGTACCATAGGTCTAGTTACACTAGTCGCCCAATCTTTCCCTAGGACAAGCCTAGTAAACTAGGATGTAGGCTAACCTGCATTAGTCTAAGGAATAATTTGCATTTAGATAAGAATCATATAGCATCTTAGATGAAATCCTAGGATAATAAAATCCTCAACTTGAATTAAATAACTTCTCCTAAAACTGTTGAAACAGTCAATCCCGTCTAGGTCGGTGTCTTAGTCGAGTTAGGCATAAGTAGCTTAGCTTAAGTGCACCGAACTACGTCAACTCTGATCCCAGTTAGGCTTGGGTACGTAGGCAGCTTGGATGTCTGATGGCATACCAACCGCGAGTCGGCTCCACAACAAATTGTGGGGTTTTGTATATTAATTTTCTTGTAAATGCTTAATTAAATCACTTAGGATTTTTCCATGAAATTAGAATTTTAGGAGAACTCTCACTTAGATTGAATTCAAACAAATAAAGAAATCAAGTTACACACTTAGGATCTACTTTGAAATTAGATTTTAGGATGCATGTCACTTAGTTCGCACATTAACAGAGAATTGAATGAGTCATTTAAAATAAATTTAAAAGAGTTAGCTTTTGGAATCGAAGACCGATTATCGGGCAGGAATGGTGCATGTGGTGGATAACTCCCCATACCTTCCATTCTCGTAACCAGGTAGCGAGTCTAGATTTCTGGTTAGTTATAGGTCCTAGATCCCACATCTAGATGGCGACTCTGTCATTCTCTTTTGTGTGGAATTCGGATTGCCTTAGTGATCCCAAGTTCACATAAAAGATAAATTAAAATCAATAATAAAAATGCACACGCCAATCGTGTGGGTACGAGAGACCAAGAGAGATCGTGGCGGCTCGCGCCCCACCCCCCCTCTCGCGGGATCGGGTCACACAGGGTTTCAATCTCAAGTTTAAAATTTTCAAGTTGTGCTTGAGATTTGGAAGAAGATTCATTTTTCAAAAAATTAAGTTCATTTTCTAATTTTGAAATAGATTTCTTTTGAACTTTATTTTTAGAAATTTGAGAGTGCAAGGTTGAGCACAATTCATCATATGATATTTTTTCACTATCACTACTAGATGAATAACACGAGGGGTTTGAATTTACCTCATCTTCATGGGTGAGTGCCATGAAGCAAAGATCATCCTTTTTATTTTCTTCCCCTTCGCTTGAACTCTTTCCCGAGGTGCTAGTAGCATCCCATCCGGCGGCAAGAGCCTTATGTTTCTTCCATTCCTTCTTTCCCTTGTATTTTGAGGAAGATGACTTGAGAAGTGGACAATCCGGTCTTTTGTGTCCGGTCTTCTTGCAATTATAGCACCTTATTCCTCCTTCTACTTCACTTTCTTCTTTCTTCTTTCTTCTTTGTTTTATCCTTTTTATGTTTCTTTTTCCATAAGCTTTTAAATTTTCTTAAAGCTTCTTCTTCATCGCTATCCGCCTCGCTAGAGGATGATGAGTTCGCTTTGGAGGCTTTTAGAGCTAGAGATCGACTCTCTTTTTCTTTCTCTTTCGGCTTCTTCTCCTCTTGTCGGCTAGTGAGGAGCATCTCATGGGTGATGAGAGATCCTACAAGCTCCTCCATGGTTAGCGTCTTGAGATTCTTTGATTCTTGTATGGCGGTTACCTTTGGATCCCAATATGGAGGAAGAGACCTAAGCAACTTACTCACAAGCTCATCAGTAGGATAAGATTTACCAAGATTTGCTAATTCATTAGAAATTTTAGAAAAACGGGTATACATTTCAGAAATGCTTTCGTTTTGATCCATTCTAAACATTTCATATTTGCTCTTTAACAAGTTTATTTTGGAATCCTTAACTTGAGATGTTCCCTCATGGGTAACGGCAAGTGTATCCCAAATAACCTTGGCGGAATAAAAAAGAGCAACTCGATTAAACTCCTCCGTAGATAAGGCGCAAAACAAAGAATTTATAGCTTTGTAATTTAAATTTGCATGCCTTTTTTCTACGACATTCCATTCTTCAAATGGTTTGGAAGGCAACATGTATCCATTTTCAACAATGTGCCAAAGTTCCACATCTATCGAAAGAAAATAGATGCGCATCCTTGTCTTCCAGTGTCCATAATTAGACCCATTAAAGAAAGGAGGTCTAGTTGTGGAATGGCCCTCCGGAAGTCCGGTTCCATTTCCATCCGCCATTTCATAATTAGAAAGTTGCCAAAGATCTTATGATCTTTCCCTTGTTTGAAATTTTTAAAGAAAAATTTACCAAAGATTTATAGAAAAGAAAATCTTTTAAGAGCCTTTGCTCTGATACCAAGTGAAATTCCAAGGGTGGTCCCGAATACGGCAACTTATGAGGAGGGAAGAATTAGGTTTCAAACAAGTTTTACTTCTTTTGAAAACTCAAACCCAATTTTTGAAATTAAGAGATCAACAATAAAATTCAAGCACACAAGTTAAATCTAAAGTGCAAATGCAAATAAAGAGCAAGAGCAAGAGAGATTGCACCCGAGATTTAAAGTGGTTCGGTCCTCCAAACGCGAGGCCTACTCCACTCCACCAACCAAACCCGTTGATGGCTTCACTATGTGATCTTCTTAACTTCGGCGAAGATCGGTGCCGATTACAAATTCCGATTACCTTTAACCTTGGTGGCAATCTTCACCACGGAGAGTGGGCTACGCTTCTCCGAACACTCGCCCGATACAAAGTTCTTGATAAGAAAGAAAGAACAAAAAATCCCTCACAAGGGTTTACAAGAATTGCAGAAGATGTACAAATATAGCCTATGATCCAAATCCTAAGCTTTAGAGGATGAGAGGCATAATCAAGTTGGATTCACTCTTTGGATGTTCAAATGTAGTTTAAGAGTGTTAGGATTGATGATCGTAATGTTTGGAATGCCCATATATATAGGAAAAACCAAATATGACCGTTCAATGGCATTGTTGTAATTTCAGGAAAAATCACAACGGCTAAAAATCCGACCGTTGTAGTGTTCTCGGAGTTCCGAGAATATTTCTCGGAGTTCCGAGAATACAAACAGAAGTTGGAAAAAAGTCTACTGGACCATTTCTCGGAGTTCCGAGAATATTTCTCGGAGTTCTGAGAATTCTCGGAGTTCATGCAGATTTTCATTTCTTGTTTTTAGGCTTCCAACTTAACACCAAGTTGGGATTGCTATAAGGGTTCCAAGGTGTTGGAACTCCACAAAGACAATCACTTATATATTTAGGGTGTGTGTTTATTTACTTAATTATGCCTTTCAAAATCCTAAACTAGGATTGGATCTTAATACAATCTAACATAACTTTGATCTTCAATGGACTCTTCAAGTCTTCATTTGTCTTGGACTTCGATGTCTTTGGCCTTCATGATGTGGTCCAATGAGATCTTCTTGGCCTCAATCCAAGCAATGTTGTCTTAGCACCAATGTGATCTACAACTTAGACAATCAAACACATTAGTGATCATAAATCACTTGTGTACTGGAATCATCAAAATAAGATGGGAATGCCAAGGTGGAAACCATTGGGCTTACAATGTCATTGCCCACGAGTAATTTATCAAAGACACACTCCAATTTTAAAGGCTATAAAAATATTTATAATGTTCATAGCAATCACTCATACGAAAGGGGAAAGGCAACGGCATGAATGATTGGTCTGCAACAATTATAAACCATTAATTCCATACCATTAAATTTAATTAAAAACCTTTCACCTTCCCCACGGTTTCATCTAAACCTTAAGTATATAAGATTTAGTTACTCATGAAGAAAGTGAAAGAAACAAAAATAAAAAGTAGAAAGAAGAGAATTGCCATTAAGAACTTAAGAAGGAAAAAGAAAATAAAAAGAACTCTTCTTTAATTGAAATTGAAAGCAAAAATACATCAAATTGTAATTAAAAATAAAGAATAAAATAAGAAAAACTTATTCTTTTTCTCCTTAAATGGTTGAGTCATTGTCCTCCTTCAAGACTTGATCGGATTCCTCACGTCGTTACGAGTCCAACGGATCCGACCACGCGCGAATCAGAGCTAAAACGAAGAAGTTATGGTTCGTTGAAGTTTTAGAAAAATAAAAAAATTGCTGAAGACGCGACGAGACTAAATTTCTTTTTCTTTTTTTAAGAGGATAGTTGGGAGTGATATATATAGGATTTGGGTGAGAAGGGTTGATAAATTAGAAGATAGAGAAAGATGTAGGGTGGAGATTGTTTGCATAGATTAGGAAATCAAGGGATGGATGAGATCAAAGCTCAAACTGGCTTTCTATATCACTTCTAAAAAAAACATGAGCTACTGTCATATTTTTTCTCTTTCCAAAGTTGTGTCTAAAACCTTCCAATTATTTTCTCAAGCAATTTTCTAAATGTTAGAAAGAAAATAATGGAAAGTTTTCAAGTTGAGGAATATGTGCATGAAACGACCAAGTTGTCCCTATCCTTCGAATGAATTGCACAAATGCCACAATTATTTATAAATGCCTAATCTATCCCTCCATGCAATACACATAAACAATTATATTTGCCTTCTCCCCTCTTGATCTCCAAGGAACAATCCAAGCCATCCAATTGACGGTCAACTATATAAATTAATTGCTCCATTAAACCATTCCAATGAGATAATCTGAACCGTTGGATCTATGAATCCCAATGTGAATTTTAATTTTACCAATGAGCGCACCTCATGACTAACTTTTGTGGGCTGATCTTAACCATGCAATTGATGGTCAACAAATGTGAATTAATTTGCCCCTCCAAGCTCATTTCTATAAGACGATCTTAACCGCATAATCGATGGGCTACGATACAAATTAGTTGTACTCCACAAATTATTTCCCAAAGCGATTCCGAACCAACCAATTGATGAACAATAGATGATCTAAACCCTTCAAATGATAGAAAATTCTTTAGAATTTCATCTCTTTAGCTCCATTTTCTGTGAAAAACCCATAAATAACCCTGAAACAACAAAAACAGAGAAAATACCTCAGTACCACCGCTTTAAATATCAAATATGCATGCTTTTCCTACCTACAATTCACACATAAATGTGCTCATCAGATTCCCCCATACTTAAGCTTTGCTAGTCTTTGAGCAAACAAAAATAAAATAAACAAAAATAAAAACTAAAACAACCTAACTCACTTTCGTAAGAATCACGATTGCACTTAGCATGTGCAACAAGCCTTTAAACCCCTAGGTTACCCTAGTGGACGAGTTGTGTCTCGTGAGTGTTTGCCGAGAATAAAACACAAAATTTTAAAAATAAAACTTTCTTGTACAAATCCTCAATATAGAATAAAGTCAAATATTTCCAATCCATTTGCTTTGATAATTTACTCAAAATAGAACAACTAGGATACCCCCATACTTGAATTTTGTCATGTCATCCTAAGTTGGAAAATTCGACTCATATCTTAATTAAGGAATCCTCCTGTATATTTATCACACTTTTGTCCTCATAGATAAGATTCTAGTGTAATCTATGTTATAAAAGAAATTGAATCAGAAATTTGATAGAATTTTGGACACCTATATGGTTCCACCATTCTTTCCACTTTTCCCAATACTTACTAAAAATTGAAACTTTCTTTGATCCTCTACTGCCTTTGACGTGAATGACATGCAGGGCATGCATCAGGCACCCAGGTTACTAAGCAGTGTCAGACTAATCTTTCGAATTTTGCATATATCAAAGACATTGATGCATATGAGTTCAATCTTACTTTTGATCATGTGCAATGCTTTGACTTATTAAGCTTTCTAATTGACCCATGAAACGAGTTTTCAATCAATTGCTCTCAAGCCAGTTGGCTTTAAGGAACTAGGTGTTCTCGTGTAGAACACCCCTCAGACTTGCTTGCTCGAGTAAAAAAATGCTACAAGTCAAGACTAGATCAAAAAGTACTTTTTCTTTTCTTTTCCACCTTTCTTTCCTTTTTCACTTTACCAAATAAAAGCCAACTTTCTATTTCCATTTCCTAATCAAATCTTTTATAACCAAGATTTCAAAAGAAAACAAATCTATAAGTAGAAAGTATTCTTTCTAATTTTTCAAATTTCAAAATTAAAATATAGACTAATTTCCTTTCTTAAAATAAGAAAATAAATTTCTTTCCAAAAATAGCTAGTTATTTCTATCTTAAGAAAATACCAAAAACAAAGAAAATAGAAATATACTACTTTAAACTATAGAAAAGACTCACAAAAGAAAAGTTTCCAAAAGACTTTCCCCCATACTTGAATTATGCATTGTCCTCAATGTATTGAAAAATAGAAAGAAAAATAAGGACAATGAAAAAGAGAGAGGGGCATGCCTTAGCTTTATAAGAAGAATTTGAATAGAGAGGCTTATGGAGATCCATGACATCTTCCAAATTCGATTTTGGTAACTCAACAAAGGACTTCAATCTTAGTAAATGAAACTTGTCCTTCCAAGTAGAGTCCTTATTTTCTTTTAAAAAATTAATTAACTCTTCCTCTTGGGTCGAGTTTAATTCCATTTTGATTTTCACAGGAGATGTGCAATTCTTACCCAAACATGCTTTTCTTAAATTTGAATGCAAAGGTTTCAAATTTAACTGTGGGGCCTTTTTGGGTGGTAGCTTGTGAAGGGGCAGAGATAGGGTTCCTCCAAATTCTATTTGTTGGATGCTAAGGTTATCAGAAAATGAGTCCCCTATATCTCTTGCATCCTCCAAGCATTCTTCATCTAAACTTTCTTCAAATTCTGCATCCAAAATATTTTCAAAGTTAGTCTCAGAAGAGGAGTGCAACATATTAATTTCTTCTTAAAAATTAGGTTACTTACTTAATCTAAAAACATTAAAGTCCATGGAAGCATTTTCAAAAGTTAATTTCATTAAGCAATTTCTGCAATTAATTAAGGCGTTGCTAGTAGCAAGGAAAGGCCTACCAAGAATTATAGGGATTTGATCCTTGATATTAGCAATGGGTTCCGTATCTAACACAACAAAATCTACGGGAAATAGAAAATCTCCTACTTAAACTAATACATCATCAACCATCCCTTTGGGTGTCTTAAATGATCTATCCGCCAATTGGAGAGTGACGGTGGTTGGTTTGAGGTCCCCTAGTCCTAGTTGCTTAAACACAGAAATTAGCAAGAGATTCACACTTGCACCGAAATCCAAAAGAGCATGTTCAATTTTTGTGTTACCAATAGTGCAAGAAATAGTAGGACATCCTGGGTCCTTATACTTAGCCACCATTTGTTGAGACAAGATGGAACTTATCTTTCCGGCCAAGAAAGCCTTCTTGGGCACATTAGTTGTAAGCTTTTGGATGCACAAATCTTTCAAAACTTTAGCATAAGTAGGACCCTGTGAAATCGCATCTAGCAAAGGAATATTAATTTGCAGTTGTTTAAACACATTTAAAATTTTATCCATGGCATCCACCTTCTTATTATTAGCAAGGCTCCTTGGAAAAGAAGCCTTGGGCACATATTCTTTCTCAGGTGGTGAAACTACTTGCTCTTCACTTACCTTTCCGGATTCCGCAGTTGAACTTGTGGGAGGGGAGTCTTTACTTACCTCTTTGGTTATCTCTTGATGATCTTTAGAGGATTTGGATCTGACCTCCTTGTGGTAATCTCGTCCACTCCTTAAAGCATATAAGGCATTACATTGGTTGGAGGGCTTTTGCGGCGGCGGAATTGGTTGAATGGAATTCAATTGATTCGGCGGTACCTATGGATTCACATTCACATTCATATTCAAGTTCCTTGGATTAGGAACGGGTTGACTTGGAATCTTTCCCTTTTCCCTCTCATGCAAAGCCATGGCGAGTTGAGAAATTTGCTTCTCCATGTTGTGTTGGCTTGTCTTGAAGGTACTCATGAGAAGTTCCATATTTTTCTCCAAAGAAGCTATGCGGGCCGATTTCTCTTGTTTTTGAAAACCCGGTGGTTGTTGATTTGAAACATTATTTAAAATTGGGTTTTGAAAAGATGGGGGTGTTGCTAGGGGTGGCCTAACATAAGTGGGAGGGAAGGTGGGCCTAGGTTGGCCAAATTGGCCTTGACCTTGGAAATTGGATGGCCCACCATGGTAGCTCCCTTGGCTCCAAGAGAAATTTGGATGATTCCTCCCTCCTGGATTGTAAGTGCTACTATATGGCTTATTTGAAAACAAAGCATTGCATTTTCAGTAGAATTACCAAACTTTGAAAAATTGGGGCACTCTTCCATAACATGGTCAAGAGCTTGGCACCAATTGCACATAGGGACGCTTTGATTGATTTGATTTACTTGTGCGAGTCCCTTTACAACTATAGCCTCAAGCCTTTTGATAAGACTATCTAATTGGGCCTCCCTGGCCACGGTACCATCAATGAATAATCCCTTGCTTGATGTGGCTCTTTCGCTTTCTAGAGTGGATTCCCACTCACGGGTCTTTTCTGCCAATTCAAGCAAGAACTTCCATGCTTTGTCTTCATCCGTATAGGATGTGAATCCCGTAGGGCACATGGACTCTAAAAGTTGTTTGGTTTGAAAATCAATGCCCTCATATATGATTTGGCGCAAGTGCCACGTATCTATTCCGTGGTGACGACATTCTTGGAGTAGATCTTTGAATCTCTCCATAAACTTTGAAAAAGACTCATGGGGTTTTTGCCTAAATTGAAGAATATCATTTCTTAATTTATTAGTCTTATGTGAAGGAAAAAACCTTTTTAAGAAACGCAACTATAAACTCCTCCCAAGTGGTTATGGAGTTTGTGGGCAAACCATAAAGCCATTTTTTGGCTCCCTCTTTGAGTGAAAAGGTTACAAACCTTAATTTTACCTCATCATTCATGAGTTGTTGTAATTTAATTAAACCACATACCTCTTCAAACTCTCGTAAAAATAAATAGGCATCCTCAGAAGGATGCCTGTGAAAGTGAGGAAGCATAGTAATAAATTGCAATTTGAGTTCAAAATTATTGCCCTGAGCAGCTGGCAATCGAATAGAAGAAGGTTGTGCGGCTCGGGCAAGATAGAAACGATCGCGAAGAGTTTTGAGAAATTTCCCTTCCACCATGGCTATTGGAATTGGTTGAATGTTTGTCTGTGTTTCTGATCGAATTACTCTCTCTAAACGATGGACAGAGTTGTGTACCCAACCTGCACTCATACACAGAAAATAACCAAGTTAGAAAAAGAAGTAACTAAAAAAACAAAGTAAACAAACAAAAATTGAAACTAAATAAAATAAACCTAAAAATCACTTCGAATAATATAAGAATTAAAAAGTAACCGTACTCTTCCCCAGCAACGGCGCCAAAAACTTGATTGTGATATTAAATAACCGCAAGTGCACGTCTACCCTTATACTACTTAGAAAATAAACTTATAATATATTTTTGCCTGGAATTGACTCAGGATTTCCGTGGACTACAACCTCGGATCCAACAATATATTTTAAACTTATAAACTAAATAGACAAGGATAAAAATAATAAAGAAACGATTACCAATTTAACCCTTATATTTTGGCAAAGTAAACCAATAAAGGATTTCTATTAATTAATTATCTAACCTAATTAGAAAACAAAAATCTAAAACCTAAATTGATTGAAAAAACTACTATAAAGTGAATTGGAATTCTATTGAAAAAGTAATTGGAAATCTAATTGAAACTTTAATTTGATTAAAAGATTACTTAGGGTTAGAATCCACCATGGGTTAGGATTGGATAATTAATCAAACCAATTTTTGTATATTGAATTGTATATTTGATAATTAGTCTATAGGAAATAAGATCAATGGATGTCATAGCCCATGAGTAATTTATCAAAGACACACTCCAATTTTAAAGGCTATATAAATATTTATAATGTTCATAGCAATCACTCATACGAAAGGGGAAAGCCAATAGCATGAATGATTGGTATGCAACAATTATAAACCATTAATTCCATACCTTTTCACTCAAAGAGGGAGCCAAAAAATGGTTTCATCTAAACCCTAAGTATATAGGATTTAGTTACTCATGAAGAAAGTGAAAGAAACAAAAATAAAAAGTAGAAAGAAGAGAATTGCCATTAAGAACTTGAGAAGGAAAAATAAAATAAAAAGAACTCTTCTTTAATTGAAATTGAAAGAAAAAATACATCAAATAGTAATTGAAAATAAATAGCAAAATAAGAAAAACTTATTCTTTTTCTCCTTCAATGGTTGAATCATTGTTCTCCTTCAAGCCTTGATCGGATTCCTCTCGTCGATACGAGTCCAACGGATCCGACCACGGGCGAATCGGAGCTAAAACAAAGTTATGGTCCGTTGAAGTTTTAGAAAAATAAAAAAAACTGTTGAGGACGCGACGAGACGAGACTAAATTTCTTTTTTTTTATATAAGAGGATAGTTGGGAGTGATATATATATATATATATATATATATATATATATATATATATATCGGATTTGGGTGACAAGGGTTGCTAAATTAGAAGATGGAGAAAGATGTAGGGTGGAGATTGTTTGCATAGATTAGAAAATCAAGGGATGGATGAGATCAAAGCTCAAATTGACTTTCTATCTCACTTCTAAAAAAAAACATGGGCTACTTTCCTATTTTTCCTCTTTCCAAAGTTGTCTAAAACCTTCCAATTATTTTCTCAAGCAACTTTCTAAATGTTAGAAAGAAAATAATGGAAAGTTTCCAAGTTGAGGAATATGTGCATGAAACGACCAAGTTGTCCCTATCCTTCGAATGAATTGCACAAATGCCATAATTATTTACAAATAGCTAATCTATCCCTCCATGTAATACACATAAACAATTATATTTGCCTTCTCCCCTCTTGATCTCCAAGGAACAATCCGAGCCATCCAATTGACGGTCAACTATATAAATTAATTGCTCCATTAAACCATTCCAATGAGATGATCTGAACCGTTGGATCTATGGATCCCAATGTGAATTTCAATTTTACCAATGAGTGCACCTCTTGAATAACTTTTGTGGGTTGATCTTAACCATCCAATTGATGGTCAACAAATGTGAATTAATTTGCCCCTCCAAGCCCATTTCTATGAGACGATCTTAACCGCACAATCGATGGGCTACGATACAAATTAGTTGTACTCCACAAATTATTTCCCAAAGCGATTCCGAACCAACCAATTGATGAACAATAAATGATCTAAACCCTTCAAATGATAGAAAATTCTTTGGAATTTCATCTCTTTAGCTCCATTTTTTGTGAAAAATCCATAAATAACCCTGAAACACCAAAAACCGAGAAAATACCTAAGTAGCACCGCTTTAAATATCAAATATGCATGCTTTTCTTACCTACAATTCACACATATATGTGCTCATCAGGTTACGAGGAGTGTTATGTGGTGGGTCCTTGAAAGGAAAAAAGTTCCTACTAAATATGTTGATATGGTTAGGGATATGTACAATAGAGAAATCATTAATGTCAAAACTACAGATGGAACCTCTGGTGAGTTTCTAATTATAATAGGATTGTACCAAGGATCAGCTATATGCCCTTAGCTTTTTATTCTAGTTATGGATTAACGTACGGTGGGTATCCAGGATGGGGTGCCGTGTTGTATGTTATTTGGAGATGACATAGTATTAATTGACGAAACCAAAGCAAGAGTTAATGCTAAGTTAGAGTTTTGGAGAACTACTTTGGAATCCAAAGGTTTTAGGCTGGGCAGGACTAAGACAGAATATATGAGTGCAAATTTAGTAAAGTAAGGAGGCGGGACTACGATGCAGTAAATATGACTGGACAAGAGGTACCTAAGAGGGATAATTTTCTCTATCTTGGTTCAATCCTACATAAGGAACGAGAGATTGAAGATGATGTTAACCACAGAATAAGAGTAGGTTGGTTGAAGTGGAAGCATGCTTCAGGAGTTCTATGCGATCGTAAAATACCTACCAAGTTGAAGGGAAAGCTTTATAAGACAGTTGTGAGGCCAGGCATGATGTACGGCTCAGAATGTTGGGCCACCAAGAAGCAGCATGTGTATAAGATGAGTGTAGTAGAGATGCGAATGCTTAGATGGATGTGCGGCCACACAAGGTTAGATCGAATTAAAAATGAAGAAATTCGTAAACAGGTGGGGGTGGCACCAATTGAGAAGAAGATGAGAGAGCGCCGCTTAAGATGGTTTGGGCATATCCAACGTACGCCTTTGGATGCTCCAGTGAGAAGAAGTAACTCGTGCCAAATTGATGGAGTAAGAAGAGGTAGGGGCAGACCGAAAACAAGTTGGGTAGAAACAGTGAGAAAAGACTTGAGGGCTAGGAACATAACAGAGAACATGACCTTGGATAGGATAGAATGGAAGAAAATGGTCCATGTAGACAAACCCAACTAGTGTCAGGAGTAGACATAGTCAATTTGAGCCGGATAAATCCTTTCACCTTCTTCATGAAAATTTTCTAAAGGATTCATTAGCCGACCCCAACTAGTTTGGGACAAAGGCATAGTTGAGTTGAGTTGAGTTGAGTATGCGGGTAGTCCCCACTAGCAAAAAACGTCCACATCCTATTTACTTTATTTATTTTTAAAATAAAAACAAATATTGGATAATATTTGTTTGGAGATAAAATTGGGAAGTTGGAGGATGGGGTTGGCACATCAACTAGCGTTATGTGTTTGCTCCCCATAGGCGCAAGTTCGAGTCCCCTCAGAGTACCCGATGCATGTGGTTTATAAGTGATTGCGTGCATCCATAGGGGTTGGTCTTGCTCTAAAATGGGGTGGGGATACCCTATGTCATAAAAAATAGGGAGATAAAGAGAAGGAGACAAAATAGGGATTTGATTTGTAATCAAATTGTTTTAAAACAAAAGCGGAGACTTTGTTTAGGGAGAAAAACATCCAACTCAAACTTATACCACTTTATTTTGTTTTTTGGAATTCTATTGAAACTAGTTTCCAAATTAAAATAGAGCTTGTGAGAGATATTATAAGAATTTCAAAAGATAAAATACCAATCATTATTTAAAGGTGAGATAATGTTTTTTCCAGCAACTTTAACTAGAAAATTCATACCCTCTCTCCCTTGCAAATTTCGTCCTCTCTCTCTCTCTCTCTCTCTCTCTCTCTCTCTCTCTCTCACACACACACACACACACACACACACACACAAATTCTCTCTTATAGTTCAAGTTTCGAGAATAGAAAATGCTCCAAATAGAAAATTCAAATTCCCAATATAAATTTCTGATATGGATTAGAAATAAATCAAGATGAAAAGTTCTCTTAATCCATTTGTCCAATTGAAGGGAATCCACCGGTTTAACTTTCGGGTCTGCGGCGCTGAGAAAGATCATGGCCATTCGAGGAGTAGATCAAGCAGAGCAATTCAATTACAACGGTAAGTAAGGTATAATTCCTATCTCTATGTATTTATTTTCATCACCATCAAATCATCTAGATCCTAGGTTCCTAGGTTTACGGGCAAAATTGAAGGAAAATTTTAATTTTTTGTGATTTTTGGATCCATTGTGCATAGAAATTTTGCCTGGGGTGAAAACCCTTTTAAAAATCACAAGAAAAGTAGACGATGTCATGAGAATCGCTAAAGTCAAAATGGTCCTTAGGAATGATAAGGTAAACATGCCTGGCCTAAGGTAATTATTAAGATCTCATTCACATAAATGAAAGTGTACAATCGTAGATACCGTGGTTCATAGTTGAATAGGGATATCAAAACACTAAAGTAATATGGTATTACATACCTCGATTGATCGAACATTACTATTCACCTGTCACAGTCTTGGTTCGAGGATTGGTTACCTAACCATTATAGCCATTCCAGACATACTTATGTATATGAGATCTTAACAACTACCTTGGGTCAGGCATGCTTACCTTATCATCCCTAAGGACCATTTTGACTTTAGCAATTCTCATGACATTGTCAATTTTCCTCGGCTTGATCTACTCCTCGAATAGCCACGATCGTTCTCAATGGCGCAGCCTCGCAAGTTGAACCGATGGATTACTTTTGATAGCACAGAGGGAAAGAGAACAACATTTAATCTCTAATATCTTCTGATATAGATCATTAGTAAAGGGATTTCTCACTTGAAAGTGTGGAGCTTTGGTGTTCTTTTTTAGCACCACAAACTAGAGAGGAAGAACTAGAGAGAGAGGGAAAGAGAGAGGGAGAAGTTCAAAGAACTCCTTTTTAGAGAGGGGAGAGTATGGAGAACAAATTTTCCCGACTTTTTATATCCTTTTGGACTTATATTTTCATATTACAAGAGTCCATTGAAATTCCCCAAGTCCCCTTTCAATTCTCTCTCGTGACCTTTCAACTGCCTCGTACTAGTTTGATGTCTAAATTCATTGAACCTTGTGGTGGACAATTTTTTTTCTAAATCAAATTTAAATCAAAATATATTCCATTTAATAGTTACTTATACTTCACTCAATTTCACGACCTGTCAATGGTGCGACCCCGCAAGTTGAACAGGTGGACTCCTTTTGATAGCACAAAGGGAAAGAGAACAAAATTAGCCCTCTAATATCATCTGATATAGATCAAAATTAAAGGAATTTATCACATAAAAATATGGAGCTTTGATGTCCTTTTTATACAACACAAACTAAAGAAGAAGAACTAGAGAGTGAGAGAGAGGAGACAGGGAGAGGTTATACGAACTTCTCTTTAGAGAAGGGGAGTATGAAGCACAAAATTTTCAGCCTTTTTATATCCTTTTGGATGTATATTTTTCATATTCCAAGAGTCCATTGAACTTCTCCAAATCCCCTTTCAATTCTCTTCTGACCTTTCAATTTCCTCTCAGTAGTTTGATGTCTAGATTCATTGAACCTTGTGGTGGACAAATTTTTTTTAAATAAAATTTATATTTAAATATATTCCATTTAATAGCTACTTTCACCTCACTCAATATCACCACCTTTCAATTTCTTTAGAAATTCTTACTTAGTTATATTCTATTTAAAATTCCCAAACCGAAATAAATAACTTTTACTTACTATGTCACTGAAACACCTCCCATCTAATGGGATAAAAGCACCAATTAATAATTCAAAATTCCTAAAATACCATTTAGTTAACACTTAACTAATCTGGTATTCTATATATGTCCTATGATGTATATACCAAATGAACTATGTTAACTTTTTCCCTTGTATCCGTAAAACAGATCCAATTCATCTGTGCAATTTAATAAATGCAGGACCCTTATCCTAGAAGGATGTAAACGGGTCATATGAGTAGTGAGTGGGATCGTCGTAGGGACCCGACGGTCGATCCTACAGAACCTAAAAGTAGACCCCACTGCGATCTCGCTCCGTAGTCAAAGTACAATTGCATTGGATCAATGGCCTCCATCGAGAGGTAACCCTGAAGATGACCGTTAGATCATCATACCCCTAACCACATCTAATGTGCAAGTCCCTTCGCCTCCCATCTACATCTACTGAGTAGGACCATTGGCTCCTACTGGTGGTGGACATCTACTACCCCGTGGGCCCACTCGCGGTATACCTTCTAGTCAAGGAGTTAGGGCCCACAAATACATTGCAAAATTATTTCAAAAGCATGCAAGTTCTATAGTAAAACATTTTATAAACCATTCATCAAATCTACTTGGCCAAGCTATTTTATAAGCCTACTGCTCTGACCGAAATTGTAGATGATATCCCCATAATTGGTACGGAGAATTCCATGTCGGGTATCCCTATTAGCCTCGTGGGTTTGTCCAAGACTCTAGTACTAACCTCTAGTGACCCATCGAAGGACCACCGTTAGATAGACCAGGAATCTAGGCTAGGTCCATAGACCAATATGACCCCTCAAGTCTAAGGAATGTAAAGGGTCATGTCTAGTAGAATAGCCATAGTAACTCTTCTCCACAGGCTATTCTAGTGTGATCCCGTTCAGTGCGCAATCCAATTGTCGCACTACTCTTCTTGCTTAGGGTCCACTACCCAAGTGACCAAGATAAGCCACTCCATGGCACGTGCATATAGCCACTCCATGGCACGTGCATGTAAGTAGGACTGGTGCTGGTTGTGTACAGGAGATCTCTAATCTCGACCCCAACCAGGAATCTTTAAGGTCTGCAAAGAACCGAGATACCATATCTCCTTGCTCTCTAGGATCTATGAATCCCTGAGCATGGTATTGCTACTTTGCTACCTAAGGATAAATATGTGTCGAATAATAAGCACATCACACATATTCAATTAGTTAATACTCAATAGATTCAGCTCGGCGATAAGCAGCTCCAACCTTCGAACTTCTCATGAAATATAACCGTCATTAATAATTACTTGTCAAGATATATGAAATGCACTGACTTTTGAAATGCATTTACTTTTAGGGCAGTAACTTTTATAGATAACTGCACCCCTACACATCTTCAGGAACATAAACTCAGTTTTGATAATGGCAATCTATTCAATCTTTTAAAAATTTATACCTAGTTTTTTTATAAAGACATCCATTTAGGAAATAAATTTTCTTACGGTAGGCCGAGTATTACACATCACATGCCCTTTTTCATAAGTTGAATTTGTATTTCCGACGGTTATGAAAATCAAGCAACAATCATGCTCCGATTTCTATCTCGAAGTGTCACATGGGTAAGGGGCACACCGCCACACCACGTCATTTAATTCCTTACTTTAGACATTTGAAACTTTGGTGAAAACAAAGCTCGAATCCTTGGTAATTAATGGTGTTCGAATTCTAATTTAAATTGTTGATAGTATAATGTGTTTGTTACCATATATATTTCATATTAGAAATGCTCTTTGTATTACCATGAGACCAATTGTATTCAATTGGAATTTTGTCTCACAATTTCAAGCCCTTGATCGTGCTAAACACTTGAATCAAAGCCTTAATCATAGCCAAAAGCCTTAATGTTACATGTGTTACTAACCTTTCTTTTGAAATTCGAAATACGGATGTACAGACTTGTGCGTCTGATACCATATTAGAGTAAAAATGACAAATTATTTTTGTAGAGAAGCTCCACAAAGTTTTTCCACTATTTTCCCGGGGAGAATAACTTACACGGTTATTCCACTATCTTACCGGGGAGAATAACTTGCTTTTAATATCTTAAGAGATAAGAACCACATCATATTATATATAAGTAAAACGGAATCCTGCACGATGTGAGTGTGACACGTGGCATTATTTTTTTTAATTCGTATATATAAAACACAATATCAAAACGTTTTTAATAATTTATCAAAACGTTTCTATTTATCCCCTTAGAATATTTAGGCAAAATATCAGCTACTTTTCTATTTTTTTCCTAAACGTGCGGGAGCAATATCCTCTTCAAAAAAATCTCTAACGATTCTCTTTCCTTATACAAAATGATTTGGTAGCTCTCTAATCTCCAACAAAACGATTTAGGCTTACCTACATTTCTAAGTTGTATCTTCTCAAAGAATGCTAACTTTTTTTCATTAAGGCCATGTTTGGCAACCATGGATTTTGTTTTCATGATAAACAAGAAAACTATGATTCGTTCTTTTCTTCTCACGCTCTCTCATTGATGCCTACTCAAATTTCTCCTCCTGCCCACATTACTACTACTCTCTATCTCCACTTGAGAATTTAAATTTATCATAAAAACAAATCTTTTTCATGATAAAGAAGGAAATAAAGAAGGAAACTATGATTGGTTTTTTTTCTTCTCACCCTCTACTCATCTTTGCCCACTCAAATCTCTCCTCCTACCCACAATGCCCTCTCTCTCCACTTGAGAATTTAAATTTGTCATAAAAAAACGATTTGGTAGCAAAAGAGATTTCATTACAATAACTTTAAAGCATAGTTTATTTCGTCGCACCTGGCGCATCGCACGAGTTTCCCACTAGTATAGTTATAAAGGAGTCCTAGCCATATTGGTAAACATATACAAAGATACAATCTAATCCAATCTAGAATCTTGACTTGGGTTATGCGTTTGTGAGTTTCACTTAATAACATGTCGTTCTTATCGTTAACATAACAAACACTCAGATGCAGTTGCTAAGCTCGAGTCATGTTTATTAGATCTTTGGATTCATGAGACTTTGTCCATTGACAATAAGGGGCCGGGTGCAACTCGGGTCAGGTTCAACCCGAAAAAAAAGTGTAGTCGGGTCGGGTTAAGGTCCAGGTTGAGTATTCCCAAATTGGATTGAGTTTTGGTCGGATTCGGGTTGAACGCTTGGGCAACCTGTGAAACACGTCATTTTTTATTATTTTTTATTTTAGCAAGCTTAAAAAGTCAGGTTGGGTCGGGTTGAACGAGGGTCGGGTCGGGGTCGGATTGGAAAAAAGGGTCCTCGAGTCGGTCGAGTTGAATGTCATTGGGTTGGAACCATGGTTTTAAATTTTGACCGAAATCCGAAATTTCGAAATCAAAATAAAAAAAGGGTCCTCCGGTCAGGTTGAGACCAAAATCAAAATTGGGTATATCCGAAAAGTTAAAAAATTTCGGCCGAAATTTCGAAATGTTGAGCGAAATTTAGTTTTTTTTTCGAATTTTTGTCAGAAATTTAAGGAATTTAATCCAAAAATCTCTATTTTCTTCACTATTTAATGTAGGCCGAAATTTCGGTAATTTCGACCGAAATTTCGGTAATTTCGACCGAAATTTCGTATGAGATAAAATATTAGCTTTATAGATTTCGTCGGATTTCGACCGAAATTTCAGTTTCGGTGAGGCCCGAAATGCATTCCGAAACCAAAATTTGAAACTATGGTTGGAACTCAGGTCGGGTCGGGTAGGCCTAAACGTGACCCGACCCGACCTAAGGGTCACCCCTAATTTTTACATCCTTATTTTCCAATGGTTTTAACTACTGTTAAAAAGCTTTTATTTGCCTTGTGGTTATTAGAAAGGCATAACCAATAAAATTTAAAGCATTGACCAACCCACGCGAACGATTCCTAAATTGACCACACAATTCAGGCGAAAATACTCACAATCTCCCCTATCAGACTGTACAAATAGATTGGGTGTAACTTAGATATGCAAAACCCATGACTACTTTAGATCATTGCGATGACATCATGTCCTCAAATAAACTCCAACAAGTGTAACTCCTACCTTGATGAGCATGGTATTATTTAGACCTGGCAAACGGGTGGGCCGGGCCAGGTTTCACCTGACCCGTACGGGTCTGGGTCATACGGTCTGGATAAAAATTAGGGCTGCAACTCGAGCCGGGTTTTACCCGACCCGCATCGACCCAACCCAAAAATAGCCTAGGTTGGGTTCAGGTTTCATAGGTTTCGGGTCGAGCCGGGTTGAGCATTCAAAAGCCAGCATGAATCTCGGGTCGAGCCGGGTTTGAAGGGGCCCGACCCGACCCGAGTTACATAAGTTATAGTATTTACATTTTTTTCTATTGTTAGTTAAAAGTTAAAAGTGAAAACCCACGCACCCACTATTACTGTATTTGAGTGTAATTTCTGCTTCTATGAGTTGAGTTGATTCAAGTGTTTGATTCAGCATTGTTTGATTGTAATTACAACATTGTTTGATTACAGCACTGTTTGATTCAAGTGTAATGTGAGTGTAATTACATCATTGTTTGATTCAAGTGTAATGTGAGTGTAATTACATCATTGTTTGATTCAAGTGTAATGTGAGTGTAATTTCTGCTTCTATGAGTTGAGTTGCCTTGCCAAACAAGAATTTTCCTTAAAAAATTGCGTCAACGTGAAAAAACCCGACCCGACCCGAACCGACCCGAGATTTATCATGGGTAGGGCCGGGTTTGGGAATCATGGGTTTTCCGGAAAAAAAACCCGACCCGAGATATTTCTCAGCTAGGGTTGGGTTCTCCAAAACCCGACCCGCCCGACCCGAGTTGCAGCCCTAATAAAAATGACCCGGAATTTTACGGGTCACTAATCGGTGGATCCGGACCCCACCCATACGGGCCAGGTGGACCCACGGGTCACCTGTTTTTTTTTGTGTGTTTTTTTTGCTGTTTTTATTCCCACACTAAAATAGGATGATCCAAACAATTCATGTGATGGGCCATAACTTAAATAGGTTGTGTCCAAAAAATCATTTCCATAGGATGATCCTAGCCCTCCGATCTATGGAGGACAATGTCCTCCATATCTCGGACGGCTAGGATCATCCTATGTCCTCCATAGATCGGAGGGCTAGGATCATCCTATGGAAATGATTATTGGGGCACAACCTATTTGAATTGTGTTCCATCACATGGACGGTTTAGATAATCCTATCATGTGGTTTGTACAGTACTTTCTGAAAAATAAGGGACTATGAGGGCTTAAACCATATCAAATCTAATTCATTTGGCTTTTTGGGGGCACCTGCGGGTCCAGCTTTGATGGGACTCGCATGGGCCGGGTCAAATTTCAAACGGGTCACTAACCAGTGACCTGGACCCCGTAAATTACAGGCAGGCTGCGAGGATCCGCGGTTCCGGGTCACTTTTTGCCGGGTCTAGTATTATTCTACCTATCAAGTGAATTACCATATTTTTGTTTTTCCCCCTTTTTTTTTTGTCAAAAAAGATTCCTTTGACAGCAATCGTACCCAGGTCCCACCGATTCGCTGGCTTGCATGTCGTATCAGTTTCCATCAAATAGGCCCTGTTGCTGTTTAAGCTGCATTAAATTCTAGGGCAGTGATATTTCTCCCCTTATAGATATCCCCTTGACGTTTTCTGTTAAGTTTCAAAGGTAAAGGAAAACGTTAAAAGTGATGAATTTATCCTGTACACCATCACGGAAAACGTTGGGGGGGGGGGGGGGGGGGGGTGGATTTAATCCATTTAGGAGGGGAAATATCAACTGCACTAAAATCTATCTTTCCTATTTTAAGATGGAAACAGTGGAGAGATTAACATCCGTTTTTTAGAAACGTACACCCATTTCTTTTAAAAATGTGACAGTAAAATGCCAACGGAGAAAAGAGAGACAAGGAGAATTACCAATTCATTCAACGGTATACAGTAGAAGGCTTGTGCGAATAATGTAATCCGAGTCAGTGCCTCACGTGGAGAGATAAAGAGAACGACAGAGAAAAAAGAGAAAAGTGGGGAGAGAGAGCGAAGAGGTTGTTTAGTTGATGGTGATGTTTCGCG